>NC_143587.1:137745086-138370086 GCF_048544385.1 Mastigoproctus giganteus
GCATGAAGAATCACTACTGATAATCAAATCAAGAGTATTACTCCCTCTAGTTGCCTCCGGAACATGCTGATGTAGAAAACAATCATCCAATAAATCCACAAAAGCCTTGCTAGTGTGTGAGTGACCAGACCAGCCCCCAAATTCCAGTCAATATCTGGGAAATTAAAATCCCCCATTATCAGACTCTCTGATTTACTGGCCCACTCTATTTCCTTGTAAAGTTTCTTATTATACTCATCAGAGTCATTAGGCCTATAGCACACTCCTACTCAATTTTGATCTCCCAATGCTTATGTCACACCAAACTGACTCGATACTGCACTCTCCAGCAATGTCGACTGGCTTCACTTCCTTGGATTTTATGTATTTCTTAACTAATAACATAACTCCTCCTCCCTTCCTACCCTGTCTATCCTTTCTGTAGATATTGTACTCCCCAAATTCCAGTTCTGCATTCCTTATATCTGTGTGACACCACATCTCTGAAATCCCCACAATATCTGCCTTTGACGTTTTGAGCAATACCTCAAATTCATCAAATTTATTTACTAAACTCCTAGCATTGGTGTACATGCAAGTATACATGCACCTGTTCTTTTTCTTAGCTACCTTAACACAACCAATGTGTATATTTGTACCCCAATGATTCCCAGCAATCTCTGAAATATCCTGCATCTTATTTTCCAGGCTGCGGCTCATTCCAATAGAAGCAGTGCAACAATCGCTTTCACCTCTGCCAGTGGCACTGTTAATCTATTAGTCCTTTTATCCCCCCAATCTAGCAGTTTTCCGACCCACCTAACACTGCCTCGATAGCATCAGCAAACATTCTTGCACCCTTTCTATTTAAGTGTATCTCATCCCTGTAGAAGCAATCTCTCCTGTTAACAAGTACAGACCAGGCTGAAAAAAATTCTACCCCTTGAGCCTTGCACAATCCTTCCAGGGCCGAATTGATCGACAGGGCTCTCATTATATACTCACTCCTATCGTGTCTGGGCAGAATTGCAGACACTTTCAAATTCAACCCTAATTCACGGCTTTTTTTCAACAGTGACCTGTACTTGTTAAGTAATTTCACCTGTCTCCTACTCTTAATATCATTAGTGCCAACGTGTACAACTATATCACCTTTTGTGCCCTTAAAAGATGATATCCGCTCTACAGCGTCATCAACCTTTGCCCCTGGCGGACATACCCTGGTCCTGTTCCACCTATCCTTTTTACAAAGCATGTTTCCCGTTTCCCTGACAATAGAGTCACCAACAACTACTAGTTCCTTTGGGACCAGCGCATTCTGCCTTGGGGGCTGCCGCTGTGTTGCATGATGACCAAGTGCAAGCTCTGGCATTGGTGTGGGCAGCTGAGAGCTTGATGGGCCCCTCACTTTTAATCCTTCGAGGGCATCCACCCTGTCCTTCAAGCTCTCATATAGGCCCATAACAATGCTGAGTTGTCACCTGATTTCCTTACACACCTTGCATCGCGCACACACAAAGACATCCCCCAAGGCAGTATCATGTCCCGTACCCGACTGCTCCACAAACATCAAGCAAGTAGTGCATTTTAATAGGCTGTGATTCAGAGGGCAACTCTCCCCCTCAGTTCTCCCCTGAGCCACAGCACCCCCATTAGCTTGAGCCTTTTGCTTTGCTGCTCTGGTCTGAGTCATGATTTCGATTTAATTTCAATAAAATTTCAATTTCAGTACAAAATTAAAACCCTAAACTTATATCCCAACACAGTTATAACACTATATTTATGTTTCAGTATCGAGTGTTATCTACGAAATCCCTTTATATAACTTCGTATCAAGTTAAGTATTAATTATTTATTTTTTACTACTTATTTATGTTACGTAACCCAAGTCGTTATATGTATAGTTAAAAGTACAATGTAATTGACAATGAAGTTCAACAAGATTAATTATCTGATTAATTGATAATATTATGTACTGTACTATACTATACTATATTAAGCTTATGCTATCTATTTCGAGATATTTTGTATCGCGTAACAATAGTGGCTATTTACGAACGGTAAACACGTGGATTTGATACCCTTTCCGATACTAAGTAATACCTACAAAATCTCTATCTAAGTTACTTTAATCTAAGTATCGTAAATAAGAATATAAAACTACTCTAGAAAATAAGTTAATATGCCAATTTAAGCTAATAAAACAGAAAATAAATCAGAAAAAATTTCTCTGTTCCAGGAGCGGCAAAAATGTACGTCCGCACAGGCTACCCTCGTTCTCGAATATTCCGAATATTCTCGAATATGGCTACAGAAGCCGATGCACTAACAAAAAAAAAAAAACCCACTAAAGCTCACAAATGCAGTTACTTTTTTTTTTTTCTTCTTTCCTGTCATTCTCCTGCACAGGATGAAATGCTCCTGTGTGGGATGAAAAACTTTTTTTTTTCCCTCCTCTCTTTCTCTTGCCTTATTTTCAGTGTAGATAAAAATTTCTAATAACAATAATAATAAACCATGAAAATTTGTAATATAAAAGCATTCTTAAACTTAAATGTTAAGTGTTTAAATTTTATTCTTGTTCCTTTTTATTATACAATTAATAAGTTAAAAGTTTCTATTAACATTGTTTTTATTATTACTTTATTTTTCAAGTCAAAAAACAAAACATTTTTGACCTCTTAGTTTACATTTTTATGAAGGAATTATTATTCACAATATAAATATAAAAACACATGTAGTATTTTATTTTTTTTTTTTTTTTTATGTAAACCCCAAACACGAGAGGTATTAGAACCTATAGTACTTAGTACTGTGCTTCTGTTGGAGGTTGAGAAGATGAAAGAAGATATTTGTTGACATTGGACTTGAACTTCTGTAGACTGTAATTTTCAGGAAATACGTATGAAGGAAGGTTGTTCCAGAAAACGGCAGTTGAATGAATAAACGAGGAAGATAAAAAGTTGGTTCTGTGAGTTTGGAGTTGGACAGTAAATAGATGTTGGCAGTGTTCGGACTGTTTTTAAAGAGAGAGTGGGAATTATAGAAGCCAATTCAGAAGAACAGTGCCCATGGAACTATCCGTAGAAGAGGCATGCAGCAGAAACAGTACGTCTATGAGACAGCGAGTGTAGAGCCTTTGTTAAAGATGAATCATTAATTAACCTAACTGCCCTCTTCTGAATGGAATCAATAAGCCTGAGAGAGGTTTTGGGGGCACCACCCCAGATGTGGGAACAATATTCCAAGGCAGGGCGGATTTGCGATTTATACAGAGTGAGCAGCTGTTTGGAAGAAAAGTAATGCTGAGAGCGAAAGAGAAAACCAAGTTTTTTAGATGCAGAGGAAGCAATATTTGTAATGTGCTTGTGCCAAGAGAGATTAGAAGTCAGGGTAATCCCCAAACGAGATATATCATTTTGCCTAGAAATCGGAGTGTCACTAAATATAAGCTTAGGAGCAGAAGAATCTTTTTTGCGAGATATAAGACAAGACAGAGTTTAAGAAGGGTTGAAATCAACTAAGTTGTTGCCCCACTGGAGAATTACCTGAAGATCGGCATTTAAGGAATTGGTATCAGATTTTCGAGAAGTTGAAGCTGATTGAGCAGGACAAGATTTCTCAAAATGGAAAGTGGAATATAATGTGCTATCATCGACAAAATTATGGATAGGATTTCCAGTCAATGGAAGAAGGTCATTAATATACAAGAGGAAAAGAGTGGGTTTAAACAACTGAACCTTGGGGGACACCAGCATTAGTGGAGAAGTTAGAAGACAGAGAGCCATCTACCATCACCCTCAGTGAGCGATCAGAGAGAAAACTGGATAACCAATTACTAAAAACAGTTGGCAAACCATAAGATGGAAGCTTGTTTAGAAGACCTTTATGCCAAACATGATTGAAAGCCTTTGAGATGTCAAGAGCAACTACTTGTGTTTCACCGAACCTTTCCATTGAATTAGTCCATAAATGGGTAACGTAAGCCAGAATATCACCAGTGGATCAACACTGACGGAATCCATACTGGCAATCGTTGATCAGACGGAACGTTTCTAGGCAGTTTAAGAGTTGGCAGTTAATTGATTTATCCATTACTTTAGAAAGAGTAGAAGTAATTGCAATGGGATGATAATTGGATGGGAGGGATTTGTCACCCTTTTTAGGAACTGGCTGGATATGAGAAAATTTCCAAGCAGAAGGAAAAACACCTTTGGAATAAGAAAGTTAAAAAAGGCGGCAAAGAATAGGAGTAAGTTCAGAAGCACAGGTTTTGAGAACAAGTGGAGAAATACTATTGGGACCTGGAGCTTTCTTAGCATCAAAATTCGTCAAATCCCTTCTGACATCCTCTTGACGGAAGACCACAGGGAGCATTGAATGGAGCATGTAGGGAATGGTGGGAGGTGTTTTACCAAGATCATTAATACATGAGTTGGAAGAAAAATGGGATGCTAGCAGGTCAGCTTTATCTTGGCTGAAGTGACAACAGAACCATCTGGTTTGGACAGAGGTGGGAACAGAGATGGGCAAAAGATGCGTCCAATAGCTTTGACAAGAGACCAGAATGCTCTGCTACCAAGAAGCAAGTTTTCTACTCTTAGCCTGTTCAAACTCTAGTTTGGATTGATTAATAACTGCTTTACAATTGTTGCGAGCTTTGGTGTACGCAGAAAATGAAACTGGAGAATTAGAAACAAGCCAATTACGATATGCAACATTCTTCTCTTGAACAGCCTTAGCACATTTATTGGAAAACCAAGGTTTAGATAAAGGACAAGATTTTAAAGTGGAGTTTGGGATAAAGGATTCCATTCCTACAAGAATAATTTCACTGACACGATCTGAGCAAACGTTGACATCAGAAATTTTGAAACAGTAATCCGACCAAGGAAAAAAAGAAAATAAATCTCGCAGGTCATTCCATTTTGCATTCTTGTAATGCCAAACAACACGAGATTGGGAATAGCCATGAGATAAAGGTTCCATTGGAGAAGAGACAATCACCAAGTTGTGATCTGAAGTGCCTAAAGGACCTCTCACTTTGACCGTGTACTTAGAAGGGTTGTTTGTGAGAAAAAGATCAAGCGTATTGGCTGTATGATTAGGATTGTCCGGTATTCTTCTAGGTAAATGAACAATCTGTTCAAGGTCATTAGTAATTGCAAAAGCCTCAGCATCTCGACCAGCTGGGTCGGTGTGACTAGAAAACGGATGCCAGCTGGAGTTGTGAACATTAAAATCACCAAGGAAAATTACCTCACTGTTAGGAAAGTTGGACTGGAGAAAGTCAAGTTGCAAAGAGAGGAAGTCAAAGAGCTCCAAGTGATTAATGGAGTTGGGAGAACGGTAGAGACAGCAGAGGAATTTGACACAATGAGGTAGAGAGATTTTAAGTCAGAGAAGATCAAAGAGAGGAGATTCGAAATTGCCAAGATTCCAAATTCCAAACGGAAATATGCACAAGTACCACCTTTGAGGTGAAAGGAATCATACAGCGAATAATTTGGATATCAGGTGAGCAGTAGTTGAATCAACCGATAGCTGAGATTCTGTCAGGAAAAGTACATGGGGTTTGGCAGACTGCAAGTGGAAATGGACATCGTTGAGATTAGAATTGAGACCATGTATATTTGTGAAATGAATTAGGAAGTGCTTGAGAGGTTTAGATCTTTTCGCAGATAAGCTTGTTCTATTAGTTTGACAATTCATGGTGTATTCAATAGTAAGAAAAAGTGGGTGGGACATGCTGTATGAAGTAGTGAAATTTTTGGATATGCCGTACACATGGTAAGAATATACCCAGATCCTTGACATAACGTGGCCTCGACAGTGCTCCCCGCATACACACTACACTCCCTCCAGTCACTATCTGGCAGAGTAGAGGTAGCAGGATTATACACTAGCTGATCCGGAAGCCTCCTAGAGAGTTACCAATAGGTTCAGTCCGGTGTACTAACTAGTGGCCAGCCTGCGAACACCGTTCGAACACCCTCGAAATGTAAAGAATATTGGATCTCGCCACGATGTTCATCGTAACCTCAAAAGTCATCAATCATACTGCATGATGGAAGAGACAGGGAAGGGTTGACCAGAACTTAGCTCTAGAGACTAAACATGGGTTCCACCACTTCAAGCCTCCAATAAGCAAAGTGGTGGTATTTCACCGGTTGATGAGCGTCATCTACCACATAGTACTGCCTGGTAACATAGAGGAGCAGCATTCCTCCATGTGGTGTGGGCGCCACACCTTGACTCCTGCTTACGTTGGTTCACACCTGGGTTGTCACCCACCATGTACTTCTTCATGGAGGTTATACCCAGGATTACTAACAGTCCCACCATCGTGAAGGTGCAAGCAGAGGATTTGTCTGCCTCAGACTGTCCGGACTTCGCAGAAATTGGGTCCACTTGACTTGAGTGTCACCCGAATATCAGTTCCATCATCAGCGTTTTAGACTCCCAGGTAGCGAGTACAGCTTGTCTGGCATAACTGAGAGAATGTCTGTGACAACCCCAAGGATGTATGTGTGTAATATGTATATATATATATATAGTAACGAATAATGGTTCTAAGAAACTAATTAATATAGGGGGAAGTGCCTGTACGAAAAAGATAATAATAGTAATATAGTTTATGGATCAGGGACACTGCATTAGCAAAACGTACCCTACAGCCATAATTTGTATATATATAATATTGTAAGTAGAACGCGTAGATTAGATTTAATTGCTTTAAGGCTAATGAAAATATGGTATACACTGATAGCGATATATGGAATGAAAAAGAGGAAGAAATGGACTGGAGATTAAAATAAGAAGTGAAAAAGTGACTAAAATGGAATAACATTGCAGTGTCTCTCACAATTTCAGTGTCAACATCAGAGGTCATCCACCGAAATTATGAAAAAGACAGCAATGTTCTTGCTTCTGTTTTCGACATGATCTGTATGCTATTGTGCACGTGTAGTTGCCACATGCTGTGAAGGTAAATTTAGATATGAATTTTGCATTAATAAGTTTATAAAGGATGTGCCAATAAAAGTGGTTATAATACGTAGTGCATACAGATAATGGATGACCTTACAGAAGCAAGTGAAAAGAATTGAAAAACTGGATAAACTATAATAAGGAATATCAGTATAGGTCGGAAGAAAGGAACTTACCGTTACTTTGTAAGACTGACCAAAAGAACAATATGGCGGGGTGCCGGTATATTTATGTGGGGGAATGCTAGCGGCTCCTAGCGTTAGGGGCTGCTAGCGTAAATTTACAAACTGATCAGGGACCGAGATTTCGAAGGAACTATAAATAAAAGAGAAAAACAGTCATGGTTTAGCTTCGGGTGTGTTGTGAACTTCTTAGGGAACATCATTGACCCACACTATAAGAATATTGTTGAAACTACGTTGGCAAACTTCAAGAAGCTGGCTGAGTATCAAGGTACATTTTTTTACACTCCCTCATCGACTACTTCCAAGAATATCTAGGAAATGTTAGTGAAGAACAGAGCAAGAGGTTTCACCAGGACATTAAAGACTGAGATGAGTTATCAGGGAAGGTGGAGTGTCAACACAATAGCTGACCATTGCTGGATGCAATAAAGGGAGGGACTATAAAGTAGGAGGATCTGCAAGAAAATCAAAGAAACAAAAATTTGACCACCATAGATCAATTTTTAAAATGAGAGATGAGTGTTTACACACTGCCCTTTTTAATAGGTTTTCAACATTTATTTAAAATATAAAAGTCTGGGAAAAGCAGAATTTTGTTATAATTTCAATGTTCAAATTCTGCCAAAATTAATAAAAATTTATGAAAA
The DNA here is from genome assembly GCF_048544385.1 of Mastigoproctus giganteus. Lineage (NCBI taxonomy): Eukaryota > Metazoa > Arthropoda > Arachnida > Uropygi > Thelyphonidae > Mastigoproctus > Mastigoproctus giganteus. The sequence continues at coordinate 137,752,888 of NC_143587.1, forward strand.
ATAAAATTTTCTTCTGTGATTTTTGAAGAAATTTGACATGATGGAAAAAAATGGAGGTCATTTTTGAAATCAGCATTAGAAAATGATTCTGAAATACCCTTTTCTGGGAAAACATCAGCAAATTTTTTTCAGAATGCAGAGTAGTGTTACTACACTTAATTGCATCACTACCTCAAGCAATAGCAACATTATGAATAGCATCCAAAATATTCTACTTTAGCTGCAAATTTTTCCCCTGTATGTTGGAGGTCATGTACCTTATCAGACAGTTCTGTATGTTCTCTTGAAGTTTTAAATAACATTGTAATCCAGTGGCTTCATAAAACTGGTAGAACTGGAAGATAAACTTAGCAGCCTTATGTTCTTCAAATTAAGTATCTCAGCAAAAGGTGCCACACAGTGATCTAGAACTTTATGGTTCTTTTTTTGACACAATTCTTCTATCCACTCAGTAATGAAGACTGAAAAATTCTGACCAATTGCTAAGCATTTCTGTTGGCTTCTTGATCACATCGTAATTGGCTAAATATTTAAAACATCTTAGCTTGGAACCTTTCCCAGTCACAAGTGGGGTATCTGCATTGCAGCATAGCAGAATAGTGATTCTTTCTTTACTTAGTTTTTTATCATCTTCTGAAATGTCATGTTTTTTGGGGGGCAGAAAATTGTAAAATATACTCATCTCGTCGGGATTAAAAATACCTTTTGTCTCATATTTTTCAAGGATGGATTGTATAGCACATAATGTCTAGTTTTTTCTTTGTCAACTGATCCAGACTTACCTTGAACATTTTCTGAAACAAAATTATTTATCTCCTTCAATTTTTGTAGCCATTCACTACTATGTTTGAAGTCGGAAAACACCAACCATGTGACATCGTATCAAGTTTTGTATTTAACCATATAGAATAACATAATTTATTTTTCATGTGATAAAAATGGACTTTGTAATACATATTAAACAATTTTGTAATAAGCTATGTTCACATAAGAAGGAACTATCCTATAACGGGGGAATGATATGTACTTTGCACAAATGAGAATTTTGTATACATTAGTTTTTATTAAAAAAATTCTGTTGTATTATTTTTAATTCTGCTATAATAGTAAGCAATGAAGGCAGAAAAAAGTGGGGAGGAAATTGAGACTTCTTTATGCTTATACGAGAGGGTATCAAAAAGGTTGTATCCTTACCTAGAAATAATAGCCCTAGAAAGGTGAAACTTCACAGGAACTTTAATCCTTTTCTATGTACTCTCCATGTATAGTAACACATTTCTCCCATCTATGGACCAGTTGTTTAATGCCTTGATCATAGAAGTCTGCACTTTTTGCCTGAAACCACAATTCCACTTCATTGATGACTTCCTGGGGAGGTGTTTTTCCACTGCTTTGACATGTCTTTAGTTTCCAGATCATACTGGTACACCCAGCATTTGTCATTTGTCATCATCCGATCAAAAAAGTTCTCAACATCTGCATTACACAAATCCAACAGTTGGCAAGAACATTGCTTTCGACATTGCTTCTGCAAAGGCATCAGCAATCTTGGAACCCATTGTGTGGGGAGACCTTAGGCATGTGCAGATGGTCATGTAAAATGCTGTGGGCAGCATTTTACATGACCACATGCAAAATGCTACCCATAACTAATTCCCACCGCATTTGCGATGAAATGCATTGTCACTCAGCACCAGCTGCTCAACCTTTGCAACCATCTTACTGTCTGTGGATGTTGATGACCTTCCTTCTCTTAGCTCGTCAAAGACCCTTGTACGACCTCACTGGAACCCCTGTTTCCACTTTTTTAGTGTCATTGGATGGACAATTCTGCCTTGCACAACTTTTATTTCTTCGTCGGTTTCCTGAGCTTTCTTGCCTTGCAAATGCAGGAACTTGATCACTGCTCGATACTCCACTTTGTCAACCATAGTGTCCTTCCTCAGATTCCGGGCTCCACCTCTGGTGTATGATCACCTATGGGAATGAAATTTCACATGTTAGTTACTGAATATGTAGATAACTTATTAAAAATGGCATCTTCCTACTGATGTTTTATCTAGGTCAGGGTATGAACTTTTTGATACCCCCTCATATGCTATACACTACACTATTGATTGAATTTGCAAATGTGGGAAATATTTGAATAGATAGGGTTTGCCAAATTATTGAAAATTTTTTTCAGAGAAAACTGCTAAATATCCAAAGCCAATAAAACTATCTGTTGCTTTTTCCCTTAGACTTTCATTCAGCAAAGGTTTGGCTAATTTCAGAGGGAACAGATCATATACTTTCTTGCTAGGCTTGTTGCACTTGTTCTGAATGTTTTTTTGCAGGTTCGTACTGCATCGGATGAACTGCACACAACTGTTATGAAAGAAATTACTGCATTTTGCGAAGCCTTAAGAAATACAGAAAGTTCTCATAGTGGAGAGGTAAGATTTAAAACTTTGTGTTTTGATGGTTTATAACTTCCAAAACATATTTCTGTAGTATAATATAGTAGATACGAATATAACAGTGTAACACCAATATAACAGTATACTGATAGATATGATATTTGAAGCCATTTCTGCATTAACTGTTTCGTGTTATTAGTAGTGGCAATTGATGCAAGAAAGCAAGCTAATACAGCATCAGCCAAAAAAAAAATCCGTTTCACCTATCCATCGCCTCCAATAGTTTGTTTAGTTTTTCCTTGAATTTATTCAAACTATTCACTTCCACATCAACGGATGGAAATTTATTCCAACAATCAACTACCAGTTGGCTGGCATTTTTTTCCAATACAGAGCAGTCTCATCAACATTAAAAATTTGCTGTGTTGAATAGTTGCCTTCATTAATAATTTTTTCCAACACATCACAAAATTTCTCTGTAGCTGCAGAATCGGCACTGGCAAATTCACCACATACTTTAATGTTTTGGAAACCAGCACGATGCTTGAACCTATTAAACCACCCGTTGCTTGCTACGAACTTGGCTTGGCTTGGAGTTCGCCGTGCTTATTCTTAATATCTTCATAAATACTTGTTGCTTTTGCTTGAATGGCCATTGGACTCAGGGGCACTTGCTTCTGAATCTGATTTTCCATCCATATTATTAATAGCTGTTCCATCTTCGTTATAGCACCTAAACACTGTTGATCTTAAGTGCTTTGACATGTTCTTTTATATGCGCACTGTCCTTTTAAATAGTATTCACTATTTAAAATTGAAGCAGTGAGACCTAATTCCCTTGCAATAGATGATAAACTTTGTCTTGCTTCGTACTGCTTAATCATTTTCATCTTCATTTCTAAATCAATTTTGTTTCGTTTTCTGGCACTGCCACCACTTGCACTTTCCATTGGTCCCTTTCCCTTCGCTATTGTAATAAGTAAATAGGAATGAAGAGAAGTTTCTGAAAATTTGTTTTTTTTTAGATGATTGAAGATTTCAATGAAGGTGAACACATTTCACCATAATACTGTAACGTAAAAACCCACAGAATTCCAGTTATCGGGGATTATCGAAAATACAATAAGATAGAGTTTACTACCCATTTATAATAGGTTGCGCTAACAGAAAAGCCCAATAAACCAGAAAGTGCAAATTGTTTTTATTGTTTTTTGGTTGTGATCTCCAGAAATGCGTTTTAGAAAAATATCACAAAGGTGTTCAAAATTGATTCTTATAATGGGAACATATGATAATGAGGAAAGTGTAGTGCAATTAGTAATATAGTGAAATTTTCAACTACAAAAAAAAAAAAAAAAACGCTACTGGGTTGACATTACGATATTTTCACAATACCTCCATTTATTCCTACAGATGCAAAATACGCTTACATATTTTTTTCACTTTGCACAGGCCAGCAAAAACTTACGTAAAGTCGAATTTGCGTAAGTCGAGTATTACGTAAATCGGGGAGTTCCTGTACTTTGAAAAGGACCATCAAATTATGGATGATTGATAAAGGCATGTTGTGAAAAAAAAATTATGATCATTCTTTATGTACAAGTTAGTACATTTGCATCATTTGTGTACATAGCCAACTACATAAGTAGTTATAAATTGGCATCATTAAGTATATCTCATATTGTGAATACCTTCATGAGTTGCGATGATATTGCACTACCTTGAATAAGTAACGCTTCACTATAGGAAATATGGTGAAGAATTATGTCAGAATTAGTGTTACTTATTCTCAGCCATCACCCATACGGCACCATTTCGGAGCTTGTTGGCTCCTCATCAGTGGGTGGGCAGGTACTCTGGCATTCCAATGATGACAACCCAGTTATAAATAAATCTACAATATGAGAGATGCCTGATGGTGCCTGAATGTGGAGTAATTTAGATTACAGTATAGTTTAGGGCTAACGCCTCAGACTACATAAATAATTTAACTAATGTACAAGTTAGTGCATATGCATCATTTCTGTACATAGCCAACTACATAAGTAGTTATAAATTGGTATCATTAAGTGTGAATACCTTCACAATGAGTTGCAATGATATTGCACTACCTCGAATAAGTAACGCTTCACCATTGGAGAAGACTATTGTTACTTATTCTCAGCGGATACCATCACCCATACAGCACCGTTGCAGAAATGATGCAAATGCACTAACTTGTACCTTAGTTAAACTATTTACGTAGCCTGAGGCTGTAGCCCTAAACTATACTGTAATCTAAATTACGCCACACCATCAGGCATCTCTTTATTGTGGATTTATACTTCGCAACTGGGTTGTCATCACTGCAACACCAGGGTACCTGCCCTCCCATTGATTAGGAGCCAGTAAGCTCCGAAATGGTGCCATATGGGTGATGGCATCCACTTAGAATAAGTAACAGTAGTCTTCTCCTACGCTGAAGCATTACTTATTCGAGGTAGTGCAATATCATGGCAACTCGTTGTGAAGGTATTCACAATATGAGATATACTTAATGATTCCAATTTATGTAGTTATAACTAACTTGTACGTTCATCATCATCATCAGCCATTTTCAATCCACTCCTCAGTATGTGACTATATTTCCTGAATGCTATCCATACAAAATTTATTCTTCTCTTGACTTCCAGCCATTTATCATTATTACAGCTAATAACTTGTCCCGGATAAGTATATGACTCCACTTTTTCAATTACTGCTCCTTCAATCATTATGTCCCTTTCTGTGGCATACTTATTCATCATTACTTTTGTTTTAGCCATATTCATCTTTAGTCCAAAATCCTTACTAACTCTGCATAACTGATTAAAGTTTTCCTTGGGATCGTGGCTTATGACCACAATGTCATCTGCAAATTGTAAATGGTTTAGGTACTCACCATTCACAATGACTCCTTTCTGCGACCAGTCTAATCTTCTGAAAGCTTCCTCAAGGGCAGCAGTAAACAGCTTTGGAGATATTGTGTCTCCTTGTCGAAATCCTTTCTCAATTTTAAATTTGCTACTGTCTTTGTCTAGTCTAATAAAGGAAGCGTTCTCATATATTTTCTTCAAAATCATAATATATGAGGTATCTATGCCTTGTCTTTACAGTGCCCGAAACATTGCATTATGCTGTATGGAATCAAATGCCTTTACATAATCCACAAATGCCAGGCATAATGGTGTTTTATATTAATTTGCTTTCTCCATAAGTGTGACATTATGTGAAAGTGATCCACAGTTGAGAATCCTGTCCTAAAGCCAGCTTGCTCTTTCGATTGATTCTCATCAAGTATTCTTTCTAAACTGTTAGTAATGACCCTTGAGAACAACTTATAGATGTGGGATAACAAGCTAATTGGTCTATAATTTCCAATTTCTGATTTATCTCTTTTATTATGCAGCAAAACTATGATTGCATTATTCCACTGCTTAGGCATCACACCTTTTCTAATGCATTTTGAAGAGCCTTGCCAGTTTTTCTGTCATGTCTCTTCCTCCCAATTTTAATAACTCTACAGTAACTTCATCTTCTTCCAGGGCTTTCTGATTCTTCATTTTCTTCAACGCATGTTCTACCTCATCAGGAAGTATATCAGGTATGTTGTCTTGTGTGTGTGTTACTAATTTGTGATCCATCTTCCCCAATGCTGGCATCATTCCCTCGCTTCCTATATAACTCTTTATAGTAGTCTTCTACTATTTGAATTATGCCTTCTCTGCTATTTATAAGTACACCATTGCTATTCTTCAATTTCAGTATCATTTGTCTTTCTGTGTTACTGCTCATGGCTGCTGATTTAAATCTTTCGTTTTCCCTTAATGCTTGTTCTACTTTTCTTGTGTTAAATTTTCTTATGTCCTCTCTGAGTCTCTTTCTAATGGCTTTGCATAACTCGGTATATTCAATTTTCTCCTTGTCACCATTTTTCTTGCTTTTCATTTGTCGTCTTCGGTTCATCATGACAGGTGTTTCTTGATTAATTTTTTCTTCTTTGGATTTCTTTTTACTTATAGGTTTCTTGGGCTTTATCACTTTCAGAAAGTTATAATATTCCTTGTCGATATCTTGGTCCTGAGCAGTCTGCAGAAGCCCAAACTTGTTCTTAAGTACATACCGCTTTTTCTCCTCTTCTGTTATCTCAAAGACCTTCATATTATTTACTGGAGTCAATTTTTTCCTTTCCTTTCCTACATCTATATCAAGTGTGCATCTTACCATTCTGTGGTCACTTCCAACATTTACCTTGTTCAGGACAGTAACTTCATTCACTTTATATCTTCTGTTAGTGAGAAGTCATTAGTTGTTAACCCATTTGGGCTCTTTCATGTCCACTTTCTGTTCACCCTTTTATTGAAAAAAGTGTTCATTACTGACATTCTTCGAGATTCTGCAAATTCCACAAGTCTTTCACCTCTTTCATTTCTTTCACGAATTCCAAAATTTCCTATAGTTCTCCTTTCTGTGCTGTTTTGTCTCTTTCCAACCTTAGCATTGAAGTGCCCCATAATGATAGTGTAGTGAGTTTTCTGTTCATCTAGAAGACTCAATTTCGGTGCACATTTCTTCGACCTCTTCATTGTCATGGCTCAATGTTGGTGCATAAATCATTATAACCTTTAGCTTATACCTCTTAGAAATCCTGAGTGGTAGTTTTGACACCCTTAGTGATTTACTTTGGAATTCCAAAATGTTTTTTATGCCTTTATGGACCAGAAAGCCAACTCCACCTTCACTCTTTTCACTGTTTCCATTGATGTAGAGCAGATTTCCACTTGATAAACTTATAAGTGATTCATTTCCTCTTCTTGTTTCAGCGAAACTGATGATATTCCAATTCACATTTTCTAATTCCTTTTCCAGCTGTAATATCCTGTCTTCACTTGTACATTAGTTAAACTTCCATCACTTGTACATTAGTTAAACTATTTATGTAACCTGAGGCTTTAGCCCTAAAATATACCCCTCGACGTGGGCACCTGTACGTGGTGAGGGGACCTCCCAGTGATGCTGCTGGTTTTCCAGACTAGCATCACTGGGATCCAACGCCCATACCTTGGTTCCAGGGTTACAACATTGGAATCCGGCGTGTGCAGCCGTGCGCCGCGACCCGTGGAAGCGGAAAGGGGGATCCTGGTGGTTGAGGGGCCCAGCCTTAATACACCACTTTGGCCCCTGCTTCGACGAGACGGGTGGTCCCGGACCGGCTCGACTGGGATCAATCGGCGGGTGGTTTTATACTGCTAGGGTCAACTGCGTTCCAATAAGTCTCCCTCCCTATGGTCCTGGGATGGGATAAAGACTTATTGGTAACGTGGGTATGGTGTTCTAAGCGAACTCGGCGTCCCATTCGTGTACGCAGTACCTGCTAGTTCACGAGTGGGCGTCCCCTCGTAGGGCTCCGTGGTGGGTGAGGTACTTAGGCATCAGACATTTTCTCTTTACTCATATGAGTAATTTAAATCCCCTTTCTTCTGGGGCCCCAACAAGGCCCCTACCTAATCGAAATGAAGACGCAGAAAACACCTCTGCAAGGACTGAGGATACACCATCATCATCAGTGACACCGCTTTTCCTCATTCTCCATTCCACCGGAGAGCAGTCCATTGGGAAGATGTCACCCTTCTTTATCCAGAAAGGATTAGAAGGGTTGGCAGGTTCACCTAAAACGGTAAAAAGACTGCGTTCTGGCGACCTTTTGGTCGAAGCTTCTACCACCAAGCAAGCGGAAAAAATCATAAAGTCTACATCCATAGGGGGAATACCTATCATCGTAACCCCTCACAAAACTCTAAATTCTTCACGTGGTGTCATATCAGAGTGGGACCTTCTTCATGTTTCTGAAGAAGAGATCTGCTCTGAATTAAAAGAACAAGGAGTGACAGCTGTCAAAAGAATATCAATGAGAAAGGATGGGAATCTCGTCCCTACCCGAGTTCTCATCCTAACGTTTAACACCCCACGGCCTCCAAGTTCCATCAAGGCAGGCTATCTAAACTGCCCAGTGAGGATTTATATCCCAAACCCACTGCGGTGCTTTAGATGCCAAAAATACGGCCATTCACAAACATCTTGTCGTGGTAATCCTGCCTGTGCTCGATGTGGTGTTAAAGACCACGAGAGCAAAGAATGCTCAGCTCCAAAACCTATCTGTGTCAATTGCCAAGAAGAGCATCCCTCCTACTCTAGAGCATGCCAGCGGTGGAAGGATGAAAAAGAGATCCAAACGTTAAAAACAGAACTGAATATCTCCTACCCAGAGGCCAGAAAACGTATCCAACCAATAAATAGCGGGAAACCTTCATATGCCCAGAAGGTTTCTGCTAAGTGCACTATCGGGACACAAACTGAGATGACTATACCACCAAAAGAGTCATTCACCCCGATTGCACGCTATTTATTGAGTTCTCAAAAGCCCACCAAAAAAACACAGTCAGTTGCCACTCCTATATCCGTACCTCCTAGTGCTCCACCACTACCAAAACCAAGTGGTAAAGAGCCTCAAGTAACAACAGAAAGAATGGATGTAGAGAACAAGGAGGTACAGGATGAATCAGTCTTGGAACTCTTTGCGGAGGAAGAAATGGACACGGGACAGCGTCCATTCTTCCCCAAAAAAGATAAAGCCAAGACTGATAAAAGCAAGCCCTCAGCACCTCGGAAGCCGCCTGATGGACCCACCAAGCCAAAATAATGGCTAAATTCCTACAATGGAATTGTCGTGGATTCCGGCGAAATACAGATGACATCAAGGCCCTCCTGCAAAAGCACGAGCCAGTTTGCTTTTGCTTGCAGGAGACTTATCTAAAGGCAAATGATGATCCCACCATGCATAACATCACAATCTTTCGTAAGGATAGAATTGCGGATGGTCCTGCTCATGGAGGAGTGGCTATCCTTGTGAATAATCAGACCCCAGTTCAGCCCTTGCTAATTACAACCAGCATAGAGGCTGTTGCAATTCGCCTTACAGTGGGATTTCTATTAACGGTCTGCTCTATTTATTTGCCACCTGGGACTGACATCTCCCAGGAAGACCTTGATGATCTTGTAACGCAGTTGCCTCCCCCTTTCTTACTTCTTGGGGATTTTAATGGACATAACACCCTGTGGGGTAGTGCTAACATCACTGGAAGGGGACGGGTCATAGAGCGTATGCTCAATGACAATGCCCTTTCCCTTCTAAATACTGGAACAAACACCTTCTTCCACATGCCTACCCGTACTTTTTCTGCCATTGATCTCTCTATCTGCTCCCCTTCTCTACTCCCTTCACTCACTTGGGAAGTGATCACTTCCCTGTGATAACCTTGTTACACAGTGGGAGACCATGTCTTCCTTTTAGGTTACCATGGTGGAAGTTTGATCAGGCTGACTGGAATGCCTTCCAACATCAGGCAAATTTTGACCTCAGTACAGTCAGTCAGGAGCCTATCAATGACGCAGTAATGTACATCACAGAAATCATTGTCCAAGCAGCTGCGAATGCTGTTCCAAAAACATCTGCCCGGTTTCCACCATTTCCCAAACCTTGGTGGAATTCACAATGCACAGCAGCAAAAAAGGCTCAAAACAAAGCGTGGGGGATATTCCGTCGATATCCTACCACTGTTAATCTAATAGCCTTCAAGCGTGCACGAGCCAAAGCACGCTACATTCGCCGTCAGAGTCAAAAGGAATCATGGATCCGTTTTACATCATCTATTAACCAGGCTACCAATTCTAAGGTAGTCTGGGATAAAATCCGGAAAATGAAGGGAAAATATACATCCCACCCTTCTTCAATCCTAGATTATAATGGATGCGCTATTGCAGATCCAACTGCAATAGCCAATGCTCTTGGGGAAACATTCTCTAACATCTCCGCAACATCTTCGTATTCCCCAGAGTTCCTGGTCCTGAAACAAAATCGAAAAGCAGGCACTCAATTTCAAGTCCAAGGGCCTCTATCCCTACAACGGGGCATTCACTATGCAGGAACTGAAGAGAGCCCTCACTCTTTCTAATGCAAGTGCTGTTGGACCAGATGGCATCCATTATGAAATGATTAAACGTCTTTCACCAAAATCTATGGATTATCTGCTCCTTCTATATAACAGAAGCTTTATTGAAGGGCAGTTTCCGGACTCCTGGCGGAAGGCAATCGTCCTTGCTTTTCCTAAGCCAGGAAAGGATCCAAAAGTCACCACCAATTATCGTCCTATTGCTCTGACTAGCTGTCTGTGCAAAATCCTGGAGAGAATGGTTAATTCTCGTTTAATATGGTATTTAGAATCAAATGACCTCTCCAACATCCAGTGCGGCTTCCGAAGGAACCGGTCCACTTTGGACCATCTTATTCGATTGGAAACATCCATCTGGGATGCTTTCCTAAAACGCGAACACTTGGTGTCGGTGTTCTTTGATATGGAGAAAGCGTATGACACAACTTGGAGATTTGGCATTTTAAAAGATCTGCATAGCCTTGGTCTTAGGGGGCAACTACCCATTTTTATTAAAAACTTTTTAGCCAATCGATCTTTCCAAGTTCGTGTGGGATCCTCACTCTCTCGTTCCTTCAGCCAAGAGGAGGGAGTACCACAAGGATCAGTATTAAGTGTCACGCTTTTCGCCATCAAAATAAATTCCATCATAGAACAACTTCCTCCAACTGTAAACAGTGCCCTCTATGTTGATGACTTTAGCATATTTTGTCAGTCATGCAACATGAGGGTTATTGAAAGACAACTGCAGAAAGCCATTGATCGTCTCAATTCCTGGGCACTTGTTAATGGCTTCAGGTTCTCGCCGGAGAAGACCGTTTGCGTACATTTTTGTCGCAAGCGTAATCTTCATCCTGAACCTGAATTAAGGCTCGGACAAAATGCTATTCCAGTAGCACCGGACACAAAATTCTTGGGACTCATATTTGACAAAAAGTTGACCTTTCTGGATCATATCTGTCAACTCCGCATAAAGTGCACAAGAGCGCTGAATATTCTCCGCTTGCTCTCCTCTACATCTTGGGGAGCAGACCGATGTACCCTTCTTCGGATTTACCGTGCACTTGTGCGATCCAGACTAGATTATGGGTCCCTGGTTTACAATTCGGCCAGAGACAGTGTACTTCGTTGGCTGGATCCTGTCCATCATCTGGCTCTCCGTACCGCTATTGGAGCATATCGAACATCTCCAGTCCAGAGTTTATATGTCGAAGCAAACGAACCGCCGTTATCGCTTCGACGTAAGCAGTTGTCTCTAAACTACGCTCTAAAACTGAAATCCCTGCCAGATCACCCTACGTGGCTAACCGTTTTTGAGCCACGATGGGAAAATTTGTACAACACCCGTAAGACTGCCAATCGTCCTTTTGGTATTCGTGTCCAAGAGCTACTCAAAGAACTGAATATAAAGGTAGACAAGGTTGCCCAAACACCAAAGCAACCCCTTCCACCCTGGCATGCTCATGTCCCGGCATGTGACCTGTCCCTTAGAAATTGGGGAAAGTCGGACACTCCATCGTCTGTCTACCTGCAGCTTTTTTCAGCACACCGAGCTGAACATTCTGACTTCGCGCCAGTCTACACAGACGGCTCGAAGGCGGAATCATATGTGGGATCTGCTGCTGTCTTTAGAGACAGCACTACATCGGAGCAGATTCCCTCTGAATGCGGCATATTTACTGCAGAGCTGCATGCTATAGAGTTAGCCTTGGATCACATTAGTAAATGCCAATACCAACGGTTCATGTTATATTCCGACTCTCTCAGCGTGTTACAGGCTTTAATAACCGTGAGATATAATCCTCATCCAGTTCTGTCTAGCAATCAGCAGAAGATTCACGTTCTCCATGAACGTGAATATGATATCCGCTTCTGCTGGATTCCCAGCTACATTGGGATTAGGGGAAATGATTTGGCTGACGCCGCAGCCAAATCAGCAATTCCCAATAATAACCACTGCCTGTTAGTCCCCTATACAGACTACAGGCAAATAATACATCAAAGTATACATTCCCAATGGCAGGATTCGTGGAATAGACAGCCTGCGAATAAATTATATCATATAAAACCTGTAATTGAACCGTGGCAGTCTAGTCTGCGCAGGAATCGTAAGGAGGAAGTTGTTCTTGCCCGGACCCGCATAGGACACAGTCATTTAACTCATTCGTTTTTGCTGAGGGCTGATGACCCTCCTATGTGTGAGTCCTGTGGTACTATTTTAACAATCAGACACATTTTAGTTGACTGTACCAGTTTTAGAAATGCTCGTTTTACCGCTTTTAACCATCTGACTGAGCCGTATACACTCAGTCAGATTTTATCCGACAATGACCATGTGTCTCCTATTTTTAATTTCCTAAAATCAGTAAACCTTTTTAATCATATTTAAAAAATATTATTTTAAGATTTTTTATTGTTACTTGTTTACTGATATTTGTCTGTTACAGTTATATACTTGTTTTTATAACCTGACGTAGTGACCTAATTCAGTAGGTCACTGAAAATTTTTTACTTTTTATGACCAGGTTTTGGCGCATTATAGCCATAGATGCTGATGCGCCAATAAAACTCAACCAAACAAACAAACAAACAAACCTAAACTATACTTGTAATCTAAATTACTCCACACCATCAGGCATCTCTTATATTGTGGATTTATACTTCGCAACTGGGTTGTCATCATTGCAACTTCAGGGTACCTGCCCACCCACTGATAAGGAGCCAATAAGCTCCGAAACAGAAACAGTGCTGTATGGGTGATGGTATCCACTGAGAATAAGTAACAATAGTCTTCTCCTATGGTGAAGCTTTACTTATTCGAGGTAGTGCAATATCATGGCAACTCGTGAAGGTATTCACAATATGAGATATACTTAATGATGCCAATTTATAACTATTTATGTAGTTGACTATGTGCAGAAATGGTGCAAATGCACTAACTTGTACATTAGTTAAACTATTTACATAGCTTGAGGCTTTAGCCCTAAACTATACTGTGATCATTCTTTATTTAACAGCCCTCGTATTTGAAAATATGTGGTTTTAAAAATGCTAATCGCCAGTCTATGCTGAACTGATTCCCTCGGGAACTCGGTCAAAGCATGTAGTGTTGATTAAAGCTAGTGAAAAGTGTGAATTAAAAACGAGTGAAGAAGTTAAACAGGTGATTGCAACAAATTTTAAATCCGAACTTAAACGGATTAAAATAAAATCTATCACAAAAGTTAGAGAAAAAGGCGTTGCAATTGAAACTGCCACTGGCGAAGACATTACTAAATTAAAGAACTGCCCGAAATTTGGGGAACACAAATTAATTGTAGACTCGCCCCGAAAACTAAACCCGACTGTGATAATCTATGACATACAAAAAGATATGTCAGACCAAGAATTCTTGGAGGATCTGTATGTCAAAAACCTGTGCGAGCACAATGTTAGTGAGGAAGATTTCAAAGACGGGGTTAAGGTGAGATTTAAGATTAACGCTAAAAACAAAAACAACAAACACTGGGTAATTGAAGTTCCTGCCTATATCAGGCGAATAATATTAAAAAATGATGCTCGCGTCTACCTGGGCTGGTCGGTTCACAACGTGAAGGATTTTATTATCGCTTCACGTTGTTTTAAGTGTTTGGCCTATGGGCACTCGGCTAGATATTGCAGACAGCAGGACTACACGTATGGGCACTGTGGAGTGCAAGGTCACCAGTCGCAATCGTGTCCCACTCCTGAATCACCCGTTACATGCCCAAACTGCAAAATAAAAAAGAGGAAATCAGATCACTCATATCGTGACTCCAAGTGTCCAGAGTTCTTGCGAGCTCAGGAGGTCACCAAATCTCGCACAAATTACATTCAGTAAGATAAAAAATGTACAGCATGGTGAGAGATTAAAAATATTACAGCTAAACTGCCAACGTTCTGCATCTGCAATGAGTGATATCTCCAAACTAATTACGGATCACAAAATTGACATTCTAGGACTTCAGGAATTATACTCCTACAAAGGCAAAGTTAAAGGATTACCAAACGGCTGTAGGGTGGTTCAATCTAATGTATCTGTTACGGGACAGGGTGCAAATGCTGTGTCAGGGGTGTGGGCAGCTCTCGTTATAGCGGACAAGAAGATCACGATCACGAGGGTAAATGGTCTCTGCTCCGAACACGCGGCATGTGCATGCTTGGAAGGCAGTTTTGGACAAATATTCTTCATCTCAATCTACATGCAGTGCTCACAGCATTCTCAACAAATTGAGCCTTATCTAAACTTCCTTGAGACAGCTTTAATTAGGTTATCAGGCAAAAAGATAGTTATAATGACCGACGCAAATGCTTCTTCCACCATGTGGAACAGCCCCATAACGAATAATAAAGGTGAATTACTGGAAGAATTAATAATAACTAACGGATTGATTGTCTGGAACACCCCTGGGCATTTGCCCACTTATTCATCCCCTTCTGGTCAGTCTTACATAGATGTCACTCTGTCGAATGCAACATTCAGGAGATGCATAGAAAACTGGACTGTTCACTCCTCTTGGTCGGTAAGCGACCACAATGTAATAACCTTTGACATAATATCTAACGAAAACGCAGCAGCTTTGAAGGGAACTCATGACTTCCCCAGATACAAAACTCGACAAATCAGTTGGAATCCTTTTGAAAAACTACTTAAGGAAAAATTTACGGAGGAAAAACTGACAAATCTGACAGACCTTACTTTGGACCAGCATCTAAAAGAATTGATGGCAATCATCACCGAAATATGCGACGAGACGATTAAGAAGAAACAGAGAAGGCAAAATTCGGTTCCTTGGTGGTCCCAGAACCTTTCTACTCTAAGGAATCATACAAAGAGCGCAAGACGAGATGTTCAGAGAGCTAGGAGAGATGGTAGACCTGAAGATGAGATAAACCGATTGAATGAAATATACAAAAACGCGAGAAGGACATATTTCAACAATATTTACAAAGAAAAACGCTCTGCTTGGGAACGCTTAGTTAAACAAACTATGGACCAGGAGCCCTGGGGCTTGATCTACAAGCTGACTCTAGACAAAATTCATCCGGGGGAAATATTCTCCTCTGTACTTAGACCTGATAACTCCGAAACCCTGACATGGGCTGAGACTATGGAAACAATTTTGGATGAATTGATTATGCAGGATGAAACTGTACCAGAAAGTCCGGTACAAACAGGCATTCGTTTAGAACATCTTTCCTACGTAGGCCAAAGCCACGAAGATGATTTTGACAGAAACGAAGTAGGTCTTGCTGTTGCGACTTTGCGTGATGGCAAATGCCCTGGACTGGACTTATTAGAAGTTACCATAATTAAAAGAATCTGGAGCACCTGTCCCCAACTGATGATGAACCTCTTTAATGCCTGCCTACAATATGGATCCTTCCCCTCTCCTTGGAAAAAAGCAAATCTTAAATTACTCATTAAGAATCCCAACAAAACAGCAAATCTGGCAAATTCATACCGCCCAATAGCTCTACTCCCGGTCTTCGGAAAAATACTAGAGAAGTTGATTGTAGTGAGATTCCAAAAGCACCACAGAGAAAGAAACCTAAACTACAAATATCAGTTTGGCTTCGCTGCTGGGATGTCTACAGTGGATGCCATTAACCTAGTTATTAATAACGTCTCAGCCTCCAATGAAAAGTATGTCCTCGGCCTCCTTGTGGACTTCAAAGGGGCCTTTGACACTGTTTGGTGGCAAAGTGTCCTGGAGAGGTTCCGAGAGGTAGGGGTCTCCGTGCCTATTTATCGTCTCATCACGGATTATTTCCAGAATCGCTCACTTGTTGTCTCCAGTGGATCCTGCTCTGTTGCGAGACCTGTGACTCGCTGTTGCCCTCAGGGATCAGTTCTTGGACCAGTATGCTGGAACGTGGTCCTTGATGGGTGGCTGGCTACCGAACATAATTGCACTACTAAGATGGCTTACGCAGACGATTTAATTATCCTTGTTTCTGGAAACTCCAGACTACAACTTGAAATCCGTGCTAATGAAGTCCTATCAGACCTAGATGAGTGGTGTAGTACACATAAATTAACTATTTCTGTTCCCAAAACAAAACAAATTCTTCTCAAAGGAAATTTAGCCCCAAATAGACCTCCATGTATTAAGATTAAAGAACAATCAATAAAATTAGTTAACTCGTACAAATACCTAGGAATAATGTTAGATAACAAACTTCAATTCATTACCCATGCTAAATACGTACTAAGCAAAATCAAGACTTTAACAGGCAAAATAATCAGAATTACCAAAGGTTCTTGGGGTCTGAAACCCTCTACTCTCAAGCTGTACTACAAATGTATATTTATTCCTATTGTCTGTTATGCTGCGGGCGCTTGGGGCCCCAGTATACGCAGAGTCATGGTGGAAAAAATCTTGGCTCAAGCCCAGCGCTTCTTCCTGATTGCAACTTCAAGAGCTTGTCGCACAATTTCAACGTCGGCATTACAGGTAATCAACGGCAAACTACCAATTAAATACGAAGTGCTGTACAATTACTTTCAGTATTGTAGAAGGAAGGGTATTGCGGCACAGTTCAACCAGTTTTCTGTAAACCTAGACGTGCCAGTGAAAGAAGACAACACTAGATTAAGAAACCAGTTCCTCGAGGAATGGCAAAACGAATGGACTAATGCCAACACTGGAAGAATTACTATCCTTTTTATACCTCAAGTTTCCGAATTTGACAAAAAACATTGGCCCTGGTTTAACCCGGGTCTTCACCTAACTTTCCTTCTATCCGGGCATGGCAGCCTAAACTCAAAGTTATTTACTCTGGGTTTGGCGGCGTCTCCTCTTTGTAAATGTGGCTCAGAGGAGACAGTCCAACATATAATCTTAGAATGTCGATATTATGTAGACGTTCGATTTGAACTTCAGGCATTGACCGAAGTTTACGATGTAAATAACTTCACCAAGTTTTTAGAATGTAAAGAAAATTATCAGGCACTGGCTAACTTTGCAGACAAGGCTTTCCGCAGAAGGAAAGGACTTGCCGGCTGAGAATAACTATGTAATGTAATAAGTGTACTACTACTGTATGTAGTTGCCTCCTTGGTATTAATCGTATTGATACAAGACCTCTGATGAGGAAATGTATTTGTATTTATTGCCGGAAGGCAATATTAGCATTCAGAATATATAAGTCGATGTGCTAGGATCACTGTTGGGTGGATGGTGTCCTGGGACTTCGGCTTGTAAAAAGGTACACAAATTGTAAATCTCAAATTGTATAAATTGCAAATCTTACATTGTATAAATTGTAAAACATAAATTGTATAATTTGTAAGATATATATCGGACCTCATTGTAACTCAACTGGTAGGTCCTAACTATCTGTATAGTTGTATAAGTTGTGAAGGTTAATACAGAAATTGGTGCCTTCAACAAATTGTAATAACTTATCTGCAAGTGTTAAGGTTATACAGTGTGTTTGTAATCATTCCTGTGAAGATGCTGGATCAAGATGTTTTGTAAAACCACAAATTGTAAATAATGTACAGTTACTCTTCAGCGGCGGATAGGGGAAACCCTGGAGCCCGCAGGAAATAATAAAATACTTTGAAGTCTATTTAACAAAATGCTATTCATTCATAGTTGAAAACTAAGATCGATATTAAATGAATAAATAGTTTACATAACTGCATTTTATTTTAAAAGGCAAAATATCAATGTCAGAATATTATATTTTTTTAGCACTCACAATACCAGCTTTTGCCAATTGTATAATTTTTTAATTTTATTTTTGTTCTGTCTCACATTTCAGTTATTGTGGATAATTCTCATCCCTAGGTTGCTGAGGATTAATTGCCTACCTGCTTACTGATGGAACTCCACTTAGTTGAAATTCAACTCTGAGTAACAAACACTAATAAAACAGCAATATACTTCTCTACTGGAGCAGGGTATTTTATTATACTAGTGTAATACCAAGGCAACTCATGGTGAAGGTGCCTCACAATATGAGAAGGAACTATAATTACAGTTCCTTCACCTCCAAATTGGCTTTACAATTCAGCCTATAATTTTCTTAATTCATCATAATATATCTCTACATATATATACATATACACACATATATATATGACAATGTGACATATATTATTTTTATATGACAATATTAACAGAATGTGACAGAGTTTAAATTCTTATTCCTATTAACTGTTTTATTGTTAATTGTGTCGATTACACTGATATTTTTTTATTTATAGATATCCCTAGAATTCTATCAGAAGAAAAGGGCAAGATGGCCATTCCCTGCTGAAAGTATTCCATGGGAGGTTTGGACAGTTAGAATAAATACTGTTACTTTGCCAAATGAACATGGTAAGTCAAATTAAATCTTAATTCTCAAAAATATTTCATTCTGTTAATTTTTGTCTTTTGTAAAAATCATTCTAAATCATTATATAAAGTAGTGAAAGTTTTGAATTTATGCAAAATTCCTGTAGAGCTACACAGGCAAATTCAGATATTAGTCTGTATATCTGCATTTGCAAGGTGCATTCATATTCATTGATGATGTCAGTTAAGGTGTTCTGACTACATTTCATCAGATTTAGTTGTGTTTATTCACTGAGTAAAATTGTTGGATTTTGAGAATCATGCAAGTTTTGTGTGCAACTAAGGAAGTGTTTTGTAGAAATATGGGACATCATCAAGACAGTTTACATGGATATTTCATCTGAAGGATGCAAATGTATCAATTAAATGGATTCTTTAAGACTGTTTCTGTCTTGTGTAGACAATCGTCAATGATTGTGTATAATCTTCATTACTGCCAAACTGCTCTTTGTATTTACATAGTATGCATAGTGTTTAGGTCAGGTGCTACCACTGGTTTCCCCACATCTGCACCATAAGTGCTCTTGTGAAGTAATATAGAACCACTCTAAAAGCCTGAAAAGTGTTTTGTGTTGTGTGTGTGGTATTGTGTTGGGTTCTGTTGTTTTGTTGTGGCTTTTAGCCACAGAGCCCCTGGTGGGACCCCAAGTTTCCTGCACACACACACACACCACTAGGAGGTAGCCAGGCTTGCCATTATTCTCTGGCTGGTATCTGCCAGGGTCACCTGAGCTTCTTGGACAGAGACAAAAAAAAAAAAAAAAAGGTGTGAGAATGGTGGATAGAGCAAGAATGGGAGTTAAAGTTAGGAGGAAGCTAGAAGGACAGGGAAGGAAGGTGTCCTGCAGAAGAAAAAAGCGGGAGGGAGAAGAGCTGGAAACCCTAGCCCCGGGAGCCCATCCAGGCTGGGGGAAGAAAAAGATGAAAGTATTGCTGAGCTAGAGTTACAGCAAAGAGCAAAGTAAGTTGCCATTTTTCATGTGACAACAAACAATGTTGGTTGAGGTTCAGTTGGTAATTGCATCCATCGAGCAATTTGTGGTGGGTGAAGCTATTGTTGGTAGTCCTTTCTGATGTTAAATGCATCTTGGGCAAATACAGTCAGTTGTTTGTAGTGTTCCTCTTCATTGAGAAAGAGGAATTCTAAATCATGTGGGAGGGACAGTAGTTGTGTGAGCATGCAGCTTCTGGGTGGATGACAGTCATAGAGAACATCTTCCCAATTTTCTTCGATTCCACAGTGGCAGAGGGTTATCAGATATACCTAGTTCGGTGAGCTTAGCATTGAAGCACCCATGTCCAGTTAGAAGGTATGTTAGGTGGAGTCCAGGTGAGTACCATGGAAGAGGGTGGGGGTAGGTCATAGATACAATGGGAATAAATCGTATGTAGTTCTTTCCTTAGCTGAGATATTCCAATCCTGGTGCCAGATTCGGACAAGGTGGTTCATTATATTTCTTTTTTCCTGTTCTATGTTGTTAAGTTGATAGTGTGGCTCATTATAGTCACTGGAAGTGCTTTCCTGAGATGGCAATGGAGCCTCCTCGCAGTCATCTCTAAACGTAGAGGTAGGGCACCTGCAAGGACTTTCAGCACGCTCTGGTTACAGTGAGAAGGATGTGTCACTGGATGGTATTAAGCTTTCTTCTAAATCGCTGGATGGTAATCCTGTGAAACCAGGAGCCTGCACCATAGCAAACTGCTGGTAGAAAGACTGCTTTCTATATTATAGTTAGGGTCCTGCGTTTCAAGCCCCAATCACATCTGGTGATTCTTAAGATCATGTTGGTATACATTCTAATTTTATCCACATCTCGTGGATAAAATTAGAAGATTTGGGAAAAAAGGAGAGCTTGTAGATTACGATTCCAGGATACTTGATTTTTATCACTATTTTCATAGGAGAGTTATTTAACTTGATGGTTGGGTGTCTTGTAGTACTGAGGTTGCCTTTAACCCCTTCCTGGAACATTTTTTTCTGGAAAATGTGCTGTAACGGATCGACTTTTTTTATTTCACAGATTGAAAGTATGCATCACGTGAATACTCACTGTATAGTTTTTTGCTTTTTTTATTAATTTTTTCGTAGAAAATACATGGGAGTAATTAATCCATTTGAGCTATCCCGAGTTATCTCGTGTATGCCAAAAAAGTGTGCAAATTATACAGATTTTTTTAATAAATTAGTGCTTGAGCTAAAAGAAAGGCACAGAAAAAGTCTTCATTATTCATTATATAAATAAATTTAAAAAATCAAGTGGAATGCACAAGCAGTAATTGCGAACTAACTACATTCTGACACATGGCTGCCACAAATGGACAGGCAAGGTAAGTGTCTCTTACGGGCGGCATTTCAAGAGTGCACCGAAATATTTTTCGATATTGTTTTTGTGAATTATTTTCGTGGGTTCAGTATTCCGCATTTAGGATGGCAAATTTTGTTTTGCTTATTGGCGGCACAGGAACGCGCGCTACTGTTCTGATATTGCTGTACAATATAAGTAAAACGAAAGCCAGTCATTTGCTGCCAGATGTAAGAAAATCCTGAGAAAACTTGATTTACCTGCCTAATGCAAAATTAGCCAGATAAATTCTAGAGAAAATACGTTTCAGTCCTAAATTTGGAGGTATTATTGTTTGCTTCGGGATATTATTGTATCCCGAGATATTTCACAAAACTAAAAACGAGATATCTCGGGATAATCCATGAAGCGGCTAATTAGAATTTCTTGGGTCATCTCTGGTGAGATGGGAAGTTTGTGTGTGGTGGTCCAGTTATAGATAGTTTGTAGGGTCATATTTGTAAGATTTTCCAGCTGGGATCGTGAGTTTGCCTACATGATGAGAATGAGATTATCTGAAAAAGCCAAAAGACATGAATATTCAGTGTTGGTGTTTAGCAGCTCGTCAGGGCCTATCAACCAGAACATAGGCCCAAGGACAGACTCCATGGGGCAACCTCTGTATTTACAGTGGAGATTGGGCGCCTCCGTAGCCAGGTGGGAAGGAGCAGCAGTGCGTAGCACATGCTTCTTGATTAGACCGGGGTTCGAGCCCGTCACCACCAAATACGGAGTATGCGGAAAGGTCAAGGAATGACCACCGCATATCCCGGAGCAATATGGCCTTAGTTGCTAATGCTCCTAAAAACCAAATAACAAACAAACAAACAAACAGTGGAGATTGTTTTTTTTACCTATTCCCCCCCCCCCCCCCCCCCCCCCCCCCCCGTCCTAACATGGTTTTTCTTTCTTTTTTGCAAAAAAAAAATTAAAGCTGTGGCTTCTTCAATGTTAAATTTGGAACTTAAAAAAAAAAAAAGAATGCAGTTGTGTTAATCAAGTGGCCATTTGGGGTATTGACTACATTGCATAAAACATGTAGGACATACAAATTGAAATCCCAGGTATATTATAACATTAAATCACACATCATTCTCTGTATGTGTGGAAAGTGGTACAAACTAAATTGAGTTAATAATGTTTCTTCAGTAAGATGTCCAACAAATTCAATGCAGAATTTTAGAAGACGTATAATAATGTAATAATAATATAGTAATATAATTATGCAGTAGATTCTGTATATTTATATTATAAAATCTGGAAAAAAGTAACACATTTGATTTGTCTCCTGTTGTTGTTATTGGTTTTACAGTTCATCAGCATCTTAAGCCATATAATGTTACTGTATTATGTCTGTACAAGTGTATGTTAACTGGCTACTTTGTACATTCTGTGGGGTGCTTCCGCAGCCAGGTGGGCAGGAGCAGCAGTGCGTAGCACATGCTTCTTGATTAGACCGGGGTTCGAGCACGTGACCACGAAATATGGAGGGTGCGGAAAGGTCAGGGAATGACCACCACATATCCCCGGAGCAATATGGCCTTAGTTGTTAATGCTCCAAAAACCAAATAACAAACAAACATTCTGTGGGCTTAAGAACTTGAAATAACTTACTGGAAATACTATTTCCTCCACCTGAGATTTGCTAACTAGTCTTGAGGTAGAATGCTTTTGTGTACTGTATGTAGACCAAGTGGACAGAAATCATGGGATACCTACCAAGTAACTGGTAGGCCCACCTTTTGCCCGGATAAGTGCAGTTACACGGTGAGGCATCGAGTCCACTAGTTCATCATCCAAGGTCCAGTGCCGATGTTCTTTTGCCCAGTTGAGGCGTAGAGTCCTGTGTCATGGTGTTAGTAATGGGACTCTGGTGGATTGGGGGCTACCATAACCTATTGCGGCTAATGATTACCTGATGGTCTTAGTGGAGACGTTTCTGGCACCTCCGTTGTTGAAGTCAGCGGTAATTTGTCACTGTCGCTCAGGGCTGTACTTATAAATAGGCACATGAGGCACTAGCTTCGGACCTCACAATAGAGGGGCCTCTGTAATAGTAAATTTTGAAGTTATTTCTTTTATTAAAGCCCTGGACTAAACTAAGGCCCACTTGTGCCTACCATGTTTACATTGTAAACAGAGACAGGTGAAATTTACCGAAATTGATGACTCATTTCTTCAAAAGAACAGATTAATTTCCAGAAAAAAGGAAAATCACTCTCTCCTAATGCTCTAATAGGGTGTAACAATAGAACATAGGCCGACCACGACGTACTATCCGTGTTGGGAATATACCATAATCTTTTCCACTGACTATGAATACAAGAAAGCAATGATCAGTGCAACTCTCGGTATAGTATGTAGGAGAGGTGGTTGTAAATGTATTATGAACAGTAAATTTGAGATTGTTAGCATTAGCATTACTAGAGGCATATGATGCAAGAAAGCAAGCTTATGCAGCAACAGCCAAAAAAAAAAAAAAAACCGCTTCCATTTCACCCCTTCATTCGTTCCAAATACCTGTCCAGCTCAGCCTTAAATTTATTTAGGCTATCAACTTCCACAACAAAGGATGGAAGTCTGTTCCACCAACCAACTACCCGCTGGCTAAAGGCAAACTTCCGCATATCTATCCTACATCTGTCTTTCCTCAATTTGAAATATGCCCTCTCAGGTGATTATTCTGAACAAGAGGAAGGATCCCATCAGCATTGAGCATGCTCAAACCATTCAAGGCTTTATACACCTCAATCAGATCACCTCACAGGTGCCTAGTCTCCAGACACTGTAATTTGCAAAACTTAAGCCTTTCTTCATAAGAGCAACCCTTTGTTCCATTCACTAATCTTGTTGCTCTTCTCTGTACTCATTCCAGCAGCTCTACATCCTTCTTAAAATGAGGCCTCCAGACCTGTATACCGTACTCAAGGTGTGGTCTGACCATTGCCTTATACAAGGGGATAATCACCTCCTTATCCCTGCTAGAAAGATTCCTGTATATCATTGACAAGACACCATGAGCAACTCTTGCAGACCATCTGCACTGCTCAGGAAACTTGATATCTGCCTGCACAACCACCCCCAGCTCCCTTTCATTCTCTACCACTGTCATTGTACTACCACAGAGTTGATACATTACTCTGGGGTTACTGCTTCCCATATGTAGTACTTTACATTTGTTAATGTTAAACTTCATTTGCCTCCTCTCAGCCCACTGCTCAACTTTTCTAGATCCTGTTGCAGTAGCATACTGTCATTAGTGTCCTTAACAACCCTGCCAACCTTTGTATCATCTGCAAACTTGGACATTAAGCTTGATATACCACATCAATATCATTTATAAATACAGAGAACAACAATGAACCCAACACTGAACCCTGATAGACTCCACTAATAACGTTAGCCCACGATGAGCAGTGTCCATTGATTACCACTCTGTCTTCTCCCATTCAACCATCTCTTTATCCATAGCAGCAATTTGCCTCCAATGCCACACTGCTCAAATTGTTAATCCTTATAGCTCTTAATTCGTGGTTTCTACAGCAGCAGCTCTATTGCCTAAAGGCCAGAGGTGCGAGCAATTTGCACCCAGCCCTTCTCGAAATTGGTTCATTATATGGAATTTTATTCGCTCTGCAGAAACTATTTTAATTGGACCACCCATGGATTTGAGAATTTCTGTAAGCTGAGACCTGAAAACTGTAACATTTAGTTTAATTTTTGATGTGCAGATTTAAAGTGTGATATGTAGGAGTGCATACATTGAATCTATCTCTCTGAAAGTAGCGTTGTAGTTTAATAAAATTTGATTCTGTTGTAACAGAAAATTTAAATATCAAATCGATGTAATGTTTCATTATCTATTGTGACTGTCGCATCATCATCATCAGCCATTTTCAATCCACTGCAGGATGAAGGCCTCTCCAGCAACTTTCCAGTTCCTTCTGTTTTGTGCAATGGCCATCCATTTACTACCCACAAACTCATGAATTTCATCTTTCCATCTCCGCTGTTGTCTTCCAGCTTTTCTTCTAGCTTCTCTTGGGTACCATTCTGTTATTTTCTTAGTCCATGTCATCATGTCTTCGAGCTGTGTGTCTTTGCCCAAGACCATTTTAGATCTTTAGTTTTGATAAGAATGTCCTTTACTTGAGTTTGCTTCCTAATCCATGTGTTTCTCTTCTTATCTAACCACAATGTCATCTGTAAATCGTAAATGGTTTAGGTACTCTCCATTCACAATGACTCTTTGCTGTGTAGTTCTCAGCTTCTCATCCATTCTTTTGGTGAGTGCCTAAGTATCACTTCCATAAGTCATGGTGGGGAGTATACATGGTTCATTATTTCAAGTTTCAGACAAACTGGGATATTGCTCCTCAGTATGTGACTATATTTCCTGAATGCTATCCATACAAAATTTATTCTTCTCTTGACTTCCAGCCATTTATCATTATTACAGCTAATAACTTGTCCCGGATAAGTATATGACTCCACCTTTTCAATTACTGCTCCTTCAATCATTATGTCCCTTTCTGTGGCATACTTGTTCATCATTACTTTTGTTTTAGCCATATTCATCTTTAGTCCAAAATCCTTACTAGCTGTGCATAACTGATTAAGATTTTCCTCTAATTCTTTGGGATTGTGGCTTATGACCACAATGTCATCTGCAAATCGTAAATGGTTTAGGTACTCTCCATTCACAATGACTCCTTTCTGCGACCAGTCTAATCTTCTGAAAGCTTTCTCAAGGGCAGCAGTAAACAGCTTTGGAGATATTGTCTCTCCTTGTCGAAATCCTTTCTCAATTTTAAATTTGCTACTGTCTTTGTCTAGTCTAATAAAGGAGGTAGCGTTCTCATATAATTTCTTCAAAATCATAATATATGAGGTATCTATGCCTTGTCTTTCCAGTGCCCGAAACATTGCATTATGCTGTATGGAGTCAAATGCCTTTTCATAATCCGCAAGTGCCAGGCATAATAGTGTTTTATATTCATTTGCTTTCTCCATTAACTGGCACCTCTGTAGCCAGGTGGGAAGGAGCAGCAGTGCGTAGCACACGCTTCTTGATTAGACCGGGGTTCAAGCCCGTCACCACCAAATAAGGAGGATGCGGAAAGGTCAGGGAATGACCACCGCATATCCCGGAGCAATATGGCCTTAGTTGCTAATGCTCCTAAAAAAAAGAAAAGAAAAGAAAAGCTTTCTCCATTAACTGTGATATTACGTGAAGGTGGATCCATAGTTGAGAATCCTGTCCTAAAGCCAGCTTGCTTTTTCAGTAGATTCTCATCAAGTATTCTTTCCAATCTGTTAGTAATGACCTTTGTGAACAACTTGTTGATGTGGGATAACAAGCTAATTGGTCTATAATTTCCAATTTCTAATATATCTCCTTTCTTATGCAGCAAAACTGTGATTGCATTATTCCACTGCTTAGGCGTCACACCTTTTCTAATACATTTTGTGAGGAGCTTGCCAGTTTTTGTGTTATGTCTCTTCCTCCCAATTTTAACAACTCTATAGTAACTTCATCTTCCCCCGGGCTTTCTGATTCTTCATTTTCTTCATCGACTCTTCTACCTCATCAGGAAGAATATCAAGTATGTCGTATGTGTTGCTAATTTTCGATCCATCTTCACCACTGCTGGCATCATTCCCTCGCTCCTTGTATAATTCTCTATAGTAGTCTTCTGCTATTTGAATTATGCCTTCTCTGCTGTTTATAAGTACGCATCGCTATTCTTCAATTTCAGTATCATTTGTCTTTCTGTATTACTGCTGATAGCTGCTGATTTAAGTCCTTTGTTTTCCCTTATTGCTTGTTCTACTTTTCTTGTGTTAAATTTTCTTATGTCTTCTCTGAGCCTCTTTCTAATGGCTTTACATAACTCAGTATACTCAATTTTCTCCTTGTCGGTGTTTATCTTGCTCTTCATTTGTCGCCTTCGGTTCATCATAACAATTGTTTCTTGACTAATTTTTCTTCTTTGGATTTCTTTTTACTTATAAGTTTCTTGGGCTTCTAAGTTAGTTATAAGTTTCTCACTTTCAGAAAGTTATAATATTCCTTGTCGATATCTTGGTCCTAAGCAGTCTGCAGAAGCTCAAACTTGTTCTTAAGTACATACTGCTTTTTCTCCTCTTCTGTTATCTCAATGACCTTCGTATTATTTACTCGAGTCAGTCTTTTCCTTTCCTACATCTATATCGTGTGCATCTTACCATTCTGTGATCACTTCCAATATTTACCTTATTCAGGATGGTAACATCATTCACAATATATCTTCTGTTAGTGAGGATGAAGTCGATTTCATTAGTTGCTAATCCATTTGGACTCTTCCATGTCCACTTTCTGTTCCCCCTTTTCTTGAAAAAAGTGTTCATTACTGACAATCCTTGAGATTCTGCAAATTCCACAAGTCTTTCACCTCTTTCATTTCTTTCACCAATTCCAAAATTTCCTATAGTACCTCTTTCTGCACTGTTTTGTCTTTTTCCTACCTTAGCATTGAAGTCCCCCATAATAATAGTGTAGTGGGTTTTCTGCTCATTTAGAAGACTCTCAATTTCGGTGTACATTTCTTCGACCTCTTCATCATCATGGCGCAATGTTGGTGCATAAATCATTATAACCTTTAGCTTGTACCTCTTAGAAATCTTGAGTATTAGTCTTGACACACTTGGTGATGTACTTTTGAATTCCAAAATATTGTTTTTTATATCTTTATGGACCAGAAACCCAACTCCACCTTCGCTCCTTTCACTGTTTCCATTGGTGTACAGCAGATTTCCACTTGATAAACTTATAAGTGATTCATTTCTTCTTGTTTCAGCCAAACCGATGATATCCCAATTCACATTTTCTATTTCCTTTTATGCATTTAAATTATGAACTCATAATT
Organism: Mastigoproctus giganteus; assembly: GCF_048544385.1. Classification (NCBI taxonomy): domain Eukaryota; kingdom Metazoa; phylum Arthropoda; class Arachnida; order Uropygi; family Thelyphonidae; genus Mastigoproctus; species Mastigoproctus giganteus. The sequence goes on from NC_143587.1 coordinate 137,780,912, forward strand.
TAGCTGTTGCATTGCTGCTTTATAATGCACCTGCTATTATTTACTGCTAACAAACAAGATGTGGATGTTTTTATAATATTTTTGTAATATAGTTTTTGATATTATTTATATATATATGCAAGATTTTTTTGGACTGGTATCCTAAAAGGGGCCCCAAGAAATCTAAGTACAGCCTTGCTGTTGCTCTCCAGTTGGTTGAAACAATTTGAGACAGACGTTGACAGCCACATTCATTCACCACCTTTCTTCGCCCACACCTCTGTCCAGGATGAGATGTTATTCCGGAAATGACATATTCCCGATAAACTTGATACTGTCAAATGGGAATATTGCAATTTCTGTACCACATCTGCAGTAGAGTGACCTATGCTTTGGGCATCCACTATCATTCCTCTTTCCAAGTAGGTTAACTCACAATGTTTATACCGACATCGAATTCCCATCTACGTGAATGCAGTGTACCTATATATCTGCCAAGCGTCAGGTTCGTCCACTAGCGAGAGGAGTGACAGTGTCATGTTGCCCAGGAATCAGGTATCCGATGAATTCTGCCCTTTCAGTGTAGATGTGATTTTTAAATTTTATGTAGCCAGAACTTGAAGCTTATTTGTTTGAAATGTATTTTCAAACAAATAAGCATAAAAAGTACAGTGCATAGAAAGAAATTCAAATATATGCAGCATTTCAAAGTTAAGGTGATACTTGCTGAATGGTTCAACTCATTTTGTCATAGAGCAAATGTTTCCTTTGAGCTGTGCTAAACATGCAGGTGCATTTGTTCAGAAATGTTTTCCAACAGTGAAGCAGCGGAAAAAAAAAATGTAGAACAAAAACAGTCATTTTTAGTGAAATTGACAAAGAAGGAAAAGAGAGATAGTAATGGTTTTGAAAAATATTCCATTTTGATTTCAAAAGATGGCAGTAATTAAAGTGATTTCCATGCTGCATTCTATAGTGGTGATCTTTCTTAACAAAAAATATCATCAATCAAAAGCAGCTTACTCTCACTGCCAGTGTTGGTGATACTTGCTGAATGGTTAAACTCATTTTGTCATAGAGCAAATGCTTCCTTTCAGCATTGAGCACTTTGTGTTATGTTGTCCCTGCCATCTGATACTGAAAAGGAGGCAGCTATGTACCTTCCTCTGAAACTGGTTGGATGTTTTGTGGACATTTACTACTACCTAATAGATTAGATAATAACATTTCCAATATGATATTGCAATATTATTATTTATTGCTGGAAAAATTGCATTATAAAAAAACTTGACAGTGGTACTTTTAAACTTTTAGCATTGGTTCATCAACTCTTGTTTATTTTGGAAGGGGAAATAATTTTTATCTTTACTGTACTCTACCGAAGGCTGGATTTGGGAGGTTTGATTGTATAACAAAAAATTGAATCCTCAATGAATTTAATTCCCTACAAATTAGCTGCATACACTAAATTAGAGAATGTTTTATGTTCTTTTGAGAGGAAATTAAAATATACCAGTTTTTTTTTTTTTTTTTTTTTTTCAGAGAGACAAATAAATAGAGAAAAAGTAGGTGATGTAGTGAAAGAAAAAATATTGGCTGTTGTCCAAGCTATACAGAAGCATGAGTATGTTCCAGATATGCCAAACAAATCTGATGTGGATTTAATCTTTGATACAACTTATCCTGATATTCAGCCATACCTATTCAAGGTACATTTTAAAATAAATTAATGACGTAAATGAATCAATTTTTACTTTAAGCGAAAGTGTAATGATAGGATAATTCTTTTTTTTTTTGTAACTACTGCTTAGATTTGAGGTACCAGAACATGTGAATTCCAGTGGTTGCAGTTTAAGAGCTTTCCAGTTCTTGCTAAATTACAAAACACTTAAATTAAAGCCTTATTCCACTTTCAAATAGATTTTGACACATGATTATAATTATATGTACAGTTTTTGTTCATATTGCATATACAGCAGACTCTCAGTTTACTGGGATCAGATTAACCGGGACACTTCAAGATTCCAAAAAAAAAAAAAAAAAAAAAAAAACCAGAAATCACAAAATTCAAGCAATAACTAGAATAGGTATAAACATGTTTTGCAAGTCGTAAATAAGCAACAAGAAGTGGCGTTATAAGTTGTCATTGGGAGATTAGTATGTATACCTGTTATCTTGCAATGTCTCTGGCTCCTCCATAGCCAGGTGGGCAGGAGCAGCAGTGCGTAGCACATGCTTCTTGATTAGACCGGGGTTTGAGCCTGTCACCACCAAATATGGAGGATGCGGAAAGGTCAGGGAATGACCACTGCATATCCCCGGAGCAATATAGCCTTAGTTGCTAATGCTCCTAAAAAAAAAAAAAAAAAAAACCCAGTCTTCACACCTGCCACTCAAAAAAAAAAAAAAAAAAAAAAAAAAAGAGACACCAAATGTTTAGTTTGTTTTAGTGTGTTGCGTTGATTGTTGTGTTCCATCGCAGCAAAAGGACAAATTTTGTTTCGTTATGCATGCCAGGGATGTCGCAATTTTTTTTTTTTCTTTTTATAGTAGCTAATTTATTATTTTTTTGTTTAGAAATCGCGAAAATGATGGGCAAACACAAGAGTTGTACTTTCAATTAAACAAAAATTTGAAATTATTTAAAAGTTTGAAAATGATGCATCTGTTAAATCTCTAAAGATTCATTATAATGTTGGTGACCAAACCATACGTGGCATTGTAAAAAATAAAGGGAAGCTATTAGATTTAAAATCGACATCGTAAAAAACAAAGGGAGGCATCGTACTGGACATGCGATTAGTGTGTGGTAAGTTTTTTCGTTTTTTATATGTCACCATACTTTTTACATAGGTTGCTGAACATTTTCCGATACAGTAAGTCCCCGACTTCCTTAGCTTTGGACTTACATTACGTTATTTATATATTTTTTTTATATGACTGAAGATTTCAGTGAAGGGGATACACATTTCACTATAATGTAAAAACCCACAGAATTCCAGCTATCAGTATTATCGCAAATGCAATAAGATTGAATTTACTACCAATTTATAATTAATTGCGCTAACAGAAAAGCCCAGTAATCCGGAAAGTGCAAATTGTTTTATTGTTTTATGGCGGTGACCTCCAGAAATGTGCTTTAGTAAAATGTGAGCTCGCATGGAGTGATAATAGCGAGTTTTTGCCTGAACCCTGTGAAGTTCTTTACAGAAAATTTCATTTTGACTGTTATCACGGTGCTGACTAAGAAAATTCACTGCTGTCCCCAGAAAAAGTTTTTAATTGAGCTAATTAAAATATATAACTATTTTTCTTCATTCTTCTGAGGATATTATATGGTTTTTGTAATTTTGGCATATTAGGAATATAGTAGCAATATTTTATTAGTCATTCCTGAGTTAGGCAAAACTCGACTTATGTAAGAAGTCCTGGAACGTATCTCTTATGTATGTCGGGGAACTAACTTACTGTATTTTTCTATTAACCGGGGCGCCTCCGTAGCCAGGTGGGAAGGAGCAGCAGTGCATAGCACACGCTTCTTGATTAGACCGGGGTTCGAGCCCGTCACCACCAAATACGGAGGATGCGGAAAGGTCATTCAGGGAATGACCACCGCATATCCCGGAGCAATATGGCCTTAGTTGCTAATGCTCCTAAAAACCAAATAACAACAAATAACAACAACATCTATTAACCGGAAATATTTTTTTACCATCTATTCCGGAAAATCGAGAGTCTACTGTGTGTATATATATATATATATATATATATATATATATATATATATGCAATATATATATGTATATATATAGTTATATGCAATACAAGGGGTGGGGTATCAAAAAGTTTGTATCCTGACCTAGATAAAACATCAGTAGGAAGATGCCGTTTTTAATATAAGTTGTCTACACATTCAATAACTAACATGAAATTTTATTCTCGTAGGTGATTGTACACCAGAGGTGGAGCCTGGAATCTGAGGAAGAATGCTATGGTTGACAAAGTGCAGTATCGAGCAGTGATCAAGTTCCTGCATTTGCAGGGCAAGAAAGCCCAGAAAATTGATAAAGAAATAAAAGATGTGTACGGGCAGAATTTTCCGTCCTACGACACTGTAAAAAAGTGAAAACAGGAGTTCCTGTGCGGTTGTACAAGTGTCTTTGATGAGCCAAGAGAAGGAAGGCCATCAACATCCACAGACAATGAGACAGTTGCAAAGGTTGAGCAGCTGGTGCTGAGTGACAAATGTGTGACAATTCATTTCATTGCAGATACAGTGGGAATTAGTTATGGGTGTGCCCACAGTGTTTTACATGACCATCTGCTTATGTCTAAGGTCTCTGCACGATGGGTTCCAAGATTGCTGACGCCTTTGCAGAAGCATGTCGAATGCAATGTTCTTGCCAACTGTTGGATTAGTGTGCGGCATCGAACTACTGCAGCACCCACCGTATTCTCCTGACCTAACACTGTCAGACTTGTTTCAAGAAATGAAGAAACCATTGCATGGACACCACTTTGATTTGTCTCAGGAAGTCATCAATGAAGTGGAATTGCGGTTTCAAGCAAAAAGTGCAGGCTTCTATGATCAAGGCATTAAACAACTGATCCATAGATGGGAGAAATGTGTTACTATACATGGAGAATAGATAGAAAAGGATTAAAGTTCCTGTGAAGTTTCACCTTTTTAGGGTTATATTTCTAGTTAAGGATACAAACTTTTTGATACCCCCTCTTATGAGCAAATATTGTCAAAAATTGTTTAGATTTTCTTATAATGCAGTGGGTCTTGTTTTTATAATGGGGTTTTATTATTTCAATTTTTTAAATTCTTTATTACCACTGGAATTTCAAGAACTAAAACTTAAAATTCTGCCTTTATTGAAAGGAACAATTTCAAGGAAATAAAAAAAGTAGAAAAAGAAAAATGACATGAAATAGAAAAATGGCAAAAAAGAAAATAATGCAACGTTGCAGTTTTTACTTGACTATTTTTCTTAACAAAATAGTATATTACTAACACACATTTTAGTGTGTTCACATACAAAAATATGAAACTCATAAATTTGAGTTTTCTGTGACAAAAAAACAAAACAAAAAAAAAAATCTTTGAACACACCTTAGCCAGCATTGCAACTCACAACAAAGCATATTCTCAGGTTATCAAATGTATTAAAGCAGCAGTTCTCAAACTTTTTGGTCTCAGGACACCTTTACTCGCTTAAAAATTATTGAGAATCTCAAAGGCTTAGTATAATGTCTTAGTATTATTATGAAAACAGTTTTGACCTTGGGGACCCCCAGGGGTCTGCGGACCACACTTTGAGTACCTCTGTATTACAGCATTGGTTGTCCGCTAGTAGGTTCTTATAACTGGAAAAACTCCTTTCAATATGAGATGTTATTGGAATATAGTTGAATAAATTCATTACTTTTTGTTAGTTCTTCCTCAGTGTCAACTAGATTGTAATTTTCTCCGATTTAGGATACTGGAAACTTTACATGTTTTATGATATCGATCCTGTGTTCTTATTGAGCAACTTTATTTAAGTTGACATAATATGGATCGTTCTGTATTTTCTTTTGTTTCATCAAAGTAAACCTATACCTTTTAATTAGAGCAGCAGTGCCATTAAGTGTAAGGCCTTTTTCTAGGCTTGTTATTGTTTTTGATAAAATACCAAAATTTGATTTTGTGTATGCTAAATTTCTCTGTGTTCAATTTGATAACATTGCAATTCAGATGAATGTAGCATCTTTCCTTTCAAAGCTGCTTACCACTCTTCCATAATCTTGGAGTTCTCACAATATATATTAGTAATAAAATGAGAGAAATTTACCTCTGTGTTGTCTGCAGAATGCTTCCAAGCACCACTCTCCAAATTTAAAATGAATATAAAACTAATTTAAATAAATTCTTACACCCAAAGAAACATTAATGATCCGATGCATCTGGAATCGAGGCAGTGGAGCTCCAACTGACCTCAAACCACCAACAATAAATCATTCTTGATCCTTGAGGCTTATTTGAAGAATCTTTATTAGTTAACCAATACTTACAAAGGGTACTAGGAAGGTTTTGCAATACAGCTTTGTTTATTTAATTTTTTCAAAGTAATTTCCTCTACATTCAATACACCTCTCCATCCTCCGAAACCAGTCTTTAAACCAGTTCTGCCAAGTTTCACTAGGGAGTAAAGCACACTCGTTGTCCCAAGCCCATAGAAGGTCCTCATCGCTGGAAAACCGCCTCCCTTTTAGCTTCATTTTCACATGCGGGAACAGTGCAAAGTCACAGGGAGCAAGGTCTGGACTGTAGGGAGGGTGCTCGAGAAGTTTCAGTCCTGTTGTGGTCAAATATTCGGTGCAGGCTTTGGCACGGTGAGCTGGAGCATTATCGTGATGGCGGTACCTGGTGTCCATTCTTGACTTTGGCGGCAGGTTCTTCATAGATCCAATGACTTTAGGCAGGCATTGTTCAATATACCACTTAGCTGTGACTGTCTTCTGCGTGTCCAAAGCAACACGTTCCACAATTCCACTCGATTTGAAAAATACAGCTATCATTTTCTTCTTTACAGATCGGGATTTTCTGACAATTACGGGTGTGTCGTCATCATCAAAGACCCAAACTTTGTTTTGAGCCTTGGTCGGCAGATCGTAATAGTACAGCCAAGTCTCGTCACCTGTCACGATGTTGTTCACATACCGAGATTGTCCCTTATCAAACTTTTTTAACATCTCCCGGCACCAAGTCACACGTAATGTCATCTGCTCTTCAGTCAGTTGATGCGGCACCCAGAGAGAACAAAGTTTCTTCATGTGCAAATGATCTTGCAGAATCGAACGAATTGCTGGTGCATTTAGGCCCAAAGTATCCTCTATCTGTTGGTAGGTCACTCGCCTGTTTTGGTCAAGCATTTTCCTCACAGCAGTAACGTTTTCCTCCGTAACTGACGTTCGTGGCCTTCCGGGACTCTCAGAATCCTCCAGAGTGAAATTTCCCCTTTGGAATTCTCTATACCACCTGAATATCGTTGTACGATGTGGACAATCATCATCTAGTGCAAGAGTCATTTCTTCTAAGCACTGGTCTATGGTTAAACCACACACGAAATTATACCGCAAAACTGTCCTTATCTCATTTTGTGACCACGATGCCATCGCAAGCACTTTACACTCTCACTACTAATGAATAACTGAGCCCATCGACTTGGCGCGGTGGCTACTATGCACGTATGAACATGTCTCAACATGCAGCTTCCTGTGATTCATTGTTGCGTCATATTGCAAAACTTTCCTAGTACCCTTTGTATAAGCCTTTCAGAATTAAGCATAAAATTGAATTTTGTTAGCTTGGATATTACATCAGTGGTAAACATATGTTAGCTGTAGGGTAGCATTATACTATATGTTAATTGCTGATTTACTGTTGAGCTAAATGTTGAGATTGAATAGTTCTATGTGTAGCTGTATTCATATCCAGTAATTGCATTTTTAATAAAAGTTTTTCTTTTATTTTTCCAGATTAGTTTCAACACGTCAGGTCCAAGCAGTGTATCTGTTGGCACTACAGTACGCAAACTAATCAAAGATACTCTAGCGATATAGTTGGTTCATCCTACTTTGAAAAACAAAAGCATATTGTTGAACAGTAATATTAATGTACAGTTTGAAAAAATAAAAAAAAAAAAGCATTGTTTTCCTTAAACTTTTTATATATGTAAATTTTTCAACAAATTTCCTGGTAAAAGAGTTAATTTATATGTTTATGAAATCATAACTAATATTTTGTCCACTGGTGATTTCTACTTGAACAGAAGAAAATAGCTAAAGTGATCATTATAGAATATTTTGATAAGTCAGAGGCAACTGGCAGTGAGGAATCAGAGTTGGATTTACTCCAGAGTGATGGAATTTAATATTAGGAGTGGAAAAATTATGCAAGGAAACAGACTTATACAGCATCTGCCATTAAAAATTAAAAAATATATATATATATACCAAATTTGTTTGCCTATCTCTTCTAATAATTTATTTGATCTTTTTTAAATTTATTCAAACTAACAACCTCCATGACACCTGGTGGAAGTTTATTCCAGCAGTCAATTACTGTGGCCAAAAGAAAATTTCTATACATCTATCCTGTAGTCGTCATCTTCCAATTTAAATTTGCCATCTTGTGTGTGTTATCTGAGAAAGGATAATTATACCATCATCATTTAGCTTACTCAGCCTATCCAAAGCTTAAACACTTCAATCATTTCTCCTTGGTAGTGCCTAGTTTCCATATGTTGCAGTTCAGGAATTAAGTCTTTCCTAGTAAGAGTACCCTTTTGTGCTCCTAACTACATCTTGTTCCTCTGCTCTGTGTCCATTCAGCAAAATTAGTCTTCCTAAAAATCTTCCTGAAAATTCATTGAATACAGTATTCAAGATGTGGCCTAAGTGTTGCCTTATACAGGATGATTACAAATTCATACAAAGGGTACTAGGAAAGTTTTGCAATACAGCTTTGTTTATTTAATTTTTTCAAAGTAATTTCCTCTACATTCAATACACCTCTCCATCCTCCGAAACCAATCTTTAAACCAGTTCTGCCAAGTTTCACTAGGGAGTAAAGCACACTCGTTGTCCCAAGCCCGTAGAAGGTCCTCATCACTGGAAAACCGCCTCCCTTTTAGCTTCATTTTCACATGCGGGAACAGTGCAAAGTCGCAGGGAGCAAGGTCTGGACTGTAGGGAGAGTGCTCGAGAAGTTTCAGTCCTGTTGTGGTCAAATATTCGGTGCAGGCTTTGGCGCAGTGAGCTGGAGCATTTTCGTGATGGAGGTACCAGGTGTCCATTCTTGATTTTGGCCGCAGGTTCTTCATAGATCCAATGACTTTAGGCAGGCATTGTTCAGTATACCACTTAGCTGTGACTGTCTTCTGCGTGTCCAAAACGACACGTTCCACAATTCCACTCGATTTGAAAAATACAGCTATCATTTTCTTCTTTACAGATTGGGATTTTCTGACAATTACGGGTGTGTCGTCGTCATCAAAGACCCAAACTTTGTTTTGAGCCTTGGTCGGCAGATCGTAATAGTACAGCCAAGTCTCGTCACCTGTCATGATGTTGTTCACATACCGAGATTGTCCCTTATCAAACTTTTTTAACATCTCCCGGCACCAAGTCACACATCGTGTCATCTGCTCTTCAGTCAGTTGATGCGGCACCCAGAGAGAACAAAGTTTCTTCACGTGCAAATGATCTTGCAGAATCGAACGAATTGCTGGTGCATTTAGGCCCAAAGTATCCTCTATCTGTTGGTAGGTCACTCACCTGTTTTGGTCAAGCATTTTCCTCACAGCAGTAACGTTTTCCTCCGTAACTGACGTTCGTGGCCTTCCCGGCCTCTCAGAATCCTCCAGAGTGAAATTTCCCCTTTGGAATTCTCTATACCACCTGAATATCGTTGTACGATGTGGACAATCATCATCTAGTGCAAGAGTCATTTCTTCTAAGCACTGGTCTATGGTTAAACCACGCACGAAATTATACTGCAAAACTGTCCTTATCTCATTTCGTGACCACGATGCCATCGCAAGCACTTTACACTCTCACTACTAATGAATAACTGAGCCCATCGACTTGGCGCGGCGGCTACTATGCACGTATGAACATGTCTCAACATGCAGCAACAAGCAGCTTCCTGTGATTCATTGTTGCGTCATATTGCAAAACTTTCCTAGTACCCTTTGTACAATATCAGTAATTCCAAATTTTGGGTTGCATGAATTGTGGATCACCCCTGTACCAATGGAATAATAACTCTTTTTCCTTGCTGGCAGAATTCCTGTGTATCGTCAACAGAATCCCACGAGGTCACTCACTCTATCCGTATCTCTTTCATTTTCCACTACTCTATGTTGATACCACCACAATGGTATGTTATTCTGGGATTACTGCTACCCAAATGCAATATATTATATTTATCTGTTAAACCCCAGTTGTCACTTTTCAGCCCATCTGCTTCATTTATCCAGGCTTTGTTGGAGTAGCATGCCTTGCCATTAATCACCCTTTCCATCTTTGTATCACAGCAAATTTAGATATTGAACTTGATATTGGGATAAAACCAATTCTAAATGGGAAACATTCAAGGATTACTACTACCTGGGATCTTGGAAGCTATTAGGCTTTTTGTTTCAACTAAGAAATATTATGCCTAAATGGATGTCAGATGAACTGAGACTCATGGCAGAGAAGGAAAATGCATGGGATGCATATAAACTAATAGGTGACACAGAAGCTCATGGTAGATATAAGCTTGGTCTGTAATCAAGCCACAAAAGAGGTTAGACAGGCAAAGGCAGATTACAAGAAATTGTTGGCAAAAGATGCAAAGAAAAACAGCAAAGAGTTCTTTACTTATGTAAACTAAAAGGAAGGGGATGAATCAGATTGGTCCACTTGATATTGATGGTTTGACTGTTGATGCTTCTGCTCAGGTAGTTGACAACCGAGTATTTCACATCTACATTCACACATGAGAAGATATTCAGGGAGGGGAATTCCAGAAGTTTATCAAATTCTGTCAAGGAGCTAAATGATTTTGTAATAACTAAGAGGCAAAGTGGAGGAGAAATTGTTGAAGTTAAACATAAGAAAAGTACCTAGAGTTGTGGGATCTATCCAGTTATATTAAAGAAGGCGGCAGATTACAAGAAATTGTTGGCAAAAGATGCAAAGAAAAACAGCAAAGAGAAAAACAGCAGTAATATACTTGTCAGTTAACTTTAACTGAAGTTAAAGTTAACTGACTTTTTTTAAGTATAAAGTTAAAGTATAAGATAACTTTATACTTGTCAGTTCATAAGATATTTTAACATTATAATAACACCTTATCTGCACTGCCTCTCAATTGTACCCTTGATGCCTTTGGACATGTCTGATAAAAAAACACAACTCACAAAAACACTAATAAATTACATATTACCTTCCTACAAAAATGTCTTTGCCATAATATTATTCCTAAATTCGCCCGCATTTTTCCAAAAAACAGCTGCAAAAAATACCCACCTATCATACATCGTACCTCCATTGCCATCATACGCGAGGAACTTAGAAAAAGATTCAACAAGAAACATAACCTTTTACACAGTATACATCAATTGAGATTTCATCTTAAAAGGGAAATGTCAACCCAAACCTGGACAGAGTACTGCAATTTTAACGATATTCACATTAACGCAGCCATCCATAATGTAGAACAACAACACATCAAGAAATGGCATACACTTACATTAGGATCTCAGCCAAAAATTTCTACCGTCAACATCTCTTCAAAATCCTTCACCCCAACTGAACCGGTTTAGAATATGGCTTCAACTTTGCCATAAAAGATCAACACTATCCCATCAAGGACTGTATAATAGAACTCCAATCTAAACTAGAACATCATCCCGACAAATGGCGAATAATACACCAAACCAATAGCATAATAAACTCCAAACTTTCCTCCCAATTTAATATTAAAAAGCAACAATTCTAGATATACAAAAATTAAGCAAAATTTCAGATGTTATTATACAAAAAGCGGATAAAGGTGACACAATTGTCATCATAGACAAAAATACTTACACTCAGAAAATGGAACAAATTTTAACCAACCAAAACACATAAAATTGATAACGATCATAATATCACCAAACTTAAAAATAAACTAGATTTAATCTTAAGAAAACTCAGACAAAATAAAGAAATCAGTTTATACACACTGCAACAGATAGTAATCCGCAACAACATCCTTCCTCACATGTTTGGCATCACCAAACTACACAAACCTGGCCACCCATTAAGACCAATTATCTCTTTCAGTAAGCCAGCTTTTGCAAATCTATCCACCTACTTAGTTAAAATTATATCCCCTCTTACCAGATTCTCAGAATTCAAAATCAGCAACACCAATCAGGCCTTTCAGAAAATAAGCAATACTACAATTTCTGATGGAGATATCCTAGCATCATTTGACGTAATATCTCTATATACTAACGTGCATATCCCATACACTTTACAGGCTTTACGGAAATTCTTAACAACAGATAACACTTTGACTAAACGTTCCTCTCTTTCTATTAATAACATCCTTGAACTCACTTCACTTTTACTAGACGCCCGATATTTCAGATTCAATAATAAAATTTTCCAACAAATATTCGGTTTACCCATGGGTTTAGGTATTTCCACCCCCCTGTCAGAAATTTACCTAGCCACAATAGAGAACCAAATCCTACAACTCTTCCCCCCAGAAATAAAATTATACACCCGTTACGCTGATGACATACTCATAATAGGCAATAGGTCCACTATAGATAATCTCTTTTTAAAATTTAATTCAATACATGATAGGTTAAAACTCTCTTGAAATTGAAACCAACAACCAAATAAATTTTCTCAACCTTTCTGTTTACAAAACAGGTACCAAACTAGGCACAAAGATTTTCAGAAAAAATACACATGCAGGCAAATACCTACATTTTGCTTCACACCATCCCCTCTGCACAAAAAAAGCGGTTTTATACAACCAAATACATAATGCCCTCAAATATAGCACCTCAAAAAATGACTTAACCAATGAACTTCAATACCTCACAGAAAAATTTACAGCTAGGAACTACCCAACCCAACTCATTCAACACACTATTTCCACTGCCAAAAGTAAAATTAACATTCCACCAAAACCCACCACCAACGCAAATATACGCACATCCTCCCATACCATAATGAACTTGCCGGACAATTTTGCTGTGTGTTTACAGGTACTGATATCTCCCTTATTTTTTTCAGCTTATAATAAACTCGGATCCTTATTCGACACTTACAAAGATACACACAAATACCCAACCAACGATTTGAACAATATAATTTACTTGATTAAATGTCAACCAAACTGTGATGCCTGTTATATTGGTAGTACTACTACCAAGTTTGGTTCTACCAAAACCTCCAACACTCGTGCGTACTACCACTATAATAGTCTTAGATCGGGACAAGCTAGCACAGAACTCACAATTCATGCCCAAACCCACAATCACACTCCTTTAATTGACTCTGCTATCACCATTATAAGACTTAAAACCAGCCACAAAATTCTTCAGTACGAAGCCCCTCATTATCAAATGGTTTGACACAACACTAATCTCAACATCCTAAACTCAAAACTTCCCTTTCACCTTTCCTAGGCTTGGAATCTCCGACATCTGAGATTCCCACGTGTCCCAAAGAGCATCACGAGAGTATAGAAAATTCCTTAAAATACAGCACGCGTTACTTCTCATTTAACACCGCCAACTGAAGACGTTATAACAACGAAAGTCTGTCGTCACGACTATTGGCAATATCAATTCTTTTATGTTCCAGATTAACTATTTTCTACATTATGACAACCAGGGACGGAGTAGTGCACTTCTGCTTCCTTGCGCTTATTTTAAAATTCCGTTAAATTAAATCTCATCCCACCTTAATGCATTAACTTAACCATTCCACCTTATATTTAGCCATCAGTCTTTTCATAAAACTATTGCAGATTATATTCAAGGTGAGTACCACACTTTAAGCATTTCGCTATTTTTATATTTATCCATATTATTATTAGCTTTTTCATCTTCAATATAGCACTTGAATGCTGTTTTTTGATCATTGTTGTTCTTAACTGTGTTGTTCCTTTAACATGTTCTTTTATACGTGCGCTGTCCTTTGAAATAGCATTCACTCTTGAAGCAGCGAGACCGAATTCCATGCAATAGATGGCAAATTTTGTCCTGCTTCGTAATTTTTAATTAATCATTTTCATTTCTAAATCAATTTTGTTTCTTTTCTTAGCACTGCCAGCACTTGCACTTTCCATTGGTCCCTTTCCCTTCACCAAATATAAGTAAATAGGAATGAAGAGAAGATTCTGAAAATTTATTTATGTTTTTATATGATTGAAGAATTCAGTGAAGGAGAACACATTTCACCATAATAACGTAGAAACCCAAACAATTCCAGTTAATGATATTATAGCAAATGCAATAAGATCGAGTTTACTGCCCGTTTATAATAGATTGCCCTAACAGAAAAGCCCAATAAACCAGAAAGTAGCAAATTGTTTTTATTGTTTTATGGACGTGACCTCCAGAAATGTGTTTTTGAAAAATATCACAAGGGCAGTCAAAATTGATTCTTATAACGGAACATATAATGATGAAAGTGTAGCACAATTTCCATTATAAAAATGATCTTTTAGAGAGATAAATATCTTAGTTATACAGTGAAAATTTCAACTTGAGGTCGTCAAACGAATTACCACAAAAAAAAAAAGTGTTATTGGGTTCACATTACGATATTTTCATGATTCCTCCATTTACTCCTACGGGATGTAAAATACGTTTCCACGATTTTTTTAAGTTTGCACCGGCCAGCAAAAACTTACATAAAGTTGAATTTCCATAAGTCAAGTATTATGTAAGCCAGGGAGTGGCTGTACTTGGATTTTAGGAAATCTTTTGATACTGTTGCACATGGAAGACTACTATACAAATTGGAGTAGTATGGCATTAAGGGCAAATTGCTGCAATGGATAAAGGGTTGGTTGAGTGGGAACAGACAGAGTGGTAATCACTGAACACTGCTCTTCGTGGACTACAGTTGTTAGTGGAGTCCCCCATGGTTCAGTGTTAGGCACATTGTTATTTTCTGTACTTATTACTTATATTGATGAAATTATATCAGGTTTAATGTCTAAGTTTGCAGACGATACGAAATTTGGCAGGGTTATTAATAACACTAATGACAGTACGCTACTGCAACAGAATCTGAAAAAATTGAGCAGATGGGCTGACAACTGAAGTTTAACATTGACAAATGTACTACATATGGGTAGTAGTAACCCTAGTGTGACATATCAACTGTGTGGTACTACACTTGGACAGTGGAGATTGAAAAACACCCGGGGATAATTATGCAGACTGTTTGCAAGCTACTCTTGGTGTCTTGTCAGTGGTATACAGAAATTTTTCAAGCAGGGATAAGGTGATATCCCCTTGTATAAAGCAGTGGCCTGACCATTGCCTTGTATAAGGCAATGGTCAGGCCACACACCTTGAATACTGTATACAGGTCTGGAGGCCTCATTTTAGGAAGGATGTAGAGCTGCTGGAATGAGTACAGAGAAGGGCAACGAGATTGGTGAAAGGAAGAAAGGGTTGCTCTTACGAAGAAAGGCTTAAGCTGTGCAAATTGCAGTGTCTGGAGACTAGGCACCTGTGAGGGGAACTGATTGAAATGTAGATGCATTTATAGCTTCAGAAAATGAAATGTTGTCCGTGTGTAATAAGCTTTGAATGCCTGGATAACTCCCTGATCCATTGGTTCAGTCAAAGCCATTGTATTTGGAGGGAAGTTATACCACCTTGACTTTGTCCTGCAGATCATCTAGATATTTAGGATGACCTGAAGCATTGTGAAGGAGCATTAATATCTTAAAGGGCACTGACATTTGTAAGTAATATTTTTCAACTTCAGGGACAGAGACATTTAGAAACCATTCTTCTAACATGGTTATTGCTACCCAAGCCTTTGAGTTATCCCAGATGTGTGCAGGAAACAAAATCTTGCCAATACCCTTAAAAGCCCACAATTTTCTGAGTGAAACCACTAAAGGCTTAAGTTTATGACTCGCGTTACCCCGTCATTGGCAGCTTTAAACCCAGACATCGACTTTCTTCAATAGAAATATGTCCTACTAGGCAATTTTTTCCAAGAAAGGCTAGTCTCATCGACATTAAATATTTGTTGTGGTAAATAACTACCACTTCTTATAATCTCATCCAATTTGTCCTTGAATTTTTTGGCAACCTCACCATCTGCGCTTGATGCTTCAACACTTATGGCAGTGTTATGATATCTGCTTCTCTTACAAAACCTATCAAACCAACTATGACTCGCAACAAAGGTGGTTTCAGTATCATCGCTCTTCTTAAGATCCACAAAAATGGCACGAGCCTTTGCTATGATGAGGTGGAGGCTTAAAGGTATGAGTTTTTTGATCTGGTCTTCCATCCATACAATAATAACTTTTCCATCTTGCTTATTAATCCCATTCTAGCCTTGGTTATTATAGTTGACTTAATTGGTGTAGATCCCTTCACTGCTTCTTGTATTCTGTCTTTGTCCTTTATTATTGTGTTCACTGTTGACACCGATAAATCTAAATTCCGCACGATACTTGTTAATGTTTGACCATTTTCATACATCCTTATTTTAATTGTCTGATCCAAATCGATCACTTTCCTTCTTTTTGTAGATTTACTAGTACCGCTGTCACTTATTCTCTTAGTGCACACCGTGATAATGATCAAAATGAATTTTTTTGTAAAGAACTTTACAGGGTTAAGGCAGAAACACTATGTATTATCACCTCACTTTTGCTAAAGCACATTTCTGGAGGTCGCTACCATAAAACAATAAAAACAATTTGCAGTTTCTGGTTTATTGGGTGTTCCTGCTAGTGGAATCTGTTATAAATGGATAGTAAACTCAATCTAATTGCATTTGCGATAATACCGATAGCTGGAATTTTGTGGGTTTTTATGTTATTATGGTGAAATATGTTTCCCTTTCCATGAAATCTTCTCATTCCTATTTTTTAAGCTTCATAAACTTGTTACTCCATATCTCAGTTGTAAAATTTGTGCGTGCCATGTTTTTCATTATTGATTGCTTATTTTTTTTTTTTTTACTGTTGTAAATTTTACAATCCAAAAGAAAAAAAAAAAATGTCAGTGAACAGAAATATCAGTTAGTTAATATGTATATATACAAAAAAAAATTATGTAAGTCCGAAGTTACATAAGTCGGGGACTAACTGTATAAATAAATATCAAAACCAGTAAGGCACTGAACCCTGTGGGACCTTACTACTCATAACATAAATCAATTAATAACCACTCTGTCTCTTGCCATCCATAGCATTAACTTGTCCCCGATGTTCACTGCTCCAATTTGTACAGCAACTGTTCATGTAGATCAGTATCAAAAGCTTAACTGAAATCTAAGTATATGCCAGAATTATTTTTTCACCCAGTTCCTTTGTGATTATAGCAGCTAATAATATTGGTTAGTAACCTCATAGTAGCTAATAATATTGGTTAGACAAATCTCCCCTTAACAAATTCATATTGTGATTGCTGCATAACTACACTCCTGTGGTGATAATTCTGCATTGCTCTTTTAATTACTGACTCCATTATTTTTCCTGGCACAGAAGTCAAATTTACAGGTCTATAATTACTCACTTCACTCATTGATTCCCCCTTTATGAATAGGTGAAACGTTTGCATATCTCCAGTCTGTAGAAACATCTCAATTCAAAGGATGCTCTCATAATTATGGCTTAGGTGCCTTATTTGCTTTCAATTTACTTTCAGCTTCAACAAATTTTCTAGTTTCTTTTCAGTTGTAAAATCATTTAACTGCAAGTTAGAATTAGATTTAATTCTGGTATTCCCATCCTTAAAAATTTCTTCACATATAAATGTATATGCAAAATGGTTGTTCAGTTTATCAGCAATCTGTAGAGGATAACCAATAGTTATGCCGTTCATATGCAATTGACCAGTGTAGTTCATTGCTTTCCTTCTAGTGTTAAAATAAGCAAAGAATTCTCTGTTACTTTTCTTTGCATCCTTGGCCAAAGACTTCTTGTAATCTGAGTTAGCTTGCCTAACCCCCTCAGTGACTTGATTTGCAGACTAATTTTTACTTACTGCAGGCTTATAATATTATAACCTGTAATACCATATTTATGTTACTGGCAAAGTACAAAATAAACTTTTTTTCGTATATTGCCTAGGCAATATATAAAATTCAGCATTCTATACAATGTTTAGGTAAAGCATAAAACTTTTTTTGTTATAGAAAAATATCTTGGAAAACTATAACTGCCTTGTGATACTGTTATGTAAATCACAGCTCCCTACTTTTTATAGAAAGCCATAAGAGAGAATTGTCACTCTAAAGTGAATCTGTATGAAATAAAGTTTTCTTTCATTGCTCTATGCTGCTGTGAAAGTGAATCAGTTTCTGATTTTTGTACAAGGGCATATGAGGAAAATACTAATATCTTGCTGTAAACAAATCAGATGGGATATGAATTGGTGTGAAGTAAACCTTTTTTTGTTCATTGCTATATAATACTTTTATTAAAAGTGAACACAGTTCTCAACTTTTATACAAGGGCATAAAAGAGAACTATTATGGCTCATCTGGCTGTAAATGAATACTAACATGTTTCACTGTTAGAATGAATATGTATTCATTGTAATTGAAGCTGACTCTCTCAGGGTAACTCTGGGATTTTTTTAATTTTTTTTTTTTTTTTTTTTTATTGCTGGTGCAGCATAAGCCTTCAGGCTTCCTTGCACCATGTGGCTGGTAATAATAATAACATTAGCGCAGGATGATTATAATTTTCCATGTACATGTCTATGGGGGAAAACATGCCTAGGAACTTTATACATTGCTTAGGCAATTTTTAAATTTAATTTCATACTTCCAAGCATTATACAATGTCTGGATTTATGCTTTGCTAGTAACATATATGTAATATTTTATATATATGAGGTGTGGCAATAAAGTTCCCAGACTCTTGCATAAGTAGAACACAAAGTAAAGGAGCTCAGAAATGGTTTTAATTTTCTTCAAAGTAATTAGTACTTTACTGAATGCACTTATTACACTGTTCTACAAGCATCTGAAAAGAGTCAATGAAGGTGCCCATAGAGATGTTCAATTTGACAGTTAAGTTTTTCTCTGTGTGCACAACATCATGAAGTCACTTTCCTTTGAGAGCAGTTTTCACCTTAGGAAAGAGGAAGTCTGCTGGTGCTAGCTTGGGAGAGTAGGGTGGATGGTTGATCTGTACAATACCATGTTTTATTAGAATTGTCTTCTCAAAGTGTGGAATGGGCAGGGGCAACGTCGTAGAACAAGAACCAGCCACCTTTCTTTCGAAATTTCAGGTTCACCCAGGAAAAGTGCTTCGGGAGTCTTTGAAGCACCTGCATGTAGAATGCAGCATTCTTTCATAAATTTTTTACTGGCTCGAAACATACCAACAGTTTGAGTTTTTTGATGAAGAAAGGATAATGCCAGATGTAGCTCGTATAAAAATTGTCTATGTACAGGGTGCAACCTTTATTTAGAAGTCCTTGATATAATTCTTCACAGACCTTTGCAGCTAAACCTACAAATTTTCTATAATACTCTACCAGGTATATCCTTCAGTGGAAAATAACTTGAACAGCTTGATTCCATATCTGGGAGCTTTATTTGGTATATATTGCCGGAATATCAGCCTACCCCTTCAAGAAATAAGTCAGTGACATAATCTTGGCCACAGAAAAATATTTTTTGATATTTGAGCTACAAAACATCTATCAGGTGTTGTATCTTACTGAGTCTGTCTTGTCCCCTGGAATGGCAGTTTCATTGTCTGAAAAGTGAATGAGGCATAACAACAATTCAAATCTGTAGCTAGACAATTTTTGTTGCTAAGTTATTTTTATAGATAAACAAATGGTTGACCAGTAAGATGCAATACTCCTCAATTTTACTAGTCCCATCCACATAAGAAACCCAAAAAACTTTATCTCTTCAGTTGTTGGAACCCACTTTTTCAGACAACTCCGCTGCAAAGCTCAGGTACTCTGAATTTTGTGTTCGGCACATCTGTTTGTTTTTGTTACAATAAAATTAATGACATCATCGAAAAATAATGAAAACATCTCAAGATGAGTAATATTTCTTGATACGTCTACTTTCAGTCACGATTTGCCTGTAAAAATCAAATCTTTTTTGCCGTCCTTCGTATTCAGTCCATTCAATAACTTCATTTGTTTCAGTCGTTTCAATCTCAGGTTTTTTGGTCTTTTCAAATTGCTCATCAGTGTTTTCTTCTGCCATCCAGTCTTGAAGCATTTCTTCAATATTTTCCTGTATTTCAATATCTCCTTCCTTTGAAGAAATATCCCAGTCAGGATCTTTGACCAAATCATCAGAGTCGAAATCTTCTTTTTCATCTTCAGAACTGCCACTAAAGATTTTCAGCAATTTTTTTTTCAGTTCTCAGTTTATTTTATTTTTTTACAACACTTGTACAAACTTGTGGAGAGAAACAACACAATATAATGGATAATACAGTGTGCTAACAAACTTGTTTTGACAAAATATTTAACAATACTGACAAACTTATTGTGATGTTTGTGAGTTTATTTTATAGCGATTAGTTTATTGCAGTGCACATGCACGTGCAATAAACTAATCACAAACGACCTTCATATGTGGCCGACGTGGCTTCTCAAGAAATAAAGTAACATACTGGGCCACATCGCCCACATATATGCAACACAAAAAAGAAAACGACATAACACTGACATTACAATATTTATTTTAGAATTACTAATCAAATTATTTAATAAATATTTTTTGGCCCCAGAGGAATCTTTTCTTAAACTAGCTTGGCAGTCAATGTGTTAAGGCTACTAATGAAATTGCTGTTACTTGCAACCTGTCAGCCTACTGGACAATCTCATACCACCATCTGTCCTCCGACAGATGGTGGTATAGAGATTGTCCAGTAGGCCATTAACCCAAGCACGGTACTAAGTACTATAGGTTCTAATACCTTACGTTTGGGGTTTACATAAAAAAAAAAAAAAAAAAAAAGGGAAGTTTGAACTACAACATACCACTGCTGTTTATTTTCAAACTTATCAAATGTGATCGCAACAGCACCAGTCTGGGCAAGCCTTGCATTAATGACCTTGCACTGACTCAATTCTATCTATAGTTTTGCTAATAACACAGTAGAATCCACCTTTCAGAGTGAGAAATCTTGCACTGGGCTTCAAATTTTTGAACATCTACCACCAGTTCCTTAGTTCCTTAAATGGTGATCTCCAGGTAATTCTCCAATGGGTCAAAGAAAACTTAGCTTCAATCCTTCTGAAACTTGGCATTCACTGCTTTTATGCTCATATTCAGTGGTGTCCAACCTATGGCCGCGGGCCAGATTCGGCCTGCAAATAATTTTTATAAGGCCTGCACGGAAAGTTAACTAAAACAGCATCGATCGCCACTGCGTGTACATGCAAGCGTCCAGCTCGACTGTATCATGTGGTTCATTGCAGTCATATGTACGCTAAATACAGTTATGTATTTTGCTATAGCTTGTTCATTGCATTGAATTAATTATTAATTTGATTGAATTAAAAAAAATCATTCTTAAAAATGTTCCAAAATGGAAAAATCGATTTGGAGTGTCGTGTTTTTGATCCAAGGTGGACTGAAGACTATTTCCTCATTGATTACTACAAAAAAGCAGTGTGTTTGGTGTGTCAGGAGACTGAGTTTTTAAAGAATATAATTTAAAACGACACTGATTCCAAGCATAAATCTTATGATAAACATCAAAGGAGTGTTGCAAAAAGAAAAGTGTTCAAGGTTACAAAACGAATTAAGGAAACAACAAAACACACTGAAAACATATTGTTTAAGAAATTTATCTGCTGTAAGTGCCAGTTATCAAGTTGCACATTTGATCGCTTTTGAAAGTAAACTGTTCATTGATGGTGAATTTGTTAAACGGTGTCAGTTAAAAATTGTGAAAGAAATTTGTCCGGAGAGAGGAACAATGATACAAGACATTAATTTGTCTCGACAAGCAATTATTCAAACAGTAGAAGATATTGGAAAGAATTTGTTCCAGCAACTTTTGCAAAACATAAAACAAATATTTTAGTGTGGCACTGGATGACAGTACTGATGTAAATGACGCAGCCTAACTCCTCATCTTCATACGTGGATCTACAGAGTATGCACGGAACAACTGCAGGTGAAAATCTTTTTGAAAATTTTTGCCAATCTATTGAAAAGTTAGGATTAATTATTAAAAAATTGGTAGGAGGCATAACTGGTGGTGCAAAAAATATGATTGTTAAAAACATTGGGCTTATGGGTAGAATAACCAAGAAAATGATAGATATTGGAGCTGAATCTCAGATTGGAATTCACTGCATTGTGCATCAAGAAGCTCTTTATGGGAAAATATTGGATCTCCAACACATTATGAATGTGATTATTTCAACTAATCATGAGAGGAATTAGAACCTATAGTACTTAGTACTATGCAAGAGTTGGAGGTTGAGAAGACAAAAGAAGATATTTGTTGACATTAGAGTTGAACTTTTGTAGCCTGTAATTTTCAGGAAATATGTATGAAGGAAGGTTGTTCCAGAAAACGGCAGTGGAATAAATAAACGAGGAAGATGAAAAGTTGGTTCTGTGAGCTAAGTCGGACAGTAAATGGATGTTGGCGGCACATGTTCGGACTGTTTTGAAAGAGAGAGTGTGCGAATTATAGAAGCCAATTCAGAACAGTGCCCATGTAAGTATCTGTAGAAAAGGCATGCAGCAGAAAAGGTACATCTATGAGAGACTCTGTTAGAGATGAGTCATTAATTAACCTAACTGCCCTATTCTGAATGGAATCTGGAAGCCTGAGAGAGGTTTTGGGGGCACCGCCCCAGATGTGGGAACAATATTCCATGGTAGGGCAGATTTGTGATTTGTACAGAGTGAAGAGCTGTTTAGAAGAAAAGTAACGCTGAGAGCGAAAGAGAAAACCAAGTTTTTTAGATGCAGAGGAATCAACATTTGTTGCTTCCTCTGCATTTGTTGCTTGCTTATGCCAAGAGAGATTAGAAGTCAGGGTAATCCCCAAAAGAGATATATCATTTTGCCTAGAAATTGAAGTGTCACCAAAGATAAGCATAGGAGCAGAAGAATCCTTTTTGCGAGATATGACAGGACTGAGTTTTAGAAGGATTGAAATCAACTAAGTTGTCTTTGCCCCACTGGAGAATTATCTGCAGATTGGCATTTAAGGAATTGGTAGCAGATATTCGAAGAAAGTTGAAGCTAATTGAGCAGGGTGAGGTTTCTCAAACTGGAAAGTGGAATGCAATGTGCTGTCATCAGCAAAACTATGGATAGGATTTCTGGTCAATGGTAGAAGGTTATTAATATACAATAGGAAAAGAATGGAGGGACAGAATTGAGCCTTGGGGGATACCAGAGAAGTTAGAGAGCCATCTACCATCACCGTCAGAGAAAACTGGACAACCAGGACAACCAATTACAAAAAACAGTTGGTAAACCATAAGATGGAAGCTTGTTTAGAAGATCTTTATTGCAAACACGATCGAAAGCCTTTGAGATGTTAAGAGCAACTGCTTGTGTTTCACCAAACTTTTCCATTGAATTGGTAACATAAGCCACAATATCACCTGTGGATTGACACTGACGGAATCCATACTTGTGATCTTTGATCAGACGGAACGTTTCTACTTAGTTTAAGAGTTGGTGGTTAATTGATTTCTCCATTACTTTAGAAAGAGTAGAAGTAATTGCAATGGGACGATAATTGGATGGGAGAGATTTGTCACCCATTTTAGGAACTGGCTGAATATGAGCAAATTTCCAAGCAGAAGGAAAAACACCTTTGGATTAAGAAAGTGAAAAGAAAAGGAGTAAGTTCAGGAGTGCAGGTTTTGAGAACAAGTGGAGAAATACCATCAGGACCTGGAGCTCCATCAAGAAATACCATCAGGACATAATCTTCATTATGTATTGAGATTGGCATCAGAAATTTGCAACCAAATTTTGAACAATTATCTAAAAATATCCAGCCTCAATTATGTCATTAAATGTTAAGTTTTGTTCAGTAACTGTTATTGTATATTGTACTTAATAAAATTTTCAAATATTTCAATTTTAGGCTTATCATTATATTTATTTATTTATTCACCTTAATATTGAAAAGCAGTGATCCTTTTCAGGTTGTAAATTTTCTAAAGTGAGCATTTAAAAGCAAAAGTGAAGTATTTAAAACAAAAACAAAATTAAAGTATTTAAAAAAACAAAACAAAAGTAAGTCATATTTTTATAATTTTAATAAAATCTAAAAAATAAATTACTGACAAATTTGTTGTACATAAAAGTGCTGGGAATTTGCATTTTTTATATATAACTTGAAAAGAAAAAACTAACATGAAAATAGAAACTTCCTTTTACATGTATTGACATTAGGGGGTGGCCATATCTCCTGCTGAGGACCACCTTTTCCTTTTGTTCAGTCTTTGGCAGTGATGCATCTGTATCATGGCAGCCAGTGCTGTGTTGCCATTTTTGAATAAAGTCCCTCTGTACCGTTTTGTTTCTGTTGTGTTGGTGTTGTTTCTTTCATCATTTCTGTACCTCATGAGGTTCCTTTGGTATGCTTTTCCCATATCCAGGCCACTCTTATGAGAAGATACAGGTGAAAACCTGACTGGTCATTTGAGTTTTGCACACCAGTGTATTAAGAGTACGAGATTGGAGGATTTACTTAAGAAGTACGGGGCAATGTTTGAAAAAGTTGCAATTTGAAAGTGTCTGCAATTCTGCCCAGACATGATAAGAGGGAATACATGTCGAGAACCTTCGTCAATCAATTCGGCTCTGGAGAGAATGTGCAAGGCTCATGGGTTAGAATTTTTCACAGCATGGTCTGTGCTGTAGACGAGAGGCTATTTTTACAGGAATGTAATACACTTAAATAGAAGGGGGTGCAAGAATATTTGTTGATGCTTTCGAGGAGTGATAGATGGGTTAGAAAACTGCTACCTTGGAGGGGGGGGGGAATACACACTCTAATAGATTAAGTAGAGGCAGAGGTGAAGGTTATTCTTGCTGCTGTGGGTCATCATGGACCCAATGAATACATGAGCTGTGTAAGGTTAACTAAGTGTGAGAACATGGTTGTGTACAATAATGCTAGGAGCATTGTAAATAAATTTGTTGTGTTTGAAGTATTAAGTTATCAAATGCACTGTAGTGACAGTGGTGTCATTCGGACATAACTGATGCTCAATTTGAATGTGGGGAGTACAGTGTATACAGGAAAGGCAGAGGTGCGATGATCCTAGTTAAGAAGCATTAAATCGAAGGCAGTGTATCTAGTCAACATGGGTGGCCAGTGCAATGTTGAGTCAGTCTGGTATGAGATAAACACTGGGAAAACAAAATTGAGTAGGAGTGTGTTATAGGCCTGTGATGAGTATACCAAACAGCTATACAGAGATATAGAGTAGGCCAGTAAATCAGAATGTCTTATAATGGGGGATTTTTAACTTTCCAGATGTTGACTGGAAATTGTGAATTGGTCACTATCACACTAGTATGACTTTTGTAGATTTCTTGAATGACTGTTTTCTATAGCAGCAAGTTCGAGAGGTAACAATACTCTTGATTTGGTTATCAGCAGTGATTCTATATGCATTAAGAATCTGCAAGTAAAAGACCCACTGAGTGGTAGTGATCACAGTGTACTTATGTGGAATTTAATTAAAGACATAACTACTGTAAAGGGAAAGGCTTTTGCAACAGTGACTACAAAGGGTCTCAGACAGTTTTTAAACTGTGTACAGTGGGATCAACTGATGATGTTCTCAACAGCAAATTCTAAAAGTGAAGTAATCATACTAGGCTTTTCAGAAAAAAGAAGAAACACTGTTCAAGGCATAGATGTACCTAAATGTAACCAGATGAACTATTGGGATACATGGCAGAGAAGAAAAGTGCACGGGATGCATATAAATTATCAAGTGATACAGAAGCCTATGGTATATAAACTAGGCTGTAATCAAGTCACAAAGGAGTTTAGGCAAGTTAAGGCAGATGAGAAGTCTGACAGAGAATGTAAAGAAAAGCATAAAGGCCCTTTTTTTTCCTTTTCCATGCTTATATTAAGAAAGGATTGAATCACATTGGGCTACTTGACATCAATGGGTGAACTCTTGATGGGCTTGCTCAAGTTGTTGACAAATCGAATAGGTATTTTGCATCTACATACACACATGAGAAATTATTTCACAGAGGAGATGCCAGAAGTTTATCAAACTCCAACAGGGAGCTAAATGGCTTTGTGATAACTGAAAGGAAAGTTGAAGAGAAATTGTGGAAGCTGAACATAATAAAGGCACCTGGGGTGGATGGGATCTATCCAATCACATTAATGGAGGCAGCATCCTTGGATTCAGTTGAGGTCCCTATGGACTGAAGATGTGCAAATGTACCCCCTACTCATAAAGGGGAACCAAAAGGTGACATGAGTAATTACAGACCTGTTAGCTTAACATCTATTCCTGGGAAAATAATGGAGTCACTAGTTAAAGAAGTAATGCAGGATTATCTGGACAAGACTGCAGTAATAGTTAAGACACAGCATGGGTTTGTTAAAGGGAGGTCTTTTCTGACCAATTTGATTGGATACTATGATGTGGTCACAAAGGAACTGAATGCCAAAAATAATTTTGATATATTCTTGGACTTGAGGAAAGCTTTTGATACTGTTTCACATGGAAGACTACTGTCCAAATTGGAGAGGTATGGTATTAAGGGTAAGTTGCAACAATGGATAAAGGAATGGTTGAGTGGGAGACAACAGAGAGTGGTAATCAATGGACACTGCTCTTCGTGGACAAATGTTATTAGTGGAGTTCCCCAGTGTTCGGCCCATTGTTGTTTTCAGTATTTATTAATGATATTGATGGCAGTATATCAGGCTTAATGTCTAAGTTTGCAGATGATACAAATGTTGGCAAGGTGGATAATAACAGTATGACAGTGCTACTGCAACAAATTTAGAAAAATTAGGTTGATGGGCTTTGAAATGGCAGCTGGAGTTTAACATTGCATTTGTCAATGCTGCATATGGATAACATTAATCTCAGAGTAACTTATCAACTGTATGGAACTACACTCAGAGTAGTAAAAAATGAAAAAGACCTGGGGTAATTGTGCAGTCAGATATTAAATTCCCTAACCCAGTGCTGCCAGGACAGCTCGTGGGGGTTTTGTCAATGTTATACAGAAACTTTAATAGTGGAGATAAGGAGGTGATTATCCCTTTGTGCAAGGCCATGGTTATTCTGTATCTAGAATATTGTATTCTGGTTGTCCAATCTGGTTGCCCTTTATAGGTAAGCCTAGAAAGGCTTCAGTTCTGAAAATTGCTGCATCTGGAGACTAGGCACTTACGGCTTAATCTGATTGAGGTGTTTAAGGCCTTGAACGGATTGAGTAAGCTGAATGCGAATAGCATTTTTCCTGTTGCTGAGACTACACGAGGGGGCATAAATTTAAATTGAGGAAGGATGGTTGCAGGATAGATGTGCGGAAGTTTGCCTTCAGCCAGTGAGTGGTTGATTGTTGGAATAGGCTTCCATTTCTTGTTGTGAAAGTGAATGGTGTGAATAAATTCAAGGAGGAATTAAACAAATTCTTGGAGGGTAAGGAGTTTTTTTGGCTGACGCTGTATAGGCTTGCTTTCTTGCTCATTTATGACTACATTAAAATATTCTAGATGTAATACTAAGTATTGTGCCTAGACTGCTAATTTGCTCTATAAATATAACAATATTTACATGTTTTATATATTGGAAATTGATTAAATATGCTATCATATTTATTATGTCTATAAAAATTGGCTTATTATACCCTTGGTTAGCTGTAATCCATTATTATATGAATGCTTCAATAAAAGCACTGCTTTACTGTAATTGGAAAAATTAGTTTTATCTTACTGCACCATAAATTATTCTAATTTTTAACCCCACATTAAATAATCAGTGGCCTCTCAGCTGCTCCACCAAAGGGAGTACTTGGCTTCTCTCCATGAGGCAATAATAATCATTGAAGTGTTTGGTGAGTGGCACTAATAAACAGGAATACACTACTAGAAAGAGAAATGTTTGAGGTTGTAATTATTTAAAGATACTTGAGACTGACTTATAAAGTTTGTATTTTTGTGAATTCTAACTTTAAATCCTGCTGTTTTTTTGTGTTTATGACAAAATTGCTCCACATAATCAATTTGGTCTAAAAATGACACTTGAAATATGTGATCTGAGTGTATTTCATTTTCATAAAACAAAATCATAAAATCCTGTAAATTGTCTGGGGGACATGTTTTAGTAAACAATTAATATTGCCACAGAATCATCTGTCAGTTTGCTTTCTAGTAAACTCACAGATGACAAAATAGGGCAGCCATTCAACTACATAACAATGCTATATCCATCTGTTCCTGATGGATATAGCATTGTTTATTGATTACAATATTCAAAATCTAATCTCAGGAGTGTAAAACTCGGCACTGGTATTCTTGCATATGCAAAGTTTAATCTAAGAATATTATGGGGTTACCCAAAAGTTGCACACCATAGGTGAATGCAGTAATACAAATGATACTTTTATACATTTCAGTTCATATGCTTGTAAATTACAGCTGATTCTTCACTGTTCTTTGTACATTTAGATTCTCCCAAAAATCAGGTGGCATCAGACTTGGTGGCCATTTGGGTGTCCCTCAGCTTCAAATCCATTTACAGTAAAATAAAAGTTTTATCTGACATTCGCAGTGATTAGGGAATTCTAGTTGTCTGAGCATCTTAACCTAAGAAAAAACCAGTATAAAACAACAGTACACCTAAAATTTTGGATGCATTAGCAAAGGCACATGATGCAAGAAAGCAAGCTTATATAGCATCAACCAAAAAAAAAAAAAAAAAACAACCCTTATTTCACCCATCCACTCGCTCCAAATGTTTGTCAAGTTCTGCCTTAAATCTAAGCTATCGACTTCTACGACAGATGGAAGTTTGCTCCAGAAATCAACCACTTGCTGACTAAAGGCAAACCTCCACACATCTATCCTACAACCGTCTTTCCTCAATATGAATTTATGCCCTCTCAGGCGATTATTCTGAGCAAGAGGAAGAATCCCATCAGCATTGAGCATGCTGAAACCATTCAAGGCTTTATACACCTCAATCAGATCACCTCGCAGGTGCCTAGTCTCCAGACACTGAAATTTGCAAAATTTAAGTCTTTCTTTGTAAGAGCAACCCTTTGTTTCATTCACTAATCTTGTTGCCCTTCTCTGTACTCATTTCAACAGCTCTACATGCTTCTTAAAATGAGGCCTCCAGACCTGTATACAGTACTCAAGGTGTGGTCTGACCATTGCCTTATGTAAAAGGGGATAATCACCTCCTTATCCCTGCTAGAAAAATTCCTATATATCATTGACAAGACACCATGAGCTACTCTTGCAGACCGTCTGCACTGCTCAGAAAACTTCATATCTGCCTGCAAAATTACCCCCAGGTCCTTTTCATTCTCTACCACTGTCGTGCGGTACCGCAGAGTTGATACGTTACTCTGGGATTACTGCTTCTCATATGTAGTACTTTACATTTGTCAATGTTAAACTTCATTTGCCACCTCTCAGCCCATCTGCTCAACTTTTCTAGATCCTGTTGCAGCAATGTACTTTCATTAACAACTGTGCCAACTTTCGTATCATCTGCAAACTTGGACATTAAGCCTGATATACCATCATCAATATCATTTATAAATACAGAAAACAACGATGGACCCAGCACTGAACCCTGAGGGACTCCACTAATAACATTAGTCCACGATGAGCAGTGTCCATTGATTACCACTGTCTTCTCCCACTCAACCATCCCTTTATCCATAGCAGCAATTTGCCTCCAATGCCACATTCTCCCAATTTGTGCAGTAGTCTTCCATGTGCAACAGTATCAAAGGCTTTTCTAAGATCCAAATATATGATATCAAAGTTATTCTTTGCATCCAGTTCCTTTGTGACTACATCATAGTATCCAATAAAATTAGTCAGACAAGACTTCCCCTTAACCAACCCATGCTGTGTCTGAGCTGTAACTGAAGTCTTGTCTAGATGATCCTGCAATGCTTCTTTAACCAGTGCCTCCATTAATTTCCCTGGAACAGAAGTTAAATTAACAGGTCTGTAATTAGTCAGGCCTGTATTTCCCTTTGATCCTCCTTTGTGGATTGGGGTCACATTTGCACATCTCCAGTCCATGGGTACCTCCCCTGAGTCCAGGGAAGCTCTCATAATTATGGCTAAGGGTTTGCTTACTTCCTTTGCCGCCTCCTTTAATATAACTGGATAGATTCCATCCATCCCAGGTACCTTTCTTCTGTTTATCTTCAACAATTCGTCACTGTTGAAAAAAAGCCGTGAAGTAGGGTTAAATTTGAAAGTGTCTGCAATTCTGCCCAGACACGATAGGAGGGAGTATATGATGAGAGCCTTGTCGATCAATTCGGCCCTGGAAAGATTGTGCAAGGCTCAAGGGGTAGAATTTTTTTCAGCCTGGAATGTACTTGTTAACAGGAGAGATTGCTTCTACAGGGATGGGATACACTTAAATAGAAAGGGTGCAAGAATATTTGCTGATGCTATCGAGGCAGTGTTAGGTGGGTCGGAAAACTGCTAGCTTGGGGGGCAGACAAAGACTAATGGATTAACAGTAGCCACTGGCAGAGGTGAAAGAGATTCTTGCACTGCTTCTATTGGAATGAGCAGAAGCCTGAAAAACGAGATGCAGGATATTTCAGAGACTGCTGGAAGTCATTGTGATACAAGTAAACACATGGGTTGTGTTAGGGTAGCTAAGAATAGAAACAAGTGCAGGTATACTTGCGTGTACACCAATGCTAGGAGTTTAGTAAATAAATTTGATGAATTTGAGGTATTGCTCAAAACATCAAAGGCAGATATTGTTGGGATATCAGAGACGTGGTGTCACACAGATATAAGGAATGCAGAACTGGAA
Organism: Mastigoproctus giganteus; assembly: GCF_048544385.1. Taxonomy (NCBI): domain Eukaryota; kingdom Metazoa; phylum Arthropoda; class Arachnida; order Uropygi; family Thelyphonidae; genus Mastigoproctus; species Mastigoproctus giganteus. The sequence goes on from NC_143587.1 coordinate 137,811,691, forward strand.
TTTGGGGAGTACAATGTGTATAGAAAGGATAGACAGGACAGGAGGGGAGGAGGGGTTATGCTATTAGTTAAAAAACACATAAAATCCAAGGAAGTGAAGCCAGTCGACATTGATGGACAGGGCAGTGTCGAGTCAGTTTGGTGTGACATAAGCATAGGTAAATCAAAATTGAGAGTAGGAGTGTGCTATAGGCCTAATGACTCTGATGAGTATAATAAGATACTGTACAAGGAAATAGAGTGGGCCAGTAAATCAGAGAGTCTTATAATGGGGGATTTTAATTTCCCAGATATTAACTGGAATTTGTGGTTTGGTCACTCACACACTGATTGATTGGTTTCTCACACACTGGATGATTGGTTTCTACACCAGCATGTTCGGGAGGCAACTAGAGGGAGTAATATTCTTGATCTGATTATCAGTAGTGATTCTTCATGCATTAGGAATCTGCAGATAAAGGAACCACTGGGTGGCAGTGATCACAGTGTGCTGAAGTGGGATTTACTCAAGGAGGTAACTACCATCAGAGGCAAAGGGAAGGGTTTTTGCTTTCGTAAAGGCGACTGTGATGGTCTGAGACAGTATTTAAATTCTATACAGTGGGACCAACTGATGATGTTACCAACAGCAAATTCAAAATGGGAAGCATTCAAGGAACTAATCTTGGAAGCTACCAGGCTTTACATACCAACCAAGAAATATTGTTCAAGGTTCAGGCCTAAATGGTTGTCAGATGAACTAATGAGACATATGGCAGAGAAGAAAAATGCATGGGATACATACAAATTAATGGGTGACATGGAAGCCTATGATAGATATAAGTTGGTCTGTAACCAAGTCACAAAGGAGATTAGGCAGGCAAAGGCAGATTATGAGAAATCCTTGGCAAAGGACGCAAAGAAAAACAGAAAAGAGTTCTTTACCTATTTAAACTCAAGAAGGAAAGGGATGAATCAGATTGGTCCACTGGATGTTGATGGTTCAACAGTTGAGGATCCTGCTCAGGTGGCTAACAATCTAAATGAGTATTGTGCATCTACATTCACACATGAGGAGTTATTCAGGAAGGGGAATGTCGTAGGTGAAGTAAACATTGGCAGTGAGCTAGATTATTTTCTAATAACTGAGAGGAAAGTGGAGGAGAAATTGCTGAGGATAAACATAAAAAAGGCACCAGGGGTGGATGGGATCTATCCAGTTATATTAAAGGAGGCAGCAAAGGAAGTAAGCAAACCCCTAGCCATAATTATGAGAGCTTCTTTGGACTCAGGGGAGGTACCCATGGACTGGAGATGTGCAAATGTAACCCCAATTCACAAAGGAGGATCAAAGGCTGACACAAGTAATTATAGACTTGTTAGTTTAACTTCGGTTCCAGGAAAATTAATGGAGGCACTGGTTAAAGAAGCACTGCAGGATCATCTGGACAAGAATTCAGTTATAGCTCAGACACAGCATGGTTTTGTTAAGGGCAGGTCTTGTCTGACCAATTTGATTGGATACTATGATGTAGTCACAAAAGAACTGGATGCAGGGAATAACTTTGATATTATATATTTGGATCTTAGAAAGGCTTTTGATACTGTTGCGCATGGAAGACTGCTGCACAAATTGGAGAAGTGTGGCATTGGAGGCAAATTGCTGCTATGGATAAAGGGATGGTTGAGTGGCAGAAGACAGAGAGTGGTAATCAATGGACACTGCTCAATGTGGACTAATGCTATTAGTGGAGTTCCTCAGGGTTCAGTGTTGGGTCCATTGTTGTTTTCTGTATTTATAAATGATATTGATGATGGTGTATCAGGCTTAATGTCCAAGTTTGCAGACGATACCAAGGTTGGCAGGGTTTTTAAGGACACTACTGATACTATGCTGCTGCAACAGGATCTGGAAAGGTTGAGCAGATGGGCTGAGAGGTGGCAAATGAAGTTTAACATTGACAAATGTAAAGTACTACATATGGGAAACAGTAACCCCAGATCAATGTATCAACTCTGTGGTACTATGCTGACAGTGGTAGAGAATGAAAAGGACCTGGGGGTAATTGTGCAGGCAGATATGAAGTTCTCTGAGCAGTGCAGACGAGCTGCAAGAGTAGCTCATGGTGTCTTGTCAATGATATACAGGAATTTTTCTAGCAGGGATAAGGATGTGATTATTCCCTTGTATAAGGCATTGGTCAGGCCACACCTTGAGTACTGTATACAGGTCTGGAGGCCTCATTTCAAGAAGGATGTAGAGCTGCTCGAACGAGTACAGAGAAGGGCAACAAGATTAGTGAATGGAACAAAGGGTTGCTCTTACGAAGAAAGGCTTAAGTTTTGCAAATTACAGAGTCTGGAGACTAGGCATCGGCGAGGTGATCTGATAGAGGTGTATAAGGCTTTGAATGGCTTGAGCATGCTCAATGCCGATGGGATTCTTCCTCTTGCTCAGAATAATCACCTGAGAGGGCATAAATTCAAATTGAGGAAGGACGGATGTCGGATAGATGTGCGGAAATTTGCCTTTAGCCAGCGGGCAGTTGGTTTGTGGAATAGACTCCCATCGCTTGTTGTTGAAGTTGATAGCCTAAATAAATTTAAGGCTCAGCTGGACAGGTATTTCGAACGAACGGAGGGGTGAAATGCGAGTAGTGGTTTTTTTTTTTTTTTTTTGGCTGATGCTGAATAAGCTTGCTTTCTTGCATCATATGCCTCTACTAATGCTAATGCTAATTTCTCCTCCACTTTACTCTCAGTTATTACAAGATTATCTAGCTTACTGCCAGAGTTGAATACACCTCTGGTATTCCTTCCTGAATAACCCGTCATGTGTGAATGTCAATGCAAAATATTCATTTAGTTTGTTAGCTAACTGAGCAGGATCATCAACAGTTGAACCATCGATATCAAGTGGACCAATCTGATTCATTTCCTTCCTTCTAGAGTTTACATAAGTAAAGAACTCTTTGCATCCTTTGCCAAAGATTTTTTGTAATCTGCCTAACCTCCTTTGTAACTTGGTTACAGACCAGCTTATATCTATCATAGGCTTCTGTGTCACATGTTAATTTATATGTATCCCTTACATTTTTCTTCTCTGTCACGTGGCTAATTAGTTCATCTGACATCCGTTTAGGCCTAAATCTTGAACAATATTTCTTTGTTGGTGTGAAAAGCCTAGTAGCTTCTAAGATTAATTCTTTGAATTAATCTTATTAATTCTTTGAATTAATCTTCAAAGTGATTAATTCTTTGAATTAATCATTTCGAATTTGCTATTGGTAACATCATCAGTTGGTTCCACCGTATAGAATTTAAATACTGTCTCAGACCACCGTAGTTACCTTTACGAAAGCAAAAACTCTTCCCTTTACCCTCGATGGTAGTTACCTCTGAGTAAATCCCACTTCAGCACACTTTGATCACTGCCACCTAGTGGTTCCTTTATCTGCAGACTCTTGATGCACGAAGAATCATTACTGATAATCAGATCAAGAGTATTACTCACTCTAGTTGCCTCCCGAACATGCTGCTGTATAAAACAATCATCCAATAAATCCACAAAAGCTTTGCTAGTGTGTGAGTGACCAACTCACAAATTGCAGTCAATATCCGGGAAATTAAAATCCCCCATTATAAGACACTAATTCTCTGCACAATTGCTCATTAGGCCTATAACACACCTAAACTCATTTTTACTTTCCCAGTGCTTATGTCACACCAAACAGACTCAACATTGCATTGTCCACCAACATCAATTGGATGCACTTCCTTTGATTTTGTGTTTCTTAACTAACAGCATAACCCCTCCTCCCTTCCTGTCCTGTCTATCCTTTCTGTACACATTGTGCCCCCCTCCTCCCCCCAAATTCCAGTTCTGCATTGCTTATGTCTGTGTGACACCACTTCTCTGATATCCCAACAATATCTGTACTTGATGTCTTGACTAGCACTTCAAGCTCATCAAATTTATTAATTATACTCCTAGCATTGGTGTTTTTTTTTTTTTTTTTTTTGATTTGGTAGTTGTTGGCGCATCGGCTTCTGTGGCCATATTGCACCTTCCCAAGGTTTTTGCAGTACTTTGATCCAAGCCCGAGGTGGGAATCGAACCCGCGACCTTTGGGTTGCCGGGCAGGTTACTTTTACCCACGCGGCTAGCCCGGTCGGCTAGCATTGGTGTACATGCACCTGTTTCTATTCTTAGTTACCCTAACACAGCCCATGTATTTACTTGTTTCCACTATGACTCCCAGCAGTCCCTGGAAATTCCCATTGCCTTGCTTTCCAGGCTGCTGCTCAACTACATTTCAATAGAAGTAGTGCAAGAATCACTTTTACCTCTGCCAGCAGCTACTGTTAATCTATTAGTCCGTGTATCCCCCCAAGCTAGCAGTTTTCCGACCCACCTAACTCTGCCTCGATAGCATCAGCAAATATTCTTGCACCCTTTCTATTTAAGTGTATCCCATCCCTGTAGAAGCAGTCTCTCCTTCCTGTTAACAAGCACAGACCAGGCTGAGAAAAATTCTACCCCTTGAGCCTTGCACAATCTCTCCAGGGCCAAATTGATCAACAAAGCTCTCATCATATACTCCCTCCTATCGTGTCTGGGCAGAATTGCAGACACTTTCAAATTCAACCCTAACTCACGGCTTTGTTTCAGCATTGTCTTGTATTTGTTAAGTAATTCTGCCGGTCTCCTACTCTTAATATCATTAGTGCCAATGTACAATATCACCCTTTGTGCCCTTAAAGGATGATATCTGCCCTACAACGTCATCAACCTTTGCCCCTGGCATACACCCTGGTCCTGTTCCATCTATCCTTTTTTGCACAATATGTTCCCCATTTCCCTGACAGTAGGGTCACCTACAACTAGTTCCTTTGGGACCAGTGCATTCTGCCCTTGGGGGTTGCCTCTGTGTTGCATGATGTTCAAGTGCAAGCTCTGGCATTGATGTTGGCAGCTGAGAGCTTGATGGGCCCCTCAATTTAAATCCTTTGTGGGCATCCGATCCATCCTGTCTTTTAAGCTCTCATATAAGCCCATAACAATGCCGAGTTGGCACCTGATTTCCTTGAACTCCTTACAGCGCGCGCGCGCGCGCACACACACACACACACACACACACACACACACACACACACACACACACACACACACACACACACAGAGAGATCACCCTTGGCAATATCATGTCCCATTCCTGATTGGTCTACAAACATCAAACAAGCAGTGCATTTCAATAGACTGTGATTCAGAGGACAACCGCCCCCCCCTCCTCAGTTCTCCCCTGAGCCACAGTACTTGCATTAGTTTGAGCCTTTTGCTTTGCTGCTCTGAGTCATGATTTCTGTTCAAGTTCAATAAAATTCCAATACAAAATATAACCCTAAACCTACATCCCAATGCAGTTATAACACTATACATGTGTATTTCGGTATCAAATATTATCTCCAAGTTACGTTATATGACCTTCTCATCCCCTGTCAACTTTTATGTATTAATTTATGATGTTACGTTTGTAATAACTAGGTCGCTATACTTATTTAGTTAAAAAATTACAATTCAATTGACAATGAAATTTAATAAGATCAATAAATTTTACTGATTAATTGATACTACTATACTCACTATCTAGTTTTCTGTTAAACCTTACGCTAGCACACATATCGTATAACATATGTACCAATGTAAAAAAGTATGTATATGGCAATTGTAACAAGTAAAATTTAATTTTATTTAAAAAAAATATACTGATTGTTAGCAGGCATTTCTTTAATAAAGAATCAACTGTGGAGTTAGATTTTTTCTAATACAGACAAGTTAGTGTAACTGGTGACTCCATTTATAAACATGCCACTTACAAAAGCTTTCTGCTAAGTGCTGGATAACAAAGCTTTTATCATTTTAGGGAACTGTTGAACACAAAGTGTGGTGTACACCATTCTGTTCAAAGAACATGCTGGACTGGTCCTTATAAAACACTGAGGGCCGTTGTTGTAATAGGGTTTTAGGAGTATCGGCAACTAAGGCCATATTGCTCAATATATACTGCCTGCAAACTGCATGTGTTTTGTGGTTGATTTTTTTGTTTTGCTGTATGAAAAACCTGAGTTTCCAGGAGAAAATCATGCTACCCTTGCTTGAGACTGACTGACTAACTCAGCCACATTGTGAAAAAGGCTCATAAAAATTCCTCATGTTGTCCATGAGACTCCAACTCAGGTTTTTTCCACCTGTGCAAGGACAGCGATTCTAACAAACGTGCTACCCATGAGGCAAACACAGAGGGATTTTAAAGAATTATATTTTTAAATTATATATTATCTCCATGAATTGCATGTACAGTAATACCTTGACTTACACTACCCCGACTTACGTGAACTCGGAGTTACGCGGTTCTTGATTTCTTCGTTTGGTGTACAGTAAACCCTCGCTATTCGCGGTATCTGTATTCGCGATCGCCGATTTAATATAAAATGAAACCTAAACAAATGTGAATTTTAAAGCGCCGTGAATATTTCCGCCATAAAAAACATGGGCGTGGCTAAAATTATCTTTCCCGGTCAAAACAGCGCTCAGTGGGTGGGGGGAGAGGGGTGACAAAATCGCGAGCGTGGATGTTTCTCGATAATCCTTGTTCAGTATGTGTTATGCGCTTGTCAGTATGGAAGGTTTTGTTGTTTGCTTTTAATTTATATGCTTATAAATTGAATAAATTTATCAATTTATAAATTGATATGCTTACAGAAATGATAAATCTACTGTTTTGTAGTGTAAAACAGACTTTTGTGTGTGTGTTAACGGAAGAAAGTGACTTTATTGTGGACAAGTTCTAACCCCTACAAAAATATGGCTACGAATAACAAGAGAAATGTGAAAATATCAAAGAAGGTGATGACATTAGCGAATAAAATTGAGTTATTAGATAAAATTTCTAATGGTGAAAGTGTCTCCTCAGTGGCAAAACATAAACAAGGGTACGATCAATCAAAAAATCGGAAGAAAAAATCCGCCGTAGTGTCTGTGAAAACACGCTAATTGCTTCAAAAATTTGCTCTGTAACTCGTGATGTTAAATTAGAAAAAATGGAAAAAGCTTTAAATCTGTGGATAGAAGACTGAACTCAAAATAAAATTCCGTTAAGTTCACTCATCATTCGTGAAAAGGCAAAACTCCTTTATCAACACTTTAGCGAAACTGGTGATAGCACCGGCAGAATAAGTTTTTTAGCTAGCAAAAGCGCTGGTCTGAAAGATTTGTTTGAAATTTCTAATAAATATTAAGTTTAATATTAAATTGTTTCTTATTTTCATTTTGATGCCATTGCTTGCATTTCACTATGTACTGTCTATGTACATAGTCATATTATGAAGGTACATATAATACATACATAGACTAGTTTTTCTTATATATTTCATACCTTGGAATGGAACCCCTTTATTACTATGAGAGCCATAACTCAGTATTCGCGGCATTTCTCAGGAACGTAACCCCCGCGAATAGTGGGGGTTTACTGTATATCTAAAATTAGCTTACCAGTGATTTGGAAGTCAAATCATAAAGCTTGGGTGACAGCTTCCGTTTTTGAGGACTGATTTGGTCACCATTTCATACCCGAAGTCGAACGTTATTGCAAGTCTAAACAGATTCCATTTAAAGTGATGCTGCTTATTGACAATGCACCGGTCACTCTCCTGCCACCCTAATTAATTTCGACCCACGTGTGAAAGTTGTGTTTCTGCCTCCAAACACAACCAGCTTGCTTCAACCGATGGACCAGGGAATCATTAAAACATTCAAGGCTTACTACACGAGGCGTTCGTTTGCACGTCTGAATGAAGCTATGAGACAAAATAGTGAGATATCTGTTAAAGACTTTTGGAAACAATTCAATCTTTTAGATGCCGTAAGAATCATTGAAGAATCTTGGGATGAAATTCACTAAAAAACATTGAATGGTGTCTGGAAGTAACTTTGTCCATTTTTTTTTTTTTTCAAAACCGAGACGAAAACAATGCCAGAAACTGATCATGTCGCTCATGTGATAGAAGTTGTTAATCTTGCCAGGCAATTAGATTTGGAAGTCAATGGTGATGATGTCAACGAGCTGTTGGATTCACGTAGTCAGGAGCTGACAATGAATGAGCTCATAGAGATGAGTGAGCAAAACATCACTGAAGTATCCGACACTTCAGACCCAGTTCCACCAGAAAAGCACATAAAGCACATGACAATTGCAAGCTTGACAGGTCTCAGCTCAATTGAAGAACGCGTTATAGCTACAAAGCAAGGAATAAAAAAATTATTAGCTTGCTACGAAGAAATTCTGCATGAAAAAAAGGCGCTGTGTCGTCAGACGAATTTGTTAGATTTTATGAAGCCATCGACATCGAAATAACTTTTTTAAGTAACTCATTATTTTTTTAATACATATTTTGTATTAATATGTATAAAGAACTGCAATTTTATTAAATATTTTTCTTCTAAATTAGTGTTTTTGTTAGTCCTTGATCCCAATTAAACAAAATTTATATGTATTTATATGCAAAGTTGTACCCTGACTTAAGCGAATTCGACTCGAGCGATTTTCGTCGGACCCACCTATCGCGTAACTTCAGGGTATTACTGTATTTTGTGGGTAGTTCCTTTCAAGAGACACCAATGAACTCAAGTGATATCTCCAAAGGTTTGAAACTAATCAAGTATTAAGTGAGGCAGTGATTAGGAAATATACATTCCTCATGTTTGAACAAAATTATCTGATGGGAATCTGGGCATATCATGAAACTACATTTATCACCACATGATGGAAAAAGTATATTAAAAAAAAAAAGTATCAAATAATTATGGCAGACTGAAATGTTGCATGCTATAAAGCAGGGGTGGCCAAAGGATCTACCAGTAGATTGCGGATTTAATTTCGGTCAACCACAACGAATTTTAAATATACAGTCATCACTCGATTTGTGCACCTTGTGCAATGAAATTTTTGAGATGGTAGATCATGGCACATTTTTAAGGAAAAAAAGTACATCGCATCACAAATTAAGTTGGCCACTCCTGCTATACAGGAATGGCCACATTTAGTTATCTTTGAATGTGGCCATTTCTGTCAGATCTCGTGTCAACACATTTCTAATGCAAAATTTAGTTTTTTAAGATATGCTTTTTAATTATCCAAAAATTTTAGTTCTTTTGAGAATAGTCAGGTTCAGAGCAATAAAAACTTGCATTTAGCTCCGATGCTCCTAAGCACAGCTGCTAACCCATGACTTTTGGAGAGCAAGAGATTTTGTAATTTTTCAGAACAAAGCAGGAGAAAAGTTAAAGATTATGGAAAAAGCAAAAAAAAAAAAAAAACAAAGTGAATGATGTGATATAATATACAGGGTGTTATTAAAGTCCATGTGCACTTTAAAACTGCAATAACTTATGTTCTATACAAGATAAAAAGTGTATCTTTGGGAAGATAATTTATTCTTGTTTTTAGGGTATGTAATCATAAGGAACCTACATTATTACTGATAACAAAGTATAGTACGATTTTGCAATTTCATAAACATGTTCTTCAGCTGTGTTTCAGTTATGGCATTAATTAATTTTGTGATTCTGGTACTAAGGTTATTTAAAGAGTGAGATTTTGAACAGTAAACCACACTCTTAACATGCCCCATATAAAAAAGTTCCAATGGGTGAGCAAATGTCAAGCAATCGGTCCACCCTGCCGATCCATCTGTTTGGGAAGACTATTTAAAAATTGGGAAACGTTATTAGCAAGGTCCTCCATCTAGCTGAAAAACTATATTGGCTTCAATTCTTAATTGCCTTAGTTCAGGAATAAAAAATCCTGTAGCACTGCAAGATAACTATCATCATTAACCACTATGTCTTCAAACAAGAAAGGACTACTATTCATGGTTTTCCCAGGGCACACCAGACACTGACTACAGGGGAATCCCTATCATGTATCCAGACTCCTTGTTTCTGACCACCAAATATAGCAATTAACTTGCTTCATCACTAAACATTAGACTGTCAAGAAAGAAGACAAAGTTAGGCTTACATGGTAATCCTCTTCCAGCAACATATGATGCACTTGAATCTTGTAAGGTCACATGTGCAATTTCACTCTAAGAATTTTGTGCACTTTGCTTTAGCACCAGAGTTCCAGGGATTACACTTTTAGTGATTTTTGTGGGATTTGCTAAAAAGCTTCCTTGATAGATGCATCTCATCGTTTTAACACATTAGATGAATCAATTTGCAACAGTACCCAACGTGATGTGCCATAAAGCATATATCTTAAGCAATCGCTATACAAGGTGTTAAAAGTAAAGGCACGTGAAATGAACTGCTCAATTCTGTTGACATACCGATTAAACTCTGGGCTATTAGTATCAATGATTTTTTTTTTTGTTTATAGCTTGGTACATGTTATTTTTTTGCTTGTGTTGAGGTTAGTTTATGTACATAAACTTTTTAAAAAAAGCTCTGCCTAAAAGTAAGTGTTCACTTTTAGCTATGAATTCTAGACTTACTTTTCAACCACTACAAATTTTCAGCAGGCTCTCTCAAATACAGGTGGCAGCAAATATGTTAATCCAGGCTTTTCACTTTGCCGCTTATCAATAACAGAACTAGTCTCTTTAAATTTTTTATCCAGTTTGAAATTGAATTTCTGTCGTGCTTCCTTTGCATAATGTGTTGTAAATTTTCTTCTAACCGCTGATATGAATTTGAGTTCTACTAGCCTGAGGACACAATTCAGTTTCTCTTCTATTGAAAACATCCCTTGTATGCCACATTATCTGAAAAAATTAAAAACTAAAATTAGAGCAAATTAAGTAATTATTTTTGTGCATAAAAATTATAAATTACCTTTTCAGTACCTTCTACAGATTTTTTTAAAATCTTGTACAGAACCTAAGTTATTGCACCCAAAATTTTATTAACAAAATATGCAGTTCGTATTAAGATACAGTTGTAGGATCGTATACAAGTAGAGTAATCTTTCAAAACATTGCACCACAGTTTTTCTTTTGGTTTTCTGTTGGGCAACTCCAACTGCTTCAAGGATGATATTGTTGCAGATCTCTTCAGAAATGTTGAAAGTTTTATTTATAACTATGGCCTTGCTACTTAAACTTGGTTGGCAAGAGCATTTCCAAAGTTTATTAGTGTGTGAACTGTCAGTTCCTCAACCAAGTGATCCTTTTTACAAAAGTTCCACTAGAAAAAATTATATCCAAAAATGATGCACTGTCAACCGAAGAAACTGACCTCAGTATTTATAAGAACATATTTTAGTGGGAACTTTGTGCACCATGTAGTCACATGAAGTGATAATGTATTTCTTTACTGAACAGAACCTTCTTTTGTTATAGAACCCCATGACCTTGGCAATAGAACTGCATATGAATAAGTGAAAATAACCTTTCTGATTTATTGTATTTTGTAATTAATTTCCAAAAACGAAAGTGATAGATTTAATAATTGTTCTTCAATGTATCAAGAAGTAGTGATCTCAGTAAATGGATATGAGGTACATTGTACTGAAGATTTATGTTCAGATTTTCAAGCATTAGCATAACATAAGGAACAAGCAAAATGCTTTATTCGAGGCTGGAGGTGAGGGAACATGAACAGGCTTTCTCCATGTGTAAGGATAACCTACCTAGTTATCCTTATACATGCAGAGTTATCAGCTCTTTTCCTTGAGAGGCTCAGACACATTTTTAGAGGTTCTAAAATAAGTTTGTAAGCCCTTATATCCCATGCAACCTTAGATCCAGGCTTTCTACTTTTGGATCATAGATATGGACACAAGCAGGTGCCACACACTAGTGGCTGCTTGTTGTACTCTTTAATTTGGCAACTTTGGAATGTGCTCATATGGCTTTTTTCACTATTTTTTTTAATTACCTCTTCAAATAGTGTAGTCAGAAGTTGCCACCATTCTATCAGTCTAGTTAAACATTTACCCAAAGACAGCCAATGAACATGCATGCTTCGAAACATTTTCACTTTGGTGGATTACATTAAGTTGTTAAAATCTTTCTTTTCTTTTCGTTTCTATATGCCCACCAAATATTCATCCACTTTAAGAGGCAGGCATACATGCAGTCTTTTTTAGCACAAAAAGTAATAAGACGACAAGAATAGCCTGTAGCCAAGTGGTCAGGAGCGGGAGTGCAGTAGCACACACTCTTTAAATAGACCGGGGTTCAAGCCTCTGACTGCTAAATACGGTCGATCTGCCAACTTGCACTGGACCAGCGTGGCAGATTATGGTCCATTTCCCTCAGCATGAATTGTTGAGGAGGCTTCCATCCTGCAGTGGGTTGATAATGGCTGCAGTTTTTTTACCACCAAATGCTTAATCTCCTCTTTTAATATTCTTGTTATGTTGAGTTTTTAGGCCTTTTAAAGCTGCATTATCAGCAATAAGTGCCTGACTATTTTCTAAACGAATCCCATACACTATTACTTTTGTTACCACCCAAATGTGAGAGAACTGGTTCGATGTGCCATAATTTTTGGAATGTTGAAAAAATCAACATTCTGAAAATTTGTACGCAATGGTTGAAAATTAAAAGTTTGGAATTCATTGCTAAAAATGAACACTCTTGTGCTGGGCTGTAAATCAGAACAAATCTTAAGATTTTATAAAAAAGTTTATTCGTGTACATAAACTAACATCAACACAAGCAAAAAACAAACAAACACCAAGTATTACTGCAAAGCATTCAGTCAGTGTGGCAAATATGGAGTAGTTTTTAATTTCATATGCCTTTGTTTATGGCACTTGTTAGACTGCTTAAGAATAACTGCTTGTATGTGTTACGACACACCTCTTGGACATATTTTGAATGCATTTGTGGGGTAACACTTCTCATACCATTTTCTGCATATATGCATTGAGCCAGGGAACGTGTTAAGGTGACCAACATTATACCCTGTAGAGTCTTCTTTCAAAATTAAAGCTCAAAATCCCTTTTATTATTGCCTTCTGTAGCAATCAAAGTTGGAAAACTTTTTATAAGTGATTATACCAATCTCACAATGTCTACTGTTTTTGTTCACCCAGAAGCACCTATGCCACCGAAATAACAATTTTCAGTAAAGCTATGGGGAGACTAGTGTTGGGGTGTTGGAATCACCATTCTCAAGTAAATGGGCGATAAGGACTCAACATTCACACTGGAAGTATAATAGATAAGCCTATTTTTTTTTATGAAACTACACTGGACCCTGTTATCTTCACTTTGCAAAGTTACATCCAGTTATTCATTTCTTTCCATATGCTATACATTGTTCTTATGCTTATTTGTTTTTTCCAATGCATGATTACAGTGTTTCTCACTACTTAAAACTGAAAAATCATATCTACATACAGTACCTAAAACAGATGTTTTCTGAATCTTCCAATAGGCCTCTGGGGTTGGAAATATTCATACTCATATTATGCCGTCGTACACCAACCGTATTAAAATTATAGTTTTGTACTGTTTAAAATATTGAAATGACTAGATAGAGCAAATAAAGTTTAATCAAATAAATAAACGATTACTATGTATAATATAAAATATAATATTAAACTGCAAGGTACTATTTACAATAAAACAATGAATTTAAAATACTAGATGATAAAAGCGCTAAAAATATACCGTTAATATACCTTTAGTATATATACCGTTAGTATATAAAAATATACCTTTTTCAACACTGTTGAAAAAGGAGGCGGATGCCTTTGAAAGCTACGGTGTATTTTTAGCGCTTTTATCATCTAGTATTTTAAATTCTTCGCTTTATTGTAAATAGTACCTTGCGGTTGGTGTATGATGGCATAATATGAGATGTTTTCAGTTCTTCCACATTCTACAATGCATGGAAAAATCGCAAATATGTTTTCTTATACACACCATTTCTTTGGTATTTTATTGGACATTGTTAAATCGAATTTAGCTTCACACCACTCATACATAAAAAAAAAAGGTGTATAACACACAGAATAACATATTCTCTGATATGTATCATCATTTTGCACACTCCGAATAAATTTGCAGAATTGTTTTAAAAATTTTAAATATAATTGCAAAGTACAAATTTTTCCCTGAAAAATGACAGAAAAACTGTTTAGAAGAGTGAGGATTTATTACAAAAAAAAAATTCCATTGTAAATCTGGGCTGCTATGCTTTAATGGTTGATCTATATTTTTAAGGTCAATCACTAAAGATGAATAATTTTTAGAAAAAAAAAAAAAAAAAAAATCACATTTACACTTGAATCATATTTCTTTGTTACAGGTGCAAGTGCCCTTTTCTAAAGAATTAAATGAATTTTGTTAGAATAAATATAATTCCATTACAATTCTCAATATTTTGCCAAATTTCCACCTGCTACTTTCAGAACACCAGTCTCATTATGCTGAATTTGGGTTATGATACATTGTTTCTAGTACTGCTCCATAATGTGTTACCATAATACAACAGGTTACAAGCAGCTTTTAACTATATATATATATATATATATATATATATATATAAATATATATATATATATATATATAAATAAATAAAAAACACCTTATCCATTTCTTTGACTAAACTTTTCACATATCCTTTTCTAGTACTCTTCAAACGTTGCAAGTGTGTGTATTTTGAGTGCATCCCATACAATTAACTCATATTGGTGATTAAACAGCATTTTATTTTTAATAAATAATGCTTAGAGTTCTTGCACAATGACCTTTCCCTCCCCCCTTCTTTACAAACTACAGAAAAGAACAGTATATATATATATATATATATCATTCAATGGTTCACATCAATAAAGAACAAGTCACAATTACATGAAACTGTTATTTGTAATCTGCATATTGATTGTCAAGATTATATTCAGTTCAAAAATAGTAGTGGCATTGTATGAAATGGATGCTTGACATAAAATCAATTTAAGAATACACTACACGCTCACTGGCTTTATAAAGCCTTATGGATCTTATTCATACACTAGAAAAAATGCCAACATGGTTTTTGTTTTCTAACTGTGGCACATGGATGGGGGAGTAGGGGCAAAACATTTCCCCTTTAATAAACCCCAAGGTACAAAGTATATTTAATCTTAAATATAGCATGATTTATTAGTGTGAATTCAAAAACAGTTTGACACCAAATTAAATTTTTAATTTAATACAGTTCAGGTTTTTTTTTTTTTTTTTTTCTTTCCCGTAACTAACTTGTTTTTGGATGAGCCATTAATCTTAAAAACTACTATAAATAAAAAAAATATTTGCAATATGATTGTTCTAGAGGGAATAAAACTCAATATAGCAAATCACAAATTTTTGGCTTCTGAATTATAACAGAAAATACTAAATTTTGCAGGTGTTCATTAATTTTCAAAATGAAAACAATAATAAAGGCCTGTTAATAAGAGAAAATGTGAATATTATAATTTTATTAAAGTATACCAACATCAAATAATGCAGCAATGTGTTATATATTAATTGTTTCATTTGGAAATAGCAAATTAAATTAGTAAACTAATTTGATTTCCTTTTGGATAATCTGGTTAATTTGTCCTATTGTTTCTGAATATCCTACTGGAATTAACTGCACATTATCTAATACAAAACAGACAACAAGAGTCTTTCTAAAAAGTGAAGCCACAACAAATTCTATATAAATTAAGTTTTTCATAATTTATTTTTCTCAAGCTCATTATTTTATAACTTTTACATAATTTGTATAATTGTCAAAGTGCTACATGCTATTAAAACTGTTTTAAAAAATTAACTTTTAATAATAATTATTTTTTTCTGGCACTATTTTCTGACATTCTCATTCAATCAAAACCACTAAAAACAGACCAGACCGCACAATACTTAACATTAAGAAGATGTGAAACAAGGCAGTGCATGAATTATATTAGAAGAAAGCCAAACAAAGAACAATAAAGAACAGCAAATCAGAACATTCCAATCTTGAATACAGTGTCCATACCAGATAGGTATAAGCACTGGAAGACAAAATTTTGAATAGGTCATGATTTTTCCCATGGAAGAGCTTTCAATATACAGTATATATAATTACATTTGTATACACAAGAAGTAACAGTGATCTTACTGTAGGCACATAGCAACACACCACTGCATGGTTTGAGAAAAATACTTAAAAGAATTCTACTATTTTATAACTGAAAAAAAAAAAAAAAAAAATATATATATATATATATATATATATATATATATATATATATGATCTTTTACAATTAAAGAAATCTAAACTTCAAATGAACTTCTATTAATATTCCAAACTGTCCCAATTAGCAATCTTGAGATTATAACTGAAGATAAAATGTCAAAGAAGAATATTTGCACATATTTTTCCCTCACCAGCAGGTTCAGTTGTTTTTACAAGCTCAAATGCAACTTTTAAGTCAATGTATATATGTGCATATTGTCAATCATCATATAATTTATGATAGTATTTTTAAAAGGAAGCATCACAGATGACTTTGGTTATCCATTACTAGTTAACAGAAAGCAGTCAAATTTTGGCTGCTCCCATTGCGCCTGAAAGATCATCTTCATAGTTACTACTGTTTTCCCATCTGACATCTGGACTCCAAGTATATGAAGGGGAGGTACTTAAGTCTCTTCCTGAAGGTGCTGGAGAAGGGTAGGGAGGACAAGAAGGGGGTACAGGTGTAGATGCAACTGCTCTCTGCCTTTGAATCACAGTAACTTGACTGCCTAGGTGATTATCAATTTCATCATCCTCATATGGTCTTCCTGTTGCAGGATTGTAAAATCCAGGTGTGTACGGTGGGGGTGGATCTTCTGCAAGTAAGAAAATGCATTTTACAAAATACAAAAATTCTGATAATAGTAGAATGCTAGCAAATTAAACTATGCTAAAACAAATGAAATAAAAATAAGATACCTGCAAAGGATATTGGTAAGTATTCTATTCATGATGTAAAAATAAAAAGTTAAGCCTGGAAGTTTATCTTAAAACAAATGCAAGATTATGGTTTAAAGTTATGTTTATACTGAATGGGCTAATTGCAAATACATTCAGTGTTCTGATATTTGGAAAAAAAAAAAAAAAAAAACCATAAATTGCAAATGACTTTGGTGCCTTTTTTTTCAGAAAAAAAAAAAAAAAATTTATACATCAAAATACTTGAAATAAAATCACTTCACCTGTGTCAAGTTTAGAAAATCTATTTGTTACTAGTAGGATCTAACAGTAATTTTATGGATGTTTTTTAAGTGACTGGACCTTGCTGTTATTCATACAAAACACCAGAGACTAAGCTAACAACAGTGGAGAAAATATCCACGAAATGTTGATTGTTTAGGTTGTCAGATTGGTGTTTTTTGTAGTATAACAGCAAGGTCACAATCACTGAAGAAGTAGGTTGTTGTTGTTATTTGCTTTTTAGGAGCATTAGCAACTAAGGCCATATTGCTCCGCTGAAGAAGTAGGGGAGAAAACAGTTGCAAAACATATAATTGTTATCTTCTGCTAAAATGGCATATCATACTTTTCATATGCTCTTATTAGGGGTATTCAGTCACGCACGCATGAAAATGCACCATGTCCATCCATCTGTCCGCAAGTAACAGAGGGACTTCTCAGTGAACAGATTTTCATGAAATTTATTTGGACCCTTTAAAAATATTTGTCAAGCCATTCCATATTTCATTAAAATCAGACATACAGAATTTGGCAGTTATTTCTTTTTTCCATACAATTTGTATGGAAAAAAATTCGTAGATTAAACGTAGTTTTAATGTAGTATTGATAACTTTAGACAGCAGTCAGTACAAGTTTCATGCATATCGTGATGTCACTGTACTGATATACATATAGAGAGGGGAGAAAGCATAGAGAAGAGCAATAAACATTATACAGTTGAAATCAAACCAAATAGCTAAGTTTAAGAATGTAAAACTAGTTTCATTAAGTATTTTTTTTAAAGTTATAATCTTAGTAATCGATAAGGACTAACTATACTTACTTTTCACTTTTATTAATCACAAAAAATAAAAATAATTCTCAAATTTAATTTAAGAAAAAAAAAAATCAAATGCACCTAAAATATAACATGCTACGTACATTAAGTAACCTGCTGAACTATTGTTGAAGTAACTTCTATTGGAATGAGCAGCAGCCCAGAAAGCAAGTTGCTGGGGATTTCAAGAACTGCTGGCAGTCATGAAACAAGTAAATACATGGGCTGTGTTAGAGTAACTGAGATTAAGAACATGTGCATGTATAGTAGAAGTATAGTAAACAAATTTGATGAATTTGAAGTGCTGGTTAAGACATCCAAGGCAGATATTGTTGGGAGATCAGAGACTTGGTGCCATTCAGATATAACAGATGCAGAATTGGAATTTGGGGAGCACAATGTGTACAGAAAGGACACACAGTGCAATGTTGAGTCAGTTTGGTGTGACATAAGCACTGGGAAAGCAAAAATGAGGGTAGGAGTTTGTTATAGGCCTAATGACTCTGATGAGTACCATGAACAATTATACAGAGAAACAGAGTGGGCCAGTATCAGAGTATCTTATAATTGGGGATTTTAACTTCCCAGATATTGACTGGAACTTGTGGATTGGTCACTCACACACTAGAAAGGCTTTTGTGGATTTATTGGACGACTGTTTTCTACAGCAGCATGTTATAATGGCAACCAGACAGAGTAGCACTCTTGATCTGATTATCAGTAGTGATTATTCATGCATTAAGAATTTACAGATAAAGGAACCACTAGGTGGTAGTGATCACAGTGTACTTATGTGAGATTTATTTAAAGATGTAACTACCATCAGGGAAAAAGGGAAGGGTTTTTGCTTTTGTAAAGGTGATTAGTGAGACCAACTGACGATGTTACCAACAGCAAATTCTAAATGGGAAGCATTCAAGGAAGTAATCTTGGAAGCTACTAGACTTTTTGTTCCAACTAAGGAATACTGTTCTAGGTTTAGGTACAAATGGATGTCAGACGAACTAATGAGACATGTGGCAGAGAAGAAAAATGCATGGGATGCATATAAATTATGAGGCGACACAGAAGCCTAAGGTAGATACAACATCATATGCCTCTACTAATCTCAGATTAAGCAACTATGAGGAGCGGTATGAAAGTAAACGTCACTAAGGAGATTAAGCAAGCGAAGGCAGATTATGAGAAATCTTTGGCAAAGGATGCAAAGAAAAACAGCGAAGACTTCTTTACTTATATAAACTCTAAAAGGAAGGGGATGAATCAGATTGGTCCACTTGATAACAATGGTTTGACTGTATATGATCATTCTCAGATAGCTGCCATACTAAATGAGTATTTCATATCTACATTCACACAGGAGGAGGTAATCAAGATGTTTATCAAACTCTAACAGAGAGTTAAATGATTTTGTTATAACTGAGAGCAAATCGGAGGAGAAATTGTTGAAGTTAAACATAAGAAAGGCAGCCGGGGTGGTTGGGATCTATCCAGATATATTAAAGTACATGGCAAAGGAACTAAGCAATCCCTTAGCCATAATTATGAGAGCATCCTTAGACTCAGGGAAAGACCCAATGGACTGGAGATGTGCAAATGTATCTCCAATTCACAAAGGGGGATCAAAGGGTGACAAGTAATTACAGACCTGTAAGTTTTATTTCTGTTCCAGGGAAAATAATGGAGTCACTGGTTAAAGAAACATTGCAGAATCATCTAGACAAGACTGCAATAATAATTCAGACACAGCATGGGTTTAAGGGGAAGTATTGTCTGATCAATTTGATTCGATGCTATGATGTTGTCACAAAGGAACTGGTTGCAAAAAGTAATTTTGATATCATATACTTGGATTTCAGGAAAGCTTTTGATACTGTTGCACATGGAAGACACATTGGATAAGTGCATTAAGGGCAAGTTGCTACAATGGATAAAAGGATGGTTGAGTGGGAGAAGACAGAGAATGGAAATCAATGGGCACTGCTCTTCGTGGACTAATTTTATTAGTGGTGTCCCTCAGGGTTCGGTGTTGAGCCCATTTTTGTTTTGTATATTTATCAATGATATATTGAGGAAGGTATATTAAGCTTAATATCAAAGTTTGCAGATGATACAAAGGTTGGTAGGGTTGTTAATAACAGTAATGACAGTATGCTGCTGCAACAGGATTTGGAAAAGTTTGGCAGATGGCCTGAGAAGTGGAAACTGAAGTTTAATATTGAAATGCAAAGTACTGCATATGGGTAGTAGTAACCCCAGAGAAATGTACATAAACTCAGGTCAGTGGAGAATGAAAGAGACCTTGGGGTAATTGTGCAGTCAGATATGAAGTTTTTTGACAGTGGAGAGAGGCAGCCAGAGTGGGTCATGGGGTCTTGTCAATGATATACAGAAATTTTGCGAGCAGGGATAAGGAGGTGATTATCCCCTTGTATAAGGCAATGGTCAGGCCAATCCTTGAGTACTGCATACAGGTCTGGAAGCCAAAATTTAAGAAGGATGTAGAGTGGCTAGGAGTACAGAAAACGACAACAAGACTAGCGAGGGGAACAAATGGGTGCTCTTACGAAGAAAGGCTTAAAGTTCTGCAAATTGCAGTGTCTGGAGACTAGGCACCTGCGAGGTGATCTGACTGAGGTTTAGAAGGCCTTGAATGGATTGAGCAGGCTCAATGCTGATGGGATTTATCCTCTTTTTCAGATGATAAAACTGAGGGGGCAAAAACTTAAATTGAGGAAAGACTGTTGCCGAATAGATGAGTGGAAATTTGCCTGTAGCCAGCAGGTAGTTGATTTCTGGAACAAACTTTCATCTGTCGTTATGGAAGTTGATAGCTTAAATAAATTCAAGGCAGTACTAGGCAAACATTTGGAACGAATGGATGAGTGAAATGGGAAGGGTTTTTTTTTTTGGCTGATACTGTATAAGCTTGCTTTCTTGTATCATATGCCTCTACTAATCTCAGATGCAGCAACTACTAGGAGCGGTATGAAATTAATGCCTCCTATTTTTTCCTCAGAACATTTAATTCCCACAACTATGCCTTGTACATCAATTAATCCTCAATCATTAATAAACAGACTTATTTTTCCACAAAGTCACCATTATATTCTATGCACTTCCACCATCTCTGAGCCAGACTCTATATTCCAATCCTGTAAAAGTCCTTACTCTTTTTTCTTAGGCTTCACAAGCACAGCTTGAGCTGGTCATTGTCGTTGGCAAAATGGGTTCTATGGAGTGCATCCTTCAGTGGACCGAAGAGGTGATAGTGGGAAAGTGCAAGATCTGGGGTATGAGAGGGATGAGGAAGAACAATGCACCCCAGTTTTGCAATGGCCTCCATTGTGTGCAGACTGGTGTGCAGTTGTGCATTGTCACGGAGAAGAACTTCTTTAAGGTTTTGTCCAGTCGAACTCTACGGATGTGGGCCGTCAACTTTTTCACCGTTTCCACATATCGATCTGAGTTGATTGCGGTGCCACAGTCCAAGTCTCCATCTTTGTCCCAAAACACTGTCACCACGACTTTACTCACAGAATTTTTTCTTGCGGGATGAATTTTGATGATGCTACTCCATCGACTGTTTCTTCATTTCAGGGTCATAATGGTGGGCCCAGGTTTCATCACTTGTGACTAACAAACTGTTATATAATGCACTATACTTTCCTGACTTACTTTCAAGTAATTTTTGTCTCCTACCATGAAGGATGATCATGTAGGACAAGGAATGCTTTCCATTCCTTGCTTTGCTTGTAAGCCTCAATATAAACCTGAAAAATGCTTTGGGATTCCCATGTATATTTAGTGGAAAGTTGTGTGAAGCAACAAGTTATCATTTTGTGTAACTAATGCTTTTGTCAATAAAACAGGAAGCACTATGAATGCTATATGCAAAAGAAAAATTACATACCTATAATAGGACTGGAGGGTACTAGATGGTAGCTGTGGTGTTTATATTGCTGAACCTTGTCTCTAGCTTTGACAACAGCTTGCTTAGTAGCACCAGACCCTATAATTAAAGGGAATCCAAATATAACTTCTGTAAATTAATGTTTTTAAAAAAATTCTGAAAGTGATATAAGTAGTTTCAACTAGAGACTGGCCTACCATTAATATCTGGACATCTGCCTTTAGACAAAAAAAGAGCTTTTATTGTGTGATTTAATATTTTGTGCTGAAACCTTTTGCTTTTATGATGGCCTTCAATCTTCGTGGCATACCCTCAACCAGCTTTTTATAAATGTCAGATGATATGCTCCTCCGCTCGACCTTTAACACAGCCACCAGTTCAGTCTTGTTCTTTGGGCGATCTCGACGTGCACATATCCAACGATCCAATACATCCTAAAGATGCTCGATAGGTTCAGATCAGCATTCTGGGCTGGCCAATCTAGTTTTTCTACACTCACGCCCTCAAACCACTCTGTTACGACCCGAGCAGTATGGCATGGCACGTCTTGCTGATACAGGTGTGGGCCTTCCCCGAAGTATTACCATAATGTTGGAAGTGCATAATTGTCCAGGTTGTCCTTGTATTGCACAGCATTCATGGTTTTGTCGATAACAACTAATGGGCTCAAGCCAAACCATGAAAGGAGCCCCATACCATGACACTGCCTCCAACAAACTTCATAGTTAGGAGGATACAATCAGAAAGGAACTGTTCCTCTGGCATTTGCCACACCCAGGAACGGCCATCAGACTGGTAGAATGTGAACTTCTACTCATCTGTCCATAGGACTGTTTTCCACTGTCTACAGTTCAGGATTCGTTCTTACATCATGTTAATCGGTGTCTAGCATTTGTTGAGGTGATCAATGGTTTGTGAACAGCTGCATGACCATTAAAACTCATATCATGGAGTGTCCTTCATATTGTACTAGTGTACTAGTCTCACAGAGGATTTGACTTGAGACAATGGCAAATTACGATTTGCATGCACAGGTCTCTGCAGAATTCTCTTGTCCCGTTCTGTTAGTTTTCGGGGTTTACCAAGCTGTTTTTTGGCAGATTCAGTCCCATTCCTCTTCCATTTGCATATAACGTTACTAACCGTTGACCCAGGGATCCCCAGAGTGACTGCGATGTTTCATACAGAACACTTGCTTATGTGGCATCCTACTATCATTCTGCATTGGAAGCCTGTTAATTCTGTTGAACGGAACATGTCAACTTGCATGCCCACTTTTGAAATTGTCTGTTTGAAGTCCAGTGTGCATATTTATATGCAGGTTCTGTGATGTGTTGCATGCATAGGACCTGTTTCCCCATCTATAGAGGGGTGTCTGGATATTAATGGTAGGACAATGTATATCCAAGCTGTGTACTTTTCCTTTGTCACTAAATTTGAGCCATTATACTTTCTTTGTTAGATAGTGATATCTACAGCCATAGCCTTCTATCCCTTTTAACAGTGAGTTCTTATATCTAAATCTAAGCCTTTTCATGTTGTATAACATGTTTGATTCACTAACAGCATCAGCTATAACAGGATGTGTTAATTTAATTTTGTTAGAAATAATGATGTGTTAACCAATTTGTCATAACTGGGTAATAAAATATCCAGTCATTTTCATTGTTTTGTACCCTCTCTATTTCTTTTATCACAGCAATCTGTGGTTTGCACCTGTTAAAAAAAAAATTATACGCAACAGGTATATGAAATCTATATTTACATATCAATGTAACTTCCAGCAAACACATGCAGAATGTTTCAGTTCCTTAACCCAGTGGTGGTTGTACCCTACACCTGAAAGGTACCCAACATGATCTTTTTTTATTTCTGGAAAACATATATCTATCTATTATTATTTTTTAATCTGCTTACAGTTTAAACAGCAGTGGTTTTCAACCGGGGTGCCGCGACAACATTCCAGGGGTGCCACGTAATTTGGGTTTAAGTTACTTAAACTTTTTTTTTTTAATTTATATGTTTACTTAGTACCTCTATATAAAGAATAAAATTATTATGTACTGTATATATATAATTTGTATTATGAAATGTAATTTTTATAACTATATTATTGTAATAACTATCATATAACATAACATATATATTTTTTAATATTTTACACACACACACACACACACACACACACACACACACACACACACACACACACACACACACACACACACACACAGAATCGGATCTAACAGACAGAAAATTGAGTAGGGGTGCCGCAAAATAAAATAAATTACTTAGGGGTGCTATTATTAAAAAAAGGTTGAAAACCACTGGCTTACAGTATAAATACCAATGTTTGACCTCCAATATATTAACTGTTTTCAGTCAATTTTTATGCATATATTTCAAAAATACCGTACCTTCTTAATTCACATGAGGATTACGTTCCAGAGCATCTTGCGCAATTTAAATAATCATCAAAAAATGCAATAGGCCTATGAAAGTAAATCTCGTATCTAGCTAAGTTACCTCTACTGGAACATACCATTCATTTTCTTTGGTTGGAAGACTGGGCACCCTAAAGAAAATGATGAACAACCAAAGAGATTCATTCATCTTTATTGATTTATTTTTTTTTTATTGTACAGGAATCCCTCGATTAGTGTGATTAATTGGTTCTGTGAAAATGGCACACTATGCGAAATCGCACTAATCGAAGTTAATAATCAATACAAAATACCTTAATTCATTCCAAGACCTACAATATACCAATCAATATTTTTAAAAATACGTTTTTTTTAAGGCAATTTAATATACAGCAGTATAAAAGCAAAGGATAATTATAAATATTTGCAGTACAGTAATCAAAAGTTTATTGAAATTAAAAAATTACAATATATAACTCACTTTATTTCTTTGTAAAATATTTCAAAAGGCAGGTTTGCGCAGTCCTTTCTTCCTTTCATCATAAATTTGCTTGTAATACACATCTTTTTCAATGTTCCTGCGAATTTACGCACACACACACACACACACGATATCTGAGTCTGCATGCATGATTAGTTGTTTCAAATTTTCAGCTGCACAAAATATTCCTTCGTGTTCTTTTAATGTCAACTTCTTTTCTTGAACATTCTCTTCCTTGCAAATTTCCACCTCGTCATATGCTTGTTGTTCATCAATATTAAGGAGGTCAGAATTACTTAATTGTTCTGAATGTGATTCCAGCAATTTGCAAACATCACTGTTGTCGATTTCATCAAAGCCTAGATCTCTTCCAATATTTGCTATTTCATCAATAACAGTGTTGACACGAGTGAAACTATAGAAATCATTTGCGTAATGTGGCAAAATTTGCTTCCAAACTGCTCTCATATTGCTGGATGTTACTTCGGACCATGACTCATGAATATTGTCTATTGCTTTCCTGATGTTGTAATATCTCCAAAATTCAACTAAAGAAACTGCACCATTTTCAATTGTTGCTTCAATTGCGTGCGCAAATGTTTTGCATATATAATAGGCCTTAAAAGCAGCGATTATGCCTTGATCCATAGGCTGCAAAAGACTTGTCGTATTTGGAGGTAAAAAAATAACTTTCACGTTTTCACACAAATCAGAAAGTGTTGGTGGGTGGCCCGGGGCATTGTCTAAAAGTAATAAAATTTTGAATGCAAGATTTTCTTTACAGTAGGCCTTAACTTTCTTACAAAAATAGTTAGCAAACCACTCTTCAAATAAAGCTTTAGTGACAAGCTTTTCTATTAGAGAGTCAAACAACAGGCATGCTTGCTTTATTAAAACCTTTACCGAAAGATCTGGGGGTTTCATTTCTATAGATAACCATGGGTTTTAATTTCAAATCGCCTTCTGCAATGCCTCCCAATAAAAGTGTTATTCTATCTTTGGAAACTTTATAGCCTGGTCGAGCCTTTTCTTTTTTTGCTAGAAAGTTTTTTTTGACATTTGTTTCCAAAAAAGGCCTGTTTCATCAACATTAAATATTTGTTGATCTGCGTTGTTGATCATCAACAATTTTCTTTAAAATCTGGGGATATTTCGTGGCTGCATCTTTATCTGCACTTGCCACTTCTCCAGTCAATGCAATGTTATGCAATCCTGTTCTTTTCTTAAAACATTCAAACCAGCCTTTACTGGCAGTGAAATTTTCTTCCACTTCCCCTTCAATCACTTTTTCTTTTGAAGAACTTGCTTGAACATTTTCTTCAGTTACCGCTCTACCCAAGTTTTCTATTGTTGACTTTTCCTTTAACATTGCAAAAATACTCAGGCTTTTGTTTTTATGGTCATTGTGCAGATTGGAATTATTTTTTGATTGCAGTCTTCTATCCAAATGGCCAAAAGACGTTCCATCTCAATCATCGTAACACTTCTATTTCTTGTGGTTTGTGTGCATGGTGACGATGAAGCAAGCTTTCCTTTTTCCTTATATGCACTGGCTTTACTTAAAATCGTCTGAACCGTTGATTCGGGCATTCCAAGATGTCGATAAATTTGTGTTTTGCTACACCATCTTCAAATCTTTTTATGACTTCAATTTTTTCATCTAGCGTTATCACTTTTCTTTTTACCAGAGGCACTATCAGATACTTTTCCTTTTATCCATAGTTAATAATTATGTAATATATAAAAAATTAATGTAATTAATTAGTATGCACAGTAATTAATGGTGGGAGATGCATGTTAACACGCAACGCAAGAACAACTGAAAGCAACTGATCTGCATGTACGTAATAAATGCAGTGTGGCCGGTGTTGTCCGTCAGAGTGCATAATGTTAGAAAATATTTCAATTGTTGTAATAATACAAGTTTGAAATAATGTTTCTTTTTATTTTCTTATGGTAGAAAAACAAACTACTTCTCACACTGTATCTTGCGTTCGTTTTTGTTCATTTCTCAATGGAAAAGGTATGACGCGATGCGAAATAAACAGTAACTCCCTTTTGTGAACAGAGCCGCGTGCTCACTTAGAAAACAAGCGATGTGCTTCTATAATGTTCTCTAATGTTATGCATACTTTAGCAGTGAATTTACATTTGTAGCTTAGTACTGACTTTCGTAGCATCACCAGCTTCAGTTCCTTCAGGCCAAGCCAAAATACTGCACTAATCGAAAATTGGTAGCTAAATATAAACCGTGTTAATTCGAGTCTCGCACTAATCGAGGGATTCCTGTACAGTTAGAAAAAGTATGTTCACTATAACCAACATATACAAAACAACACAAATAATTGTGAGAGATTGGGGTGGAGGGTGGCCTTAGGCAGATAGATGAGAGGGTTCCCTTGGATTCAGACCAGATAGGTGGGGGTGTTAAGATAACCCGGGAGTTGGAGGGCTCACTTGACTGCTCCCTTGAGCACTTGAAAAAGGAATCTAGAGTTAGTTGCTTAGCATGTTGCCTCTTCTCATGCAACAACTCATAGTAGCAACCTCCGGGCATTTGCTTGCTGCTGCCACTGCCTCTTGAATTGCGATGTTGCTCCAGCGCAAACAGATCTTCATTTGACAATTCCTGGTGATGCGAATCAATTAAATCATTAACATTAATTGCCTCCTTTTCAGTCAACTATCTTTTTAGCAAGTTTCACACATTTGTCCATAATCTTCCAGTATCAGAGCCTTTGAAGGATTTGTGAAGATCTAGACATAACTTATGCCATAATCTTTGAATAGTTATGTGGAACTTCACGCCATGCAGCATCAATGAATTTGAAAGCATCTTTATATTGAAGGCTTGCCAATATTGCTGCACACTCATCTGTTTGTGGTTTGTCTTGTCAGTTAGATCAGCCTAATATGCTTTAAATACTGAGCCTTAAAAAATTTAATCACCTGTTGGTCTTATGCTGGAGTATGGAGGTTGTATTTTCTGGGGGAAAAAAAAAAAAAAAAAATCTTGATATTGGAACAGACATCAACATTACTGGGTGGATGGCTTGTGACATTATCAAGAATAAGCAAGATGTTGAACTAAATTCCTTCTGCTTTGCAGTTCCAATTCTGGTCGTAACTGAGATCCAAGATAACTTCTGAAAATAACAGTAGTCATCCACTCTTTAGGGTTTGAGTGCCAGTACACGAGCATGTATGACCTGTCGTAACCTTGAAGAGCACGAGGGTTTTGATAGTGCTAAATGTACACAGGTGTCAGTTTATGACCCTCCATATTAACACCAAACTGAAGTGTTAGCCGATCTTTCGCCGCCTTAAGGCCAGGCGCAGTCTTTTTCAGCAATGGGAATACGTGCGATCGGACATTTTTTCCCCAATATAAACCCGTTTCGCCGAAGTTGAATATCTGTTTGGGTACGTAATCTCCCTCTCATGGCACTTTCCATAAATATAGTTGTTGTGCATTATTTTAAATTCGCATAATTTAAACATGCGTGAAGTAAAAACTCACTGTAATTCTTAAAATTTCATATCACATCAATTTCTACATATTTTGTGTTCACTCTTAATATGCATATATTACTATAATTTAGGCAAGTATATAACTTACATTTTATCAGTAGATATGACACTGATCTGTTGTATTATCTGTAAATAATATTTACACGTGTGCATAGATGGCAGCAATGCTGTGAAGGATTAATATGTTCAATCCCTCTCTTTTTTATCTGTGTATCTAGTGCATTTTGTTTGTTTCTTCTATGTTTTGATTAGCATTCTATTGTTAAAATGTTTAAGTAGAAGCAAAGGAAGTGTCTGACTGACTCATTCTGACAATTTCTGCTACGTGTGTGGACAGTTTACAAATAAAACTCAGACAAAAGAAAATCTACAGTGTACTAAACATGCATATTCTTTGTACGTCGGTTGCAAGATTGGTGACCCTGAAAATGTGCCACAACGGTTCGACATTTTTTATTTTACAGATTAAAAGTATGCATTATGCGAATACTCATTGTATAGTTTTTGTGTTTTTTTTAGTAGAAAATACATGGGAGTAATTAACCCACTTGGGCTATCCTGAGTTATCTTGTGTATGCCAAAAAGTGTGCAAATTATACAGATTTTTTAAATAAATTGGTGCTTGAGCTAAAAGAAAGGAAAAACACAAAAAAATGCAAATTTACTTTATTCCCTGAAAGACAAATTGAATTCCATAAAAAAAAAAAAAAAACAGTAATTTTACTCGGTGTGGTAGGTCTTGAAGCAAGGAGTGATGCAAAAGCCAATTTCACATGTTTCACACATGTAGCGTGTCTCCTTTCGAATTTTCTTGCCATCTCTGTTCCACTTTTTGGAGCATACCCGACAAGTTCTAGTTGGAAAGTTCTTCTTCTCAGTTGGTGGAATATCAATGGGTTAATGGCCTGGTGAATAGAGAGTTGGGTGGGATGTTGAGGAAGTTCTTCCCTTTCAACTTGTGGAAATTCTGGGTGATATTTCTTGATAAGTTCATCAATCAGGTCCAATCTGAAATTCAAAGGTGAAAGAGTTTTTTGGCCATCTGAAATCGTGCCTTTATACAGCAGAAATGAATTCCACACAGCTAGGTCCATTAGGTGAAAGAAAACCTTCCTAGAGTATTTTTTAATCCTTTTCCTGGGCAGGGGATAGTTCGCCAAATGCTGGTCAACTTTATCTACACCTCCGATGGAAAAGTTAGTCACAAACTACTTTGGGTCTCTTCACTACTCCTGTTCGAGTTTCTATTTCTTCCTGAGAAGGATTATGGACTGTAGATTTGATTTTGATTTTGTGTTTATTGGCGCATATGGACTGTAGATAACAACACTACATCTTTTTTATCTTTCCAACATAAGGCCATGACTTTCCCTCTTTGAAAAGTAGCAACCTCCTGCCTTTTCAGCTTTTCCTTCTGTTTAGTCACACTGTACTATAAACATCAGTTTTCTTTGTGATGAGAATATCAGCTAATTGGGGACTGGTATAATAATTGTCAACTGTGAGGCAATATCCTTTTCCAAACAGAGGCTTTATGAGAGTCAAAACCACTTGTTATCTGAGAAATTACTCATTATCTGAGAAATGAATGTATTGTTTTATCTTTTTATAATGCCTAAAAGCCATCGTAGTTCCAAACACTGGTGTCTCAAGTAATGGCTTTTTTGACCAGTGCATATGTTCTTCAGGTTTTTTCACAATATCTTGCAGCATTTTCAGAGCAAAAAATACCCTCAATTCAGCATGCATCACTGGAGTCCAACTAGAATCACGAGCACCACTTTGTTCTGCAAATTTATTAGTCTCAGAGCACATTAGATTGATTAGTTCTTTATCAAAAAATACAGCAAAAAAATCTATGGGAGTCATTTCATCTGTATTGCTTTCAATGTGCAAGCCTGTCTGTGCAGCAAATGGAAACCTTGGAGGTGGCAGGCAGAGGTCTTTAGTGCAGTCAATTTTGAATCACTGTCTAGCATCTAAAACACTGACATCACCATTTTCTTCATCTAAATCAAAACCTGAAACAGATTCATCAGAATCGGATTCACCAGAAGTTTTCAATTCACAATATGAATCATCACTAATCTCTTCTTTACTACTCATTATATAAATAAATTGAAAAAATCAAGTGGAACACACAAGTAGTAACCTCCTGCCACAAGCAATAATCGTGAACTAACTACATTCTGACATTGCTGTACAATATAAGTAAAATGAAAGCCAGTCGTCTGCTGCCAGGCGTAAGAAAATCTCGAGAAATCTCTGGATTTATCTGGATAATGCAAAATTATCCAGATAAATGCCTGAGAAAATACATTTCAGTCTTAAATTTGGAGGTATTATTGTTTGCTTTTATCCCGAGATATCTCGTGTAGTTCCAAATAACTTTTAAAACTAAAAACGAGATATCTCGGGATAATCCATGAAGGGGCTAATGAATGGCATCTATATAATGAAGCCTCAAAATTAAATTTAAAAATGGTTTTGCTGCACAATGGAAATCCATTTCTTTCAGTTCCCCCTAGATCCTGATGTTGGCTTGAAATGAAGGAAACACAAAAAGCATGTCCAAGATTCTGAATATAATAAAGTACCACGACTTTGCTTGGAATGCATGTGGTGCTTAATTCACTGGTTGACAGGGGTGTTTCAAAAAATACTTATTTTACAAAGGGTACTAGGAAAGTTTTGCAATATGGCGCAACAATGAATCACAGGAAGCTGCTTGTTGCTGCATGTTGAGACATGTTCATACGTGCATAGTAGCCGCCGCGCCAAGTCGATGGGCTCAGTTATTCATTAGTAGTGAGAGTGTAAAGTGCTTGCGATGGCATCGTGGTCACGAAATGAGATAAGGACAGTTTTGCGGTATAATTTCGTGCGTGGTTTAACCATAGACCAGTGCTTAGAAGAAATGACTCTTGCACTAGATGATGATTGTCCACATCGTACAATGATATTCAGGTGGTATAGAGAATTCCAAAGGGGAAATTTCACTCTGGAGGATTCTGAGAGGCCGGGAAGGCCACGAACGTCAGTTACGGAGGAAAACGTTACTGCTGTGAGGAAAATGCTTGACGAAAAACAGGCGAGTGACCTACCAACAGATAGAGGATAATTCGTTCGATTCTGCAAGATCATTTGCACGTGAAGAAACTTTGTTCTCTCTGGGTGCCGCATCAACTGACTGAAGAGCAGATGACACGACATGTGACTTGGTGCCGGGAGATGTTAAAAAAGTTTGATAAGGGACAATCTCGGTACGTGAACAACATCGTGACAGGTGACGAGACTTGGCTGTACTATTACGATCTGCCGACCAAGGCTCAAAACAAAGTTTGTGTCTTTGATGATGACGACACACCCGTAATTGTCAGAAAATCCCGATCTGTAAAGAAGAAAATGATAGCTGTATTTTTCAAATCGAGTGGAATTGTGGAACGTGTCGTTTTGGACACGCAGAAGACAGTCACAGCTAAGTGGTATACTGAACAATGCCTGCCTAAAGTCATTGGATCTATGAAGAACCTGCGGCCAAAGTCAAGAATGGACACCAGGTACCTCCATCACGATAATGCTCCAGCTCACCGCGCCAAAGCCTGCACCGGATATTTGACCACGACAGGACTGAAACTTCTCGAGCACCCTCCCTACAGTCCAGACCTTGCTCCCTGTGACTTTGCACTGTTCCCGAATGTGAAAATGAAGCTAAAAGGGAGGCGGTTTTCCAGCGATGAGGACCTTCTACGGGCTTGGGACAACGAGTGTGCTTTACTCCCTGTGAAACTTGGCAGAACTGGTTTAAAGATTGGTTTCGGAGGATGGAGAGGTGTATTGAATGTAGAGGAAATTACTTTGAAAAAATTAAATAAACAAAGCTGTATTGCAAAACTTTCCTAGTACCCTTTGTATATGCGTTCAGGACAGTCATGCAACAGAAACATTGTATTGTGGAGCAGTGGGAAAGGAGGAAGAAATTTTTTTATCAGGGATAAAAATACAGTGGGATCAACTGACAATGTTACCAACAGTAAATTCTAAGTGGGAAGAATTCAACAATTAATCGTGGATGCTACTAAAAGTTTCATACCTATTAAGAAATATTGTTCAAGGTTTAGGCCTAAATTGTTATCAAATGAACTAATGAGACTCGTGACAGAGAAGAAAATGCATGGGATGCATATAAATTATCAAGCCACTCAGAAGCCTATGGCAGATATAAGCTAGTCTGTAATAGGTCACAAAGGAGGTTAGGCAGGCAAAGGCAGATTATGAGAAATCTTTGGCAAAGGATGCTAAGAAAAACAGCAAGGATTTCTTTACTTATATAAACTCTAAAAGGAAGGGGATGAATCTGATTGGTCTACTTGATATTGATGGTTTGGCTATTGATGATCCTGCTCAGATAGCAAACAAACTTAATGAGTATTTTGCACCTACATTCACACACGAGGAGTTATTAAGGTTTGAAAATGGCAGAAGGTTATCAAATTGTAGCAGGGTGCTTAATGATTTTGTAATAACTCAGAGCAAAGTGGAGAAGAAATTGTTGAAGTTAAACATAAGAAAGGCACCTGGGGTGGATGGGATCTATCCAGTTATATTAAAGGAGGTGGCAAAGCAACTAAGCAAACCCTTAGCCATAATTATGAGAGCATCCTTGGACTCAGGGGAGGTCCCCATGGACTGGAGATGTGCAAATGTATCCCCAATTCACAAAGGGGGATCGAAGGGTGACACAAGTAATTACAGACCAGTTAGTTTAACTTCTGTTCCGGGTAAAATAATGGAGTCACTGGTTAAAGATGCATTGCAGGATTATCTAGACAAGACTGCAGCAATAATTCAGACACAGCATGGGTTTGTTAAGGGAAAGTCTTGTCTGACAAATTTGACAGGATATTATGATGTGGTTACAAAGGAACTGGATGCAAAAAATAATTTTGATATCATATATTTGGATTTCAGGAAAGCTTTTGACACTGTTGCGCAGAAGACTATTGTACAAATTGGAGCAGAATGGTATTAAAGGTAAGTTGCTACAATGGATAAAAGGATGGTTGAGTGGGAAAAGACAGAGGGTGGTAATTAATGGGTGCTGCTCTTCATGGACTAATGTTATTAGTGGAGTCCCACAGGGTTCGGTGTTGGATCCTCTGTTGTTTTGTATATTTATCAATGATATTGATGAAGGTATATCAGGCTTAGTGTCGAAGTTTGCAGATCACACAAAGGTTGGCAGGGTTGTTAATGACAGTAATGGCAGTGTGCTACTGCAACAGGATCTAGATAATTTGGGTAGATGGGCTAAGAAGTGACAACTGAAGTTTAACCTTGACAAATGCAAAGTACTGCATATGGGTAGAAGTAACCCCAGAAAAACGTACCAACTGTGTGGTACTACAATTAAGGTGGTAGAAAATAAAAAATACCTGGGAGTAATTGTTCAGTCAGAATGCAGACAGGCTGCCAGGGCAGGTCATGGGGTTTTGTCAATGATATATATAGGAATTTTGCTAGCAGGGAGAAGGAGGTGATTGTCCCTCTGTATAAGGCAATGGTCAGGCTGTGCCTTGAGTACTGCATACAGGTCTGAAGGCCTCATTTTAGGAAGAATGTAGATTTGCTTGAGTGTGTACAGAGAAGGGCAACAAGATTGGTGAGGGGAATGAAGGGATCCTCTTACCAAGAGAGTCTTAAGTTCTGCAAACTGCAGTGGCTGGAGACTAGGCACCTGTGCGGTGATCCGTTTGTTTGTTTGTTATTTGGTTTTTAGGAGCATTAGCTACTAAGGCCATATTGCTCCGGGGATATGTGGTGGTCATTCCCTGACCTTTCCGCATCGTCTGTATTTGGTGGTCATGGACTCGAACCCCGGTCTAATCAAGAAGCGTGTGCTACACACTGCTGCTCCTGGCCACCTGGCTACGGAGGCGCTGTGGTGATCTGATTGAGGTATATAAAGCCTTGAATGGGTTAAGCACACTGAATTCTGATGGGATCCTTCCACTTGTTCCGATTACGAACCTAAGGGGGCATAAATTCAAATTAAGAAAAGACAGATGTAGAATAGATGTGCGGAAATTTGCCTTTAGCCAGTGGGTGGTTAATTGCTGGAACAAACTTCCATGTGTCGTTGTGGAAGTTGATAGGTTAAATAAATTTAAGGAGAAACTGGACAGACATTTGGAGGGAATGGTGTGATTTTTTTTTTGGCTGATGCTGCATAAGCTCCTACACTTGCTTTCTTGCATCACATGCTACTACTACTACTATAATATAAAATAATGTTTAAATTTATGTTCCACTGGTTGAACCAAAAAAAGTTCTTTCACCTTTAATTAATGAAGAATTTATTAATGCTCTGGATAAAGAAAGTAGTGGATTCTGTTACCTAGGCAGAGCTGGCCCCAAAATTTGCAGGCCTCTGCTCAAGAATTACTTTCAGGGCATTGTGCAAAACTTATGCAGGGTGTTTCTTGTAATAGTAATTTTTTTTTTTTTTTAATTTTTCACATTTTACAGTAACTAAGACATAATTAAATAATTTTATATTATACTGAAGAAAAATTTAAAATATGAATAATATTTAATACATTAATCAACAATATTGTTTTGACCATTTGAGCGTGGGGACCTGTTCGATAGAACCGGCTGAATATGCTTGTGGCCAGAATTGTAAAAGAAGTAGTAGTGGCAAATGATGAAAGAAAGCAAATTTATATAGCATCAGCCAAATAATTTAAAAAAAAAAAAGTAAAGTAAACCTTTGTCCATAAATATGAAATGTCTCCCCATTCACAAAGTGGATCAAGGAGTAAAGGGCACAGCACAATTACTGACATGTAAGCTTGATTTCTGTTCCAGAGAAAATAACGGAGCCAGTGGCGAAAAAAGTAATTCAGGACTACCTCTACAGAAATGAAGTTATACTGTAATCAGAGCATGGGTTTATTAAGGGGATATACAATTGCTAATATATGACATATGATTTGAACTGAAGTTGCCACTACAGCAGTAACCTTGATTCAAACATTTGGTCATTTCTTTTGTGGAGGTGAAGCAGTAAGCAGATACATTATTACATTATAACTTAGTATAAACTAATTTCTTTGTTTAAAATTAGATAACCACCTGTTGGATCAATGGGTCCTTTATACCAGAACACATCAAAATCAGTCACTCTCAATAAGTTCATTAATGGCAATCATATTTATCATCATTCCCATATAAGCTGTTATTCAAAGCTTTCATATTCAGGCCTATTTAATGCTGCATGAAGTGCACAGAAACAGATACTAGTTGTGCTAATTACTCATTTATTAATTGATAGGTTCAATATGTAAAGATGGTAATCAGTCTTTTTATTTGTTTTATATTTTTTAGTTTGATTACTTTCCATTTGTTGGCTTAATTAATATACATAGATACCTGTTTTTACATATTGGTACTTTCATTTATTTTGGTTTGCTTTAGCTGGTGATATTTTAGACATTTTGTTTTTTTTTTTTTTTTTGGCTGATGCTATATAAGCTTGCTTTCTTGCATCATATGCCTCTACTAATGCTAATATTAAATTTAGGATCATAATGCAATTTTCAACTTTTGCAAAAAAAAAAAAAAAAAAATATATATATATATATACTGTATATACATAAAGGTTAAATGAGAGGATAGGGAATGAGAATAGAACATGAACTACAAATGGACAACATTGAAATTAAGAGTTATTCAGCAATAAGTATTTTCTTATTATCTTCTCACAATTTTCCTTCATTTTCCACAGTTCCAATCGCCATTTGTAGTTCATGTTCTATTCTCATTCCCAATCATCTCATTTAACCTTTATACATACATTATGGTCATTGGGTTTGGTCTGCTAAAGAATGCAGTGTCCCTGTTCCATAAACAATATTACAATTTTTTAATATACCTTTTAATTCCTTTGTATTCCTTTAATAATATATATATAATTATATGTATAATTATAAAAAAGAATTGTGAAGAGGATAGTATAGAGGTGTAAGTTTGTCTTGGTACTCCTTTATACTATCCTCTTTACAATTCATTTGTTATTATAATTATTCATTTATTACACTCTTTGTAAGCTGTTTTGCACTAAAAGGTGTAATTACATAAACTTTCTCTCTATTTCAATTTTGTTTTCCTCCTTTTATTAAAATAAATAAATATATATATTCTTCTATTTTTTTGGGGGGGGGGACACCTTTGATGTGCAGTGTGACTACTACACAAAAACAGTTGCAAGACTAGTTGTGCAGGTACTTACACAGGAGGTGTAGAAGGTACTTACACACAGTAACTCTGAGAAAAACAAAAAATTTCACTACTCCAATAAAACTCACTATAGTTAGGAAGGGAGAAAAAGGTTCAGACATTAACCTTAAATGAACAATTTTTGTGTGAAGATTCTATTTGCAAAGGACAACTGACAGGTCCCTTGTGAAGTAATGTAAAGTAGCATAATACAGAGCCACTGCTGGCACTGCATTACACCACATTTTGAATTGCAACCTATGGTTAGAAATAATAATTTGTTACCTTACATGTTGTTACCTTAACATGAAACTCTGATAACAAATACTGAAGATTAATTTCATTAAAAATCAATGTTGTAAAATTAATCTGCTATTCAATCAAATCTAAATGTTCTGCTATCAGCTGCTTCAAGACTTGCTGGACTTCTTATCAGATGACTTCAATACATTCACTGTAACTTATGGCAATGAATGGTGATTAATGTATTGAGTCTATGTATTTGATATTAAAGTGGTGTGTAGATGAAAGAACTTTCAATTAAAACAAACCAAAGATAGTATGGGCACATACAAAGGATGAAAGAAGGGAGATTAGCTAAAGATATACTCAAATTAAAAATAAATGGTAATATACTTATATGCAGACCAAGAGGAAGATGGACTGAAGGAACCATTAAAGAAAAGATACATTTAACAAAAAAATAAATAGAATGGAGTAAAATTAGTGAATGGAAAGCTGATAGTCTAGAAGAATTGATTTATATACTCACAGTGAACTGTACTGTACACCTATTGCATGTAATACATTTTGGATGATAATGATGACAAGTTTGGGGGGTGGAGGGGACAGGTTAATATTCTGCCCCCTAATGTTGGGTTTTAGGCACACCAATGAATTAGACCATACTGCACCAGTGTGTGTGTGTGTGTGTGTTCATGGGTTGATTTACACTGTGTGGGCCAAAAAATCCAGAATGACCCGTGGGGAAAACTACCCCTTTGCCTCAGACTGGCTAACTATAGACTTGCCTGAAGTGGTCCTTAGAAAGTCCTTTTTCAGACTCCCCCCCCCTCCTCTATTGTCACAAGGACTTTTTTATATGAAAATATATATAGCGGCACCTAACAATGGAATGTGAAGAAAATGCAAGATGAAAAAATAAATTGTTGACAAATATTTGTATTGTTTCAATCATAATATTCAATAAATAGCTACAATTAAACTTCCTAATTAGGCTATTGGCTTGGATTTCACTAACCTCTTCCAAGCCAAGAATGTTTTCACAAAAAACATCTTTCATGCTTACAGCATACACACACATTTTTTTTTAATCAATGCTTCCCCCCCACCAAAGTTACTGATTGCAAGTGAAGAGTATGGCAGAACTGCAAATTATTTTATAAAAGAAATATGTTCTTTGACTGGGAAGGAGGAATTCTACTCTGTGTCACCACAGAATGGAATTCCTCTGTCATGGCACAGTAAACCATATGGTAAATCATATTGATTCTTAAGCACTGTTTACCTAAGACACTTTTAGAAAAACCTATAAAAATTAATTAACATGAACATCTATATTAAAGTAACAAATATGTGAAATACAAACCTGTATATTTTATTTCATGTAGCTCCCGGCCATGCACATCAGGAAGCTGATGCGATATCTCCTATAAATTTCAAACATTTTACATTAGATTTATTAATCACCATATTAGTAACAAAATTTAGTTGTTTTTAGTTGTTCCTGCTATGAAATAATTAACCCAGTGGTGGTGATGGTAAAGCACCTATTTGTGGAAAACATGGTGGGTGGGTTACCTAACAGTTAAATTTCTTTTTAATCTTTGGAAAACATTTTGGGTTTTTTAAATTCTGCTTCTATAGTACAAATATTTCATCTTTTCTTAATGGACTACAATATTTATATGTAAGTTCTTTATTTTCTTAATAAAAAAATAACTATATTAAAAATAAATTGTTTTGTACATAAAATATAAACATACAAGGAATCGCAATAAAGTTCCTGGACCGGTGCAAGAATAACAACACAAAGAAGGAGCTCAAAAATGGCTTTATTTTTATTCAAAGTAAATCGCCACTTTTTTTTTTTTTTTTTTTTTTATGAGAACCCCAAACACGAGAGGTATTAAACCTATAGTACTTAGTACCGTGCTTGGGTTGGAGGTTGA
Source organism: Mastigoproctus giganteus (assembly GCF_048544385.1). Lineage (NCBI taxonomy): Eukaryota > Metazoa > Arthropoda > Arachnida > Uropygi > Thelyphonidae > Mastigoproctus > Mastigoproctus giganteus. The sequence goes on from NC_143587.1 coordinate 137,850,530, forward strand.
GAAGACGAAAGAAGATATTTGTTGATATTGGACTTGAACTTCTGTAGATTGTAATTTTCAGGAAATACGTATGAAGGAAGGTTGTTCCAGAAAACGGCAGTTGAATGAATAAATGAGGAAGATGAAAAGTTGGTTCTGTGGGTTTGAAGTTGGACAGTAAATGGATGTTGGCTGGTGGCGGCACGTGTTCGGACTGTTTTGAAAGAGAGAGCGGGAATTATAGAAGCCAATTCAGAAGAACAGTGCCCATGGAAGTATCTGTAGAAGAGGCATGCAGCAGAAACAGTGCGTCTATGAGACAGCGAGTGGAGAGACTCTGTTAGAGATGAATCATTAATTAACCGAACTGCCCTCTTCTGAATGGAATCAAGAAGCCTGAGAGAGGTTTTGGGGGCACCACCCCAGATGTGGGAACAATATTCCATGGCAGGGCGGATTTGCGATTTATACAGAGTGAGCAGCTGTTTGGGAGAAAAGTAACGCCGAGAGCGAAAGAGAAAACCAAGTTTTTTAGATGCAGAGGAAGCAATATTTGTAATGTGCTTGTGCCAAGAGAGATTAGAAGTCAGGGTAATCCCCAAAAGAGATATATCATTTTGCCTAGAAATCGGAGTGTCACTAAAGATAAGCATAGGAGCAGAAGAATCCTTTTTGCGAGATATAAGACAAGATTGAGTTTTAGAAGGGTTGAAATCAACTAAGTTGTCTTTGCCCCACTGGAGAATTACCTGAAGATCGGCATTTAAGGAATTGGCAGCAGATTTTCGTGAACTTAAAGCTGATTGAGCTGGACAAGGTTTCTCAAAATGGAAAGTTGAATGCAATGTGCTATCATCGGCAAAACTATGGATAGGATTTCCAGTCAATGGAAGAAGGTCATTGATATACAAGAGGAAAAGAGTGGGGGAAAGAACTGAACCTTGGGGGACACCGGCATTAGTGGAGAAGTTAGAAGACAGAGAGCCATCTACCATCACCCTCAGTGAGCGATCAGAGAGAAAACTGGATAACCAATTACTAAAAACAGTTGGCAAACCATAAGATGGAAGCTTGTTTAGAAGACATTTATGCCAAACACGATCAAAAGCCTTTGAGATGTCAAGAGCAACTACTTGTGTTTCACCGAACCTTTCCATTGAATTAGTCCATAAATGGGTAACGTAAGCCAGAATATCACCAGTGGATCGACACTGACGGAATCCATACTGGCGATCGTTGATCAGACGGAAAGTTTCTAGGTAGTTTAAGAGTTGGCGGTTAATTGATTTCTCCATTACTTTAGAAAGGGTAGAAGTAATTGCAATGGGACGATAATTGGATGGGAGGGATTTGTCACCCTTTTTAGGAACTGGCTGGATATGAGCAAATTTCCAAGCAGAAGGAAAAACACCTTTGGAATAAGAAAGTGAAAAAAGGCGGCAAAGAATAGGAGTAAGTTCAGGAGCACAGGTTTTGAGAACAAGTGGAGAAATACCATCAGGACCTGGAGCTTTCTTAGCATCAAGATTCATCAAAATCCTTCTGATATCCTTTTGACGGAAGACCACAGGAGGCATTGAATGGAGCGTGTTAGGAATGGTGGGAGGTGTTTTACCAAGATCATTAATACATGAGCTCAAAGAAAAATGGGATGCTAGCAGGTCAGCTTTATCCTTGGCTGAAGTGACAACAGAACCATCTGGTTTGGACAGAGGTGGGAGCAGAGATGGGCAAAAGTTGCGGCCAATAGCTTTGGCAAGAGACCAGAATGCTCGGCTACCATTAGGGCAAGAAGCAAGTTTTCTACTCTTAGCCTGTTCAAACTCTAGTTTGGACTGATTAATAACTGCTTTACAATTGTTGCGAGCTTTGGTGTAGGCAGAAAATGAAACTGAAGAATTAGAAACAAGCCAATTACGATATGCAACGTTCTTCTCTTGGACAGCCTTAGCACATTTATTGGAAAACCAAGGTTTAGATAAAGGACGAGATTTTAAAGTGGAGTGTGGGATAAAGGATTCCATTCCTGCAAGAATAATTTCACTGACACGATCTGAGCAAACGTTGACATCAGAAGTTTTGAAACAGTAATCAGACCAAGGAAAAGAAGAAAAGAAGTCTCGCAGGTCATCCCATTTTGCATTCTTGTAATGCCAAACAATACGAGGTTGGGAATAGCCATGAGATAAAGGTTCCATTGGAGAAGAGGCAATCACCAAGTTGTGATCTGAAGTGCCTAAAGGACCTCTCACTTCAACCTTGTACTTAGAAGGGTTGTTTGTGAGAAAAAGATCAAGCGTATTGGCTGTATGATTAGGATTGTCCTGTATTCTTGTAGGTAAATGAACAATCTGTGCTAGGTCATTAGTAATTGCAAAAGCCTCAGCATCTCGACCTGCTGGGTCGGTGTGACTAGAAAACGGAAGCCAGCTGGAGTTGTGAACGTTAAAATCACCAAGGAAAATTACCTCACTGTTAGGAAAGTTGGACTGGAGAAAGTCAAGTTGCAAAGAGAGGAAGTCAAAGAGCTCCAAGTGATTAGTGGAGTTGGGAGAACGGTAGAGACAACAGATGAATTTTGCACAATGAGGTAGAGAGATTTTAAGCCAGAGAAGATCAAAGAGAGGAGATTCCAAATTGCCAAGTCTCTGACAGGGAATATCAGAACGGACATATGCACAAGTACCACCTTTGAGGCGAAAGGAATCATACAGCAAATAATTTGGACATCTGAAATGAGCAGTAGTTGAATCAACTGATAACTGAGATTCAGTCAGAAAAAGTACATGGGGTTTGGAAGACTGCAAGTGGAAATGGACATCGTTGAGATTAGAATTGAGACCACGTATATTCGTGAAATGAATTAGGAAGTCCTTGGGAGGTTTAGATCTTTTCGCAGATAAGCTTGCTCTATTATTTTGACAATTCATGGTGTATTCAATAGTAAGAAAAAGTGGGTGGGACATGCTGTATGAAGTAATGAAATTTTTGGATATGGCGTACATGTGGTAAGAATATACCCAGATCCTTGACATAACGTGGCCTCGACAATGCTCCCCGCATACACACTACTCGGACTCCCTCCAGTCACTATCTGGCAGAGTAGAGGTAGCAAGATTATACACTAGCTGATCCGGAAGCTTCCTAGAGAGTTACCAATAGGTTCAGTCCGGTGTACTAACTAGCGGCCGGCCTTCGAACACCGTTTTAGAGCTGTACCCTCGAAATGTAAGGAATATTGGATCTCGCCACGACATTCATCATAACCTCAAAAATCATCAATCATACTGCATGATGGAAGAGATAGGGAAGGGTTGGCCGGAACTTAGCTCTAGAGACAAAACATGGGTTCCACCACTTCAAGCCTCCAATAAGCAAAGTGGTGGTATTTCACCGGTTGATGAGAGTCATCTACCACCTAGTACTGCCTGGTAACATAGAGGGGCGGCGTTCCTCCATGTGGTGTGGGCGCCACACCTCGACCCCTGCTTACGTTGGTTCACACCTGGGTGGTCACCCACCATGTACTTGTGCATGAAGGTTATACCCAGGATTACTAACAGTCCCACCATCGTGAAGGTGCAAGCAGAGGATTTGGCTGTCATAGACCGTCCGGACTTCGCCGAAATTGGGTCCACTTTGACTTGAGTGTCACCCGAATATCAGTTCCATCAGCGTTTTAGACTCACAGGTAGCAAGAACAGCTTGTCTGGCATATCTGAGAGAATGTCTGTGACAGCCTCAAGGACCACTTGATTGAATGCACTTATCACACCATTTTAAAAGTTTCTGAAATGAGTCAGCAAAGGCATCCAAAGAGATGCTATTGAGTTCAGCAGTTACATTATTTTTTATAATTTTTTTTAATATGCCAAACATCTGTAAATCTCTTTCCTATGAAGGTAGTTTTCACTTTGTGAAAGAGAAAGAAGTTCGTTGGTGCTAGATCAGAAGAGTAGGGTGGATGGTTGATCTATAAAATTAAAATGTTTTCCAGAAATGTCTTCAAAAAGTGTGGAATGGGCAGAGGGTATTGTCATGCAACAAGAATCAGCTGCCTTTCTTTCAAAATTGCAGGCTCACCATTCCCTGCATATCACATCTGTTTGCTGAAAAACATGATCGGCATTGTCTTTACCCTGGACGTCCGTAAATGAAACTTCTTGGACCTTGGTGATGATTTTTAAGTCCAGTGCATGCTCTGATGCTCTTTATCTGGGTTATATTAAAACACTCATCTCCAATGACAATACTATAGAGGAAATTAGGATTACCTTGAGAAGTCTGGATGAAGTCTTCGCATGATATATTCTTTGTTGCTTTTGCTCATCTGTAAGGCTCGGCAGCATATATTTGCACAGACCTTCCTTTTCCCTAAATCTCCATGCAGAATTTGACGAATTGTCTCCTTATTCATATACAACTCATCAGCCATCATCCTAAAGTTCAAACAATGATCTCTTGCCACAATTTCCCAAACTCTGGCAACTCTGTCCTTCTTTCGAGAGGTGATGGATGCCCACTTCTTAGGACATCGTGAACAACCTCACATCCATCTTTGAACTCCTTGTCATTCGAACATATTTCACATTTAATCACCATAAACAGTTTTTAATATTTCATACCTTTATCTTGAAGATTTTCCCAGTTTAAACAAGAATTTGATATTTGTTCGTTGCTCCATTGCAAAATTGTGATGACATGGAACATTAACACTACAAAGTGGATGTTACTTGCAACCTGTCAGACTACTGGACAATCTTATCTCTCTGTATATGTTGGAGGAAGTTTAAACTATGGCATACTACTCCCATTTATTTTAAAACTCATCCAATATGATTGCAACAGCAGAATTCCAGAAATTAATTGCCACACCCAGTATATCTATTAGTATCTTCCTTTTTCCAGTTTAGAAGACTGCTATGTGCATGAAATTTCAAATGTATTTATATTTCTGTGGGTCACCTTTCCTTTTAATTTATTGAAAAACATTTGAGTTTTTTGATTTCTGCCTCTATAACACTTCATCTTTTCTTAGTGAATTGTGATATTTATTGTAACTGTTAAGATCTTATTAAAAAAGTGTAAAAAAAAAAAAAACCCACCATTGTTTTGCACCTTTTATATAAAAAAAGTAAAAAAATCGGCAGTAAATTACAACAAAACATGAACATCAATCTATAAGTTTCTTCCATTTTTAAGTTTAAAACTTCAAGTGTGCACACACATTTTTGCTTATTAAGTAATAAATATTGTTAAAACACAAACACACACTTGATACAATTAGTTACTTCTATTTTCAGATTTATTTCAAAATTTATTCCAAATCGGCATGCCAACATTCGTGAAATTTGAAAATTACCTCTATTCTGGTATTCCAAGTAGCCAACATCTCAAGATGTCCACTATTCAAGTGAATACATTGCATTTTCTGTTCTCATCTTTTTTATGCCAAAATAATAATAAATCTTTCAAAAACAGCTCCTGTAAGACTATAGATACTTAGAGAATAAGTGGGAAAGCAAGTAACCATGACCTATAAACAAACACATAATTCAAAACTTCATATGTAGCTAGCTACCCACAAAATGGCAGGAATCTTGTGTGAATATTGCATTTTGGTTTCTTGTCTTTATCACGTGAAAAAAAAAAAATCTTTCCAAAATAATTCATTTAAGACCAAATTTTTATAGAATTAGTGGGAGAGAGAAAACAGGTCATCTTGAACTAAGAAATAATAAAATAAACAAATAATAAACAATTCAAAATTTAGTAACAGCATTGGTGCCTGTCTGGTCCACTCTTCAGGCAAAATGCCAAAATGTTGCAAACACAGAGGTGGGTCACCTAATAGGTGGTCACAATTCTCAATGTTTCAAAAACCATTAGAAATTACTTCAAAAATATTGGACTAAAAGGTTTGTCTATCTATATTTAGGAAGCCAAAAAAAAAATTGCAGATTTTTAATGATAAATTAAGGAATAACCATGGGAGCATTATTTTTGAGAGGCACCTGTCAGGTGACCTGCTACTACCACCACTGGGCTATGTATAGTGATTATAAAGAACAAGTTAACCTAATCCAGTGTACCACCTGGTAAGATGTGAAGTACTAACTCTTAACATTTACCAGTACACATTCTTAAATATTTGAATAAAGCCAAATTTTAAAAAATATTTTATTACCAAATTAAAGAGACAAGTAGCAACAAAGATCAAAAATAAGGTTCCAGTTTAAAAATCATGTTAGTGTATTAAAATTAACACCCCTAGAGCTGCTGGAATGGGAGCAGAAGGGCAACAAAGAGGTGCTCTTTCCAAGCAGGTGGTTGATTGTTGGGACAAACTTCAGTCTGTTGTGGTAGTGGATAGTGTGAATAAATTCAAGGTAAAACGAGACAAAACCTAATAATGTTCAGTGGCAAATTAATTAGGAAACTGAAAAGTAGCTCCTGACCTTATAAAGCTTAGCCACTTCTGACTAACAAGACACACCGATTATTATTATTAAGAGGTAACAAATAGTGATATTAGCATTAGTAGAGCATATGATACTATATAAGCTTGCTTTCTTGCATCATGTGCCCTACTAACGCTAATATCATTACAGGCTGACCTCAATTAACGCAATTACTTGGTCCCATGAGCGCATCGTGCAAAACGGAAATGCGTTAATCGAATATAATAATCAATAGGAAAAATTATAATTGGTTGACCTTCAGGAATGTCTATAAAAAATTTCAAAAATACCTTTTAAATAACTTTTTAACTGTATACCATGTAAAAGATAATGAAAACAATCATGGAATTAAATGTTTATTGCATAAAACAGTGGTTCCCAAACTGCGCGCTGCAGAATATTTTAAATTTTCGAGGGAAACAGCGATACTTGACATCTGTCGGACACCGTGCAAACTACTAGTTTGAGGTAGTTCTTAGTTTCAACATTTCTTATTAAGTTGTTTGGACCTAACTACATAATGAACAGAACTGTTAGGTATTTCTTTTGGTCTAGGTGCGCCGTGAAAAAATTACCGAGACACTAAGGGCGCCATGAACCGAGAAAGTTTGGGAACCTCTGACATAAAATATACAATGAAGAAACAATTTGTTATGGAAATATTTGAATAGTGTTGACTTTCTCTTTTCATCAATCAATTTCCGATAGCCGAGAACAATCTTTATTGGGCCCTAGTGAAATAAATACTGCAGAGAACCTCAAACCTTTTGTTTGAGGTTCTCTGCAATACAAAAGATTCCATTTAGTTCTTTTACCGTTATCTCCTTTGGGGTAACATTTTCATCTGGCTCATTTAAAAATTAGAATTTAGAATTTAAAAATTTAAATTGCATTTAAAAATTAGAATTTAGAATTTAAAAATTTTAATTGCATTTAAAAATTAGAATTTAGAATTTAAAAATTTAAATTGCATTTAAAAATTAGAATTTTTAAATGCAAGTCTGCATTGACTTTATTAGCGGGAGACAAACTAGTAACAAGTCTTCTTCCGATGGTTGATGGAACACACTGAGGTGGGCAGCAGGCAAACGTTTCTTTATTGCCCGTCCTACATGCAGTAAGCTTAACGCGTGATTCAAATCTTTTTTTTTTTTTTTTTTTATGTGAAAAAAAGAGATCACGTTAACTGGAAATTTGCATTGTGAAAAGTGGTATAATTTTTCAAATAGCAGTAACTGAAAAACGAGTTAATCAAACTCACGTTATGCAAAGCCTGGCTGTATTTACCTCTTAATAATAATAATTGGTGTGTCTTGTTAGTCAGAAGTGGCTAAGCTTTATAAGGTCAGGAGCTACTTTTCAGTTTCCCTTTGAGAGTTTCCTAATATAACTTTCATAAACCAATATCCATAAAACCACGTTAAACCACATTGAGGTGAAGCATATAGTCATGATAACTGTAAAAAGCATATTTTGTTCCAAGAATTATCAGTAATATTATCTCATTATTTTTAACTCAATTAAAAAAAACTTACTCTCTGAGCCTCAAAGATAATTGCACATTTATTAGCAAGTTCAATATAGGCATCCGAAAGTTTAAGCAAACCATCCTTCAGTCTTATCAATTTGATTGCTTCATTTTCTTGTACTCTCTCAATCACTGAAATGAAAAAAAGTCAAAGTTGTTGCTTACAGACTAAGTTAAACCAAAGCCACAAAAATATGGAACACTCAGTAATTTATCTTTAAACTGTAAAAAATATTAAAAATCAATTGATCAAATTATTATGATTACTATAATATTTACATATACAAACGATCTTCCTGAAGCAGTAAAAAAAAATTAACATAAGTTCTGAACATAGAAATGCATGACAAGTGAAGATCATCAGTATTATCAGTGATAAAACTAAAAGCCACAAGAAATTTTGAAAACTTGAGAGGCTGTGATTCTGATTTTACATACTGCCCATATAGTGCTTGTTGCAATGAAAATTAACAGTAATAGTGCATTCATGAGTGCAAAATCAATTTGTCATTAAAAACATGTTTAAGCTACTTTGCTAAAATTTTTAAAATCCAAGCTGAAGTTTTAGTTGTGCTGGAGTATCATTTGTAATAGAAAATATCAGCAAAAAATGAAAACTGAATTTTTGAGCAAATCAGGTATGCCAGGCACAGTAAGTTTTTTTCTCCCTGATGATTGCTATCTTGTATGTCAAGCCACGCAATAAAGAACAGTAGAACAATAAAGAACATGTCAAATAGCACCAAGAATGGTTGCAGACAACTGGCAAAAACATTATACCATCAGCAGTTTAATGTCAGCTTATTACAGCAGAAATGAAAAGCTATACATTGAAAGAGAAGTAGTAACAAAATTCAGGGCAAGTCAAATCAGGGCAAGTCAAATATACCTGATTAACCTAGGAAAAATGATTGTGCACTGAACTGAAACAAACATGGTCACGCAGATGGTGAGAGGTGCCCTTTCATTTTTATTTCCAGAAAAAAGTTTGATTTCTCAGACTTCTGTTTGCAATATACCAATGCTTGGCATTTTGTTACTGGGTTGCATTAAAGGATTGTTGTTAATAGAAAATTTGAAAAATTAAAAATGTGTTTTTACATCATTTTCAATGAAAGAAAGCTTATTAATTCTGCTTAAAATAAAAAAAAAATAAAAAATGTCAAAGAGAAACTATAAACACAAAACGATTAGTTCTTTCCATTTTCCAATTTATAAAATAGTTAAGGATGTGAAATTTAAAAACTGTACGTACACACATTTTTTGTTTATATATTATGTATACAAATTTTTAAAATTTATATACATAATACATAAATTTAAAAAATTCATCACACACACACACACACCCATGAGTAATTTCACTTAAGTTTATTTCAAATTTCCTGCACCAATAAGTGTGCAAAATTTAAAATTTATGCGCATAATTTTAAAATTTTGCACATACACTGATGTTCATCACCCCTGAAAATTGTAATTGTCATCCGAAAAACATAAGTATATGACAATATTTCTTACAGATTGCATCAGATAAGATTGACACCCACAGGTAATGATGTAATATTGCATCAGCAGTTACTTGCAGCTATATAAGCACGCTCTGCAAGAGTTGCAGTCATTCCTTGCTTGTGTCAGGATGGCGAGTTACACGCAGTTGATGCCATGAAGAAAGAGTGCTATTGTTGCTTTAGGTGAGGAAGGATGTTCTTCCCGTCATACTGCTTATAGTGTCTTGTAATCAGTCAACAGTGAGTAGATTTCTTTCCAAACTCAAGAATACTGGTTCTGCTGACCGGACGCAAAAAAAAAAAGAAAATGAAAAAGAGAATGGGAAGAACGTACAGGAGTGATAGCAAGTGTAGTAACAGTCAGAAGACGCCACTTCAAAAATGGACTTGTAGCCCATCGTCCTAAGAAGTCCCTCCTCGCACAAAAAATGAAAAAGGCCCCAAATGGAACCCCGAGCAGTGGAAGTCAGTTATTTTCTCGGATGAGAAGAAATTCAACTTGCATGGCTCTGATGGGAGACAAACGATTCGCCATAAACGTGGTGAAGAATACCATCCAGACTGTATGGTGTCTACAGTGAAATTCCCCACCAGCCAAATGATACAGGGGTGCATGGGTGCATTTCGTATCATGGAGTAGGTCACCTGCAGTTTATAAAAGGTTTCGTAAACGCCAATGGATACCTGGCTATATTGAAAGGCAAATTACTGCTAACCATTAGAGACCATTTCAACCTGCCAAGTAACTGCATCTTTCAGGATGACTCTGCTCCTTGTCATCAGGCGAAAAGTGTTAAGTAGGCACTTCTGTAGTTACTTTAGCTTCATTTCTGCATTAGAAGTTTGACAGTAATGTGTTTACATTTGTTACAGGTGAAAAAATGGTTGGAAGAATGGTTCATTACAACTCTTAGCTGGCCAGGAAACAGCCCGGACCTGAATTCTATAGAGAACTGTTGGCATCGTGTGGAATCTGCAGTTGCCATATAGAAACCAAAGACCCTTCGCGAACTTCATAATTCGTGTTTGGAACCACAAACGATCAGTTGATTACCTTCAGAAATTGATCTTGTCAATGCCTCGACGGTGCAACCATCAGGGCCAGAGGAGGTTCAACTAAATATCAGTTTGCACCTGGGGAACTTTTCATTTTGTTTTCCATTTAAAATGATAAACTGAAGAAAATTGAGGCGTCTGATAACATTTCAGCCATAATTGTCGTGTTTACCAAAACTGTTATATAAAAATATCTTTTGTTTATATTTTTATTTGTGATGCTAGCCATTAATGTAACATACCATTGCAAAAAAGGGTTAGAAATGTGAAATTCCTAAGTGATGCACCTTCTTTGAACATCAATGTATACTATCGAAATATTAAAAAAAAAAAAAATTTTTTTAAAATGTAAATATACACAGATATATATTTTATTTATCTATTTTTTGGTAGGAAGCACCAGTGATGTTTACCAAACAAAAACAGTTTAGCCTACTAAACAAGAATGGCTGTGTAGCAGTTTACAGGTGCTTTTATGCAGTTACTCTGATTAAAGAGTAAAATTGTCACTTTAAAACTACACCAATAAAACTGTTTCCATAGTTAAGAAGGTAGAGAGTTTCAGCTTGAATCATTAATCTTGAATTATCTTGAATCATTAATCACAATCCGTAATTTTTGCACAAAGATTGTTTTTTTATGGATTTCTCAGGTCACACAGACCACTCCAGGGTTAAACATAGATTGGGATGCCAAAAACATGGACACACTTAGAGAAATGAACTACCTTTCAAATTAACAAAAACAGCAGAACATTTGCAAGGCACACACCACATAAGGAAAACCATTCATTCAGTTTTAGCCACTGCCTCCAGGACAGCGAGGGTCAAATAAATGTGTTTCAGGATGCTTCACGGAGTATGATTAAAATCTAGGGAGCACTACTATCTAAGTGCCAACAGCTATACGTACATCATTAAATGAAAGTTCTTCTATTCTTTGGTGCCATAAAACAAAGAAAGAAGCTCAGTAATCACTGTTTCAGTAAGACAAAATGCCATGCCACAAAGCAAAACGAGTTAGGAATATGTTTAAAATTTATAAAATTTTGTGTCAGTGATTGACTGCATACCAGACCTTTATCCAACAGAAAATATTTCGCTGACTAACAAACTTATAGAATGAGGCTTCCATTTAAATATATTATCTTCAGCAATGAAGGTAATATATGCTCTGCTTTCCCATTTGCACATGAAACATGGCATTTTACTGCGACATTTTACAACTGAACTACAGAAATTTCAGGTCTCCAAAAAGTAACTTATTATGTCCTTCATATTTAAGTTTATTAAGGTTTTTATACTTCTCCTTTAAGTGAACCAAATGCGCAACTGGTGCAGAAGCATAAAATGATGCACTTATGGAGGGGAATGGCTTCCAGGATAATCTTATCCTGGAATCCATGAAAAGTCTCCACTAAATTCTGTTCATATACTGGAGCTCCTAGGGCACTCATTAATCTGAAAATACTGCTGTAATAGTGAAAAGTCAATATTCCTGATTACTTTTCACTACTGAGTAGGAGTTTGTTCATGGAACAAACTCCTACTCAGTGTCAGTAGCAAGAAAATGATATCAATGGAGAGGTGATTTTTAGCTAGGAGGTTTGATTCAAGGATCTGCAGAAGTTTTGGCAGATCCAAATATTTTATCAAATCTTTTGGCTCATTTTGGGCAAACTGTTAATTCTTGGTAAAGAGAATTTGTAATCTTATCAAATCAGTGTTAAAAGTAATCATTATTAATGTGTGTGCGTGTGTTTAAATGGTTCTATAATTTTCACTTGAAACATTATGCTATATTTGGAGCTTATACTAATTTGACTATAGAAGTGCGAGTCTGACAGCACAATACCACTAACTTTGATCAGTGATAACAAAACTGCCTTCTCACACCCACTTAGGGGTATTTTGACCAAGGAAGGTTGGAAATTACTGCCTGAGAGGAAAGGCTCTTTTCTCGAATTGTTGGCCTACTTTTGTTGGCACAATCACAATTAACAGTTAATTATAATATAATTGGGATAGGATATTACGTTATGGTAACATTCATATTAAAATTTATTTATATATATATATATATATATTGTAATAATAAAAAATTAATTGTAGTGAAAAGTAAAACTAAAAAATATGATTAATTAATATATTATGATGATGGTTTATGTACCCGGGGCACTGTTAGTAACAGCAGAAATACCCAGCAACCATAATGGAATGTAGATAAGTAGATTAGGCACGAGTGGGGAAATGCTGACCTGTCAGATGTAGTTACAATGGAAAAAATTAAGTGCCTGAAAAATAAAAGCAGATTAAATAAAATACTACAAATAGTACTTAATGCTATAGATCCTAAGATTTTAACTTCTTCATCAAGGGTCAGCAGCCAAAACCAAAGGAAATACAGCAAGAAGTAAGGCCTCTGTTTCTGACACAAAATATATGTAGCAAGCAGTAAAAAGTGAGCTGAAGTATATATCATAGCCGACCCGACAGACACAAAAGCTGAAAGGAATAAGAAACAAATCAAATCTAATTAAAATTAAAAATAAAAATCAAGATAAAAAGTTAATTCCAATAAAAGTAAAATTGAATAAAATAGCAAGCAACCCTAAGTGAATTTAAACAAAAGAAATGTAACATGAAGATGAAAAGATATAGTTAAAGTTTAATATTAGGATATAGTTATTGTTCTGAAATATAATTTTTTCCATTGTAACTACATCTGACAGGTCACCATTTCCCCACTCATACTTTAATCTACTTATCAATATACATACAGTGAAACTTCTCCTAACGGACACCTCTCTTTAATGGACATCTCTCTACAACGGACATTTTCAAATTCCCCAACTCTCCTCTATTGGTTTTAATGTGTTTTCAGCTTCTGTCTAGAGGACATTCTCTGTAACGGACGAGGACAGGCAATCTGCACTGTTTCGTTTACATTAGCACTTAATTTGATCTCCCCATAACGGACAGCGGGCGAGTTCACTGCCCTTTTTCTAGGAACATTTCTTCCACGTATTGCCTCAATCGTGTGTTTATTTTCTATTTCCGATTCTCTGAATTTTATCAAGGTTTACGTCGTGGTTCTAAACCCTTTTCAAGAATTTTAAGGCATGTGTAAAACTTCTGATGAATTCGGTGTGTGCAGGGGGGGGGGGGGATTTTGTCGGCCTTTCGTCTTTTGAGTTTGAGTTTTCAGTTTTGTTCAGTGTCGTGTGAAGTGCACAATGTCTTCTTGTAAACATTTAACTTTAAAAGATAAAGTCGAACTCATTAATGCGTATGATCCGCAAAAAAATAGTGTTCGCAATCTCGCTGCAAAATTCAAAATCGGGAAGACACAGGTAAGCAACATCCTAAAGAAAAAAAACGAACTGCTCAAACAATTTTGGCAACACGTAAATGATCAGGTTCAAAAATCATTCCCGAAAACTGTTGGACTTCAAATTGACAATGTTACGTATGAGTGGTTTTGTCGCACACGTGCTAAAAAAAATTCCCATTAACGGGCCTATTATTAGGGAAAAGGCTTTGGAGGTTGCGAAATCTATGGGAGTAAATGAGTTCAAAGCTTCTGTGGGATGGCTAGACAAGTTCAAAACTCGGCATAAAATTTCTTGGAAAACCATAAGTGGTGAAGGTGGATCTGTTGATACTGGGGTTGTAACAGAGTGGACCGTCAAATTGGAAGATTTATGTCGTGATTTTGAAGCTAAGGATATTTACAACTGTGACGAAACAGGGTTGTTTTTTAAAGCTCTTCCTGAAAAAACAATGAGTCTAAAAAACGAAAAAAGTGCCAAGGCGGAAAACTTTCTAAGGAACAGTTGATTGTACTATTGTGTACAAATTCCTTAGGTCCTATTCTTGCTGCAACACGTATTGTGGATGATTACTATGTAATCATTCACAATACGTGTTCAATAGCATACAGAACATGTCGGAAACAGAAGCAAGAGCATTGCAGTCTTTCTCATAATTTTGGTGGACGACCTCTGACGAAGACATTGAAACTGTTAGTCACGCTGCAATGTGGTCTTATTTTACCTCATTATTTTAGTTGTCTTATTCTATTTATTTTGTCACTTTACCCTATCGTATATCACTACATTGCTTATTCATTTCTTCTAGTTCACTTCTCGTGTATTCTGTGGATTCAATAGTAACAAACTTCTACTTCATACTTTCTAAATACCACTATTTATACATTACGGTTGTAAGGTACATTTTGTACCCTACAACTGAGTGTTTTTTTTTTTTTTTTTGCAAGTGTAATTATGAACAATTATCTACATAATTGTTCATAACACGTGTTCAATAGCATACAGATTTTGCTACACTCGCAAAAAAAAAAAAAAAAACCCCCAAGTAGCTAAGGAAAATACAAATTATGTTTCCCACCTCACACAGGTAACTATCCAGTTTGATCTTTGAATTTCTTCAAACTATCAGCCTCAACTACCCATGAGGGCAACTTGTTCCAGCAATAGACGACTAGTTGGCTAAGAACACTTCCTACAATCTAATTTAAACCTCTGTAATTTAAATTTATGGCCCCCTAGTTCTGGAATTCTTTATAGTGAAAATTCCACCTTCATTCATTTTACTAATCGCTCTCAGAATCTTATAAACCTCAACCAAGCATCTTACCTCTGAGGTGCCTGGTTGCCAAGTGCTGTAGTCCACATAATCAGAGGTCTTTCCTCACACAATTGCCCTTTTGCCGATCTCGCCATTTCAGTTGCCCATCTTGGGACCCTTTCAAGAAGCTCAATGTCTTTCTTCAGATGAGGTGTCCATACTTGAACACAGTATTTCAAACGTTATCTTACAACTGCCTTATACAATGGGATTATGACCTCCCTATCTCTACAGGATAGCATTTGGTAATTCATCGATAGGACACCATAGGCTATCCTGGCTGCTTGTTTACACTGTTCAGAAAACTTCATATCTGCCTGTATCGTAACTCCCAGATCCTTTTTCTCCTCCGCAGTTGTTAATTCAACCGCACCAAGTGTGTAATTTATTTGGGGGTTGCTATTCCCAAAAGACCTTGCGTTTAGCAGCATTAAAACATAGTTGCCACTTCAAGTAAAAGACCACATTTGGAATATTGTGACCAAGTATGGAAAACTCATCTAAAAAAAGACAGCCTCTTGAAAGGGTCCAAAGATGGGCAACCCGCATGATGAGACTTGCAAATGGGCGACCGTATGAGGAAAGACTTCAATTATCTGCTAGACAGCTTGGCATTCAGGAACCTTTGAGGGGACCTGATTGAGGTTTATTAGGATCTGAGAGGGATTAGTAAAATGAATGAAGGTGGAATTTTCACTGTTATAAAGAATTTCAGAATGAGAGGGCCATAAATTCAAATTACAGGGAAAGAGGTTTGGACTAGATTGTAGAAAGTTTTCTTTTAGCCAGCAAGTTGTTAAATACTGGAACAAGTTGCCTCCGCAGGTTTCTGAGGCTGACAGTTTGAATAAATTCAAAGGTGAACTGGATAGTTGCCTACATGAGGAGGGAAGTGCATAATTTGTATTTTCTTATCTACTTTTTTTTTGTCAATGTAGCATGAGCTTATAGCTTCCTTTCAATATATGGCTATACTAATACTAAATCATTCTGAAACAGCATTGCCTGGTCTTAATTATTTATTATCCTACCTACCTTTAAATCAATCATCAGCAAACTTTAACAACTTTCCATGTATATATACCCTCATCAACATCATGTGGAAGATCAGAAACACAAAAGGCACCAGCTGAGCACATTACACCCTAAAGAATCCCCACTGATTACCACTCTGTCTTCTTTAACTCATCCTGTCCCTGATCCAAATAAGTTTCTTACCTGATTTGTCAGGCAAGATTTTCTTTAAACAAACCTGTGCTGTGATAACATTAGGATTTCATTTTTATCAAGGTGTTCCTCCACTGTATTCTTATTCACCAAATCCATTATCACACTATTCACAGATGTCAAAATCACCAGTCTATAGCTACTTATTTCTAATCTTAGCTGCTCCCTACGGGTGTGAGACATTTGTATTTCTCCAGTCCAAAGGAATTACCTCGGTATTCTCAGTGGCATTCCTAATGGTAGTGGTTGTCGCTGGGGTGGTTTTTTTTTGGAAAAAGGGCTACTGTGGCTAAACTGCACCTGTTTCTTGGAGTGAGAGTGCACAGAAGAACCTGAAGAGACTCCTATAAGTTAGAGGGACCAGAATGATGCAGATTGGCATACTGACAATGACTGCATTCAATAAGAATATGTTTTATAGTTAGTGGCAAAAGTGCAATGCAAGCAAAGTGGAAATCATCTCTACCAATAAAAAAGAGATGTGTGAGGTTGTGATAGTAAGACAAATACATGCTCTGACCAGCACAATCTCTTTATCTATTTGATCAGAAGCTAGATAGATTTCTACAGCTGCGTATTCTGGTCTGTGTTTCTTAACTTTTTATATAACTGGTTATGCCAAATTTCCATCCACCTTTCATTGCATACTCTGCATATGATTGATTTATAATCTGTATAAAGAATTTGGATGTGGTCATTGTCAAATGGGGGTTTGATGCTTTATCTACATGCTCATTGCCTGGTATTCCAGTGTGTGATCCAACAAAATATGACAGGATATTTACTGTTATCGAGTTGCAGTATTTGAAATCTTATTTGTTTTAAGAATGGATGTGAAGAGTGATACATGTCTTGGAGAGCCA
The DNA here is from genome assembly GCF_048544385.1 of Mastigoproctus giganteus. Taxonomy (NCBI): domain Eukaryota; kingdom Metazoa; phylum Arthropoda; class Arachnida; order Uropygi; family Thelyphonidae; genus Mastigoproctus; species Mastigoproctus giganteus. The sequence continues at coordinate 137,867,801 of NC_143587.1, forward strand.
TCACTGCACTCAAATAATCTATATAGATTATAATCCACAGACTGAAATAATTAATAAGAAAGGTCAAAGCTATCTTAATTGCATAGAGTTCTGCAGTGAACACACCACATTCTTGTTGTAATGAGACAAAAACTGTTGATGTTGGTAGTACCACAGCAGCTTTCAAAGCTGTGTCACTTTTGGGGCTATTAGTATAAATTGCTGAGTTTGTGCATTGGCCAAAGTGCGTGCTATATGTAGATTTTGAAAGGTTCGATAGTCCAGGGCCTGTTTCCCCAACAACAGAAGTAGTTATCGTGAGGATATGTACATTTTCCATGGAGACTACAATTTCTGTCTTCATGAGCATTGGTCAGATGCATATTCTACTGCTGAGTTAGCTCTTGTAGGGGAATTCCTGTAGGTTTGTTTTTGCAAGGTTTATTTCTTAAAAGGTTTACTCATCGAGGATCACAGAAGCATGGCCAGATACGACGAGAAAGAAAGCTATGTATTAACTGCATAATTAAGGAGTAGCATCTTTCTCTGAAGTTCAAGTGGAGATTCACTGGCTCTATACACAGACTTTGGACTGATGATTCCTGAATGCTCCAAGAACAATCCTGAGCACACTATGTTGGACTGGTTGAGACATGCTAACAGTCTTTCAAGAAGAGTCAAACTGCAGCTCCATAATCTAATCAGGATCTGATCAAAGCTCAGTATATGTGGGGGGGGGGATATAACAATCAGCTATATCATCCGTGTCATAGATGAAATAACTTTAAGTATGTTCAGCTTTTTCATACAGAGAGTTTGTATTTGTGGTATATGTTTCTGGAATGTCAGTTTGCTGTCAAATGTTATGCCTCAAAATCGGATACTGTTGACAAGTGGTAGTGGTTGAGTTTCCAGTAATAATTTGGGTTTTGGATGTAGGTGCCACTTTTTCAAAAGTGAATGGCTGCAGTTTTTGAAGCCAAGAGTTAATAATTGTTATGTGAAGTCCATGACACTATTTTGTTTATTATGAGTGGCAGCATATTGTGAGGTAATCTGCATAAGGTAGATGTCTACATGACCCAGAATGTTCTTTGCTAGGATAAAACATTCTGTGCCAAATGGTTTTATCCTAATAGTGAAGAGTTTTATCATAATAATGCAACACTGGACCACCGACACATGGAAATCTGCTGCCTAGTCTGATGAATCCCATTTCCAACTCGATCATGCTGATGGGTGTATCCACATTTGGAGAAAGCAACACAAGGCCACAGCACTTGCATGTACTGCCAAGCACCAACAGTACATGCAAGGCCACAGCAACTGCATGTACTATTGATGCTTGGCAGGCTGAAGGCAGTGGTGTTATGGTTTGTGGACTGTTTTGTGGCGTCCAGTGGTGCTCTGATCACCATTAATCAATGGCTTGAAGGGAACACCTACCTTTCTATTGTCACTGACCAAGTACACCCCAAGTGGTAGTGCAACACATCAGTAGCAATACCACAAAACACCCTCAACACAACCAGAGTTCATACACAGACATGTATGGGCTGTATTATGGGCCAAAGATCTCCATGAGGTATTAGGTAGGTGTTGCTAATGCAAAGCTAACTGTGTATATAGGCTGCAGATAGTGGTAGATTGGTGATAGATACCCTTGATGAAGAGTTAACAACAATGCAAGTAAGCCATTTTGAAAGAAGCTTGACTGCTAGATAAGGACAGTGGGAAAGTAGGTGCCAAAGGAAATAGTTTTGCATGTCACTAATGCTCATTTTCTACACTGTGACAGCAATACACTTTTCAAATGACAACCACTAATCGATTCTGCCAATGTTGTTATATCATCTTAAATGTCTTCACATATTATTTGGTAAACACCATTTCATCTTGAACTAGAAATTACAATCTTGATGATTCTCAATATAAATAGAATTTTATTTTTTAATCAGTTCTAGGGGTAATAACTTTCTCTAGTTACTGCTAGTGAATCTTAGATGTCTGTGATTGGTATTTTCATTTTATTCCACTTCTACAAAATTTTAAAGTTTCTCCAATTCAATGTAATATAATAATATTTTCAAGCCATGAAATAAAATATAAGGAAATATAACTTCCTTTTATAGAAAACCATTTTCATTTTATTAAAACAAAACAGACACTTTAAGTAGTAAAACAAATTTTAAATATTAATTGAAACAAAATTCATACTTTCTAGCTGAGCTAGATACTTTGCCCTTTCCGCTTGTGAAAGTTTGATCTCTAGGTTATCTATCTCATCAGCAGCAGCTTTCTAGGGGGAGGTGGGAAAAAACCAACACATATTGAATATTTCCTTAAATAACTTATGTTTAAATATTTGTATAAATCAACACAAAACATCATAACTTAAAGCAATTATAATTCAAACTTTATTCTTTTTTTTTTTTTTTTTTTTTTATGAAAACCCCAAACACGAAGGTATCAAAAACCTATAGTACTTAGAACCGTGCATGGGTTGAAGGAGAAGTATGGGGGGAGGGGGATGCCGGAAACTTTGCTCTAGAGACTAAACATGGGTTTCACCACTTCAAGCCTCCAATAAGCAAAGTGGTGGTATTTCACCGGTTGATGAAAGTCATATTCTGACTGTGTTACTGAAAAAAAGAAGAAAATAATTCCCTATTTCAGATAATTCAGAGTGTGACCTTTAACATTTTCCCTCTGGAACTTTATGGTTAGATTTGTACAAAGGCAACTAAGTCATGATATACTCTGTTTTAAAAATCTTCCTGCTTCTTCCTGTAACCCAAATAACTAAATATTTAATCAAAAATCAGAAAATGTTTCTCCAGTCATCAACAACATTCAAACATGTGCATGCACAGTCACATGATGGTATTCTGTGACAGACGTGATAGGGCTCAAATAGCTTTAAAAATTGCCTGGGCCATTTAATAATTTATAAAAACACTATTTCTTTTTCAAGCACCAAAAATAAAGTGAAGGTATAAGTTTTAGAAATATTTATAACCCTGCTGGCTACTAACTTCAAATTAAAGTATTTTAATAAAAACACTCTAATCGGAAGCAAGAGGGTTTAGTTTAAGGAGTCTTCCCAAACAGACTACTACTATAGCTACTATAACAAAGGGGTGCTCTTACCAAGAAAGGCTTAAGTTCTGCAAATTGCAGCGCCTGGAGAGTAGGCACCTGCGAGGTGATCTGATCGAGGTGTATAAGGCCTTGAATGGGATGAGCAAGCTGATGGGATTCTTTCCTCTTGCTCAGATTAAGAACCTGAGGGGACACAGTTTCAAATTGAGGAAAGACAGTTGTGCAGAAATTTGCATTTAGCCAGCAGGTAGTTGATTGGTGGAACAGACTTCCGTCTTTTGTTGTGGACGTTGATAGCCTAAATAAATTTAAGGCTGAGCTGGACAGGCATTTGGAACGAATGGAGTGGTGAAATGGGAGGTTTTTTTTTGGCTGATGCTGCATAAGCTTGGTTTCTTGCATCGTATGCCTCTGCTAATGCTAATCTGAGAAAGTCAAAACCAATTATAAGAGAATACAGGTGACTCCCACTTAACACTGATAATTCGTTACAGAAAAACAAAGCGCTAAGTGAATCCGCGATAAGCGAGCACCGCATTCCCATAAGGTAATATATGTATTTGAGTTGCGGTCGATGCCATAGGATATTTCCTAATCAATAATAAATGGTAGTGAAAAGATGCATAAATGTTGGTCAAAATATTTAATATTCAAATATTTGTACATATAAAATAGTCTGCATCACATACGTATATAATTATGTGATAACTACTTACATATCAAAATTAAACTTAAAATTCCAATTAAAATCATGAATTTAATTGATCTAAACTGATTTTAATTGATGAATTTAATCATGAAAAATGTGTCGATTTTGGCCCTCTTCCTGGTAAATTAAAAGGGGTTTTAATTTAAAGTCCCCCAACAATAAAGTCAACCGATCCTTTGCCACTTTGAAACCTGGCATGTTTTTTTCTTTCAATATGAAACTTCTTTCAGGCATTCGTTTCCAAAAAAAGTCCTGCTTCATTTATGTTAAAAACTTGTTGAGAAGTATAACATATAATACCCCTTTTCAATGATTTTAACAAGTTCTTTTTTGAAAGTTTCGGCTCCTTGATCTGCACTTGAGGCTTCTCCCTGGATTTTAAATCTATTCAACCAGCCCTTACTAGTTTTAAATGGTTCCACTTTTTTTTTTTTTTTTTAGGCGAGCTTTCTTCAGATCATCATATAGGCTAATCTCTCTCTCTCTATCTCTCTCTCTTTTTTTTATAATATTTAACTTAACTGAATTCTGCATTGGATATTATCTTCAATAAAATTAGTTAAAGCCTCTCCATTTCAATCCTACTAGCCGGCCTAGCCCTAGCTGCTTGCAGTGGAACAACTGTCTTTGCCGCTGTTAAAATTAATTCGTTATTTTTATAATTGTTTATTTATTTATTTTTCTTACAGTTAAACTAACAGTCCTAAATTATGGCACATGTTCGCTTGTTGTTGACCAGAATCGATTTGCTTCAAACGTCTGATTTAATTTTCAAATTCTGTCTTTTTCTTACATTTGTAGTCTTCATACTGAGTCTAACATTGTTGCTTTTTCATTCTTATCGGCCATTATTAACTCTTCGAAAATGTAACTGCATTGGTTGCATTAATTATGATACAATGTTCGAGTAAACTGTCTGTTATGTCTAATACTGTACTGAGTGATGATTAAACTTCGGATAAATGCATATAATGCAAATATTAACAAGCGATATACTTCATCATTGTTTAAAATGTTGATCTCGGAACTATGTAACAAGTCACTATACTGCAGTTAAATTAGCGTGCGAGAAACTTTCACTGAGCGTGGGAAAATTTCTCAAGTCGTCGTCAGAAACGTTTTAATGCTGTTTTGCTATTCATTTTCAAACTATCGACTCCATCAGATGAAATGTTTTCGTTAAATATGCCAAAAATGCAATCTGTACGCTGGCAAAAGAGCGTTATAGTGATTTGTGACAGCGTTATAGTCAGATACTGGATTATAATATAAGAACAGTGTTATAGCAAATCAGCATAAAGCAAAACAAGTTATAACGAGGGCCTGCTGTAGTTTAATCATAACTACACTAGCTAAATAACTGGCAGAACAATTGTGCAGATACTACTAAATTGATATCGAATCCCCACACCCAGGTTTGCTCCCAAAGATTTTACTATCCTTGTGGGGTGCATATAATTAAATATCTGGTTTAGTTGCATTACACAAACATATAAATGAAACAAGAGATATATGCATATATATGTATTTAAAGCATAATATTAAAAAAAAAAAAAATCAAAAGCATGTATCAGTTCTTTAATTAGCATCAAATTGTTAAAGAGTCATTAATGTTTGCTATCCATAATGCAGAACAGGTTCTTAGAATTTAAAGGTAGATTGCTACTGTACACTTGGAAAAACAACAGTTCACTATTGGAGGATGGGTTCCTTTGTAAGTTTCCCAATTTTTTACACCTACACAATATGCAAGTCAGTACATGAATTATGAAATTGTACAGTCAAAAAACAATGTTCCCATATTAGGATAGTCACCCAATATGGGAGATAAAGTGTAGAGATGACTATAAAAAAAAAAAAAAAAAAAAAAAACACCCTTCACTTTTCACATCAGTTTTCTGAAAACCATGATAGGATTGGTATTGGAAGGAATATTTAGTATCTAGCCCTTTGGCAGAACAAGACATTTTCAGTATGCATGAGAGAAAACCTTTTTATAGACAGCTGTACAAAGGGCATTCAAAAGGTTTGTCAAATACATAGATTTAGGTACAAAGGTACAAACAGGTATAGTAACATGAGGTAGTCTTGGCAGTATCTGTACAAAATTTCAGCCACATAACTTATTCAGTTTCTTTTTGGCAGGTGTGATTCTGATGTCTGCTGACAATTAAGCCAAAAATGGAAAAGTTTGGGCAGCAAGTGGTTAAAAAATTCCTAACAAAAGAAAATCTGAATTTACCTGAACCATTCAATGTCTGAACAATATACAGTTGAACTTCCCTATAACAAATTCGATAAATCCAGGGAAAAAATTCGTTATAGAGAATTTTCGTTATGCAGAGAATATCTTTTTTTTATTAGAAATTGTTATTTAATTAGAAAATGAATCTACATTTATTTTTAATGTATTTTACTTCAAAAACACTTATTTAAATTACGTTTACACAATTTTCGATGGTAAGTATCACAAATTTAAAAAAATCTGTAATTTTCGTTTGCACAGTACAATTAAAAAATTGTCTGATTCTCAAAGAAAACCTCACATTTGTTCAGAGAATTAAAAACATTATCAGGAACATTTTCACAAAACTGCAGACCCATACAAACCGTTTTAAAAGCATTAATCATTTCTTCGCGAGTTGGCTTTTCTACGGGTTGTTCTGATGTATCTTCAGCGGCATCGTTAATTTCTTCATGATCATGGTCGCGTCTAACACTGTTCAGCAGTATTTCATCTTCATTTGGATGTTCTGTTGTAGTCAGATCTTGATCTACATAAACATAACTATCCAGTGTTATTTCATTTTCGATGTTTCCGGACGATTCTAATAATTTCCAAAAGTTTTTCAGTTGTGAAAGGGGCAGTTCATCTTGTTCGTCCAGTTGTTGTTCGACTTCTGTATTCAATGCAAATCCCACTTTCGAAAAACAATTTTGAATAGTGTATTCAGTGACATTGTTTGTCCAAACTTTTGCCAGTTCAGAGATGCAATCTCTAAGGTTAATTGTAATCTCCAAGTTTCTATTTTCTGATAACGCATTGACAATCTTTATTATTCTCTTTCGATAATGAAATTTAAAATTTTTAATAATGCCTTGGTCCATTGGCTGCAGTTTTGACATCACATTTGGTGGTAAAAACAACAACTTCACACTTTTAAGTTTGGCAGAAATACTGGCAGGATGTGCCGGACAGTTGTTGGTTACCAACATGATTTTCCTTTTTTTTTTGTTATACGCTTGTCTATTTTTAATATCTTCAAAGATATCACTTGTCATCCATGCTTTTTTATTAAAGGTGTAGTCAACTTCCAAAGATTTTGTACCTCTAAAACATCTTGTGTTTTTTGATTTTCCAATGACTAAAAGTCTTCATTTTTCACTTCCTGTCATATTTGCTCCAACTAGCACAGTGATTCTTTCTTTGCTTTGTTTTCCGCCAAAACATTTATCATCCTTAAAAGCAAGTGTTCTATTCGGTAAGTATTTAAAGAATAAACCCATTTCGTCAGCATTAAAAACATCCTTAGGTTCATATTCTTCCAAAATCTTCTTTAAGGTATTGTTTCTTCAACTGTTGCAATCTTCTTCGCTTACATTAACACTTTCTCCACGAATAACCTTTTCCACAATTCTATGGCACTTCATAAATTTATCTAGCCACCCAGTGCTCACATTAAATTCTGTATGTCCCAGGGACTGTGCAAATTTCAGAGCTTGTTGCTTAATTATTGGACCCGATATTGGTATATTCTTTTCACGTATCATTTGCATCCATTTTAGAACAACTTTATCAACATCTATGTATATACACAACTTAATTCGCTTCTTGTCTGCTCCTCCTTCAATTGCATTTAAAATTGATTCTCAATTTTTTAAAATCGTAGATAAGCTGCTTGCAGGTATGCCATATTTCTCCGCAATATCTTTCTTAAAATCCTGGTCAATATCATGAAGAATCTTTACTTTATCATTAATACTTAAACACTTTCTCTTCGACATTGTTTCTGCAAATGTAAAAATTACTGGACTGCAGCTCTTGCTGATACACACACTGCAAACTTCGCTGCGCTGGCCATATAGTGAATTGTTAGTACCGCCTACTCAATGATGTTCCCTTGCCAATTCAACAGTATCACGTGACTTTTCCTATCAATCATTTTGAAGAAATATATGACTTTCATTCATATATACACGAAAGAAAATTTACGGTTAATGTATGCTGTATGTTACTTTTCAGAAAAAAAAAATACAAGAGCATATAGCCTATGTGATTGATGACAAATTGTTCTAAAAGAACGAAATTAAAAAAAAATAAATAAATTTAATGAAAACCATCTACCGGGAGTCCAGTTAGATGAGAATGGACATATCATATAATGATTGACAGGAAGGTCATATGGTATGGTTGAGGTGAGAAGCGAATGTCAATCAGTAGGCGTTACTAAAAACTGACTATGGTAGCATTCTACATATTGCCACCGCAGCATGCTAAAGGATTACCGCAGCGAATTTCGTTTTCACCCGAGCCAACATCAATTTACAAATCTACCCTATTTATTGTAAAGTTTATGACCACTTTTAAGAAAACCCATTTGGTTTTATAACTGTAACAAAAATGAAACAAAGACCATCCTACAGGCGTCAATGGCCACAAGTATTCACTAAAAGGATGATTAATTCTAGATGCTAATGCGCAATTTCGGAGGGAAGGAGGCCGTATATTTGAGCGGCTGTTTAGCAGTAAATGCTTGAAAATCTTCAAAAATGCTTTTATTAATATTTTTAAAAATTTGTTATAGAGACACTACCACTTCGCTATACGGGGTTAATTTTACATGTAATATCGTTTCAAGGTGCAATGTTTTGCGAAAAAATTCGTTAAATAGAAGTTCCACTGTATATGCCTACTTTACTCCATCCAATCTGGAGATGGTTTATTGAATTGAAGCATGACCGAGAGACCACTAAATATGACCCAGGGACTGGGTGGCCAGCAACACCCCAAAATGAGGAAATGGTCAACAAAGTGCATAAATTAGTTATGGAAGACTAAAAAATGAACATTTAACAGATAGCCAATAAAGGGAAGTTAGCACAGGGTCAGCACATGCCACCCTACATACAGGGTTGTTAAAATTAAAGTATTCCTATATAGAGAACTGTGGAGTGAGTTCTAAGGCTCATACTGAAGAGAAATTTGTACAACAGGTACAATAAAGAATGCGCTCGCCATTTATTGGAAAAAAAAAAAATTAGTTACAAAATTTGTCACTATATGGCGCTATGGCAATACAAATAACTTGAACAGTGCTACAATTGTTCAATGTGTCCTTCATTTTGGTCAACAACAATTTCCATTTGAAGAACAGCATTTTCTACAGCAGAATGTAACATGTCAACTGGAATAGCCAGCACATGAAGTCTAATGCTGTCCTTCAGATCTGCCAGAGTTTGACATCCTTCCCGATAAACCTGGTTCTTCAAAAACCCCCACAACCAGAAGTCGCATGGGGTGAGGTCCAGTGATCGGGGTGACCAAGATGTCTGGAAACAACAGCTGATGACCTGTTCATCTGTAAAGTGTTGCCTTAGCAATCTTTGCACACAATGTTGGATGTGGGGTGGTGCACAATCTTGCACGAATATGGTATACTGAAGGCATCCATGTTATTGCAGCTCTGGTATTGTGAAATTTGTCAACATTTCATAATATCGCTGTCCAATAACTGAACAGGTATGGTTGGTGTTATCTGTTCAAAAAAATATGGCCCAATCACGAATGTGGCCGTAAATCCACCACACTGTCACTTTTGGAGAATGCAATGGGACCTCTTGGATAACTCGAGGGTTTTCTGTTGCACAAATGCGACAGTTGTGCGTACTCACTTGTCCATTTAAGCAGAAGTGGGCTTCATCACTCCAAAGGATGTTCCGTGGTCGAGTGATATCCACTGTCATTCGTGCCAGAAACTGAAGTGTGTATGTGAAATGGATATCTGCATCACCATGCTTTAGCTGCTGTAGCATGTGCATCTTGTAAGGATAGTACCGCAACACCTGACACATTACTAGGCTTACAGTGGAATACGGCATGTCCACTTCACGAGAAACACTTGCGCTACCACATGGAGATTGACTTGATAAATCCACGACAGCCATAGCCACATCTTCAACACGAGAGGAGTCCACTCGTTTTCAACCTCTACCTGGTTGAATGCCATGATGTCCTGTCGTTTCAAATTTCGCGATCATTTTGCAGACAGCACAAACAGTTATAGGTCCACGCTTTCTGACGCTGGAATTCTCTTATAGCCACAGCTGCATTGTTGCTGTAGTGCAGGCAAACATCTACTGTATGATTTTGAAGAGACTGCTTTGCTTTTATACAGTACAGTAGAGCTGAGTAGTGGCACTGTGGTAATAACTTACGTTGTTAAGTTATGTGCCATACAGTGACAAATTTTGTAACTAATTTTTTCCCCCAATAAATGGCGAGTGCATTCTTTATTGTACCTGTCGTCCAAATTTCTCTTCAGTACAAGCCTTAGAACTCGCTCCAGAGCCCTCTACATAGGGATACTTTAATTTTAACAGCCCTGTACATGAACCAATCAGCAGAATGCATAACAAAGGCATTCTGATGAGTTCCAGGAATGCTGAATAACAGTCACAAAGAAGCAAGAGGTCTCTTTTGGAACATACCAATCCGAATGAAGAGGGCTCTGGAGCGAGTTCTAAGGCTTGTACTGAAGAGAAATTTGGACGACAGGTACAATAAAGAATGCACTATGTTCAGTGACGGAACAGGTATGGTCTGTGTTACCTGTTCAAAAAAATATGGCCCAATCATGAATGTGACCGTAAATCCACAACACTGTCACTTTTGGAGAATTCAACGGGACCTCTTGGATAACTCGAGGGATTTTCTGTTGCCAAAATGCGACAGTTGTGCGTACTCACTTGTTCATTTAAGCAGATGTGGGCTTCTTTGCAACATTCACCTTATTCACCTGATATAGCTCCATCTTCTCGGATTCACTACTTTGATCCAGAATCTAAAGTTGCTACCATGCATTGGAAACATGCTAGGTCACCCACTGCAAAAAAAAAATTCAAAGTGAAAGTCTCAGCTGAGAAGATTCTGTTGACAGTCTTCTGGGATTGTTCAATCAATTTACAAGAAAACATCAAGTGGCAGCGACAAAGAATGCTGTCCCAAGGAGTACTGCTGTAGGCAGATGACAATGCCTCAACCTTACAGTTGTGAACTGACAGGAACAACAATGGCCAAACTGGGATTTGAGTCTTTGCCACATCACCTTACCACCTATATCAGGTGAATAACGTGATATCACCTATATCAACTTATTCACCTGATATAGCTCCACCTGACTTTTACTTGTTGGGAAAATTGAAACAGCATCTCCATGGAATGCATCTTATGGATAATGGACATCTGAAACAGGCAGTGGCTGAGTGGTTTCATGAGCAAAATACACACTTCTACAAGGAGGATGGGGTGGATTTTTAAGTTGAAACGGACAGAAAAAATGAAAAAAGTGTGGGTGGTGATTACACAGAGAAGTCTTAACATGCCATCCAAATTTCATGAGTTCGGGATTACACGAACTATATGTATGACAAAACATTTTGAATGCTCCTCATATAACTGTTCTCACTTAGCAGGATGTATACTTGAGTTACCTGTCTTACCTTTGTAAAGTCCAAATTAAGCAGGCATGATAAAAGGAGTTAATAAGAATTAAAACTATATTAACAAAACAATTTTAATAATTCAGGCTTAAGTGCAGCTGTTACACGTGAGAACAAGTAATGAGTGACAATCGGAAGCCCAACAGTATAGCTGTTGCATTATCCCTAAGGTGTTAGCTATACAAGAGCGCATAATGTATTATTATTAAGATCACAGTCCAAAATATACTTCCCACTATAAGCACAATGGGCACATGGTATTCAATGCAAAAGTAGCTACATAGCAAAGCTTTAGTATGTTGTAATCTCGGAGAACTATTTACAATAGAACCATTCAAAAGCATAGGCATAAATTATTCCTGTGGCATGAATGGTGTAATATGGCTGTATTCCCCGTGTGCTAGAGAAATTAACTGACTAAATTACTAATGTTTATTTGGATTGTTGTGGATATTTCATTAGTAAAAAATATGTGAAATTTCCAGTAGAATGTGATGTAATGTTTTCTAGTTCAGGTCCACTATACTGTCCATTTTCACTATTCTTTTCCATTCAGCCTGGATTTTTACAGCTTTCTTTCTGTAGAAATCCAAAATAGACTTTTTTTTTTGGCTCTTTGAGATCAAGGATGCTTCAATTGCTTTTTGGATCACTCTATGACAGCAATATTTTAGTGATTACCTGCACCACATGCATAGCTAACATTCTATTGTGTATTTCTTGTGGTTCTTTCATTTTAGCAGTAAAAAATTGAATCATTGCACACTGATCTGTTTTATATATGTCATTTAAAAATGCCATAAAAATTACGCACACACAACTATAACAGAGAGCAAAAAAAAGTGAGCAGGTCTTATAGATGCAAAATGAGACACATGCAGGAATTGTAGCTGTGTATATTTTACATATGCTGTATTGAATTTGAAAACCGATTATGAAAGTACATACTGCATTCTGAGATTGTCCTGTCATCTCTGCACCAGTGCTTTCTAAGGGTGCAAATTTTATAAAATAAAACAATAAAATAAGGTAGAAAAACAATATAAATTATATTATGAAGGATTTCACCTACCAGAGTCCATCTCATCAGGAATTACAAGGTCTTGTGACGAACTAGCATGCCAATGTGTTCATTTAAGCATACGTACAAGGTCTGAACAAAAAGTTTGCTGAATGTTACAAAAAAATAATTTTCACTGATAAATACAGTAAAAAACATTTAACACAAAATGGTTGATACTACTATTTTTTTAATTTATTTTTTTTTTTCATGCTAACCAAATTTTGTGTTAAGGAAATAAATAAAGAAACAGTTACGGTAAAGGTGGAAAAGTAACATAGTCACATTTTTTAATTAAACATTTATTTAAGTAGCTTAATTTAATTATTCTTGAAAGAGTGTGATTTACTTTGGTAGTATAGAATTTTCTAAAAATTTATTCTCAATAAACTTTTCTAATTGACTGATATGCTCAAAACATTTCAACATTTGAATAAGCCTCCAAGTAGCAATGCACACTGCTAGGAAATGGTAAAACTTTGCATTTGTTATTTTCAGGCTGGTCTTTAGCATTAGCATTAGCATTAGCATTAGTAGAGGCATTTGATGCAAGAAAGCAAGCTTATGCAGCATCAGCCAAAAAAAAAAAAAAAAAAAACCACTTCCACTTCACCCCTCTGTTCGTTCGAAATACCTGTCCAGCTGAGCCTTAAACTTATTTAGGCTATCAACATCCACGACAAGGGATGGAAGTCTGTTCCACCCACCAACCACCCGCTGGCTAAAGGCAAATTTCCGCACATCTATCCTACATCTGTCTTTCCTCAATTTGAATTTATGCCCTCTCAGGTGATTTTTCTGAGCTAGAGGAAGAATCCCATCAGCATTGAGCATGCTCAAACCATTCAAGGCTTTGTACACCTCTATCAGATCACCCCGCTGGTGCCTAGTTTCCAGACACTGTAATTTGCAAAACTTAAGCCTTTCTTCGTAAGAGAACCCCTTTGTCCCATTCACCAATCTAGTTGCCCTTCTCTGTACTCGTTCCAGCAGCTCTACATCCTTCCTGAAATGAGGCCTCCAGGCCTGTATACAGTACTCTAGGTGTGGCTTGACCATTGCCTTATACAAGGGAATAATCACCTCCTTATCCCTGCTAGAAAAATTCCTATATATCATTGACAATACACCATGAGCTACTCTTGCAGCTCGTCTGCACTGCTCAGAGAACTTCATATCTGCCTGCACCACCACCCCCAGGTCCCTTTCATTCTCTACCACTGTCAGTGTAGTACCACAGAGTTGATACGTTGCTCTGGGGTTGCTTCTTTGTCATTGTCAATGCTATTAATCAAAAGAACGCATAGGTCGCACTGTATTTATAATGTCACTGTGTATCAGCATCTGTTACATATTCATTTAATGATGACAAAACTTTTAATAGTTTTGATACTGAATGGCTGAACGTTTCACTAAGTGTTGGCTCTATTTCATTTTCTTCAGACGCTTCACACATCAGAGCAGAACAAAATCCAACATGAATAAAACAGCTTTTTATCACTGCTAAGTTTGGAATCAACAATGATAAAAAGATTTGAGTCATATTTTCTCAGAAGTTGTTTTCTATAGTGGAATTTTTAAGTTTTACAAGATGAAGGATACTAATTGTATTCAGTGTCAAAAAAATTTAGTTTAATACTATTAATTTTGTCAACAGACTGTGATAGATAATCATGGATAATCAATGCAATATTTATCTTTTGGCAGATGAAGCATTTTTCTAATGCCAGCAGCCAATCAGGTAAAATATTAGATGTTGTCCATTCTTTTATATTTGCAGTGTATTCTACAGGTAATTTTTTTTTAACACTTTTAAAGTAACAAGGATTTAAACTCATCGCTATTACCCTTATAGCTTTTCTGACCCATCAGCACTGAATCAAACCGCCACTGTTACTCTTTCCTGTGATTTGTTGTTACCAGAACACCGCCCACTTTTAAAAGTGAGATGGTTTATCAAGCATGCAGCAATAAAAAATAAATAAATAAATAAAAAAATCCTGTTTTATCTGTGTTGAAAAATATCCTTGGAAGGATAGTGTTTCAATAAAGCAAGTAATGTTGATTTAACCCAACTAGATATCATTTCTTGCAATAATGCCTCTCATGATCCCATGCAGATATTCTGAAAGATGATGCTGTTCCTTTTCTTAAACTGTTTTAACTGACCTGAGGCAATGATGATTCAAGCCAACTAGACATTTCTTGAAATAATACCTCTCAAGACTCCACGAAGATATTCTTAAAGACAATGCTATTTTTTTTTTTTTTTTTTAACTGCTTTAACTGGCCTGGATTTGTAGAAAACTTTAATTCCCACTTTTACAGCAAAGACAGCCTTTGGAAGACTGGAGCCAGGAGTGTTCTGCAGCTTTGCTTGTTTGAACCACTACAAAGATATCATGATAAAATAAGACCAGCCCTTTACCACATATCCATGGTAGTATGAGTCAGCACTCTACACGGACTGTGCACACCCTTCTGAAAAGACAGAGCATAACTGAGTTTAAAACTCAAAAAAACTGTAGTTAACCCTTACGAACTAAACTTCATGATAGTTATTAATCCCTATACTGATTCATGCTATTGAAGCTGACATGCTACTGAAGAGTGTGACAGTGATGTTGATGTAAAACTTATATATCTGGATACTTTTTGGAGGACACTGTATACATACAAATGTGTGTGTGTTTATAGTGAAATCTCTCTAAAGCAGACACAATTGGGTCAGAGACCCAATAGTGTCTGCTTTGCATAGGTCCACATAGCCAGTTTCAATAATTCTGAAAAATTAAATTCACTGCAACTGGTTGTTTACAGTATTTAATTTTTACTATGGGTAATTAGATCAGTTACTAGTTTTGGTCCATATTCATCATTTTCGCTCAGACAGAATTTTTTTAATATAAGAGAATACTCCCCAACAGGTCAAAACCCTCCCTTTTTAAATTTCTGCCTACAGCCCTGTCACAAAGAGCAAGAAATTTAAGTCTTAAAAAATTAGCATGCAATCAATGCAATGCTTAAGAAAATTTTTACCATTATTCCAAGGGAAAACCTGCATAAACGAAAAAACATAAGATGTAGCTACTTAAATTACCACCATTTTCACTGTCAAGTGAAAGTAGTGCGTGAAAGCAGGGAAAAATACTGTCATTTTTCTTCAGTTAAAACACTGGACACCACCATTGCCAAAGCGGTTATGAAAGTAATGACAAACTCACATAGCATTTTTATTAAATACATACAAGTGTCCACAAATCTCCTTTACAAAAACTAAAAGGTTACTGTGTGAATAGGGTATACAATACAAATCTGAAACCACTTCCAAATGATATAGGATATCTTCAAGTTTTTATTCGCCAATCAGAAAATATGCATGCTGCAGTATATGTCAGCATAATCACAAAACTGTGATCATGGAGAAATTTATCACAATGTCCATTCAACCATCTTGGTTTTGAAATCAATCAATGACTTCGGTATGAGATGCAACTTGTATGGTTTCATCCTCAGATGGAAATGTAACATGTTACACACTGTTGATATTGACATATTAAGCTCATCACTGACACAACATATGGATTTCTCTGTGCTTTGTATAAAACTTCTGCAAACCAGCTCCACTGCAATTTCACTGACTTCCGTTTGGCTACCACTTCTTCCAGGATGATTGCAAATGGAAGCATCCTTTATGAATTTTCCATACCATTGCAGAATTGCAAGTCTATTCAGTGGCCCTTTTTAAAACCATGTTTGAAATTTATGCATAACAATGATGACAGCCTGCAGTTCATTGAACCAAAGTACATACTGTGACTTTTCAGGATTGGTAAATTCTGCAATGATTACAGTTTTGCAATTATGCTGCCACCTACTGTAGTCTAGGCATCACAGATGATCCACGCTGCCACTGTGGCACTGACGAATCTTGGCACCATATAATGTATGACTGTCCTGACTATGATGACTTAAGATCTATTCTGATCACAAAGATTACTAATTTGCCAAAGGACCAAGAACATATACTATTTCATATCCATGACAATTATAAATACTTCACCACTTTTGCACAGGATGTCTTCAACAGACAAAGAACATTAAGGAGCCTATTAAACCACCAAGATCAATAACTTGAGAGATTTTGTAGAATCAACCACCAACCTCATCGAAGTTCAAATGAACTGAGATTCACTTCTTGTATCCAAGTTCCATTGGGCAACTAAATCTGCAGGCAAGTTCAATCAACTGGGCTGTGATATTAGATGATTTTAACTTTGAAACCACAGGACTTGACTATCCCTTCACAGGAAAGAAGACACAGATTGACACACCTAAAACCAGTATCAATATTGAGAATCAAAAATTTTGATTATGACATCAATTGATTTGGACTTCAGAAACATCAATACCTGGGCACCTCTCTTCAAGGGAAATCCTCAACTCATCATGCCAGATCATTGACTGCTTGGTCTACACTGGGTTCTCTTACCCCTAATCCTCAGACCACACTAACCTGATGGATTCATTTGCATTTTTCTTTGAGGATGCCTCTATCTAGTTAGTTATACTAACAGAGGTTTTGGGGATGCCTCCCCAAAACCTCTGTTGGTATAACTAACCAAAGCCATAATGAAAATCAATACCAACTGAGATAACAATTGACAATTCTTGCTTGTCGCACGACTACTAAACCATCAGGCTGTTTGTTTGTTGTTTGGTTTTTAGGAGCATTAGCAACTAAGGCCATATTGCTCCGGGATATGCGGTGGTCATTTCCTGACCTTTCGCATCCTCCATATTTGGTGGTGACGGGCTCGAACCCCGGTCTAATCAAGAAGCGTGTGCTATGCACTGCTGCTCCTTCCCACCTGGCTACGGAGGCGCCAAAATCATCAGGCAGCTAGATAGCTACAATTACATAATGCATATGACCAACAATCACAGACAGTCCCAGGAAAGACAGTGCAATAAACCGGCTCTACAATGTAATGAGACAACAAGGAAGTGATGGAAAACCCTGAATACGCAACAACATAAAAGAAGAACAACGACTGCATCCCATGAAACGCAATCCACTGAATTGTCGGCGCCTCTGTAGCCAGGTGGGAAGGAGCAGCAGTGCGTAGCACACGTTTCTTGATTAAACCGGGATTCGAGCCCGTTACCACCAAATATGGAGGATGCGGAAGGGTCAGGGAATGGCCACCGCATATCCCAGAGCAATATGGCCTTAGTTGCTAATTCTCCTAAAAACCAAATAACTAACTAACTAACCACTGAATTGTCATAACTAGAAGAAACAAGGAAATGACCACAAATCCCGAATGGGACCTGATCCCACGCAAGACCCAGACATTGGAGACACCAGCAACTTTGCTGCCACAAGCCACATTGGCAATCAAACAGAGTTCTTTTGCCATACATGAGGAATTAGCATTAGCAAAGGCACATGATACAAGAAAGCAAACTTATATAGCATCAGCCAAAAAAAGAAAAAAAAAACCCTCATTTCACCCATCCACTCGCTCCAAATGTTTATCTAGTTCTGCTTTGAATCTATTTCCGCACATCTATCCTACAACTGTCTTTCCTCAATTTGAACTTATGCCCTCTCAGGTGATTATTCTGAGCAAGAGGAAGAATCCCATCAGCATTGAGCATGCTCAAACCATTCAAGGCTTTATACACCTCAATCAGATCACCTTGCATATGCCTAGTCTCCAGACACTGAAATTTGCAAAACTTAAGCCTTTGTTCGTAAGAGAAACCCTTTGTTCCATTCACTAATCTTGTTGCCCTTCTCTGCACTCACTCTAATAGCTCTACATCCTTCCTAAAATGAGGCCTCCACACCTGTACACAGTATTCAAGGTGTGGCCTGACCATTGCCTTATACAAGGGGATAATCACCTCCTTATCCCTGCTAGAAAGATCCCTGTATATCATTGACAAGACACCATGAGCAACTCTTGCAGACCATCTGCACTGCTCAGGAAACTTGATATCTACCTACACAATTATCCCCAGGTCCTTTTCATTCTCTACCACTGTCAGTGTAGTACCACACAGTTGACACATTACTCAGGTTACTGCTTCCCATATGCAGTACTTTACATTTGTCAATGTTGAACTTCAGTTGCCACCTCTCAGCCGATCTGCTCAACTTTTATAGTTCCTGTTGCAGCAGCATACTGTCATTAGTGTCATTAGCAACCCTGCTGACTTTCTTACTGTCTGCAAACTTGGACATTAAGCCTAATATACCATCATCAGTATCATTAATAAATACAGAAAACAACAACAGACCCAACACTGAACCCTGGGAGACTCCACTAATAACATTAGTCCACAAAGAGCAGTGTCCACTGATTAACGACCTCTGTCTACTCCCACTCAACCATCCCTTTACCCATAGTGGCAATTTGCCCCCAATGCCACACTACTCCAATTTGTACAGCAGTCTTCCATGTGCAACTGTGTCAAAAGCCTTTCTAAGATCCAAATATATGATATCAAAATTATTATTGGCATCTAGTTCCTTTGTGACCACATCATAGTATCCAATCAAATTGGTCAGACAAGACTTCCCCTTAAAAAACCGATGCTGTGTCCGAGCTATAAATGAAGTCTCGTCTAGATGATCCTGCAGTGCTTCTTTAACCAGTGCATCCAATTAATTTTCCTGGAACAGAAGTTAAACTAACAGGTCTGTAATTACTTGTGTCGCCTTTGATCCTCCTTTGTGAATTTGGGTCACATTTGCATATCTACAGTCCATGGGTACTTCGCCTGAGTCGAAGGAAGCTCTCATAATTATGGTTAACTATGATTTGCTTACTTCCTTTGCTGCCTCCTTTAATATAATTGGATAGATCCCATCCACCCCGGGTGCCTTTTTTATGTTTATCTTCTACAATTTCTCCTTCACTTTGCTCTCAGTTATTACAAAATCATCTAGCTCACTGCCAGAGTTTAATTCACCTCTGGCATTCCCCTCGCTGAATAATTCTGTAGGGAATTGAAGAACAGAAGCTTATTAAACTCTAACAGGAAACTAAATGATTTTGTAATAATTGAGAGCAAAGTGGAGGAGAAATTGTTGAAGTTAAACATTAAGAAATGCACCTGGGGTGGCAAAGGAAGTAAGCAAATCCTTAACCATAATTATGAGAGCATCACTGGACTCAGGAGAGGTCCCCATGGACTGGAATTGTATCTACAATTCACAAAGGGAGATCAAAGAGTGACAAGTAATTACAAACCTGTTAGTGTAATTTCTGTTCCAGGGAAAATAACGAAGTCACTGGTTAAAGAAGCATTGCAGGATCGTCTATAAGACTGTAGTAATAATTCAGACACAGCATGGGTTTGTTAAGGGGATGTCTTGTCTGACTAATTTGATTGGATACTATGATGTGGTCACAAAGGAACTGGATGCAAAACTAATTTTGATATTATATACTTGGATTTCAGGAAAACATTTGATACTGTTGCATATGGGAGACTACTGTACAAATGAAAGCAGTGTAGCATTAAGGGCAAATTGCCACAATGGATAAAAGATGGTTGAGTGGGAGAAGACAGAGAATGATAATCAATGGACACTGCTTTTCATGGACTAATTTTATTAGTAGATTCCCACCAGGATTTGGTGTTGGGCCCATTGTTATTTTGTATATTTATCAATGATATTGATGAAGGTATATCAGGCTTAATGTTGAAGTTTGCAGATGATATAAAGGTTGGCAGGGTTGTTAATGACAGTAAAGACAGTATGCTACTGCAACAGGATCTAGAAAAGTTAGGCAGATGGGCTGAAAAGTGGCAACTGAAGTTTAACATTGACAAATGCAAAGTACTGCCCCCATGGGTAGCAGTAACCCAAGAGAAACGTACCAACTGTGTGGTACTATACTCAGGAAAGTGGAGAATGAAAAAGACTTGGAGGTAATTGTGCAGTCAGATATGAAGTTCTCTGAGCAGTGCAGACTGGCTGACAGAGCAGATCAAAGAGTCTTGTCAACGATATATAGGAATTTTGCTAGCAGAGACAAGGAGGTGATTATCCCTTTGTATAAGACAATGGTCAGGCCACACCTTGAGTACTGCGTACAAGTCTGGAGGCCTCATTTTAGGAAGGAGGTAGAGTTGCTAGAATTAGTACAGAGAGGGCAATGAGACAGGCTTCAGCTCTGCAAATTGCAGTGTCTGGAGATTTGGTATCTGCGAGGTGATTTGATTGAGGTGTATAAGGCTTTGAATGGTTTGAAAATGCTCAATGCTGATGGGATCCTTCCTTTTGCTTAGATTACAAACTTGAGGGGGCATAAACTCAAATTGAGGAAAGACAGTTGTAGAATACACGTGTGGAAATTTTCCTTTAGCCAGCGGGTAGTTGACTGCTGGAACAAACTTCCATCTGTCATTGTGGAAGTTGATAGCTTAAATAAATTCAAGGAAGAAGTGGACAAACACTTGGTGCGAATGGATGGGTGAAATGGGAAGGTTTTGTTTTTTTTTTTTTTTTGCTGATGCTGTATAAGCTTGCTTTCTTGCATCACATGCCTCTGCCAATGCTAAAAGTCCATCATACTTTAATGAGCTTGATCTTTACTTGCCTTCATTTCAAATGCCCACTGACCAACAAAAAAGTGTGCGTCAATTACTGTTGAAAATGTCCTGTCTAGGGAAGATGAAAATACCAATACCAAAAGAACACTTATTAAAGTGTCTGTGTCTGTATAAAACAATGTTCATTTTAGAGAGGGTGTCTAACATGTAATTTCTAATATTTCTTGCCAAGCTCAAAGCTTTAGTGTCCACAACAAGGTGTCCCTTTTAGAGAGGTTTCAGTTAAGGGGGATTTCACTGTGTGTTTGTGTGTGTGTAGAATCGATAATTAATATAAAAATCAAATTAATAAATACGCCAGTAGCATGGTAAAACTGTAGAGCAAAAAATTAACAAAAATTTTTATGTTAATTTTTCGCTCTATAGTTTTGCCATGCTACTGGCATATTTATTAATTTGATTTTGATTTTTATATTAATTATCGATTATGTACAGGGCATCATGTGGAGGATGTGTGTTTTGATGCCTCTAATGACAGCTTTATATTTATTTATTTTCATTTCATTCTAACTTTTAAAGCCATTATTCAAATATATATATATATATATATATATATATACACTGCCCTATCATTGATATCTGAACACCCCTCCATGGATGGGAAAACAGGTCCTATGCACGCAACACATCACAAAATCTGCTATAAACATGCACATGAGCTTTAAACAAACAATTTCAAAATTGGGCATGCAAGATGAAATGTTCAACAGAATTACCTCAACAGTTCAAGAGAGTTGATCACCTCAACAAATACTAGATGCCAATTAACATGGTTGAAGGAGCACAAATCCTGAACTGTAGGGCAGTGGAAAACAGTCCTATGGACAGATGAGTCGAGGTTCACACTCTACCAGTCTAATAGTTGTTCCTGGGTGTGGCGAATGCCAGGGGAACAGTGCCTTCCTGATTGCATCCTCCCAACAATGAAGTTTGGTGGAGGCAGTGTCATAGTATGGGGCTGCTTTCATGGTTTGGCTTAGGCCCATTAGTCGTTATTGACAAAACTATGAATGTTGTGCAATACAAGGAAACCCTGGACAATTATGCACTTCCAACATTACGGCAATACTTCGGGGAAGGCCCACACCTGTATCAGTAAGAAGTGCCATGCCATACTGCTCAGATTATAACAGAGTTGTTTGAGGGCATGAGTGTGGAAAAGTTGGATTGGCCAGCCAAGATTGCTGATGATCTAAACTCTACTGAGCATCTTTGGGATGTATTGGATCGTTGGGTACATGCATGTTGACATAGCCCAAAGAACAAAACCGAACTACTGACTGCGTTAAAGGCCGAGTGGAAGAACGTATCACCTGACATTTATAAAAAAGCTGGTTGAGAGTATGCTATGAAGAATGAAGGCCATGATAAAAGCAAAAGGTTTCAGCACAAAATATTAAATGACACAATAAAAGCTTTTTTTTGTCTAAAGGCAGGTGTCTGGATACAAATGGTAGGGTAATGTATATATAAACCATTGCACGTATAAGTTACACTTACTTTGGCTGCCCGCTTTAATTCCTTCCTCAGTTTCTGTTCTCTCTGTTCACAAGCCACCTATGAAAATGAAAGTCATATCTCTCATATATGGCCCAAGGTATTCACTAGAGTTTAATCACTGACTCTATTAACATTTGAAGTCAAAATCATAATGCCTTGCAAACTTTTAAATGAAATTAATTTAAAAGTGAAAAATATTTCCATTTCAAGACACAATTTTGCAGCAAAACAAATGTGCTCACCGATACATCATTAAAAAGAAACCATAAAAAAAAAAGGGCGAGGGCTACAATTTGACACTTTTATTGGAAAGAAGTTTCAAGCACATTTTTTCTTCCCCCCCCCCATTTCTTTACACCTTATTTTCAAAGGAGGGGGGGGGGGAATATACTCCCCCTCCTTTCCTTCCAATAAAAGTGCCAAATTGTAGGCCCCACTTTTTTATTTTTGTGGTGCTTGCCAATTCTTAGAGACATTCACAAGAAAGTATTGTGTTAAGGCATGCTCTCATAGCTTCAAACTAAATGGGAGACCTATACACTACACCTCAAACTAAGTTAGTTACTTTTGAATCAGAACTCGAATTATAGGTATGCACTTTTTGGGTTCATTAAAGGTTGATTTATTATAAGCAATCCCAACCATAAACTTTTAGCTTTCAGGTATGTGGATGACACCTTAGTATTAAATACAGACTTTGAATGCTTAGCTATAGATATTTACTCCTCTGAACTTAAACTAAATAAAGAAAATGCTGATAAATACACAGCCAACTTCCTTGATCTGAATATTACACTTAGCAATGATGTAGTTCCTCATCTAATAAACACATATTATTTTAACTTTGAGGTAATTTACCTCACAAATTGGCAATCATATTTCTAATAAAATACACAAAAATACTATTTGCATTCAAGCAATCAGGTTAGCCAACATATACAGTAATCATATTCTTTTCAGCAAAGCAATGCAAGTTTTTTATAACAAGCTTTTAAATAATAATATACCTCCCTTTTTCATCAAATACTGTTTCAATATAGTTTCTTTTACAATTAAAAAGAAATTCAATTTTGATTTACGGGGCACTTGTCTGTGTTAAAGGTATTGTACAGTTGTATATTATTTGGTGGGATTTCCACTACTTAGTAAATAATCACTGTTCACGATTTCTGTTTAAGTTACTTTTACGGAATGAGATCCCTGTTGCTTTATTTACTAAGTTTTTTCACCTGTTTAGTTTGAATAATTCTTTTCAATCTTATGGAATTTTGCACAATTTACTCTTTTGCCTTATACTTTTTTTTGTGTGTTTGGTATTGGCATTTTGTTCCTGGATTTATTAAGTTAAGTTTCTTCTCCTAAAAACCATTCGGTTTGTCACATTGTTACTCTGACATCTGTCTGAGAACTACTGTTCATCTGGCAGCCATTTTTGTGAATAGTTTTTTTTCTTAATAAAACCCTGCTTCATTTAACCTGGTCTTTTATGTTGTGAAATTTTATCAATTAATCTAAAATTCATCACCTTTGGGGATATTAATTTTGCCATTGAGTAGCTATTGGACTCTGGCTGTTCTTGATTCCCTGAATTTTCAAAGTTTTTATTTTCCTTGCTGGATGCACTGTTACTCTCTTCAGTTGTTACTGTTATTTGGTTTTTAGGAGCATTAGCAACTAAGGCCATACTGCTCCGGGAATATGTGGTGGTCATTCCCTGACCTTTCCGCATCCTCCGTATTTGGTGGTGACGAGCTCGAACCCCTTACTCTCTTCAGTGTATTCACTCAACTTTCGATCAACCTTTGATGAACCCAAAAGTGCATATCTCTATCTACAGCTGCAAGTTAATTTGGAAGTTTGAGCCATGATTAATTAGATCCTCTTCTCTGATCATCTAAAATATTTCACTGGAAATTCATCTCCTAAATTTCACTGGATAGTTATCTCCTGTAGATCTGAATTATACTTGTTTTGTTTGACATGTTCCTTCGCAAATATTTATTCTTTCGGCCTTATGTCTGGCATTACACGTATTTAGGCCTTTATACCATCTTTCCCATAGTAGTTTTTTTTTTTTTTTTGTGTCCAGTTTCAACGATAGAGTACTATAATTTTTAGTGTTTCTCACCAACGAAAACCAAAATCTTAAAAAGTTTATGTTTAAGTTTACAATAAATTTTATAGTAGATCAAACAAAATACGATTATACAAAATGTTACTGATAATAAAATACTGAATTAGGATAAAATAAAACAAATGTAATTTACAGTGAATATACAAATAAAATGATAATAAAATACTGAATTAAAATGCAATAAAATATACTAGATTAAAAGCGCTAAAATAACTGAAGCTTTCAAAGGCTTCTGCCTTCTTCCTCAACAGTGTGGATAGAGGTCACCGCATTTTTACAGCTATATAACATGGTGACTGGTTATTGTTTCCCTTTTGCATCTATGTTGTGTGCATCTCTCCTTCGCTTGGCTTAATGACTCCAGGTAATGCTTTCTTCTGATTTTACTTTTGGTTTCAGTTTGCCTTTCTTCTCTACAAGCCTATGGTATTAACACCCATTTTTACTAAAGCTTACAAATACCAGAACCCTTTCTTTAAGGTTGGGCCTTACACACCCAGTAACTTCAGTAATTTTATTGACTTTTTCTACACTTATTATCTTTTCACTTTCTTTTTCTATCTTTTTCCTGTTCGTAAAACTATTAGTGTAATACGAGGGTGATACAAACGCTCCGACTATCCTTCATCCTATCGCTACTTTTGCCTTCTTTTAACTAGTTTTTCTCCCCTTCCTTATACCATTTGCTTGGCTACACTTTTTTTTAATCAAATTACTGTTTTTTCCCATTACCGCATGGTACACACCTTTGTATATTTGTATTTTATTTAATTTTTATTAACTTAATTTTTTACACTGCGTATCACCACATGGTACACACCTTTGTATATTTGTATTATTTTACTTTCTTTTACCCTATTTGCTTAATTTTTTATACTGCATAGGGACTACCTTGCCTGATAATATTAAGATAGGTGCTGCACACTTGCTTTTTCCTTTTTCTTGTACTATAGCCAAGTTTGGAAACACAGTGCCTGATATATGGTCAGGAGTAGTACCCTGATGAAATGCCTGGCCATGTATCATTTTTTCTTTGTACTCAGATTCTGCATATTTGCCATCCATATATTCGACCTTCTTTCCAAAAATTGCCCTCCTATATCTGAATACAATGATATCTCTTTATTATTTATTTGGTAATTTGTAATTTTTGTAATTTTGTTTTCTTCCATAGTCCCATTTCATTATTGCACTAGGTTTTTAATATTCTTTCACTACTACTTGACTTCCTTTTTCTACTTTCCTTTAAACCTCTTTTAGTTCAGACACTGTGTACTTTTCTTTTCCATCTTTTCAGACTCTATACTTATGTTACAAACGATACATTTTTATATACTTTTGCTTCCTTTACTGCTGCCCTGTGCATTTTGGAGCATTTGACATATGATCCCTTTCATAAAATTTCCCTATTTTTTTCTCAACTGCTTTGTTTGCTTCTAGACAATATAATATCCCTACTATATATATATAAAAGCAAAGCTATAATAAAATAATAAGTTTTGATGCATGCAATAAATAATTGATACATAAAGCAGGTAATTCTTTGGTGGCCTACACTTGATTATGTACCAACAATAAACTGTTTCCTTGCCTACATATAGCTATGAAAGAAAAAAATTAAGAGGATATCCCATAGCTATAAGTAGGCATAGAAATGCCGTTTATTGATACATAATCAAGTGTAGTCCCCCGAACAATTACCTGCTTTATGTATCAATTTTTTATAGCATGCATAATTTTTTTATTATTATTTTACTAGTCTTTACCTTCTCACATCTTTAGATTTCTCTTGCATAAAAAAAAAATAAAAATTTCCACCCTCTTATTGATGCATGCTAGTTTATTATAATCATTAATATTAATCATTTATTTTTTACTTTTCCTTTTTGGCTTAATTTCATCTAATTAGCTTTCTAATTCAGCTTTTAATTTCATATAATTCAGAGTGTCACAGGTTTTTTCACCTGCTTTCCCTTTCATCCACCTCAAATATATTTCTCTTTCTATCCTTTCTTGACTAGTTTTGGGACGGTGTGCTCTTTATATTTCTATCTGTCAGCTTTATTTTTTTCACTTAATTATTACAACCTTGCTTATATACTTTTGTATCCTTTGTTGCTGCTTTGCACACCTAGGTACATTTGCCATATAACCTGCATATGATAATTAAATACTTGTATATTCCCATTTTTTCCATATTATATGGCTTTAAACTATTATATTACTTTAAACTTAAAAATCTAAACTTTATATATATATATATATATATAAACGGTATATACAGTATATATGCCAGTGAGCCAAAACATTATTATCATCTACCTAATATGATGTTGGTCCTCCACGTGCAGCCAAAACAACTCGTACCCAGCAAGGCATGGACGCTACAAGATTTCTAAATGTGTCTTGTGGTATCTGGTACAAAACACGTAACCAGCAGATCCTTTAACTCCTGTAAAGTCCGTGGTTGAGACGGTGCAGATCGGAGTTGCTGTTCCAACATAAACCACAGATGCTCGATGGGACTGATGTCTGGGGAATTTGGAGGCCAGGGCAATATCTGGAAGTCTTCCTCATGTTCCGCGAACCAGTCTCGAACAATCCAAGTGGTGTGGCATGGTGCATTATCCTGCTGAAAGACGTCACCGCCAGAAGGGGAAGACCGTTGCCACGAAAGGGTGTACCCAGTCAGCAATGATTTTTAGGTAAGTGGTAGACATCAGAGTGCCCGGCATATGGTTTGGGTTTTTTTTTTTTTTTTTTTTTTAGGAGCATTAGCAACTAAGGCCATATTGCTCCGGGGATATGCGGTGGTCATTCCTTGACCTTTACACATCCTCCGTATTTGGTGGTCACAGGCTCGAACCCCAGTCTAACCAAGAAGCGTGTGCTACGCACTGCCGCTCCTGCCCACCTGGCTATGGAGGTGCCTTCCCCGGCATATGGATGACTAGACCCAGAGTATCCCATCAGAACATCGCCCAAAGCATGACACCGCCACCACCGGCTTGTTTTTGTTCCACGGTGCATCCAGGCACTATCACTTCCCAAGGTAAATGACGCATATGTACCTGGCCGTCAACACAGTGCAACAGGAAACGTGATTGATCAGACAAGATGACCTTCTTCCAATCACTCAAGGTGCAGTTTCGACGCTTGCGTGCCCATTGTAGGCACTGCTGCTGGTGAACCGTGGTTAGCATGGGCACTTCGAGCAGCTTGCAGCTATGCAGCCCCATTTTTGACAGGGTTTGATTACTGTGTGTTGTGACACATTACTCCCATCACCAGCATTCCAATTACTGGCGAGTTGCACCACAGTCGCCCTTTTGTTGCCATGTACCATCCGAGAGGCCTTTGCTCACCTCGAGCATCGATGAACCCTGATCATCCACCTTGCTGGCAACACCATGGGTTTTCCCTCCTCAGACCACTTTCGGTAGGTACTAACCAGGGCTGACCATGAACATCCCACCAGCCGTGACGTTTCAGATATGCTCTGACCCAGTCATCTGGCCATTACAATTTGGCCTTTGTCAAACTCGCTTAAGTCCGATGCCTTTCCCATCTGAAGAACAAGAGTAACACTGATTAACGGAGCTCGGTATCAGGTATTTTTTATACTGCGTCCCGACCCACGCGCGTGCCGTAGTTCACCTGCAGTTGTTTTGATTTGCATAACAACTTGCTGGTCAATGTTTTGGCTCATCAGTGTTTGTTTGTTTGTTCGGTTTTTAGGAGCATTAGCAACTAAGGCCATATTGCTCCTCGATATGCGGTGGTCATTCCCTGACCTTTCCGCATCCTTTGTATTTGGTGGTGACGGGCTCGAACCCCGGTCTAATCAAGAAGCGTGTGCTACGCACTGCTACTGCTCCTTCCCACCTGGCTACGGAGGCGCCTGGCTCATCAGTGTATATAGAATTATATGGGTGAGAGAAATTATCTAATTCTTTCAAAATTTTTAGATACATATTTCTTTCACTCTCCTTCATTTTCAACTTTTGTCCTTGTTTATTATTTATTCGTTTCTTCATTCTGCACCTTTTCCATTCTGCCTATACTTCACACACACACACACACACACACACACACACACACACACACACACACACACGAATATAATTATGCTAAACATACAAATTACAAAAAATTCACTTCATTGATTTTTTTGTGCTATATAATTTTGATTATTATATAGCACATTGAAAATTCACTTAATGCATAATGGGAAGAGTTTTCCAAATTTTGACTTCTGCCATCAACAATGGCACAACATTAGCACACATTATTTAATGGTTGACAGCTAAAGCTTATTAAATCAGATCAGTTCTCAAAAGAATGTAAATCAGTCTTCACAGACAGGTTTAATGGTAGAAGAATTAAATGCCCTCTGAAAGAAAAATTCTGGGGCAGAACATCAGTTGGGTATCAGTCAGGTAATATCAGTGGGTGTTTGTATAAAAAGAGGTACTTAGTTTCTCAGGAAATGATTACTGCCACTTTCTTTACTTACAACCTGGGTTCAACTTGCTAGCTCTCTCCTCTGTTAGTTGATCCTCAAATCAGGTCTCTAAAAATCAGATGCAACTTTCTTCTCAACTTCACATCACCGATTAGCAGATGTTCAGTATTTTAATTCTACTTCTACTCCTTTTGAACTTCTGAGCTGGGAAAGTACACCTCTTTTTTTCCTCCACTTAAAGGCAGTGACACATGCTAACACACAACCTTTCTCACATTTCACCTTACTACACTTCTCTTAACTACTGTACAACCACACTAGGCAACACTATTTCCAAGGAAAATCGGGACCCAAAAACCTCTCCATTACACATACAAAACCAAAGATGAACCAATTCATTAAACCTCATTTCCCATAAAAAAATAAATAAATTTGAAGAGGTAAGTCTTTCTTAGTGAAGAGAAGGGCAACAAGATCACTGTGTGGCATCCTTTTGTGCCACTAGTAATCTTGTTGCTTTTCTCTGCACTCTTTCAAACAGATTCCTTCCTAAAAGGAATTAGCCAAATCTGCATGTACCATTCAAGATAGACCAAGCCATTGCTTTACACACTGGAAAATCATCTTTTCATCCCTGTTGGCAAAGTTCCTATATTTCAATGACAGAACCCTCTGAGCTTTCCAAGTAATTGTCTGCACTGCTCACAGAATTTCATGCCAGACTGTATAATTACTCCACATCTTTTACATCACTAACTACCTTGAGTTTGCTCAAGGTATGTTAAGTGGTATGTTACCCTAGAATTACTGCTATGCAAATACAATACAGTCGGTCCTCGTATAACACGTGTTTGCATTACACGAATTCGATCATACACGATTTATAAATAGGGGAACGTTATCTTATATAACACGAACCGAATTCGCTTATACACGATTCGCCTGTGTTTAGCATTAGCATTAGCATTAGTAGAGGCATTTGATGCAAGAAAGCAAGCTTATGCAGCATCAGCCAAAAAAAAAAAAAAAAAAAAAAAAGTAACATAAATAAATAAAAATAACCACTTCCACTTCACCCCTCTGTTCGTTCGAAATACCTGTCCAGCTGAGCCTTAAACTTATTTAGGCTATCCACTTCCACGACAAGGGATGGAAGTCTGTTCCACCCACCAACCACCCGCTGGCTAAAGGCAAATTTCCGCACATCTATCCTACATCTGTCTTTCCTCAATTTGAATTTATGCCCTCTCAGGTGATTTTTCTGAGCTAGAGGAAGAATCCCATCAGCATTGAGCATGCTCAAACCATTCAAGGCTTTGTACACCTCTATCAGATCACCCCGCTGGTGCCTAGTTTCCAGACACTGTAATTTGCAAAACTTAAGCCTTTCTTCGTAAGAGAACCCCTTTGTCCCATTCACCAATCTAGTTGCCCTTCTCTGTACTCGTTCCAGCAGCTCTACATCCTTCCTGAAATGAGGCCTCCAGGCCTGTATACAGTACTCTAGGTGTGGCCTGACCATTGCCTTATACAAGGGAATAATCACCTCCTTATCCCTGCTAGAAAAATTCCTATATATCATTGACAATACACCATGAGCTACTCTTGCAGCTCGTCTGCACTGCTCAGAGAACTTCATATCTGCCTGCACCACCACCCCCAGGTCCCTTTCATTCTCTACCACTGTCAGTGTAGTACCACAGAGTTGATACGTTGCTCTGGGGTTGCTGTTTCCCATATGTAGTACTTTACATTTGTCAATGTTAAACTTCATTTGCCACCTCTCAGCCCATCTGCTCAACCTTTCCAAATCCTGTTGCAGCAGCATAGTGTCAGTAGTGTCCTTGACAACCCTGCCAACCTTCGTATCGTCTGCAAACTTGGACATTAAGCCTGATATACCATCATCAATATCATTTATAAATACAGAAAACAATAAAGGCCCCAATACTGAACCCTGAGGGACTCCACTAATAACATTAGTCCACGATGAGCAGTGTCCATTGATTACCACTCTCTGTCTTCTCCCCCTCAACCACCCCTTTATCCATAGCAGCAACTTGCCTCCAATGCCACACTGCTCCAGTGTTTACAAGAAATGGCAGTCGAATGCGGAATCACCCCAACTGAACGCAACACGATAGGAACGAAGAAGATTCTGAAAATGTATTTATGTGTTTTATATCAGTGAAGGGGAAACCCATTTCACCATAATAACGTAAAAACCAACACAATTCCAGCTATCGATATAATCGCAAATGCAATTAGATGGAGTTTACTACCAGTTTATAACAGATTCCACTAGCAGAAACGCAACTGGAAATTGTTTTTATTGTTTTATTGTAGTAACCCCCAGAAATGTGCTTTAGTAAAATGTGAGGTGTTAATAGTGTATCTCGGCCTTTACGGTGTTGTTTATTCAGTTGCTACATGCGCGCAGCTTTGTTTATGTGTATCAAGCGTGCCTCCTCGTTTTGTAATTGTGCTTTATTCCCTAAAAATTAGTAAAATACTTAAAAGGTGTGAAAAGGAAGCGTCCTGGCTAAGACACTGCAGATTCAGAGAGGAAAAAAAAAAAAAAAAAGCAATATCGATAAACAGAGGCGGACCGGGTCAAAAATTCTTACCCGGGAAAATTTATAGTGGCCTCATACTACGGTTTATGGCCAAAATCACACCGGCCTCCGGCCCACCGTGGTTTCCCCCGTAAGGCTTATGGCCAGTCCGCTTCTGTCAATAGAGAAAAAATATGAAATTGTGAAACGCTTTGAGCGAAATGAAAGACCATGTGATATTGCACGTGCTACAGACCTAAATGAGGCAACGCCGAGAATTACAAAGAATGCAGAGAAAATAAAAACAACTTTCATAGCGGGAACAACTCAAAGTGTAATTAAAATCCATTAGATTAAGACACATGGAATGGCTGTCATCTCTTTGGATAGAAAATCAAACAAAAAGCAAGTTTGCTTACGATAGAAGCAAAAGCATTAGCAATATTTTATTACGACTTACGTATTATAATTTATACTTACGTATTATAAAATACGTAAGTATTTTATTACGACTATTTTATTTAATATAATAATTTTTTTACGAATAAAATACGTATTTTATTCGTAAAAAATACTTTTTCAGTATTAAAAAATACTAAAAATACTTTATTATAAAATTATATTTTTTATTACGTATTTTAATCGTTATAAAATACGTACGTATTTTATAACGATTAAAATTACCCGATTATTTATTGTGTTTGGTAATGTTTTGGTTCCAAATGTGTGTTCAATCTTGGGTGGTCGGCACCTAACCCTACTTTTCCCATAGGGCCTGTTGTTTATATTGCACGATTTTGCATTGCACGAGGATTTCTAGGAACGCAACTATCGTGCTATACGAGGACAGACTGAACCATTCATTTATCAAAATAATGCTTCAACTGCCAGTTTTCAACCCAACCAATGGTTCCAAATAATAGCTTAAATAGTGCATACTGATTTGGAAATAAATATTCCAAACATAAATCTATTGAAAAGAATGCAGAGAAAAGCAACAAGATTGCTAAAGGGCACAAAAGGTTATTTTTACTAAGTTTATTTAACGTGCCCTGATTAAAGTTATTAACCATCTTGTCTCCACCTTTGTACTACCTGCAAATTTAGACATTAAACTTGAAATACCTTCATGTGGAATTCCACTCATAATAGTTCACAAAGAGCAGTGGCCATTTACAACCTTTCTTTGCCTTCTAACACTTAACCACACCTTTGTCTGCAGTAGTGGTAAAGCAACTAGACCCCCCCCCCCCCGATGTCACATTGCTCCAATTTACATAATGATTGTTCATGTGGAGTGGAGCACTTAGTCTGCTACTGAAATTAACTCTTTTCAGGAACAAAAGCTTTACTGGAATCTAATTATGCCAATATTATTCTTTGCATCTTGTTCCTAAGTAACCACCTCATAATAGTTAATCAGATTGGTTCAGCATGATGTCCCCTTAATAAATCCATGTTGTGATGGCCTTAAAACTCCATTTCTATCCAGACAATCTTGAATTATTTCTTTAACCACTGATTCCATAATTTTCTTGAGTATAGAAGTCAAACTTGCAAATCTGTAATTACCCACTTTACTGGTTAAATTTATATATGATACAAGTGCTTTGCTATAGGCTACAAAACAGAAGCCATTAAAATTGAGCTCAGCGATTCATTTTTTAGCAGCAATTGGCAGTGCAGGTATGTAAATATGCCATCTTTTTATATATCCTACTTTTTTTTGTCCATGGAAGAAATTCCACACAAGAATTTTGAAATGTAGCAGATTTATTTACTACACTGGACTGACTAGGTTTAATTATAAACTAATGAATTTTATCCACATACATTCAAATAAACTAAACTTTTGTTTAATTTGTAGTATGGTGTTTCTTATTCAACCAAATCAGTATAACTACCATATAAAGTATGCTTGAAAAGGAAGGAGCAAAAAAAAAAAAAAAAAAGCAAATGCCCAGAAAAATAATTTATTATGAAAATCATTGAAAAGTCCCCACAGGACTCAATACACTTGTTATACCTCACTTTTAATCACTGAAAGCATTCTTGAATTCTTCCAAAGTTATTTCCTTGAAATGGTTGGTCACATTCTTTTGGGTGTTTTACATTGTATGAAATCAGTTTTCTTTCTTTTTCATTTCTGGGGATTGATCTCAGTGAAATCCCTTTTGTGAAAGAAATCTTTGAATAATTAATGTGAAATGCACAGATGTAAAGTCGCACAACAAAAAACAATTCTTGTTTTGTGAAAGTTTACTCTGACCAGTCAAATTTTTTACTAAACTCATATTTGAACGTGATGGAATAATTTCTGAAAAAATTATTTTTTTTTGAATGACAATGCAATAGTGCATTCCATTTTAATTGTTGGATTTGATTTCTTTTGAAAAAAAGGCATACTCAAGATCTCCCACCCCTTCATCAGGTTTAGCTCTGACTGATTGTAAATATATTGATTAAAAGTGAGGTACTGAGTCCTGCGGTAACTATTTTGAATGATTTTCATTTTTCATAATAAATTATTTTTCTGAACACTTGCTTCTGCTTATTATTATTATCTTTTTTTGTCATTACTTTTTAGAGACATGCTGTGCATATAACATTGTTTAGACAATGAGTTGGCTTTGCATTAGAAACACCTACGTAATACCTCGTGTGGACACCTTTCGTCCATAATATAGCCTGTACATTTATTGGCATAGACTCCACAAGTGAAGCAGGGTGTCCTGTGGTAGTGTTACCCATGCATTGCACAATGTGCCTAACAATGCCTACACACAACTGTCTAGAGCACAGTCCACATGGATATAGGTCTTGCTATTCCTATGTTGAACTGGGTGATTATCAGCTGGAACACTTTTTTTTTTTTTTTTATGTAAACCCCAAACACGAGAGGTATTAGAACCTATAGTACTTTGTACTGTGCTTGGGTTGGAGGTTGAGAAGATGAAAGAAGATATTTGTTGACATTGGACTTGAACTTCTGCAGACTGCAATTTTCAGAAAATATGTACGAAGGAAGGTTGTTCCAGAAAATGGCAGCTGAATGAATAAACGAGGAAGATGAAAAGTTGGTTCTGTGAGTTTGAAGTTGGACAGTAAATGGATGTTGGCTAAAGGCGGCACGGGTTCGGACTGTTTTGAAAGAGAGAGTGGGAATTATAGAAGCCAATTCAGAAGAACAGTGCCCATGGAAGTATCTGTAGAAGAGGCACGCAGCAGAAACAGTCTGTTTATGAGACAGTGAGTGGAGAGAGACTGTTAGAGATGAATCATTAATTAACCTAACTGCCCTCTTCTGAATGGAATCAAGAAGCCTGAGAGAGGTTTTGCGGGCACCACCCCAGATGTGGAAACAATATTCCATGGCAGGGCGGATTTGCGGTTTGTACAGAGTTAACAGCTGTTTGGAAGAAAAGTAACGCCGAGAGCGAAACAGAAAACCAAGTTTTTTAGATGCAGAGGAAGCAATATCTGTAATGTGCTTGTGACAAGAGAGATTAGAAGTCAGGGTAATCCCCAAAAGAAATATATCATTTTGTCTAGAAATCGGAGTGTCACTAAAGATAAGCATAGGAGCAGAAGAAACCTTTTTGCGAGATATAAGACAAGACTGAGTTTTAGAAGGGTTGAAATCAACTAAGTTGTCTTTGTCCCATTAGAGAATTACCTGAAGATCGGCATTTAAGGAAGTGGTAGCAGATTTTCGAGAAGTTGAAGCTGATTGAGCAGGGCAAGGTTTCTCAAAATGGATAGTAGAATGCAATGTGCTATCATCAGCAAAATTATGGATAGGATTTCCAGTCAATGGAAGAAGGTCATTAATATACAAGAGGAAAAGAGTGGGGGAAACAACTGAACCTTGGGGGACACCGGCATTAGTGGAGAAGTTAGAAGACAGAGAGCCATCTATCATCACCCTCAGTGAGCGATCAGAGAGAAAACTGGATAACCAATTACTAAAAACAGTTCGCAAACCACAAGATGGAAGCTTGTTTAGAAGACCTTTATGCCAAACACGATCGAAAGCCTTTGAGATGTCAAGAGCAATTACTTGTGTTTCACCGAACATTTCCATTGAATTAGTCAATAAATGGGTAACATAAGCCAGAATATCACAAGTGGATCAACACTGACGGAATCCATACTGGCGATCGTTGATCAGACGGAAGGTTTCTAGGTAGTTTAAGAGTTGGCGGTTAATTGATTTCTCCATTACTTTAGTAAGAGTAGAAGTAATTGTCATGAGACGATAATTGGATGGGAGGGATTTGTCACCCTTTTTAGGAACTGGCTAGATATAAGCAAATTTCCAAGCAGAAGGAAAAACACCTTTGGATTAAGAAAGTGAAAAAAGGCGGCAAAGAATAGGAGTAAGTTCAGGAGCGCAGGTTTTGAGAACAAGTGGAGAAATACCATTGGGACCTGGAGCTTTCTTAGCATCAAGATTCGCCAAAATCCTTCTGACATCCTTTTGACGGAAGACCACAGGAGGCATTGAATGGAGCGTGTTGGGAATGGTGGGAGATGTTTTACCAAGATCATTAATACACGAGTTAGAAGAAAAATGGGATGCTACCAGGTCAGCTTTATCCTTGGCTGAAGTGACAACAGAATCATCTGGTTTGGACAGAGGTGGGAGCAGAGATGGGCAAAAGTTGCCCATCTCTGGCAAGAGACCAGAATACTTGGCTACCATTAGGGCAAGAAGCAAGTTTTCTACTCTTAGCCTGTTCAAACTCTAGTTTGGACTGATTAATAACTGCTTTACAATTGTTGCGAGCTTTGGTGTAGGCAGAAAATGAAACCGGAGAATTATAAACAAGCCAATTACGATATGCAACATTCTTCTCTTGAACAGCCTTAGCACATTTATTGGAAAACCAAGGTTTAGATAAAGGACAAGATTTTAAAGTGGAGTGTGGGATAAAGGATTCCATTCCTGCAAGAATAATTTCACTGAAATGATCTGAGCAAACGTTGACATCAGAAGTTTTGAAACAGTAATCCGACCAAGGAAAAGAAGAAAAGAAATCCCATTTTGCATTCTTGTAATGCCAAACAACAAGAGGTTGGGAATAGCCATGAGATAAAGTCTCCATTGGGGAAGAGACAATCACGAAGTTGTGATCTGAAGTGTCTAAAGGACTTCTCACTTCGACCGTATACTTAAAAGGGTTGTTTGTGAGAAAAAGATCAAGCGTGTTGGCTGTATGGTTAGGATTATCTGGTATTCTTGTAGGTAAATGAATAATCCGTGCAAGGTCATCAGTAATTGCAAAAGCCTCAGCATCTCGACCAGCTGGGTCGGTGTGACTAGAAAACGGAAGCCAGCTGGAGTTGTGAACATTAAAATCACCAAGGAAAATTACCTCACTGTTAGGAAAGTTGGACTGGAGAAAGTCAAGTTGCAAAGAGCTCCAAGTGATTAGTGGAGTTGGGAGAACAGTAGAGACAACAGATGAATTTGACTCCATGAGGTAGAGAGATTTTAAGCCAGAGAAGATCGAAGAGAGGAGATTCCAAATTGCCACGTCTCTCACAGGGAATATCAGAACAGACGTATGCACAAGTACCACCTTTGAGGCAAAAGGAATCATACAGCGAATAATTTGGGCATCTGAGATGAGCAGTAGTTGAATCAACCGATAACTGAGATTCTGTCAGAAAAAGTACATGGGGTTTGGCAGACTGCAAGTGGAAATGGACATCATTGAGATTAGAACTGAGACCACGTATATTTGTGAAATGAATTAGGAAGTGCTTGGGAGGTTTAGATCTTTTCGCAGATAAGCTTGTGCTATTAGTCTGACAATTCATGGTGTATTCAATAGTAAGAAAAAGTGGGTGGGACATGCTGTATGAAGTAATGAAATTTTTGGATATGGTGTACACATAGTAAGAATATACCCAGATCCTTGACATTACGTGGCCTCGACAATGCTCCCCGCATACACACTACTCGGACTCCCTCCAGTCACTATCTGGCAGAGTAGAGGTAGCAAGATTATACACTAGCTGAACCGGAAGCCTCCTAGAGAGTTACCAATAGGTTTGGTCCGGTGTACTAACTAGCGGCCGGCCTGCGAACACCGTTTTAGAGCTGTACCCTCGAAATGTAAGGAATATTGGATCCCGCCACAATGTTCATCATAACCTCAAAAGTCATCAATCATACTCCATGATGGAAGAGGTGGGGAAGGGCTGACCGGAACTTAGCTCTAGAAACTAAAGATGGGTTCCACCACTTCAAGCCTCCAATAAGCAAAGTGGTGGTATTGCACCGGTTGATGAGAGTCATCTACTACCTAGTACTGCCTGGTAACATAGAGGGGCAGCATTCCTTCATGTGGTGTGGGCACCACACCTCTACCACTGCTTACGTTGGTTCACACCTGGGTGGTCACCCACCATGTAGTGCATGGAGGTTATACCCAGGATTACTAACAGTCTCACCATCGTGAAGGTGCAAGCAGAGGATTTGGCTGTCACAGACCGTCCGGACTTTGCCAAAATTTGGTCCACTTGACTTGAGTGTCACCCGAATATCGGTTCCATCAGCGTTTTAGACTCCCACGTAGCAAGTACAGCTTGTCTGGCATATCTGAGGGAATGTCTGTGACAACCTCAGCGACTTTGCTGTATTGTTGCTATGTTATGAAACGAAACATATGATGCTCACCATGGGTATCAACCACACATGGCTGTTCTACTTTTGACCTTTGGTTGTTTGTTTAAACACTGTCGAACCAGTCACGGTAGACTTGTGACACCACAGAACAGAGCACTTAACCACGTTGGCTGTTGTCGAGATACTCATACCTGCATGTCCCGATCCCACAATCATTCCATGTTTGAGGTCAGAAAAAACTTGACAGCGACTCAATCTTCCTCATACACTCAAAAAACTACATCTTATATCAGTCATTCCTGACTATGAGCCTTCACCAGCATCACAGACTAGTCCTTTCTCACAAAAGGGGATGTTGCTAATGCAAATAAGTGTATATTAGTTCTGCATTCTAAAATAATAGAAAACAAAAACTAATGTTTACAGACTTCATGTATAGTATAAATATAAACTACACACAGATTTTCTGCTTTCAAGATAAAAATCCTGCAACAAACTTACCAGGTGATTACGTGCTTGATCTACCTGTTTCTCACCTTCCAAAACCATCTCAAAATGATGCTTAAATAGTTTCAACTGCTCTAAAAGAGTAAAAATTAGTATGGTTAAAAGGTTAAACTCTTAATCTATATTTCACTTAGAATGATATAAATTCCATTTGAAGAAAAATACTTACTTCTTCTCAGAACGTTCCCCCCCACCCATCCCTCACGTGTACACAAACACAAAGCTAGACATCCAAAGTTGATCCATGTGAATTTGGTGTACAACAGTGCTGAAACAAAATAAGTTACTTTTTGAATGGAAGAAGTTAATTGGGAGGCTTCTCCATTTGTTTTGTAACTCTTTTAGTACTTTTTTTAATGAAAGTTGTCGAAACCTATAGAACTCTAGTACAGTATATTTTCTGGGAGCTGGGAATTTAGAAAAACTTCTCAAGGCTGCACTTTGGTTTCTGTGGGTTGTTTAACAAACATAATCAGAAGCTTGTTGCACAAAACAGAAACAGTGAGAAAACAAAGAAAGAGAAAAAAAGGTAGTTTGGTCAGTTTGCAGTGGAGCCACAAAATGATTCTGGGTGTTCTGATATTCATTCTACAATGTGAATTTTTGATGTGTAAATATCTTTGGCAGCACCTACTAAATTTCCGTTGGTAGTAAAACCAATTTGTCACGATTTTATGAAACTGAAATGGCATGATTTCCAGAAAGTATATATTGATTATGAAATAAAAGAGCTTTTGTATTGTAAATATTTTATTGATCTTTCACAAATTTCAATAATTTCAGCTGGAAGACAAGATAATGGATTTATGATAACTGAAGTAAGAAATGTATATTTGTGACTGCAACGTATCTAAAAACCTCTTAAAAACAGCATTGACTGATTTATCTGATCTTGTAGTTGAGATTGAGGGATTAGTGTTCATTCTGAGATTGAACATTTCTTGCAAGGAAGTAATTAATGGTTTAGTTTCTTCCAATCTGAAGTTAACATTGAAATCACCACTCATGATCATGGGTATATTATGTAAATCTTTCTTTAACAGTGCTGCACCTTGAATTGAGTACAGGAGCAAAGCAAAATGAATGAAGTAAATTATATCCTGTATATCACTGTTAGGAGAAATATAGACAACCACTGTAAGCATCACTTGGCCGTTGGGTAAAAAGCACTCTGCTGTACATATATTGCCTACGGGCCAAATAGTGACTGTTGGACCAGTCACTATTCTGCCATGCTTTAACCACTCACTTTTTTACTAACCTGATCAAATAGATGGACTTGTGTATTTTCTTGCATTTTATATGCACATTTATACAATGATGGTCATCAATCTCCCTTCGCAAGTGATTGACCATCGTGTTGACTGAAACAGGCACAATGATCACTTGGCCCAGAATGCTATATTGTCTTTATGTGTGTCTCAGGTGCCTTATTTGCATGAACGGTAAGTGAGGAGAAATAAGCCTCTCTGTCACTAAATCCAATTTCGATAAATGCAATGGAATTTAAGGTAGACAAAGTCGTTTTACAATTAGATAGCGCTGGAACGTTGTTGCTCTTAAGTGATCCTCTGCAACTATTACACACAAGAATCCCATTGATGTCAACATAAGGAAATGCAGCACGTATCAATGGTACATCTTTAGCAGCTAGTTTCTTTGTGTCGTTTTTGAACCATAGATGATCACAAATGTAGCATACAGAACAGAAGCCATTTCTCATAAATATCCTTTCAAACTCTTGATGGGCGTTCTTATATAAATAGTAGTCTGTGTAAAGAAAAGGAGCTTGATCATTTAAACTCACCCGCTCTGCAATTGGAGAACTGTTCTGCTGTACATAATTAACACTGACTTCGGGTACATTGTTGTTAGATGGAGCAGCATTACTGGTTGAAGGCACTGCTAAATCCAGCGCTTGATTTTCTGTTTGTCTTTTATGCAATCTCAATATCATGTGTCGTTCTCCTACACTCACTGCTATGTCCATCTTTATTTTCTTAGGTTGGCTTGTTCAATACTCTCGACAATGCTCTGTACTTTACTTCAGCATCATTGAACACAAAGGTTATTGCAGTGTGGCATTCAATCCCTTTCACTACTCAGAAAATTACTGATGTGAAAACATCTAGGCACCTAACAACGGAATGTAATGAAAATGTGGATTGTAACAATACAAATACTTGTATTGTTGCAATCATACTATTCAACAAATGGCTACAATCAAATGGGTAATTAGGCTATTGGCCTAACCTCTTCCAAATTGATTAAGTACAGGATCGGCAGAACACTGTAAGCCTGGTAAGCAGAGTATACGGGTGCCAACATCTGGGGGAGCCAAAATTCAAAATTTTTATTATAATAAAAATATCTCAAGGGCACCAAATACATTTCTGCCTAGGGGTGCCAAAAACCTTAGCGGCGCACCTGATCCAGTAGGCAGCGGGCGTGTGCATAAAACATTATATTGTTTTATGCACACGCACAACTAAATATTTCGGACTGTAGTATGACACTAATGTCGCTAACAACGATTCAGTAGAGTTAGTAGGCTTCTGAGCATAAAACATTATATTGTTCATGATTTTGGTTCTAGCTGTTCAACTTTAAAATGGTTCTGATTTTCGTCAAAGATGTTTACACATGAAACATCTTTTGTGCATACAGGGTACACATGCAGTTTTTTTTTTTTTTTTTATGTATGCAATTGTGGTGAACTAAGTCTGTATGTGGGGAGGGGAAGGGAGAAAGTCTTTTACAATGCCTTACAAATACTGCAATAAGTTCAGTTTCATGAAACCAACTTATAAAAACTTTTAACATACTTATCTAGATCCAATATGTTTTGTAATACTGTTTTTATTGTACTACTAATAGACGCCACATATGCTGTGGAAACCACTTCTTTTTTTAAAATTTTTTTTTATGCATTAGCACATGGAAGTTGATAATTTAAACAAATTCAAGGAAGAACTACACAAACGACTGGAGGGAAATGGATAAGTGAAATGGGAAGTGTTGGTTTTGGTTTTTTTTTTTTTTTTTTTTTTTGGCTGGTGCTGTATAAGCTTGCTTTCTTGCATCATTTGCCAATATATGTTTGCATAATGCACCTATTATCTTTACAATGTTCATCTGTCCATTCTCATGTAACAACTCTACTCCCAGTGGATCGA
Organism: Mastigoproctus giganteus; assembly: GCF_048544385.1. Lineage (NCBI taxonomy): Eukaryota > Metazoa > Arthropoda > Arachnida > Uropygi > Thelyphonidae > Mastigoproctus > Mastigoproctus giganteus. The sequence goes on from NC_143587.1 coordinate 137,909,978, forward strand.
TCTGCATAATGCAACTATTGACTTTGCAATGTTCGTTTGTCCATTCTCACGTAACATTCTACTCCCAGTGGTTATATTTTCATGAAATTTTATATCTGAGCCTTTTAAAAAGATTTATTGAGTAATTTCAAATTTCATTAAAAAAATCAAACTAATATATATCTGGAAATTACTATTTATTATTATTTTTTCTATCCTTACTAATAATTTGACTTTCTGTGGATGGATTTTCAAAATATACATTTGGGCCTTTTAGAAAAATTTTCATACTTGACCCAAATTTCATTAAAATCAGATCAATAGAAATTCAACAATTATTATTTTTTTGTCTAACTATTTATATGTAATAACTTGATTCTCAGTGAATGGATTTTTATGAAATTTTATATTCACTCTTTTAGAAACAATTAGTCAAGTTTTCTCAAGTTGGCCCAAAAGAAATCTGGCAATTATTATTATTTATATTTTTATTACATAGCCTATCCATATACCATATACTATAGTTGCAGCACTAGATATTATATTTGTTGCCATCTGCTGGTTGGAGGAATGAATGGGGAATGTAGCAGATGCAGAGAAATGAAATTTTCTCAGTTTATGCATAAAAGTCATTGCTTTTTGTTCATTTGTTATAAATTGTGAATTATTACTATTTGCTTTTGCACATGAAATGTATTGTACTGTGCACATTAACAAACTCATTTAACTTTTGTCTAAGCATCAGACAGATGAATGATCACATACCACTGGAGTAGGGACCCACATAAGAGTAGGAGTGTGTTATAGGCCTATTGACTCTGAGTATAACAAACAATTGTACAGAAAACGAGTGGGCTAGTAAATCAGAATGTTTTATAATGGGGGATTTTAACTTCCCAGATCGTACTGATCCACAAGAAAGGTGATAACCGGGCCTGCAAGAACTACCGTGGCATCAGCCTCCTTTCCATCATCGGAAAGGTCTTTATGAAGATCATCCAGTCAAGACTGCAAAAACATCGCGAGCAAACCAGTCGAGAAGAACAGGCAGGATTTAGACCCGGGCGAGGATGCTGTGATCAAATCTTTGCCATTCGTCAGCTGATGGAGGAGAGGATCCGGTGTGGACAGCGAACCGTCATTGTTTTCATTGACTTTAAGTCTGCTTTCGACTGCGTCCACCGGCCTGCCTTATGGAAACTACTAGAGGTTGAACATGTCCCTCGAAAAGTCATCACACTCCTCCAAACTGCATACAACGGTTTAACCAGCAAGGTGCGCATCCAGAACGATTTATCTGAGGAATTTACGATCCAAACTGGAGTCCGCCAAGGGGATGTAGCCTCCCGTTGCTTTTCAACATCGTGGTCGACGCCATTATGAGGCAAGCATTCAGAAACAGACAGGGCATACAATATGACAAGGATCACTATGTGACTGACCTGATGTTTGCTGATGATAGTGCTATCCTTGCCGGTAACGACGCTGAAGCCACGGACATCCTCTACGACATTGCCCGCATTGCCCGGCTATACGGTTTGAAGATCAATGCTGGTAAGACAAAGGCCCTGACAACAGATGGGTCGCAAGCCACCATCTATCTCGAAGGCGTCCAGATCGAGCAAGTGCAGGAATTTAAATACCTTGGGTCGCTGGTCCAGGAGAAGAAAGTTGCATCCACCATGGAAATCCACAGCAGAATTGGACAGGCGGCCACTGCGTTCGCCTCGCTCAAATGGTGTCTGTGGAAGAGGACCAACATTTCCACAAAGACTAAAATCCGACTCTTCCGGACTTTGATCCTGCCCATTCTTCTTTACGGATCGGAAACATGGATTTGTCTCAAGTTAGATTTGAACAAACTTGAGGTATTCCAAATGCGATGCCTGCGGCAGATCTTGGGCATCTCTCTTCGCGACCGCATCACTAATGATACCATCCACGCCAGATGCCAACAGCAACCAACCATTGCCGACCAAATCCAGAAGTGAAGGCTTGGATGGTTTGGCCACGTATGTAGAATGAGCACGAACAGAATACCATCCACACTCCTTTGGAGACAACGACCCACCCAATGGAGCATCCAACGGACCGCGCCTAGGAAAACGTGGGCCAAGCAAGTGGAAAATGACTTGAAGAGCCGACGTCTCGACCTTAACCAGGCCAGGACTGACGCCATGGATCATAAAGTATGGAAGAACATCACAGAGCAAGTCCGAAACCCTGCGGCACCTACAGCAGCATACTGGTTGCGTGGCCAACCGCCTCCCCCAGCTGCCAGCTAAGGACCAAAGAAGAAGAAGAAGAACTTCCCAGATATTGACTGGAACTTGTGAGTTCATCATTCGCACACTAGCAAGACTTTTGTAGATTTATTGGATGGTTGTTTTCTGCAGCAGCATGTTTGAGAGGCAACAAGAGAGGGTAATACCCTTGATCTGGTTATCAGCAGTGATTATTCATGTATTAAGAATTTGCAGATAAAGGAACCACTAGGTGGCAGTGATCACAGTGTACTGATGTGGGATTTACTTAATGATATAATTACCATCAGGGGTAAAGGGTAGGGTTTTTGCTTCAGTAAAGGTGGCTACAGTGGTCTCAGACAGTTTTTAAATTCTGCACAGTGGGACCAACTGATGATGTTACCAACAGCAAATTCTAAGTGGGAAGCATTCACGGAATTAATCGTGGAAGCTACTAGGCTTTTCATACCAATTAAGAAATATTATTCAAGGTTTAGGCCTAAATGGTTGTCAAATGAGCTAATGAGACTCGTGGCAGAGAAGAAAAATGCATGGGATGCATATAAATTATCAGGCGACACAGAAGCCTATGGTAGATATAAACTAGTCTGTAATCAAGTCGCAAAGAAGATTAGGCAAGCAAAGGCAGATTACGAGAAATCTTTGGCATAGATGCTAAGAAAAACAACAAGAACTTCTTTACTTATATAAACTCTAAAAGGAAGGGGCTGAATCAAATTGGTCCACTTGATATCGATGGTTTGACAGTTGATGATCCTGCTCAGATAGCTAACAAACTGAATGAGTATTTTGCTTCTACATTCACACATGGAGTTATTCAATGAGGGGAATGCCAGATGTTTATCAAACTATAACAGGGAGCTTTGTAATAACTGAGAGCAAAGTGGAGGAGAAATTGTTGAAGTTAAACAAAGAAAGGCTCCTGGGATGGATGAGATCTATCCAGTTATATTAAATGAGGCAGCAAAGGAAGTAGGCAAACTCTTAGCCATAATTATGAGAGCATCCTTGGACTCAGGGGAATTGAAAGGTGACAAGTAATTACACACCAGTTAGCTTAACTTCTGTTCCGGGTAAAATAATGGAATCACTGGTTAAAGATGCATTGCAGGATCATCCAGACAAAACTGAAGCAATAATTCAGACACAGCATGGGTTTGTTAAGGGAAAGTCTTGCCTGACAAATCTGATTGGATAGTATGATGTAGTTACAGAGGAAATGGATGCAAAAAATAATTTTGATATCATATACAGTAAATCCCCGCTATTCGCGGTATCTGCATTCGCGGTCGCTGATTTAACATAAAATAAAACCTAAAAAAAATGTGAATTTTAAAGCAGCGTGAACATTTTCCGCAATAAAAAAACATGGGCGTGGCTAAAATTATCTTTCCCAGTCAAAACAGCGCTCAGTGGGTGGGAGGGGGGTGACAAAATCGTGATCGTAGATGTTTCTCGCTAATCCTTGTTCAGTATGTGTTATGCGCTTGTCATGGAAGGTTTCGTCGTTTGCTTTTAATTTATATGATTATAAATTGAATAAATTTATCAATTTATAAATTGATATGCTTACAAAAGTGATAAATCTACCATTTTGCAGTGTAAAACAGACTTTTTTGAGTGTGTTAACGGAAGAAAGTGACTTTATTTGGACAAGTTCTTTCTAACCCGTACAAAAATATGGCTACGAATAACAAGAGAAATGTGAAAAGATCAAAGGTGATGACATGAGCGAATAAAATTGAGTTATTAGATAAAATTTCTAATGGTGAAAGTGTCTCTTCAGTGGCAAAACATTATAAAATCAATGAGTCAACGGTACGATCAATCAAGAAATCGGAAGAAAAAAATCGCCATAGTGTCCATGAAAACGCACTAATTGCTTCAAAAATTTGCTCTGTAACTTGTGAAGTTAAATTAGAAAAAATGGAAAAAACCTTTAAATCTGTGGATAGAAGACCGAACTAAAAATAAAATTCCGTTAAGTTCACTCATCATTCGTGAAAAGGCAAAACACCTTTATCAACACTTTAGCGAAACTGGTGATAGCACTGATGGGATGTTTTTTAGCTAGCAAAGATGCTGGTTTGAAATTTCTAATAAATATTACATTTAATATTAAATTGTTTCTTATTTTCATTTCGATGCCATATGCTTGCATTTCACTATGTACTGTCTATGTACATAGTCATATTATGAAGGTACATATAATACATACATAGACAAAATTTTAGACTAGTTTTTCTTATATATTTCATACTTTGGAACGGAACCCTTCTATTACCACGGGAGCCATAACTCAGTAATTTCTCAGGAACGTAACCCCCGCGAATAGTGGGGGTTAACTATACTTGGATTTCAGGAAAGCTTTTGACACTGTTGTGCATGGAAGACTACTGTACAAACTGGAGCAGAATGGTATTAAGGGTAAGCTGCTACAATGGATAAAAGAGTGGTTGAGTGGGAGAAGACAAGAGTGGTAATCAATGGATGCTGCTCTTCGTGGACTAATGTTATTAGTGGAGTCCCACATGGTTCGGTGTGGGCCCACTGTTGTTTTGTATATTTATCAATGATATTGATGAAGCTATATCAGGCTTAGTGCCAAAGTTTTGAGATGATAGAAAGGTTAGCAGGGTTGTTAATGACAGTAATGGCAGGGTGCTACTGCAACAGAATCTAAAAAATTTGGGCAGATGGGCTGAGAAGTGGCAATTGAAATCTTTGGCAAAGTATGGCATATGGGTAGAAGTAACCCCAGAGAAACATACCAACAGTGTGGTACTACAGGGTGGTAGAAAATGAAAAAGACCTGGGAGTAATTTGCAGTCAGATATGAAGTTTTCTGAGCAATGCGGACAGGCTGCAAGAGCAAGTCATGGGGTTTTGTCAATGATATAAAGGAATTTTGCTAGTAGAGAAAAGGAGGTGATTATCCCTTTATATAAGGCAATGGTCATGCTATGCCTCAAGTACTGCGTACAGGTCTGGAGGCCTCAAATTAGGAAGGATGCAGAGTTGCTAGAACGAGTATAGAGAAGGGCAACAAGATAGTTGAAGGGAATGAAGGGGTCTTCTTAGCAAGGGAGGCTTAAGTTCTGCAAATTGCAGTGGCTGGAGACTAGACACCTGCGAGGTGATCTGATTGAGGTGTATAAGGCCTTGAATGGGCTGAGCACGCTGAATCCTGACGGGATTCTTCTACTTGCTCAGATTATGAACCTAGGGGCATAAATTCAAATTGAGAAAAGACAGCTGTAGAATATAGATGTGTGGAAATTTGCCTTTAGCCAGGGGTGTTTAATTGCTGGAACAAACTTCCATGTGTTGTTGTGGAAGAGTTGATAGCTTAAATAAATTCAAGGAGGAACTGGGCAAACTTTTAGAGAGAATGGTTGTGAGATTTTATTTTTGGCTGATGCTACATAAGCTCATATGCTTGCTTTCTTGCATCACATGCCTCTATTACTATACACCAAGTTTCAACTATACTATCAAAATAGTGCCCTATTGCATTCACTGCTGCTTCAGATCTCTATCAGAAACGTCAGCACATCTATTAATGCTGACTATTCATATTGATTAAAATTCAACGCTTGCTGAGATTTTAATCTGACATTAAAATCTCAACAATATTAACACGAGTTCTGCATCTTGCAGTTTAACATTTGAAAGGTATCACTGTCAGATTTGAATCAGTTTGCTATTAGAACTTTTAACCCAGCAGGAGCCTCAATTGTAAAAAACATGACGGTAAAAGGCTTGCAAGACACCTATTTCTCTTTAATTTCTAAAAAAAAATCTGCTTGCAATAAACCTACACTTGACCCTTTTCTGGATTAATACTTATTAAATGCAAAATTTAAATTTATAAGTGCTATGCTCTTACACCTGTTTTTTAAAAATAACAAATTTTATTAAAATTCTACTGGAAATAAAAAAGCAGTCCCTCAGTCACATACACTACTCCTCTGAATGATTACAATGTCCAAGCAAGAAAGGGAAGGGGAATAACTTCATAATAGTGTGACTGATTCCCCGATTGGCATGTTCTGTGTTCACATTTTTAAACATGAAAAATGAACTTATTTCCTAATGACTATTCTCTGTTTCAATTTGATTATTATATCAGTATCAATAATTAATTTTTCAATTTGATTATTATAATGTAAAAATGCATTTGCTTTGTTCTCTTTATTTTCTAAAGCAAATAGAGCTAAGCACAATTCAATTCAACTATACTATTACTACTAGTAACAGAGCAGCTTATGTATATCATGCACACATATTCAATAAAAAATTACAATTGTGCATACCATACTGATTTACAATAAATCTAATAATTACCTATGAAATCTTTCTGAACATCAGTCCACATTGCATTCAACTCAACCAACTGGCTCATTATGTCCTGCAAGTATAATGAAAAATTAATAAACTTAATTTAAAATAGTATAATGAAATAAAATATTCTTCTTAACATTTTGGACTTTAAGAGAGTTTACCTGCCAACACCTTGCCAACCATGAGAAGTTAAATATTGTTTAGTCTTGTATCTTGGAAATCAAATGAATATATTTAAAATAACTAAAAATTCATTTTTTAGTTCATAAGCTTAGATATAAAGTAATAATTTGTCTGCTATTAAGAATTAACTACAAATTATTACACTGCATTAGCAACACCACATTCCAGAACCTCTGATGATTCCTTGGTCACATGCACAATTAATCTTGGCAATAAAAATAAAGAATTTTAATCTAAGGGAGATAATGTAAAAAGAGAGAGAGAGAGAGAGACCATTAAGTATTAAATCATGTAAACACACCTTCAAAAATTACCTGATTGGTTACTGGATGGTCAACCACTCCCTTACAGGACAGGGTGGATGCCCTCGAAGAAACTAAATTGAGGGGCCCATCAAGCTCTCAGCTGCCCACATCAACGCCAGAGCTTGCACTTGGGCATCGCGTGACACAGAGACAACCCCTAAGGCAGAATGCGCTGGTCCCGAAGGAACTAGTAGTTGTTGGTGACTCTATTGTCAGGGAAACGGGGAACATGCTTTGTAAAAAAGATAGGTGGAACAGGACCAGGGTATGTCTGCCAGGGGCAAAGGTTGATGACGTTGTAGAGCGAATATCATCTTTTAAGGGCACAAAAGGTGATATAGTTGTACACGTTGGCACTAATAATATTAAGAGTAGGAGACCGGCAGAATTACTTAACAAGTACAGGTCACTGTTGAACAAAAGCCGTGAATTAGGGTTGAACTTGAAAGTGTCTGCAATTCTGCCCAGACACGATAGGAGGGAGTATATGATGAGAGCCTTGTCGATCAATTCGGCCCTGGAAAGATTGTGCAAGGCTCGAGGGGCAGAATTTTTTTCAGCCTGGACTGTACTTGTTAACAGGAGAGATTGCTTCTACAGGGATGGGATACACTTAAATAGAAAGGGTGCAAGAATATTTGCTGATGCTATCGAGGCAGTGTTAGGTGGGTCGGAAAACTGCTAGCTTGGGGAGAGACAAAGACCAATAGATTAACAGTAGCCACTGGCAGAGGTGAAAGAGATTCTTGCACTGCTTCTATTAGAATGAGCAGAAGCCTGAAAAACAAGATGCATGGTATTTCAGAGACTGCTGGGAGCCATTGCGGTACAAGTAAACACATGGGTTGTGTTAGGGTAGCTAAGAATAGAAACAGGTGCAGGTATACTTGCGTGTACACCAATGCTAGGAGTTTAGTAAATAAATTTGATGAATTTGAGGTATTGCTCAAAACATTGAAGGCAGATATTGTTGGGATATCAGAGACGTGGTGTCACACAGATATAAGGGATGCAGAACTGCAATTTGGGGAGTACAACGTCTACAGAAAGGATAGACAGGATAGGAAGGGGGGGAGGGGTTATGCTATTAGTTAAGAAACACATAAAAACCAAGGAAGTGAAGCCAGTCGACATCGCTGGACAGTGCAGTGTGGAGTCAGTTTGGTGTGACATTGACATAAACATTGGGAGATCAAAATTGAGAGTAGGAGTGTGCTATAGGCCTAATGACTCTGATGAGTATAATAAGGAACTGTACAGGGAAATAGAGTGGGCCAGTAAATCAGAGTGTCTTATAATGGGAGATTTTAATTTCCCAGATATTGACTGGAATTTGGGGGCTGGTCACTCACACACTAGCAGGGCTTTTGTGGATTTATTGGATGATTGTTTTCTACATCAGCATGTTCGGGAGGCAACTAGAGGGAGTAATATTCTTGATTTGATTATCAGCAGTGATTCTTCATGCATTAAGAATCTGCAGATAAATGAACCACTAGGTGGCAGTGATCACAGTGTGCTGAAGTGGGATTTACTCAAAGAGGTAACTACCATTAGCGGTAAAGGGAAGGGTTATTGCTTCCGTAAAGGCGACTACGATGGACTGAGACAGTATTTAAATTCTATGCAGTGGGACCAACTGATGATGTTACCAACAGCAAATTCAAAATAGGAAGCATTCAAAGAACTTATTCAGCGAGGGGAATGCCAGAGGTGTATTCAACTCTAGCAGTAAGCTACAGAATCTTGAAATAACTGGGAGTAAAGTGGAGGAGAAACTGTTGAAGATAAACCCAAGAAAGGCACCCGGGGTTGCATTTTAAACATATTTGTTTGTTGCATTTTAAACATATACAGGGTGTCTCAAAAATACACGGCATAACTTCAGGAATGAGTTCCTCATATGTAGACAATAAAAATATTTTATATCAACATAGTTGATATGGGATTTTATATCAACATAGTTGATATGGGGTGGATGGGATCTATCCAGTTATATTAAAGCAGGCAGCAAAGGAAGTAAGCAAACCCTTAGCCATAATTATGAGAGCTTCCTTGGACTCAGGGGAGGTACCCATAGACTGGAAATGTGCAAATGTGACCCCAATTCACAAAGGAGGATCAAAGGCTGACACAAGTAATTATAGACCTGTGAGCTTAACTTCTGTTCCAGGAAAATTAATGGAGGCACTGGTTAAAGAAGCACTGCAGGATCATTTAGACAAGACTTCAGTTATAGCTCAGACACAGCATGGTTTTGTTAAGGGGAAGTCTTGCCTGACCAACTTGATTGGATACTATGATGCAGTCACAAAAGAACTGGATGCAGGGAATCTTCTTCTTCTTCTTCTTTAATGCTGCCGAATGGCGTTTGCGACTTCGTTTTGATATTGTTCTCTGTCTAGCGCTGCGTGTAGAATTTGTGCTGTTGTCATGTGAAGCCAGGTATTGATGTTATCTAGCCATGCCATTTTCGGTCTGCCTGGGCGTTTCTTGCCTTCGATCTTTCCCTCCAGGATGAGTGGTAGTAGGTGATATTTTTGTTGGTTCCTAGCGATGTGACCTAGGTATTTGCATTTCCTGCTGATGATGGTTTTGAGCAGGTCCCGTTCCGTGTGCATGTCCTGCAGGACCTGTGCGTTGGTTATCTTGGCTGTCCACGGAATTTTCAGCATTCTTCGGTAGAGCCACATTTCGAAGGCCTGGAGCTTTTTTGTAGTGGCTGATGTTAGAGTCCAGGTTTCTACACCGTAGAGCAGTATTGGCCAGATGTAGCATTTCAATGTGCGTAATTTGAGCACGATGTTCAAGCTTCTGTCGGTGAGGAGGGTTCTCCATTTGGTGAATGCCTGCCTGGCTTGTTCAATTCTGCTTTTGATTTCGGCCTCATGGTTCAGCTGGTCATCAATGAGCACTCCGAGATACTTGAAGCGGTGTATTTGCTCTAATTTTTCGTTGTTTAGTTTGATCGTGATTTTGCTTGCAGTCCTGCTGACCTTCATCACCTTTGTTTTCTTTTTGTTGATTCGTAGCCCCCATGCTTGGCTTTCTATGTCCACTTCGTTCAAGATGGTCTGTAAATCTTGTTCTGAATCCGCTATTAGTGCTGTGTCATCGGCATATCTTAAGTTATTGATGTAGTGTCCGTTAACTTTTATGCCGATGTTCTTGTCAGCCAGTGTTTGGTCGAAGATCATTTCCGAATAGATGTTAAAAAGAATGGGAGATAATGGACAGCCTTGCCGGACGCCTTTTTTTATTGGAATTGGGTCTGTCAGATCGTTGTCATAGCGAAGCCGGGCTGTTTGATTCCAGTAGAGAGTTGTAATAAAGTTGATATCATTGTTTTCAAGCCCAAGTTTTCTCAATCGGTCAATTAGGCGGTCGTGGTCTACTGAATCGAAGGCTTTCTCGTAGTCAATAAAACATATATACACGTCTTTTTGATGTTCATAGCACCTTTGTAGCAATATTTGTAAACAGAAAATTGCTTCTCTGGTGCCTAGTCCCCTGCAGAATCCAAACTGTGTGTTTCCTAGTGCACTTTCGCACTTACATCTTATCCTTTGCTGAATCACCTTGAGGAAGACTTTTAGCACCTGGCTCATTAGACTGATCAGCCTGAAGTCTTCACATTTCCGGCTGGTAGCCTTTTTTGGTAGGGCCACAAAGATGGATTGGAGCCATTCGGATGGAATGTCGTTGTTGTTGTAGATTTGATTGAACCATTTCATTAGTTGTTGGATGTTGCTGTAGTCTAGTTGTTTCAGCAGTTCCACATGAATCTGATCAGGTCCACAGGCCTTGCCTGGCTTTGTTATTCGGATGGCATGTTCCACTTCAGATGTTAATATGTGGAGATTGTCTTCCTGTGTTTGTTGTTGCATTTCTGCCGGTTTTCTGTTGGTGCCGAACAGATTGTATATATAGCTCTTCCAGGTGTCGAGTTTGGCTTGTTTGCTTAGTATAGGTTGATTGTTGTCCGTATATAAACTTGGGATAGGAGCCGGTTTGTAGATGTTTCCAGCTTCTTTAAGCTTCTTGTGCAGGTTATAGTTGTCATTTTTCTTGATTAGGTCTTCGATTTCTGCACACTGATCTTCCATCCATTTTTCCTTCGCCTTCCGGATTTCCTGTTTGATCTTTTGTTGTATTTCTTTGTATTTTTCCCGGTTGTTGTTGTTTTTGAATATTCTCCGTTCATCCATTAGGTCTAGTATGTGCTGGGTCATCCACCGTTGTTTCTTTTTCGACGCCTGATGTCCTAGCAGGGTTTCTGCTGTTTCATTGATGCACTGTTTGAGTGAACGCCCGAATGCTTGCACGTCTGTTGTTACTGCTTCGATCGATCGGATTGTAGTGTTGAGATGAAGCTGTACTTGTCGTCTGTTGGCGGTGTTCTTCAGTTTCTCCAGGTCGATTCTTTTTGTTGCGCTTGTGCGTTTGACTGCTCGTAATTTGAGACGTAGTGTTGCTGTTACTGGGTTATGGTCTGATGATATGTCAGCTCCGGGGTAAGTTTTTGCATTGAGGACACTTGACTTATATCTGATGTTGATTAAGATGTAGTCAATTTGATTCCTGACGATATTGTTGTCAGAGTCTTGTGGTGAGGTCCAGGTGTATAGTCGTCGAGGTGGTAGTTTGAACCAAGTGTTGGCAATGCTAAATTTTTCTTCTTGGCAGAACTGGACGAGTCTGTCGCCTCGTTCATTCCGTGTCCCCAAGCCATGTTCTCCGACTATGTTTTGTAGCTTTCCTTGACCGATTTTGGCATTAAAGTCACCGAGGATGACCGTCATGTCGTGCTTCTTCAGCGACTTTAAAGTGTTGCTTAGTTTGTCGTAGAACAATTCAATTTCTTGATCGTCTTTGTCCGCTGTTGGTGCGTAGACCTGGAGCACATTCAGGTTGATCTTGTTGCCTGCTAGCTGTAGTAGTGCGATTCGTTCCGATATTGGGGTGAAACTGGTGACTTTGTTGGCCAGTTGTTTGTGGACAACGAAAGCGACGCCGTACGTCTGCTTGGTGTTCTCTTCTCCTCCGGAACAGAAGACGTGGTGGTCGTTTGATATAAACTTCTTTGTTCCAGGCCATTTGGTTTCACTTAACCCAAGTATGTTGATGTTAATGCGTTCCATTTCTTGTAAAGCATTGGCTAGTTTTCCTGGTTGTAGTAGGCTTCTAACGTTCCATCTAGCTAGTTTCAGAAAATTCTTCGACGCAAGCTCGGAGATTCTTAGCACCCCTGCCCCATTCAAGGGACGCCGAGACTCGGGGCCGTGGTTTATTTTGCTTGCTATCATTGAAGTTTTCAAGGGAAGGATAATCCAAGTAGTTTCCTGTTGCTTTCTTGGATCACAATTTAGTTGAAAAGGTCGTGTGTGGACCTTTTGAAACGGGTTTCGTCTGATGTCTCCACTGAAACCTTTCCGCCATGGAAGGCCCTTCTGGGAGCATATATCTTTCGGTGCTTTAGTAGTTTAACAAATTAACAAATTAAACTACTAAACCTGCCGCAGCCATATAAATGGAGTAGCTCTTATTCAGTGATGAAGCTGCCAAGTGATGTCATAATTTTACGCAATTTATGCCGAATTTCTAGTCATCACTGACCAAGCAGGTGGCACTGCTGTAGTTTTATCTCCTGGAACATCCAAATGGCTGACTCGGTAAAATTACCGTGACCTTGAAAATACCAATAATGTATAACTCAGCAAAACGTGAGTATTTTTAAATACAATTTGGTATCCTGAAAACTTCTACATCAAAGCTATCATGTAGCACATGCAGGGAATAACTTTGATATTATATACTTGGATCTTAGAAAGGCTTTTGATACTGTTGCACATGGAAGACTGCTACACAAATTGGAGCAGTGTGACATTGGAGGCAAATTGCTGCTATGGATAAAGGGGTGGTTGAGGGGGAGAAGACAGAGAGTGGTAATCAATGGACACTGCTCATCGTGGATTGATGTTATTAGTGGAGTCCCTCAGGGCTCAGTGTTGGGTCCATTATTGTTTTCTGTATTTATAAATGATATTGATGATGGTATATCGGGCTTAATGTCCAAGTTTGCAGACGATACAAAGGTTGGCAGGGTTGTCAAGGACACCACTGACACTATGCTGCTGCAACAGGATCTGGAAAGGTTGAGCAGATGGGCTGAGAGGTGGCAAATGAAGTTTAACATTGACAAATGTAAAGTACTACACATGGGAAACAGCAACCCCAGAGCAACGTATCAACTCTGTGGTACTACACTGACAGTGGTAGAGAATGAAAGGGACTTGGGGGTGGTTGTGCAGGCAGATATGAAGTTCTCTGAGCAGTGCAGACGGGCTGCAAGAGTAGCTCATGGAGTATTATCAATGATATACAGGAATTTTTCCAGCAGGGATAAGGAGGTGATTATTCCATTGTATAAGGCGATGGTCAGGCCACACCTAGAGTACTGTATACAGGTCTGAGGCCTCATTTCAAGAAGGATGTAGAGCTGCTGGAACGAGTACAGAGAAGGGCAACAAGATTAGTGAATGGAACAAAGGGGTGCTCTTACGAAGAAAGGCTTAAGTTTTGCAAATTACAGTCTGGAGACTAGGCACCAGCGAGGTGATCTGATAGAGGTGTATAAAGCCTTGAATGGTTTAAGCATGCTCAATGCTGATGGGATTCTTCCTGTAGCTCAGAAAAATCACCTGAGAGGGCATAAATTCAAATTGAGGAAAGACAGATGTAGGATAGACGTGCGGAAATTTGCCTTTAGCCAGCGGGTGGTTGGTTGGTGGAACAGACTTCCATCCCTTGTGGTGGAGGTTGATAGCCTAAATAAGTTTAAGGCTCAGCTGGACAGGTATTTTGAACGAACAGAGGGGTGAAGTGGAAGTGGGTTTTTTTTTTTGGCTGATGCTGCATAAGCTTGCTTTCTTGCATCAAATGCCTCTACTAATGCTAATGCTAACAACATCACCTCTCAACTTAAAATTCTTTGATATCCAGGTCATCATTGTTTTAGTTGCATGTATTAACCAGAAGGAGGAAAATCACTGCAATATAGCAATATGCAGCCGTTAAGTAAAGGAAAAGGATTACAATTCAATGCAAGTGTTGAAAAATTTTGATAACAGATGCTTCTTTTTTTCTTCTTGCTATCTTGGGAACATTGTTTCTTTCTGTAACAGCAACAGGCTTGGGTTTATTCTCACTTTAGAGATAACATCATTACCCATGAATCAATCTAAAATTACTAATATTATTTTTAATAAAATAACAGCACCAAAACAGATGAATCAATTATTCATTAAAAACTCAAATGCACTGTTGTGACTAGTGGCAAACATTTCAAATGGTGAATAATATACTCAATCTAAACAAAGAGCCAAATGCAGAAAGATTCTTGAATAAAAAAAATAATGCAAATTATTTAACATTAAGCCACTAATAATGAATTGTGTTGGCCAACTGGAGAATGGGGTTACAATTAATGTGTGTTGATATCATTTGATAATAAATGTTATATTTTCCTGTCATTTGTTACATTTTCCACTTCTGCACACAAATTAGTTGCTAATTTTGATTTGATGTGTTGTTCACTGTTCAACACAAGTTTGCTAACGGAGGCTATCAGCTGCCCAGAGAAAAGCCAGTAGCTTTGCAACTGATAACAACAGTGCCTCTGAGTTTTTAATTGATTTGTCTTTTTTGGTGATATTCGATTAAAAATAATATTAGTAATTTTAAGTCAATCTGTGGACAATGCAAAATATATTTTAAATTACAAGCTATATTTTTATAAATAAATCTCTATTATTTTGCTGAAATTAATGTAAGTTCTGAACAAGTATACAGTGTATGTCTGCAAGGGGCAAAAGTTGATGACGTTGTAGAGCAGACATCATCTTTTAAGGGCATAAAAGGTGATATTGTTGGCACTAATGACTTTAAAAGATCTGAAGATTTACTTAACAAGTACAGGTCAAGGCTGAAAAAAAAGTCGCGATGTAAACTCTAGAAGGAAGGGGATGAATCAAATTGGTCCACTTAACATAGATGGTTCGACTATTGATGATCCTGCTCAAGTAGCTGATAAATTGAATGAGTATTTTGCATCTACATTCGCACATGAGGAGTTATTCAATGAGGGGAATGCCAGAAGTTTATCAAACTCTAACAGGGAGCTAAGCGATTTTGTGATAGCTGAGAGCAAAGTGGAGGAGAAATTGTTGAAGTTAAACATAAAAAAAAGTATCCGGGGAGATGGAATCTATCCAGTTATAATGAAAGAGAGAGAAAGGGAAGTAAGCAAATCCTTAGTCATAATTGTGAGAGCATCCTTAGAGTCAGGGGAGGTCCCCATGGACTGGAGATGTGCAAATGTATCCCCAATTCACATAGCGGGTTCAAAGGGTTACACACATAATTATAGACCTCTGTTCCGGGGAAAATAATGGAGTCACTGGTTAAAGAGGTGATATAGGATCACTTGGACAAGACAGCAGCAATAGTTCAGACACAGCATGGGTTTGTTAAGGGGGAAGTCTTGTCTGACTAATTTGATTGGATACAACAATGTGGTCACAAAGGAACTGGATGCTAAAAATAATTTTGATATCATATACTTAGATTTCGGGAAAGCTTTAGATACTGTTAAACATGGTAGACCGCTGTACAAATTGGAGTGGTATGCCATTAAGTGCAAGTTGCTGCAATGGATAAAGGGATGATTGAGTGGGAGACAGCAGAGAGTGGTAATAAATGGACACTGCTTTACATGGACTAATGTTATTAGTGGAGTCCCCTAGGGTTTGGTGCTGGGCCCATTGTTGTTTTGTGTATTTATCAATGATATCGATGAAGGTATGTCAGGCATAATGTCCAAGTTTGCAGATGATACATGTGTTGGCAGGGTTGTTAATGACACTAAAGACAGTATGCTACTGTAACAGAATCTAGAAAAGTTAGGCAGGTGGGCTGAGAAGTGGCAACTGAAGTTTAACATCAACAAACTTAGGAAGGATGTAGAGTTGCTAGAATGAGTACAGAGAAGGAGAACAAGATTGGTGAGAGAAACAAATGGGTGTGCTTATGAAGAAAGGCTTAAGTTCTGCAAGTTGCAGCATCTGGAGACTAGGCACCTACGAGGTGATCTGACTGATGTCTAAGGCCTTGAATGGTTTGAGCGGGCTCAATGCTGACAGGATACGTCCGCTTGCTCAGACTAAGAACCTGAGGGGGGATAGATTCAAATTGAGGAAAGCAGTTGTAGAATATAGGCCGCCGTAGCCTAGTGGTCAGGCGTGTGGGTGCATAAGTACACGTGCCTTGAATGACCGGGGTTCAAGCCCGTGACTACTGAATACGGTGCTGTTCCTTGTATTCTGTCTATCTTGTTAACTCCACTGACCGTTTGGTCGTCCCAGAGTATAAACAGAAAATTTATTTATTTATTTATTTATTAATAGATGTGCAGAAGTTTTCCTTTAGCCAACGGGACGGTTGATTGCTGGAACAGACTTCCAACTGTTGTTGTGGAAGTTGATAGCTTAAATAAATTTAAGGCTGAACTAGACAAAAATTTGGTGTGATCAGATGGGTGAAATGGGAAGGGTTTTTTTTTTTTTTTTTGGCTGATGCTATATAAGCTTGTTTTCTTGCATTATATGCCTCAAATAATGCACTAATGCTAAATGCAAAGTACTGCATACGGGTAGCAGTAACCCAAGAGAAACATACAAACTCTGTAGTACTACACACAGGGAGGTGGAGAACTGAGAAGTGCAGACAGGCGGCCAAAGGAGGTCATGGAGTTTTGTCAATGATATATAGGAATTTTGCTAGCAGAGACAAGGAGGTGATTATCCCTTTGCATAAGGCAATGGTCAGGCCACACTGAGTTCTGTATACAGGTCTGGAGGCCTCATTTTAGGAAGGATGTAGATTTGCTGGAATGAGTACAGAGAAGAGCAACAAGATTGGTGAGAGGAACAAAGGAGTGCGCTTATGAAGAAAGGCTTAAGTGCTGCAAATTGCAGCATCTGGAGAGTAGGCATCTGCGAGGTGATCTGATTGAGGTGCCAAAATTACAAAAACCACATAATATCTTCAGAAGAATGAAGAAAAATAGTTATATATTTTTAATTAGTTCAATTAAAAATCAATTAGTTCAATCAAAGGAAATACACATTGAATGGTTTGAGCAGGCTCAATGCTGATGGGATACTTCCTCTTGCTTAGACTAGGAACCCGATGGGGCATAGATTCAAATTGAGGATAGAGTTGTAGAATAGATGTGTGGAAGTTTGCCTTCAGCCAATGGGTAGCTTGATTGCTGGAACAGATTTCCATCTGTTGTTGTGGAAGTTGATAGCATAAATAAATTTAAGGCTGAACTAGACAAACATTTGGAGTGACCGGATGGGTGAAATGGGAAGGTTTTTTTTTTTTTTTGGCTGATGCTATATAAGCTTGCTTTCTTGCATCATATGCTTCAACTAATGCTAAATAAAGATCTGGACATCAAAACTGTATATTTAGCTCAGATTTCATATTACTTCATTCTGCATTACTTAATTTGAAAAAAAAAAATTCTGCATTACTAAACAGGGGAAAATTTTTTTCCCCCTTTAAAAATTAAAAGTACTTCATGTATTAGTATTTTATTTTCTTTAGCAGATCTAGAAAAGTTTTCTAAATTTGGAAAAGAGCATTATTTTCTTTAATTGTAAACCTCAAAATTATATTATATTTTTCAGCCCAGATGAGTCTTTCAAGTAATGCCTATTATTGTCACCATCTTGATTTTGTTCCACAGCCTGTACACTAGTAGGCTATGCCTCAACATGTTTCGCAAATAATCTGTATTAACAAAGGAAATACACATTGAATGGTTGGCAACAACATGTTGTTTTTGATGGTATTATTTTCATCTCAAAATTTACATTTTTCTTAGGAAAGGCTCTAGAAGGTAAACTTGCATTCCTCTTGGCAGTTTCTCACTGACAGACTTCATTACTGTTTCAGTTGTTTTATTATCAGCTTGAAATAAGATCCGAGAAGTGAGAATTCATACTTAAGACAACCCTGATCTGTATTGCAAGGAGAGGGTTCAGAGATATTGGTTTTTCTGATGCACTTTCAAATTACACTGGCGATTCCTGGGCTTTTTCTTTAGCCTATTTCCACAAATGCCAGTAATGCAAATACAGTAGACTCTCGATTTTCCAGGATAGAGGGTAAAAAAATATTCCCAGATAATCGATTTCCCAGTTAATCTAAAAATACAGTAAGTCCCTGACATATGTAAGAGATATGTTCCAGGACTTCTTACGTAAGTCGAGTTTCACGTAACTCGGGAATGACTAATAAAATATTGCTACTATATCCCCGATCTGCCAAAATTACAAAAACCACATAATATCTTCAGAAGAATGAAGAAAAATAGTTATATATTTTTAATTAGTTCAATTAAAAACTTTATTATCTGGGGACAGCGGTGAAGTAGCTGGAGTGGCACATAAGAAAAGAAAACACAAAAGGAAACAAAAATTTCGTAGTCTTTCGTAGCCTTGGTTATTATTATAGTTGACCTTCATTGGTGCCGACCGCTTCTCATATTGTCTTTCTCCTTTGTGTTCACTGTTGCCACTGACAAATCTGAATTCTGTGCGATACATGTTATTAATGTCTGGCCATTTTCATACATCCTTATTATTTTAATTTTCTGATCCAACTCTATCGCTTTCCTTTTCTTGACAGATTTACTAGTAATGCTGTCACTTATTCTCCTAGTCAGTACCGTGGTAATGGTTAAAATGAAAATTTTCTGTAAAGAAATTCACAGGGTTAAGGTGAAAACTCACTATTATCATTCCATGCGAGCTCACATTTTACTAAAGCACCTTTCTGGAGGTACCATAAAACAATAAAAACAATTTGCACTTTCTGGTTTATTGGAGTTTTCTGTTAGTGCAGTTAATTATAAACAAGTAGTAAACTTGATCTTATTGCATTTGCGATAATACCGATAGCTGGAACTCTGTGGGGTTTTTTCGTTATTATAATGAAATGTGTGTCCCCCTTCACTGAAATCAGTCCTATAAAAAATATATAAATATCGTAACGTAACTCTGAGGCTACGTAAGTCGGGGATTTACTGTATAAAAAAATGTTCAGCAACCTACGTAAAAAGTATGGCGATAGATAAAAAATGAAAAAAAAAAAAACTTACCACGCACTACCCATGTGTCCAATATGATGCTTCCCTTTATTTTTTACGATGTCGATTTTAAATCATTAGATTCAAAATCGATTAAGGGTTGATTTAAAATCAACCCTTAATTTAGCTTCCCTTTATTTTTTACAATGTCATAGTTTGGTCACCAACATTATACAGTAAACCCCCGCTATTCGCGGGTTACGTTCCTGAGAAATGTCGCGAATACCGAGTTATGGCTCCCATAGTAATAAAGGGGTTCCGTTCCAAAGTATGAAATATATAAGAAAAACTAGTCTAAAATTTTGCCTATGTATGTATTATATGTACCTTCATAATATGACTATGTACATAGACAGTACATAGTGAAATGCAAGCATATGGCATCGAAATGAAAATAAGAAACAATTTAATATTAAATGTAATATTTATTAGAAATTTCAAACCAGCGCCTTTGCTAGCAAAAAAAAAAAAACATCCCGCCAGTGCTATCACCAGTTTCGCTAAAGTGTTGATAAAGGAGTTTTGCCTTTTCGCGAATGATGAGTGAACTTAACGGAATTTTATTTTGAGTTCGGTCTTCTATCCACAGATTTAAAGCTTTTTCCATTTTTTCTAATTTAACATCACGAGTTACAGAGCAAATTTTTGAAGCAATTAGCGCATTTTCACGGACACTACGGCAGATTTTTTTCTTCCGATTTCTTGATTGATCATACCGTTAACTCATTGATTTTATAATGTTTTTCCACTGAGGAGACACTTTCACCATTAGAAATTTTGTCTAATAACTCAATTTTATTCGCTAATGTTATCACCTTCTTTGATATTTTCACATTTCTCTTTTTATTCGTAGCCATATTTTTGTAGGGGTTAGAAAGAACTTGTCCACAATAAAGTCACTTTCTTCCGTTAACACACTCGAAAAACTCTGTTTTACACTGCAAAACGGTAGATTTATCACTTTTGGAAGCATATCAATTTATAAATTGATAAATTTATTGTTTATAAGCATATAAATTAAAAGCAAACGACAAAACCTTCCATGACTAACACATACTGAACAAGGATTACTGAGAAACATCCACGCTTGCGATTTTCTCACCCCTCACCCCCACCCACTGAGCGCTGTTTTGACCGGGAAAGATAATTTTAGCCACGCCCATGTTTTTTATGGCGGAAAATATTCACGGCACTTTAAAATTCACATTTTTTTTAGGTTTCATTTTATATTAAATCGGCGATCGCGAATACGTGAAACCGCGAATAGCGGGGGTTTTCTGTAATGGTTCTTTAAAGATTTAACGAATGCACAGTTTTCAAACTTTTGAATAATTTCAAGTTTTTGTTTAATTGAAAGAAAACAACTCTTGGCGTTTGCCATCATTTTCATGATTTCTAAACAAACAAACAAAAAAAAAAAAAAAAAACTGACATCCCTGACATAAATAACGAAACAAAATTTGTACTTTTGTGGTGCGACGGAATACAACAATCAATGTGATGCACTAAAACAAACTAAACATTTGGTCTCTCTCTCTCTCTCTTTTTTTTTTTTTTTGAGCAGCGGATGTGAAGACAGTGGGGGTTGCAAGATAATAAGTACACTAATCTCCCAATGATGACTTATAATGCCGTTTATTTACTTGAACTTTTGTTCAGGTGCCATCCTACATAAGATACTACACATGTCTACTATACTTACGACTTACAAAACATCTGTTTATACCTATTCTATTTATTACTCGAATTTTATGATTTCTGTTTTTTTTTTTTTATTTGGAATTGTGAAGTGTCCCGGTTAATCTGATCCTGGTAAATCGAGAGTCTGCTGTATTGCATTGTCTCTGCCCCCCAATTTGATGTACATATATTTTTTGATGTTTTATGTTTCCCTGTTTTTCTTTTCTCCCTCCCACAAGCATATAAATTTGATGTACTTTGATGGAAACAACCCCATACCTTTCTGTAGTCACAAAGATGGTCTTGTTCTTCTCCACAGTTTTATGTATATTCTGCAATTTTTTTTTTTTTAAAGGATAAAGTTCATTGTTTTACTGGACTTCTGGTAGAGATGGATGATAATGATTAGAGCTGCTTTGATGACCGGTACTTCCCTCTAATTTTTCTTCCAAATCAAATATATCATTGTTGTCATTTGACCCACACCACAGTGAGTCTTGACAGTTATAAGTTGTATCATAAAATCACTGATCTTTTGAACATTGGAATCTGTATCCATAACTTAAAACTCATTTGTTACTTTTTCTTTCAAAAACACTAGGACAGCATATGGATTATTAATTTGTATCATCTGGGCGGTGTTACTGTACACATCTAACATTATGTCTAATATATAGCATTTATTGTATCACCTATGTCATCTAATTTTCTTTTTATATTCTTCCTTTATGGCCATCCATACCCTTATACAGTCAAAGAACTTTCCTAAGAGAGCCCTGAATATTTCTTGAAAGCAATGCCCTAGAATCTCTCATGACATATACCCATTAATCCCTTCAGTATACATATGCCTTATCACAAGGTGTCTACATTTTGAACATCTCAAAAGTTCCATTTATTCTAATGCTAAATAATTCTAACTTTCCAAATTGATAATACTTTTCAATAAAACTCAACAAAATATTCTAACAAGCAAGGTAGATGTTTATTTGTGACAATACTTTATAAACCTTTCAATGATGTCAAAATCATCGACACTATTGTCAATGATATACTGGAATTTTGCTAGTAGGGAAAAGGAGGAGACCTGTATGCAGTACTCAAGGTGTAGCATTACCACTGCCTTTGTATAGGGCAATGGTCAGGCCACGACCATTGGCCTATACAATTGACCTTGAGTACTGCATACAGGTCTGGAGACCTCATTTTAGAAAGGATGTAGAGCTGCTTGAGCAAGTATAGAGAAGGGCAACAAGATTATGAGGGGAATGAAGGGGGTGGTCTTACCAAGAAAGACTTAAGTTCTACAAATTGCAGAGTCTGAAGACTAGGTACCTGCAAGGCGATCTGATTGAGGTGTATAAGGCCTTGAATGGGTTGAGCACGCTCAATTATGATGGGATTCTTCCTCTTGCTCAGATTACAAACCTGAGGGGGCATAAATTCAAATTGAGGAAAGACAGTTGTAGAATAGATGTGCGGAAATTTGCCTTTAGCTAGTGGGAAGATGATTGCTGGAACAAACTTCCATCTGTCATTGTGGATGTTGATAGCTTAAATAAGTTCGAGGAACTGGACAAATGTTTAGAGGGAATGGATATGTGAAATTTTTTTTGGCTGATGCTACATAAGCTTGCTTTCTTGCATTACATTCCTCTACTACTACTACTACAACTTGAAAACAACGGAGAACAAAGCTCATCACACTTTGTTCACCTCAGTGTGAGATGACTCTGCTTAAAAGTGATGTTGTTCAGAAGGCTGGTAGAAGGCAATGGTTAACAAAATCCTGGCTGCCTGACATGCTGCTTTATTGTGATATGTGCTTTAACGAACCCCAGGGACTCACATCTCACATCTGGTGAGTATGGGCTTAGCACACCCAGGGTCCTGAGCTGAATATCATCATTCTTCCCTTTCTTGGTGATTCCCTTCTACTTCTGACACTTGCTCTCTCTCTCTCTCACTCTCTCTCTCTCTTTCTCAGGGTAACTCAGAATTTTTTATTTTTTTTGGTTGGTACAGCAAAAGCTTTGGCTTCGTACCATATGGCTAATAATAATAATAATAATAATACCTGATGGTAAATACCAGATTGAGGCATTTATATCACCATTTTTGATGCACATGAAAAGCCTGGTTCAGTGGACACTCCCCATTATTTCTAAAGAACATTAAAGCGAACATTTACTATAAAAGTAATTAGTATGTTACCATCTGTTTCTGTGTTCTTTATATCACTATGTTCATACCCTAGTTATAAAAGTTTTATTTTTAAAATTTTTTTTTGGTTGGTACAGCGAAAGCTTCAGCTTCCTTGCACCATATGGCTAATAATAATAATACCTGATGGTAAATACCAGACTGAGGCATTTATATCACCATTTTTGATGCACATGAAAAGCCTGGTTCAGTGGACACTCCCCATTATTTCTAAAGAACATTAAAGCGAAGATTTACTATAAAAGTAATTAGTATGTTACCATCTGTTTCTGTGTTCTTTATATCACTATGTTGATACCCTAGTAATAAAAGTTTTATTTAATAGTTTTATAAAGCATGGATATATTTTTCAATAATTTCAACCATGTTTCAATAATTAGATTATTTCATTAGAATCTCAATAATTTAGACAATGACTGGCATAAAAGGACTAAAAAAATTATTTTGGTGGCATCTGAGCTTGCTGCTCATATGCATATGTGCAGATGTCTGTAGAAGTGTGCATTCAAAGGTCAATTTGCATATTGGATGGGCTGAAAAACCCAGAATAACTCATGGGGGAACTCTACTCCCTCTAGTTAAAATAGGCCAACTACAGCCTGAACACAAGAGAACTTAATTTTTCCAGTCATTTACTGGGAATCAAACTCAGACTTCTCCAAACAAGCTGCCAGAGAGGGCTGGCATAAAGTGGCTAGTAGCCTTATGGATAGGAAAATTATATTAACAGAGAATACAATGATAATGAAATGGCTTACTGCTTAGAGCCCGCCATTCAAATGGCATGTATTAGATGAAAATGATTTAAATTTTAAAGTCATTATTATTTAGGTGTCCATTATAAATAAATTAATTAAAGTTGCCAATAGTGGTACTGCGTTACTGAAAAAAATACAGGGTAGGCCACTTTAGTTTAAAGAAAAATAATTTTTAAAATTTAATTCTTGTTGTCAATTTCATACCCATATTACTTTATTAATATTATATTGTCAATGTCATTCGTGACATTTATGAATTTTTTAAACTGTTTTCATAATTTACTTGTTGGAAAAGACAAGACATGACTTATCCCCTACAACATGCTGATAATTCTGTGAAAATATAATATTAAATATGAGTGGCTATCAATGGGCACTACTCCTCTTGATCTAATGTTATCAGCAGAATCCTCCAGCGTTCAGTGCCAAACTCATTATTTTAAATATTTATTAATAATACTGATAACGCTTAAGCTTAACAGAAAGTCTAAGTTTTCAGATGACACAAAGGTTGGTTGGCAGGGTAGTCAATGACAATGTAATCAGGGCATGCCATAACAAGATCTACAAAAAATTAGGCAGATGGGCTAAGAAGTGGCAAATGAAGTTTAGCATTGAAAAATGTAAGGTACATTTTTCAAAGGTACACATGGGTAGTAGTAATTCCAGAAATGACATACCCACTGTGAGGTAGTAGAGAATTAAAAAAGACCTGAGGCAAATTGTGTAGTCACACATAACGTTCTCCAAATAGTGGCTACTAGGCCAGCTAACACTGCCAACTTTAACGCAAGTTAAAGTTGGCAGTGATTGGAAAATGCCAACATCCGAGACATTTGAAAGGTGTACTCAATTTACTTGTGCATTATTGTGCCAACAAGAAAGCAGGGACAACCAGAGAAATATTTTCTGACTGGTTCGATAAACACTTTGTACCAGCAGTACGAGCTCATTGCAGGCATATGCCTCCTGCTGAACTTCTTGTGAAAAGTAATGTTTTCGGCATTTACTTTTCCACCAATGTGACATCTTTAATACAGTCTTGTGATCAAGAAATTTTAAGCTCCATGAAGAGCCAGTATAAAGATGCTCAAAAATTCAAAAATTTTTTGAATTTTTGAACTGAAGTGTACAGTTCAGAATTTTTTCAGAAAAATTCTCATTCTGAACTGTACACTTAAAGCAGTCAACAGACATGTAGGAATCCAAGGCTTCCTGAAAGAGTTCAAAGTTAAGGATGCCATTTATGCAGTTGGTAATGCTTGACAGACTTTGGTCTACATTTCCTGAAGATGAAGACTTTGAAGGATTTAGTGTCACTAATGAAAAGAAGATGATATCAAACTCACTTATGCTAAAGGTTTATCATCCATAAGTGTAAATAAGTTGGAGGAAGCCGACACTGAAGAAGTGCTGAACATTGACAATGATGCACCTGTTGTACATTCAATGAGTGATGGAGAAATTGCTGAAAGGGTGTTAAATCAAAAGCATAAGCATGAGGATAGTAGATGATAATAAAACTGTGAAGACAGATGGAAAAATCTCCATTGACGATATGGTGAAAATGTGTGATCAATAAATTGATAGCTTTGAACAAAGTGCATTTATCAGTGAGCAAGCAATTATGGCAGAAACTCAGAAACCAATGTTAATGAGACAGATGATACTGGAAAAGTCTTTAAAAAGGCCATCTGTCATAATGCTGCATTACTTCTCAAGAGAGAGATCTAATGTACCTTTACTGCATGTATTTAGATAAATGCAGTAAAGGTGCAGTAATGGTGTATAGGTATTTAGTTTAGTTTGTATATGTTTAAAGTTTTACTGAATGTTTTCCTTACAAACAAATTGCACTAGAATATTTATTATTATTATTATTATTAGCTATGATCCATATTTATCTTATTTCATTTACCAAATTATTACTGCACAAATAAACTGTAATACTATTTATAGTCTTATATTCATAAGGTTTGTTGCAGAAATATTAATGTTTGCTTAAGCTTACGGGGTGTTGTCACAGATCCTGCTAGGGTGTTATGGTAATATATGATACATGTACCATACTTTCGTTCTGAAATCCAAAAAATTCTGAATTCCAAAACACATCTGGCCCTAAGGGTTTCAAAAAAGAGACTGTGGACCTGTATTAAATTAAAGGACATGATCATTTAATGAGTACGTTGTTTCAATGGCTGTTAGACATATAATAGCAAGTAGTATGACCAATACAATTACCCCAATCTACAAGTTACTCCAATAAGACACCTATTGAATATGATAGAAAGTACCAAATATAGCTTATTCTGATACCTAACAACCTCCCCCCCCCCCATTCATCTCAAATAGTGTCCATACCTTTATTAAACTGGTATATAACAATCACATGTTCAATGACTGGGTGGATAATTGCCAGAACATGGATATAGCTTTTCATGATATCTGATATACCCGATGGGCACTTCATTGCATATCAATTTATTAATTCATTTTTTAATTTCACTTGCTCTGTATTTAATATTATTATAGGTTTCAGTCACCCTCAAACACCATGATTTGATGATATTATCATGAATCCTTTTAGAAATGTCAGAATATCAGTTAGGTAAACAAGCTACTTGAAGATGAATAAATCCTTCCTATCACAGATTTTAATATAGTAAACCTTTCTAAAGCAGACACCACTGGGTCAGAAGAAAGTGTCTACTATAGAGAGTAGTCTGGTTTGCAGAGGTCAGCATAGTCAGTTTCAATAATTTAGAAAACTGAAATTCACCATAACTGGTTGCTTAGTTTCTTTATTGATTATCATTGTGTATATATGTGTTTCAATTAATTAACCCTGGAGCAGGCACAGGATCTAAGAGACTCTAAGGGCTGATTTATTACAGGAGGAAAAAAATATTAGAAGGAATGTGGTGGGTAAAATTTATTTATTTTATCATAAAGAACCATTATTGGTCACATCAGTTCACTAGAAAATTTTGCACTTGGTTAAGCTTTAACTTTTAGTAAATAACATTAGTTTTAGTAAACAAATAATTAACTTTCAGTAAAAATGAAAATGAATATAAAATGTTTTGTGCAGAGCATATCATTATGGATAATTAGAATCATTTACTAGTTTTAGTCCCTATTCACCATTTTTTCACACATTCTTTTAATGTAATAGGATACGAATCCACCTTTTAAATTTCCACATATGGATCATATCCCAAACATCAAGAAATAAAGTCAAAAAGCTGAACAGTTCAGCCTTAAATTTATTTAAGCTACCAACTTCCACAACAACAGATGGAAGTCTGTTCCAGCAATCAACTGTCATTGGCTAAAGGCAAACTTCTGCACATCTATTCTACAACTGTCTTTCCTCAATTTGAATCTATGCCCCCTCAGGTTCTTAGTCTAAGCAAGCAGAAGTATCTTGTCAGCATTGAGCATGCTCAAACCATTCAAGGCCTTATAGACATCAGATCACCTCACAGGTGCCGAGTCTCCAGATGCTGCAACTTGCAGAACTTAAGCCTTTCTTCATAAGCGCACCCCCTTTGTTCCTCTCACCAATTTTGTCTTTCTTTGTACTCATTCTAGCAACTCTACATCCTGGTTAAAGGCAAACTTCCCCACATATTCATAGACATGCAAAATTCCACGGGCTACCGGTCAAAATTACTTATGCAGTCAAAATTACCTATGCTTATATTAGATAAGCATTATTTTTTTTAAAACAAAAAAATTATAAATGAATCCTGTATACAGACTTATTACAGCACACTTTTTTTTTCTTTTCCCTACCAACTTCATCTTGCAAGTCTGGCAATTTTTGCAATTTTATTGCCTTGCTAAATGATGCTTGTCAGTGGAATTGCATTGGACAGTCCAAATATGTCGGTAAGCATTCCTTATCAACAGTGGTAGGCATATTAATGATATTGATAGTACCATTGGCTCCATTAGTAATATCCATGGCCATTCTTCTTCTTCCAGTCACATAGTTCCCTGAGGAGCTGTTGTGACCAGCAACAAATTCCTCCAACTGCATCGATCATTTGCTATATAAGTGGCATCGCAAAATGTTACTCCCAAAAGTTCACTAATCCCATCCTTCCACCTAGTTGCAGGTCTTCCTTTAACAGCAGTTTTTGGAGTTGGTTTTGTTATGGTCTCTACGGCATCAGATAATGTGGTGGTATGCCACTGCCTACCAGTAGGCAGTGGTACTACACTTAAGGTGGTAGAAAATGAAAAAGACCTGGGAGTAATTGTGCAGGCAGATATGAAGTTTTCTGAGCAATGCAGACAGGCTGCCAGGGCAGGTCATGGGGTTTTGTCAATGATATATAGGAATTTTGCTAGCAGGGAAAAGGAGGTGATTATCCCTCTGTATAAGGCAATGGTCAGGCCACGGCTTGAGTACTGCGTACAGGTCTGGAGGCCTCATTTTAGGAAGGATGTAGATTTACTTGAGCGTGTACAGAGAAGGGCAACAAGATTGGTGAGGGGAATGAAGGGATCCTCTTACCAAGAGAGGCTTAAGTTCTGCAAATTGCAGTGGCTGGAGACTAGGCACCTGCGCGGTGATCTGATTGAGGTATATAAGGCCTTGAATGGGTTGAGCACGCTGAATTCTGATGGGATCCTTCCACTTGTTCAGATTACGAACCTAAGGGGGCATAAATTCAAATTAAGAAAGGACAGATGTAGAATAGATGTGCGGAAATTTTCCTTTAGCCAGCGGGTGGTTAATTGCTGGAACAAACTTCCATCTGTCGTTGTGGAAGTTGATAGGTTGAATAAATTTAAGGAGGAACTGGACAGGCATTTGGAGGGAATGGTGTGATTTTTTTTTGGCTGATGCTGCATAAGCTCATACATTTGCTTTCTTGCATCACATGCCACTACTACTACTACTACTACATTGCCGATTTTGAAAGGGGTTGGCTTTAATCATAGGAAGAGTCATCATGCATCCCACGAGATGCTCTTGAAGAGGAAAGGTGACTACAGCAGAGACCCACTTAGTGCAGAATGCTGATTACAACTGGTTTATGCCTGTTTTTCAGAGGTTGCCCATGTATATAAATGGATATACAATGAAAAACGTTTAACATGAAAAATCGGTTAACGTGAAAAAAAAAATTCTGATCCTGATAAAATGCTATGTGATTTCATATGTTTATTTTCTTTTAACATGAAACAAAAAATGCTTAACATGAAAAGATTTCGCATCTCAGAAGGAAAAAAAAAAAAAAAAAAAAATATATATATATATATATATATATATATACCGGCCGCCGCGTCGGCACTATATTTTTACTGTTTATGACTCAGCTTTCTATTGACTAGGCCGACATCTGATAAACAATATGTAGATAGCACAAGGATGCTGCTTGTCACACACCACCCTTATTTTAAACAAATGGGATTACCTGCCGGCAGGCAAAACACTTCAAGGACAAGCAATAGAAGGAGATGGAAAGAAATCCATGGTGGAATGACAGGAAGAGAGAGCCTGTGAAAATCAAGAATAACATTCAGGACCTACTTTCAGAACAGAAATGATGAGAATAAAGAGAGATATGAAACCGTGAAGAGAGAGGCTAAGAGGATAGGTAACGAGGAGAGAAGGCTATGGTTGGAAGAATGGAGTGAAACTCTACAACAAGATATTGACGGTAATAAAAAGATGCTGTATGGTATGGTGAGGAATAGAAGAAGAGATGGTGAACAGAGCAAATACTTGATGGATGAGAATGAGAACTTAATAACCAAGGATAAAGAGATAGGAGAAGCACAGAAGTATTTTGAAAATCTGTTGAATATGTGGGACAGCCAGCAAAAGGGACAAAGGCAGGTTGATCACAGAAGAGGGAATGGAAGAGAAGATACAGAGAGAGAGAGAGGGGGCAGACAAACTTGATGTGGAATGATGTAGTGCAGGCATGGAAATACATCAAGACAGGTAAGTCTGCTGGTATGAATGAGATGCTGAAGGCTACAGGCGAGGCAGGGATAGTGTGGACATACAAACTGTTCCCTAAGATCTGGGATGAGAGAAGTGCCGAAGGACTAGAAAGAAGGTTTGATCATCCCGTTGTTCAAGGGGAACAGGAAAAAAAAAAAAAGTGTTCCAATTATAGAGACATCATACTGACATCACATATGAGTAAGCTGTATGAGAGCGTTAGAGTGGAAGATAAGAGAAACGATATGGCTTTAGGCCCGGCAGATCGACGGTGGATCTAATTTTCTGCATCAGGAAACTGACGGAAAAGTGTTATGAACACAATAAAGAATTATGGATGGCATTTTTGGATATAAAGAAAGCATTTGAAGAGAGAGAAAGTGTGGGAGGTTTTGAGAAACTTGGGAATAGAGGAACATCTTGTGGAGAGAACTGAGAATACGTGCACCAATACAGTGAGCAAAGTAAGAACAGTGATGGGATTGACGGAGAGCTTCGAAATAACATCAGGTTTGAGGCAAGGAGGCATACTGTCACCACTACTATTCATAGCTGTCATGAATAATATGCAATGTAGAGTGGTGGAACAACTTGGACAGGACCAGATGAAAGTAATGCACTTCCCAGATGACCTCTGCATATGGGGAGAGAGCAGGGAACAAGTGCAACGACAAGCTGATATATGGGCTAGTATGGCCAATGAATTTGGACTGGTTTTCAGTCAGGAGAAGAGTGAAGTAATGGTTCTAAAGAGGAGTGGCAAGCTTGATGGATACATTACAATGGAAGGGAAACAGCTAAAAGTATCTAGAAAGCACCATTACAAAGGCTGGAGTGATAGACAAAGAAACAAGTGGGCAGGAATTTCTAAAGGCAGACAAGAGATCTGATCTGGAACATACCACTGAAGTGTAAGAAGGCTATATATCAGGCCTATTACGTACCAATTCTGACGTATGCATGTGAAACTTGGACTATGAGGAAAAAGGATGAAAGCAGAATTCAGGGGGCAGAAATGAGATTTGTGAGGAGCATAGCTGGAAAGACAAGATGCGACAAAATCAGGAATGATGTGATTAGGAAGAGAATTCAGGTTGAAAACTCCGGAATAGAATTGAAAGGTCCTGTCTGAAATGGTTTGGACATGTCAAGAGGATGAACGAGAGGTGTTTGCCAAGAAGAATGTTTGATTTACAATTAAAGAACAAATGACCAAGAATGAGGTGGCATGACATGATAAAGACCGATATTATTAAGAGTGGAAGAAGCAGGAGTGAAATCAATGATAGAGTCAAGTACATGGATGGGGCATAGTGGCAAGGCTTCATACGTCGACCCGTGGAATAGCAGAATGATGACAGATGATGATATATATATATACAGCAGGCCCCTGTTATAACGCGGTTTGCTTTACGCTGATTCGCTATAACGCTGTTCTTATATTATAACCCGTACCTGACTATAATGCTGTCACAGATCACTATAACGCTCTTTTACAGATTGCATTTTTGGCATATTTAACGAAATCGTTTCATTTGATGGAGTTGATAGCTTGAAAATGAATAGCAAAACAGCATTAAAACATTTCCTACGCCGACTTGAGAAATTTTCCCACACTCAGTGAAATTTTCTCGCACGCTAATTTAATTGCAGTACAGTGATTTGTTACGTAGTTCCAAGATCAACATTTTAAAAAATGATCAAGTATATTGCTTGTAATATTTGCGTTATATGCATTTATCCGAAGTCTAGTCAGCACTCAGTACAGTATTAGTGCATTGTGGTAACGGACAGTTTACTTGAACATTGTATCATAATTAATGCAACCAACGCACTTACATTTTCAAAGAGTTAATAATGGCCAATAAGAATGAAAAAGCAACAACATCTGGGCAGAGTATGAAGACTATAAATGTAAGAAAAAGACTGAATTTGAAAATTAGATGTTTTGAAGCGAATCGATTCCGGTCAACAACAAGCGGATGTGTGCCATAATTTAGGACTTGCAAGTAAATTTAACTGTAAGAACAATTATAAAAAAATAAAGAATTAATTTTAGCAGCGGGAAAGATAGCTGTTCCACTGCAAGCAACTAGGGCTAGGCCGACTATTAGAATTGAAATGGAAAAACTAATTTTATTGAAGATAATATCCAATGCAGAATTCAGTTTAAGTTAAATATTATAAGAGAGAGAGAGAGAGAGAGAGAGAGAGAGAGAGAGAGAGAGAGAGAGAGAGAGAAGCCGATATGATCTGAAGAAAACTCACTTAAAAAAAAAGTGGAACCATTTAAAACTGGTAAGGCTGGTTGAATAGATTTAAAATCCAGGGAGAAGCCACAAGTGCAGATGAAGAGCCGAAACTTTTAAAAAAGAACTTGTTAAAATTATATGGAGGGGGTATTGTGTTATACTTCTCAACAAGTTTTTAACATAGATGAAGTAGGATTTTTGTGGAAACGAATGCCTAAAAGAAGTTTCATATTGAAAGAAAAAAAAAAAAAAAAAAAAAAACATGCCAGGTTTCAAAGCGGGGAAGGATCGGTTGACTTTATTGATGGGTGGTAAAGGTGCGGGGGATTTAAAATTAATACCCCATTTAGTTTATTTGGAAGAGGGCCAAAGTTCAACCCAAAATCAACACATTTTTCATGATTAAATTCATCAATTAAATTAAATCAATTAAATTCATGATTTTAAATGGAATTTTAAGTTTAATTTTGATACGTAAGTAGTTACCACATAATTATATACGTATGTAATGCAGAATATTTTATATGTACAAATATTTGAATATTAAATATTTTGACCAACATTTGTGCATCTTTTCACTACCGTTTATTATTGATTAGGAAATATCCTATGGCACCGACCGCAACTTACAAATACATATGTTACCTTATGGGAATGTGGCGCTCGCTTAGCATGGATTCACTTAGCGCTCTGTTTTTCCAGAATGAATTATCAGCGTTAAGCGGGGGATACCTGTATATATAAAAGAGTATGCATTATTGCAACTGCAAAACACTGTGCAGAGGCTGCAGCCAGTATCATGAAAAACAGTTTAGTAAGAAAACAGTATGCTATCACAACAGTGTGGATGGAAGTTACTCTGATGAGTAACTTACATCCACAGAATTCTGCACCAAACAGCTCTTTTAAAAATGGAGTAAATAAGTAATTAGCAAATATATATGCAATACTGAAGTGTTTATTCAGTAAATACTTAGAATTACTTGAGAATAAGTTCATCAAGAGCCTAAAATAGAAATAAGGATATAGTGAAGACAACAGAAGAAATACTGCAGGCTCTGTTGGTACACTGAGCCTTTTCACTTGCAGTGTTTTTTCTGGAGTGCTTTTGTTACACCCTTATTTCTATTTTAGGTCAGTGGTGAGTTTGTTCTTAAAGATTTTTTAGATACTAAACTGCAAGACCTCTTAAATACAAATAAGTGACAAATACCTTACAAACTTACCTGAATTGCTCTATTTTCATCACTTGCAGCCCATTTGACCATATCCTGTGCAGCTATAATTAAATTTAAAATACTTTTTTAAAGAAAGCTTTTCTTAAAAATTTTTATATTATCATTCATAAAGGTAGTTAATTTTTGTTTACATGTTGAACCTTAAGTTTTTATTGTCATATAAAAACTTAACATTTACAAAATTCAGGATTTTTTCAAAAGAGCCTCTGAAATGTTCCCACTGACTCAAAATTTACATCCTTATAAAGGTTGGCCAAAATTTGCTAAACTGCAAGCATATTTTTATTTGATTTGCATTTTTTGTGCTGTATATTGTTCTTTATGATCTTATTTATATTTCAGTTTTTGAAATATACATAAAAAAATCATATTTTATACATCATATTTATTTGCAATATGCAGCGATTAGAAACAGCCACCTGGTGAAAATGCAAAATTACTTATATGTTTTCATGTAATTTTTAATTTTAATTTTTAAGCTGCCATAAATTCCATTGACTGCAGTCTGAGCTCAATTTACATTGTATATTAAACATTACAAATAGCTGCTAATTTTGACTTTCAAAAAGCAAGAGATCAGGCAATTGTAAACAGCAGGAAGAATTTCTAGTACAGTGTACAGTCTGCATTATACTAGAAATTAAATTTCACTGATAAAATAGACATTTTATATTAAAATACAGGCACAGGACTGTTTAAAAGTATGCTTTCAAACTTTCTGTTTAGATTGTCTGTTAGACATCAATTGATTTGTAAAAGATGTGGTTGCAGACTTTGAGAGCCTCTTCAGAAATGTTCAGCAAAGTTTTGTTTATAACAATGGCACTTTAGACTTAGTTGTCAAGAGCATTTTCAAAACTTCATCACAAAAGGAAAAAAAAAAAAAAAAAAAAAAAAATTAAACTGTTTTTTTTCTCACTTGGCTGAATATTCTTTCACACTCTGCATTAAATATATAATTTGTTATATCAATGACCAAGTTTCCAGTACTTGTGAAGAAATACTGGAAACTTGTTCATAAAAAATTTGAAAATGTTGCACTCGCTACCAACTGATGAAATTTGTGCCGCCTTGGCATTTATAAAAACAATTTTTTAAAGGAACTTGTGTACAATGCAGCAACATGCAGCAATAAAATACTTCCTCACTGAATAAAAGAACAGAATCTTCTTCGCTTGGTTTATTCTCTCAATGACCTTGGGATTAAAAATGCTTATGACTAAGTAAGAATCATCTTTTTGGTTTAGTCTGATATGGTAATCAACTTTCAAAATGGAATTGGAAGATTTAAAGATAAATATACACAACATTCTTCAACACATTTAGGAATAATGACATGGATGTGAAATATGTTGGATTTTCAAAATGACAACAAAACAAACAAATTATATGACAAAAGAACTAAATATAAAATTTCATCAAAATCGGTAAAATCATTTTTGAAAGGAAAAAAAAAACAAAAAAAAACGTAATTTTAAATTAATCTTCAAGTCAAGTTCATCGTCCTTGGCAGACACAGCAATGAGTTTTGAAACACTGATTTCGGAGTCCCACTCTGATCAGGGGCCTAGGCAAATGCTTCTTTGCCTATAGGATAACGATAACATGCCACTGAGGAAGACTAACTTGGCATTTAATCAGCAAAACTTTTTCTGAGTATGTGCTGTGTGTACCATTCAGATATAATGGGCAAGTTGCAGGAGTAAAAAAAGTTGGCAGGATTTGCTGAACATATTTAAAGAAAAATATCTGCAATGAACAAATAAATTACTATTAAAAAATTGACTATGAAAAATATGCCAGTCAAGGCAGTTTGGTCCTTGAGGCTGTAGCAGACATTCTCTCAGATATGCCAGACAAGCTGTGCTTGCTACCAGGGAGTCAAAAAAAGCTGATGGAACTGATATTCGGGTGGCACTCAAGTCAAGTGACCCAATTTCGATGAAGTCTGGATGGTCTGTGACAGCCAACTCCTCTGCTTGCACCTTTACGATGGTGGGACTGTAAGTAATCCTGGGTATAACATGCACAAGCACACTGTGGGTGACCACCCAGGTGTGAACCAACGTAAGCAGGAGTCGATGTGTGGCACTCACACTACACGGAAGAATGCCACCCCTCAGTGTTACCAGGCAATACTAGATGGTGGATGACTCTCATCAACTGGTGCAATACCACCACTTTGCTCATTGGAGGCTTGAAGTGTCAGATTACTCTTCCATCATTGCAGTATGATTGATGTCTTTTGAGGTTATGATGAATCATGGCAAGGTCCAAACTTCCTTACACTTCAAGGGTACAGCTCTAAAACGGTGTTCACAGGCTGACCGTTAGTTAGTACACTGGACCAAACCTATTGGTAACTCTCTAGGAGGCTTCTGGATCAGCTAGTGTATAATCTTGCTACCTCTACTCTGCCAGATAGTGACTGGAGGGAGTCTCCAAAAATTTCATTACTTCATATAGCATGTACCCCCCCCCACACTTTTTTCTTACTATTGAATACATCATGAATTGTCAAACTAATAGGGCTAACTTACCTGCGAAAATATCTAAACCTTCCAAACAGTCCCTAGTTCATTTCACTAATATACGTGGTCTCAGTTCTAATCTCAATGATGTCCATTTCCACTTAGTCTGCCAAATCCCATATACTTTTTCTGACAGAATCTCAGTTATTGTTTGATTCAACCACTGCTCATCTCAGCTGCCCAAATTATTCGCTGTATGATTCCTTTTGCCTCAAAGGTGGTACTCGTACACATGTCTGTTCTGATCTTTGTAATTTGGAATCTCCTCTTTTCGATCTTATCTGGCTTAAAATCTCTCTACCTCATTGTGCCAAATCCATCTGTTGTCTCCAGCATTCTCCCAACTCCACTAATCACTTGGAACTCTTTGACTTCCTCTCTTTGCAACTTGACTTTCTCCAGTCAAACTTTCCTAAATAATTTTCCTTGGTAATTTTAATGTTCACAACTCCAGCTGGCTTCCGTCTTTTTGTCGCACAGACCCAACTGATTGAGATGCTCATTTTCCAATTACTAATGACCTCGCATAGATTGTTCATTTACCTACCAGAATATCAGATAATTCTAACCATACAGCCAACATGCTTGATCTTTTTCTTACAAACAACCCTTCTAAATACACGGTCAAAGTGAGTGGTCCTTTAGGTACCTCAGATCACAACTTGGTGATTGTCGCTTCTCCAATGGAGCCTTTATCTCATGGCTATTCCCAACCTCGTGTTGTTTGGCTCTACAAGAATGCAAAATGGGATGACCTGCGAGATTTCTTTTCATCTTTTCCTTGGTCAGATTACTGTTTCAAACCTTCTGATGTCAACATTTGCTCAGATCGTGTCAGTGAAATTATTCTTGTAGGAATGGAATCCTTTATTCCACATTCCACCTTAAAATCTCGTCTGTTATTTAAACCTTGGTTTTCCAATAAATGTGCTAAGGCTGTTCAAGAGAAGAATGTTGCATATCGTAATTGGCTTGTTTCCAATTCTTCAGTTTCATTTTCTGCTTACACCAGAGCTCACAACAATTATAAAGCAGTTATTAATCAGTCCAAAATAGATTTTGAACAGGCTAAGAGTAGAAAACTTGCTTCTTGTCCTAATGGTAGCTGAGCATTCTGGTCTCTTGCCAAAGCTATTGGCTGCAACTTTTTGCCCATCTCTGCTCCCACCTCTGTCAAAACCAGATGGTTCTATTGTCATTTCAGCCAAAGATAAAGCTGACCTGCTAGCATCCCATTTCTCTTCTAACTCATGTATTAATAACCTTGGTAAAACACCTCCCACCATTCCCAACACACTCCATTAAGGATGTCAGAAGGATTTTGACGAATTGATGCTAAGAAAGCTCCAGGTCCTGGTGGTATTTCTCCACTTGTTCTCAAAACTTGTGCTGATGACCTTAATCCTGTTCTTTGCCACCTTTTTTCACTTTCTTATTCCGAAGGTGTTTTTCCTTCTGCTTGGAAATTTGCTCATATCCAGCCAGTTCCTAAAAAGGGTGACAAATCCCTCCCATCCAATTATCGTCCCATTGCAATTACTTCTACTCCATCTAAAGTAATGGAGAATTTAATTAACTGCCAACTCAAACTATCTAGAAACCTTCCATCTGATCAATGATCGCCAGTAAGGATTCCTTCAGTGTCGATCCACTGGTGATATTCTGGCTTATGTTACCGATTTATGGAAAAGCTCGGCGAAACACAAGTAGTTGTTCTTTAAATCTCAAAGGCTTTCGATTGTGTTTTGCATAAAGGACTTCTAAACAAGCTTCCATCTTATGGTTTGCCAACTGTTTTTTGTAATTGGTTATCCAGTTTTCTCTCTGACCATTCACTGAGGGTGGTGGTAGATAGCTCTCTGTCTTCTAACTTCTCCATTAATGCTGGTGTCCTCCAAGGTTCAGTTCTTTCCCCCACTGTTTTCCTCTTGTATATTATAATGACCTTCTTCCATTGACCGCAAATCCTCTCCACAGCTTTGCTGATGATAGCACATTGCATTCGACTTTCCAGTTTGAGAAACCTTGCCCTGCTCGATCAGCTTTGACTTCTCGAATATCCGCTACCAATTCTTTAAATGCCAATCTTCAGGTAATTCTCCAGTGGGGCAAAGACAACTTAGTTGATTTCAATCCTTCTAAAACTCAGTCCTGTCTTATATCTCGCAAAAAGGATTCTTCTGCTCCTTTGCTTATCTTTGGTGACACTGATTTCTAGGAAAGATGATATATCTCTTTTGGGAGATTACCTTGACTTCTAATCTCTCTTGGCACAAGCACATTACAAATATTGCTTCCTCTGCATCTAAAAAACTTGGTTTTGTTTTTTGCTTTCAACGTTTCTTTTCTTCAAAAAACAGCTGTTCACACTATACAAATCGCAAATCCTCCCTACCATGGAATATCTGGGGCAGTGCCCCCAAAACCTCTCTCTCAGGCTTCTAGAATCCATTCAGAAGAGGGCAGTTAGGTTAATTAATGACTCATCTCTAACAGTGTCTCTCCATTCTGTCTAACAGATGTTCTGTTTCTGCTGCATGCCTTTTCTACAGATACTTGCACAGGCACTGTTCTTCTGAATTGGCTTCTATAATTCCTTGCTCTCTCTCTTTCAAAACAGTCCGAACACTACCAGTCCACCACCAGTCAACACCCATTTACTGTCCAACTTACAACTCAGAACCAATTTTTCATCTTCCTCGTTTATTCATTCAACTGCCATTTTCTGGAACAACTTTCCTTCATACGTATTTCCTGAAAATTACAGTCCACAGAAGTTCAAGTCTAATGTCTAGAAATATCTTCTTTTGTCTTTTCAACCTCCAACCCATGCACAGTACTAAGTACTATAGGTTCTAATACCCCTCATGTTTGAGGTTTTCAAAAAAAGAAAATGTGATTTTTACATCAATTAAGCATCTACTGGACAGCCTTCAATAGCACATGTTCTTTCATCACTCAAGTCTTGCTCTTTGGAATGTGCATCCACTGTAATTTGATCCCGTGTTTACTTATTAATCTTTATCCTTTTTATTAATCAAGATTTTAGCCTTTATGGAACTGCCAAAAAAGAAAACTTGAGGCATCAGGTATTTTGGTGTGTGTTGTTTTAATGACCCTTTTCTTGACCCTTTTTTTTTTTTTTTTTTTTACCAAGAAAAAATTGAAAGGGTCAAGAAATAAATTAAAATGAGGCACTTAATTTTATTCTTAATTCTAACATTACATTAGATAATAAGAGTAAATAATATCTTTAGTAACAGCAGTCTTGTTATACACAAGAGCTGTTCAATAAAAAAATTATAGCAATTTTTCTTGAACAACCATACTGCTTGCTGATTCTAGCTCGGCTGTAGAATTTAAGACCAAACCAAGCTACATCACATGGCAACCACACAGCTGACTTGTGTGCACTGTGTGATCTTTGCAGTCAGAGAAGTTTATGCCTGTTCAATTTTGGCTACTATAAGTACATGATGACATGCAAGGAACAGTATGCTGCTCTCAAATTTTGTTTTCATCTCCAGAAATCATCAGCTGAAATACATGAAATGTTAAAAGAAACTTATGGTGAATCTACATTTTCATATAGCACAGCTTGCAGGTAGTTTAGAATGCTTAAAGATAGATGTGATTAAATCAAAAAAAATCGACAATCCTGGAGTTCTAACCACTGCTGTCCCACGGAAACCATAAACACTGCTTCTGTAATCGTGAGAGATGACATATAACAGTAAGGCAACTGGCAGAGATGTTAAGAATATCAGTAGTAAGCATGAATGGTATTCTCCATGACCATATGACACGTGTTTGTACATGCTGGGTTCCAAGACAGCTCACACCTGAACAACAAGTTCGTATGGAGGTTTGTCAGGAGCTGTAACAGATGGTTACTGAAAATGGTGAGATTTTGCACAAGGTGGTAATGGCAGATGAGACATGGCTTCATCATTTCAACCCAGAGAATAAGAA
Source organism: Mastigoproctus giganteus (assembly GCF_048544385.1). Lineage (NCBI taxonomy): Eukaryota > Metazoa > Arthropoda > Arachnida > Uropygi > Thelyphonidae > Mastigoproctus > Mastigoproctus giganteus. The sequence goes on from NC_143587.1 coordinate 137,949,895, forward strand.
ACATAGCTTTGTCTGGAAGTCTATGTCATTGACAACACTGAAAAAAGCAAAAGTTGTGGCTTCTGCATGAAATGTTATTTTCATATCTTTTTGACATTCAAGGAATGGTGTACTGGCATGTTGTGCCACATCATACGACTGTTACGGGACCTTAATGCAGTAGTGTACTGCACACTTTACAGGGTCACATTCAGGGCAAACGAACACAACTGCATGCATGTGGGTGGATGCTACATTACAATAATGCGAGAAATCACACTGTTCATACTGTCCGAGTATTTAGCCAGCATTAATGTCAAATGTATTCCTTACCCAGCCTACAGCCCTGACCTTGTACCATGATTTTATTTTTAATTTCCAAAGTAAAAGAAGGAGCTGCAAGGAAAAAGTTTCTAGTCATCAGAAGTTGTAAAGACGTTGAAGGTGATTCTCAAACATGTCAAAAAAATGGGGACTACTTTGAAAAGGACCATCAAAATATGGATGACTAATAAAGATTTGTTGCAAAAAAAAATATAAATTTTTTTTAATTGTATATATATTATATATATAAGATGTATTAATATTAAATTAAATTAAGGATGCATAAATGGATGTGAAAGTTACACAAGGTGCCAGAGTAACTATAAAGGCGAGGAAAGTAGAAAAAGAAGAGTAATAGATTAGTGAAAGGTGTAAGAATGTTAATATCCTAGAGGTTATGATCAATTAAGTAAATTAAGGGCTGAATTTCCAAGCCAATATAAAGTGAGGGGTTACTGTAAAGTAAAATTAGTACAACAAAATAAAATGAAAATGGTCTAAATATAGGTAATGCAAAAATGCTTGATCTGATGTCAGCTGAAATAAATATTGATACCCGATCAGGTATTTCATCAGGGGACTACAAATGACCACGTATCAGGAACTGCGTTTCTATACTTATCCATAGCAGTAGAAGAAAAGTGATAGGCCAAAAAGGAATGAAAATGAAATTAGCACTTTCTAATACAGTACGAACAAGGTAGTCCCAACGCAGTGTAATTTATTTAGGTAAAAATAAGTATTGAGTTGGAATAAAAATGGTTAATATCAATATGTTTAATATAAATATGTGGAATTTAGTGTATGATTTAATTTTGTATAGATAAGAAATCAATGAATTTTAAAAATACATTTGGAAGAAGCAAATAGTATAAGGGTGAGGTATTAAATTGAGGATGCGGAAGGAAAAAAGGAGTATTTTAAATAAATAAAGAAGAAAAATAGCAATAGAAGTAGGATAGTAGGAATGTTCGTTTCACCCTTGTATTACACTAATAGTTTAACGAATGGGAAGAACTTTAGAATTAGACAGCAGAAAGATAAAAAAGCATAGAAAAAGTTATTAAATAACACTAAGCTTGCTGGGGTTGTGAAGTCCAACCTTGTAGTAAGGGCTCTGGCATTTGTAAGCGTTAGTATAAAAGGCAGTTAATACCAAATGCTTGTATTGAAAGGAAAAAAGGTTTCTTGGCATGTGTTGAAACATGCCGAGAAACGAATCTAAAATGAAACCGAAAATATGATAAGACAATGAAAGTGTACGATACCTGGAGTATTTCAAGAAATGTGAAGGGAAAATGAGCTGGCGGGAAAAATAAAGGTGGGGAGCTGAAATGCACAAATTCAGTAGAGTAGATGAATGCATGCAGGCTTCAACCAAATGAGCAATATATCTACATGAGAAAGCAATTTATAGCAGCCAAGCAGACTTAGTAAGCTGTGAATAAATTTAAATAGCGGAAAAATAGAGACCTCTATAGTCGTATTTAGAATACAAGTGCATGGAGATAATTTATAATTAGCATTGAAAAAAGGAAAAGAAAAAGAATGGCAGTTGGAATAGTATGGCTTTACATTCATACAGCCCTTACTACAAGGTTGGGCTTCACAACCCCAGAAGCTTAGTGTTATTTAATAACTTTTTCTATGTTTTTTTATCTTTCTGCTGTCTAATTCTAAAGTTTTTCCCATTCGTTAAACTATTAGTGCAATACAAGGGTGAAATGAATATTCCTACTATCCTACTTCTATTGCTATTTTTCGTCTTTATTTATTTAAAATACTCCTTTTTTCCTTCCCCATCCTCAATTTGCTTGTTCCAAATCTATTTTTAAAATACATTGATTTCTTATCTGTACAAAATTAAATCATACACTAAGTTACACATATTTATATTAAACATATTGATATTAACCATTTTTATCTTTTTATTATTGTGTGTGTATCTTTTTATACACACACAATAATAACATTTATTGTGTATCTTTTTATTAATAAAATAAAATAAATAAAATAAAATAAAAAATTATCCCAACTCGATACTTATTTTTACCTAAATAAATTATACTGCGTTGGAACTACCTTGTCCATACTGTATTAGAAAGTGCTAATTTCGTTTTCATTCCTTTTTGGCCTTTCACTTTTCTTCTACTACTATGGACAAGTATAGAAACACAGTTCCTGATACATGGTCAGGTGTAGTCCCCTGATCAAATATCTGATCATGCATCAATATTTATTTCAGCTGACAAACTATTAGTGTAATACAAGGGTGAAATGAATTCCTACTATCCTACTTCTATTGCTATTTTTCGTCTTTATTTATTTAAAATACTCCGTACAGAGAAGGGCAACAAGATTGGTGAGGGGAATGAAGGGATCCTCTTACCAAGAGAGGCTTAAGTTCTGCAAATTGCAGTGGCTGGAGACTAGGCACCTGCGCGGTGATCTGATTGAGGTGTATAAGGCCTTGAATGGGTTGAGCACGCTGAATTCTGATGGGATCCTTCCACTTGTTCAGATTACAAACCTAAGGGGGCATAAATTCAAATTAAGAAAGGACAGATGTAGAATAGATGTGCAGAAATTTGCCTTTAGCCAGCGGGTGGTTAATTGCTGGAACAAACTTCCATCTGTCGTTGTGGAAGTTGATAGGTTGAATAAATTTAAGGAGCAACTGGACAGACATTTGGAGGGAATGGTGTGATTTTTTTTTTTGGCTGATGCTGAATAAGCTCATACACTTGCTTTCTTGCATCACATGCCACTATTACTACTACATCAGATCAAGCATTTTTGCATTACCTATATTAGACCATTTACTAAAAATGTTCTCCCCCATATCTGATTACAGCTATACCATTTAAATTCTATTTTATTTTCATTTGCATTTTATTAGTATTTTGTTGTACTAATTTTACTTTACAGTTCCGCAACTTTATATTGGCTTGGCAATTCAGCCCTTAATTTATTTAATTCATCATAAACGTCTAGAATAGTATTGTGGGGGTCGTGTGGTGGGTTCTCGCCAATTGTGGGGGTGTGGGTATTTATTGTGGGGGTTTTGTGGGTATTATTGTTTTTCTTTTGGTTGCCCTAATTTTCTTTATATTTTAATTATTGTAGTTTATCCCCTTTTTTGTATGTATATCCCCATAGTCCAATCCTCCCACTTAGCATCTGACTTGTTTGTTCTCAGAAGATTACCTGACTCGTAGGGGACCTTAATTATTTTAAGTATTTCTCCACAGGATTGGCTGAGTTTCGGAATGACAGACTCCAACACATGAATGTAAAGTAAAACAATGTTTATTAACATATCATACAGAAATTAGCAATAGTATTTGGTCAAACTATATTTGGCTGGTGACTTGTTATTTCATTAACCTTTATATGTGTAAATATCTTGTTCAAACTCAATTGTTTCATCATCAGATATTCTATTCTAATACACATTATTATTCATTATGACATGGTGTCTCTTCATGTTCTTTACAGGGACTTCAATAGGTCGTGTCATACACCTTACATAGATTCTTCCCACTCTTCTTCTGAACAGTCTGTATAATAAACCAACAACTACCAGTCAATGAACTGGCTCACAAAAACCTTCAGAGTTCGTGTCTCAATTTGTAAAAAAATTGCATTTATTCAATTAGACACCCTTTCTGCAATCAGGTCAACAGGAAATATTAATCAATTCAATTTAACATTACCCTTCTGAACAGTTAGTCCTCTATACCTTTATATATCACTTATTAATTAGCCCCTACTCAAATCAGAAATACTCTCCACAAACCAACTCATAATAAATTGAAAATTCAACCTTCAATTTCATACATATTATAAAAACCTTTCCCAACTTTAAACAATTCTTAGTTATCTATTATACCCTCTCCTTCCAGCAAGCATTAATATGAGGAGCTTCACTTCAGATTATAGGCTACGTCCGTCTTAAATACCTAACACTTTTATTCATATATTCATTACTTAAACCTCCCTCCTTAACCATATATGTCTAGTTATCTTAAAGTCCTCTCCTTAATAAATTAAGTACACCTATGTTGGTAAACTCTCTAGCACTTACGTGTTAGGCCTGGAACTTCCCTCTCTGCTCGGCTTCCTTTCATATCGGTCATTCAGGTACTGGAATGCGGGGGCGCTCATTTGGGGACCTCGGTGATTATGGTGCTTCCCTACCGGGTACTGCACGGCTGGAATCAATCAGTGTCGCATACTCTTTACCGGTCAGCATTTCTTCTTCCGTGGATAGAGGGGTTTTCGAGTAGGTCAATGGTTCGACCACTCATTCGACTGACTTTGCCTATATAATTCTCAGGGTGTGATTCTTCCTTCTTCCTCACTACGGCTTCCATGTTTACAGGTGAACATTCCTACGGGCTGTCGGAATATGCAGAATTTCTATCACTGCTTCCATCTACCTCAGGGCTGCAGCTATCACCCAAATTAGACTACTGCTCTGCTTAGTATCGTTCTCCAACTCCTTCAATTCATTCTCCAGACCGTTCCGTGAACTTCTTCAGTCTCCTCCGAAAACTTCTTCCGAATCTCACGAAAACTTTTCCAGAAATGCCACGAAAACCTTTTCAGAATTTCCCTCTCAAAATTCCCTCTATTTTCTTCCTGGCCAATAGGAGATCTGCACATCCTTTTTCCTGTGTTCTCATTTGTCTCCTCTCCTCTTCCGTGGGCGGGTCTTCTTTATTCTTTGTGCCCCAACTTCCGTGGACCTCGAACATACCAGAACAATCCAGAAAGAGAAGCGGAAGTTCAGGTCAACTGAGAAGCGTCACAGCTCCTCCCGTGACCTCACGCGCGCACACCTGGTGACGTCGCCTACCTCTAATAGCGTTTCACCGTGAAGTCTTTAAGAGGGCCAGCTTAAGCACTCTTGGCCCTTTTTATGGTGCATCTGCCTCTGTCTTAATGGGGGATTTGTCATGGTATATTACTTTCACTCACTCGTCAAAGAACTTCTATACAAACAAGCTACTACTAAACAGACAGTGACTGGAAGGTATTTTTGAATTCCAGTGTTTCTTAATCCATGTTGTTTGTACCAGAAAACCACTATTCGTACTACAGTTAAATTCTCATAATATTTAACAATTTTTATTAATTAATGTAAGGACGGGTCCTTACATAGTATCATTCTTGCACCTTTCACTAATCTACTACTCTTCTTTTTCTACTTTCCTCACACTTACAGTTACTGGCACCTTGTGTAACTTTCACATCCACTTATGCATTCTTTATTTAATTTAATATATCTTATATATACTCTTGCATCTTTTAATGCTGCTTTGCGCTTTTAGGTGCATCTGTCATACCTAATTTATTAATCTTGGATTGACTGAAAACCATTTTATCAATTGTATACCTCTTTTCTATGTAACTCTTTAAACATTTCCTTTAAAGAGTTACACTGAATACCCATTTATATATATATATATATATATCTTTTCTATTATTTTTCTTATTTATTTTTCAGTAATTTTTATTTCTCTATTTAATTTTTGGATTAATTTGATCATATATATATATATATATATATATATATTAATTATTTTTTATTTCAAACATTATAGCTTAAGATAGAGGTGAATAACCATAACCTACAAAGGACACTAACAGTCTCTATTATAGCGAAGTCTTACCAAATCCAATAATACAATATTTACAAAATACCAAAAGAAAAGTACCAAAATGTCATTACTTAATGAGGCACATCGAAAGGCACGTCAAGGTGGGGGGGGGGGGGGTAGTGCCTCTCAATATATGCCAGCCTCACCATATTATTATATACTAAATATAGTATACATAATAGCTGTAAGTTTAAATTTACTTTAAATTAAAATTAGACAAATTAGTTAAATTAGCTAATAGAACAAAATATGAAATGTGCTATATTAAAAAATAAATAAAACTAACAATGGCAGACTGGCAAAATATAACTGCTAGCCCTACACATAGCTAAAAACTTAAACCTTATTAGAATATTTACACAAGGAGGTGATTGTCCCTCTGTATAAGGCAATGGTCAGGCCACGCCTTGAGTATTGCGTACAAGTCTGGAGGCCTCATTTTAGGAAGGATGTAGATTTGCTTGAGTGTGTACAGAGAAGAGCAACACGATTGGTGAGGGGAATGAAGGGATTCTCTTACCAAGAGAGGCTTAAGTTCTGCAAATTGCAGTGGCTGGAGACTAGGCACCTGCGCGGTGATCTGATTGAGGTCTATAAGGCCTTGAATGGGTTGAGCACGCTGAATTCTGATGGGATCCTTCCACTTGTTCAGATTACGAACCTACGGGGACATAAGTTCAAATTAAGAAAGGACAGATGTAGAATAGATGTGCGGAAATTTGCCTTTAGCCAGCGGGTGGTTAATTGCTGGAACAAACTTCCATCTGTCGTTGTGGAAGTTGATAGGTTAAATAAATTTAAGGAGGAACTGGACAGGCATTTGGAGGGAATGGTGTGATGATTTTTTTTTTTTTTTTTGGCTGATGTTGCATAAGCTCCTACACTTGCTTTCTTGCATCATGTGCCACTACTACTACTACTACAAGTGTGTTTCTTTAGCAAAATGCACAGGTGAAAAGCATATTTAAAGGCATAGGCTCAAAAACTAGGCAAAAGGAAAAGGCACAAGTATAGAAATAGCACCTCAATCTCCCTCAAATTACTCAATTACTTATGCCTCAAAATCTGTTTGATTTTGAGGCATAAGATATAAGAGTTAGATAGCATAAAGATAAAAGCAAAGACAGCAAACTACTTCGGAAAATTACCGGGGGTGTAAATCCTCGTCCCTTAGCAGGGTTCCTGGTAATTTGTTGTGTAAAGAAGCTTGTACTAATATAACCAAAATTTAAAGCCTTAAAAATAGAATTAAGATTAAAATTAATAGCCATAATAATAGAAAATGTTTGTATCAAGTACAGAAAGGCAATCTTTACCGATACATCAGAGTTTATTGTAAAACATTGATATATATTTTTTTAATTGTGCTCAGATTTCAAATAATGCTGGACAGTAAAGTGTCAGATTTTACTGTATTCAGCATACTGAAGTTTTACATTATCAATTTAAGAATTACTACACATTATAAATAAATTCAATAAGATTGCTGTAAACAAAGATGAGTGTCTAACCTGAATTCTGTGCTGTCATGAAGGCTTTAGCTGCCTGTCGCATATCTTTAAGCTCAGATATCACCATATTTAGATCAGTATGTCCACCTCCTAAAGACTTTAATCGGACTCCACTTCTGAAAACAATACACAATTAGCGTGAACTTCTATTACAAATTGGCTATATTATTTATCTTAAGTGGTAACTAGTAAGAGATTCTCAAAGCAATGCACACCAATATATTTTACAGGAGCCCATCACGGCATTTTTTCTCAGGAACATGCTGAGATACCATGCACTTTTAATATGGCAACACAGGGAATGTACAAGTGGCAGTTTAAAAGTTTCTAACCTCTCATAGAAGGAATGTCAGAAAGTTGTGAAAACCAATTTATTTTTCAAAATAGTTTCCCCCCCACCCCTTAAGTCAACACACTTTCTAACACAATCCACTAGCTTTTGTAACCCGCTCAAGTAAAATTCAGATCTTGACTCAAACAAGTTGTTAACTGCATTCATCACAGCACTGCCACAGTCGAATTTCTGTCTTTCAAGTCCTTTCTTTGAGATTTGGATATAGAAAATAGTCTGATGGAGCCAAAGCCAGTGAGTAGGGAAAAGGAGGTGATTGTCCCTCTGTATAAGGCAATGGTCAGGCCACGCCTTGAGTACTGCGTACAGGTCTGGAGGCCTCATTTTAGGAAGGATGTAGATTTGCTTGAGCGTGTACAGAGAAGAGCAACACGATTGGTGAGGGGAATGAAGGGATCCTCTTACCAAGAGAGGCTTAAGTTCTGCAAATTGCAGTGGCTGGAGACTAGGCACCTGCACGGTGATCTAATTGAGGTCTATAAGGCCTTGAATGGGTTGAGCACGCTGAATTCTGATGGGATCCTCCCACTTGTTCAGAATACGAACCTACGGGGACATAAGTTCAAATTAAGAAAGGATAGATGTAGAATAGATGTGCGGAAATTTGCCTTTAGCCAGCGGGTGGTTAATTGCTGGAACAAACTTCCATCTGTCGTTGTGGAAGTTGATAGGTTAAATAAATTTAAGGAGGAACTGGATAGGCAATTGGAGGGTATGGTGTGATTTTTTTTTTTTTTTTTTTTTGGCTGATGCTGCATAAGCTCCTACACTTGTTTTCTTGCATCAAGTGCCACTACTACTACTACTACTACTACTGCTGTATAAGCTCAAACCAAATAATGTTGCCTGAGTCATGCATGCTGTGTGCACCAGTGCATTGTCTTGATGCAAGATGACTCCTTTGGCCAATTTCGAACACCTCTTGAGCTTCAATTCCTCGTGGAAATGTCTCAAGTAGGTTAGAAAAATACTTGGAATCTACAGTGGTACCTCATTTCAGGAAATCAACCATGATCGCTGCTTCTGCATCTCAGAAGACAAATGCCATGATTTTCCCAGCTGATTTCTGAACTCAAAACTTTTTTTTAAGAGCAGAGAAGAGGGATGCTTCGACTGTTTCGGCTGTTCTTTTGTTTCATGGTCGAAGTGGTGTACCCAAAAGTGAGCTTCATTAGCTTCAAACTGTTGCACAATCTCACGACAACACCCTATTCTTTCCCACTTTTGACCTCCATTCAGTGCTTTAAGAGATCCACCATGATGTCATGAGAGACTCATGGAGATGTCGAAATTGTCTCAATGTGTTTCAATGTTATTTTGTGTTCTTTCATGATCAGGTCATGAATGGCACCCATATTTGCAGGTGTTAACATGGTAACAGATCTCCCACTGCAGGGTGCATCTTCAACACTATCTCGTCCATGCTTAAGTTCTACATCCCAGTTCTTGACCGTGGCGTATGAAGGACGAGATTCCTCTACAGTTTGCTGCATGCCTTTATTAATTTTTTTTTCACTAACATTCCCTTTAAATGAAGGTACTCAGTGACTGCACAGTGCTTGATTTGCTCAACAGTCATCATTTTCATTCACCTTCCATACTTCAATGCCCCCTCTAAAGGATAAGAATAGAGTTAAAAATCTGAAATTTTCTGTGAATACACAAGACTCACAGCACTGACTGCAATACAGCAGGCCCCCATTATAACACGGTTCACTTTACGCTGATTTGCTATAACGCTGTTCATATATTATAACCCGTATCTGACTATAATGCTGTCACAGATCACTATAACGCTCTTTTACAGATTGCATTTTTGGCATATTTAACGAAATCGTTTCATTTGATGGAGTCGATAGCTTGAAAATGAATAGCAAAACAGCATTAAAACGTTTATCCCATGCTAACTTCAGAAATTTTCCCACGCTCAGTGAAATTTTCTCACATGCTAATTTAATTGTAGTACAGTGACTTGTTACGTAGTTCCGAGATCAACATTTTAAAAAATGATCAAGTATATTGCTTGTAATATTTGCATTATATACATTTATCCGAAGTCTAGTCATCACTCAATACAGTATTAGACATCGTGTGTAACGGACAGTTTACTTGAACATTGTATCATAATTAATGCAACCAACGCAGTTACATTTTCAAAGAGTTAATAATGGCCGATAAGAATGAAAAAGCAATGTCTGGGCGCAGTACGAAGACTATAAATGTAAGAAAAGATTGAATTTGAAAATTAAATTAGACATTTTGAAGCAAATCGATTCCGGTCAAAGACAAGCAGATGTATGCCATAATTTAGGACTTGCAAGTTTAACTCTAAGAACAATTATAAAAAAAAATAAATAAAGAGTTAATTTTAGTAGTGGGAAAGATAGCTGTTCCACTGCAAGCAACTAGGGCTAGGTCAGTTATTAGGATTGAAATGGAAAGACAACTAATTTTATTGAAGATAATATTCAATGCAGAATTCAGTAAGTTAAATATTATAAAAAAAAAAAAAAAAAAAAAAAAGAGAGAGAGAGATTAGGCAATATAATGATCTGAAGAAAACTCACCTAATAAAAAAAAAAAAAAAAAAAATGTGGAACCATTTAAAACTAGTAAGAGCTGGTTGAATAGATTTAAAATCCAGGGACAAGCCGCAAGTGCAGATCAAGGAGCCGAAACTTTCATAAAAGAACTTGTTAAAATTATTGAAGAGGGGTATTATGTGTTACACTTCTCAAGTTTTTAACATAGATGAAGCAGGACTTTTGTGGAAATGAATGCCTAAAAGAAGTTTCATATTGAAAGAAGAAAAAAACATGCCAGGTTTCAAAGCGGCGAAGGATCGGTTGACTTTATTGTTGGGTGGTAACAGTGCAGGGGATTTAAAATTAATACCCCTTTTAGTTTATTTGGAAGAGGGCCAAAGTTCAACCCAAAATCGGCACATTTTTCATGATTAAATTTATCAATTAAATTAAATCAATTTAGATAATTAAATTCATGATTTTAATTGGAATTTTAAGTTTAATTTTGATATGTAAGTAGTTACCACATAATTATATACATATGTAATGCAGAATATTTTATATGTACAAATATTTGAATATTAAATATTTTGACCGACATTTTGTGCATATTTTCACTACCGTTTATTATTGATTAGGAAATATCCTATGGCACCAACCGCAACTCACAAATATATATGTTACCTTATGGGAATGCGGCGCTCGCTTAGCACGGATTCACTTAGTGCTCTGTTTTTCTGGAACGAATTATCAGTGTTATGTGGGGGTCACCTGTATTGTCTTTCACATAAACCTTTGGTTTAAAATTGTTTGTTCAAGTTCAATATGTATGTATTATTAAAGATATTCAATTTTGTATTCTTATGATTACCTGCCCTTCCCACAATATGTTGCATGCCCAATGAAGATAAAACTTTGGGAACCGACCTGAGGACAATAAACAAAAAATTTATGTATTTTTCCCTTACTGTATAAGCAGTGGTGGGATTCAGCCGGTTCGCACCGGTTCGGCAGAACCGATACCTAATTTTTTGTTGAGTTCAGCGAACCGGTTGTTAAAAACGGTTGTTATTAATTCAGCAAGAAATTTGTATCGATAAAATGAATGTTCTGACTGATGTTTATCAATGGTATAAGCACAGTGCTTTGTTTATAAAAGTTTATGATATGACCACACGTGGACAGAACCAGTAAAAATATTCAAATATATAGGCACATATCCGCTCCTGCTTTATAATATATTAAAATAAAACATTTTAAAATTTTTTGCAGTAGCCATTAAAAGGATGAAAAGGCAACAGAGTTTGACAGATTTTTTCAATAAGAAACCAAAATCAGATTTTGTTGTATCAGAATTGGCCTTAGATGGTACAAAACAGCCACAAGCACAACCACTCCAACTTGAAGAAAGCAGCGCGTCAATTATTAAAATAAAAAACGATAACAACTCCAAAATTGAAAATAATATTCCTGAATGCTGGACAGTGCAACAATATAACAATTTTAATACAGTTTACAGCCTCGCAAAAAGATGTAAACCGTTTTCAGACATAGAAGTACAAATTAAAAATGGATTAGATATGGGAATAGGATTAGATTCTCGTAAAACTGCTGTGAAAGTAGTTGATTTCATTGCAAAGGAAATTAAAAAATAAATATTTAATAAAATTATTGAAAATAATCTGAAAATATGTTTGATTATTGACGAAGCTTCAACGATATCCTGCAAACCAGTTATTATACTTTCCTTAAAAGTTGAGGATTCAGTTACATCACCAACAATTTTCGTTGAACTAGTTGAATTTGAAAAACAAGATGCAGAGACAATATGTTCTTCAGTTATGGAAAGTTTAAATAATGTTGGGCTTACTAAGAATTACCTAGAAAAAAATTTAATAGGATTTTGCTCCGATGGTGCCAGCGTTATGCTTGGGAGAAAATCTGGAGTGAGGCACTAGGATTGCAAAAGAGTTTCCAAACATAATAATATGGCACTGTTCATCGCCTCCATCTTGTTTTAGATGATTCAATAAAGGAAATAAAGCAAGTAAATCATTTTAAAATATTTATTGATAAGATATGTACTATTTTTCATCAATCCAATAAAAAGCAAATTGAACTTTCCAAAATATCCAAACAACTTGGAATTGAAATTATAAAGATTGAAAGAGTTTTGGGACCAAGATGGGCTGCTTGTAGTTAAGGTCAACCCTAGCTGTGTGGCGCGCTTATCCAGCGCTACATCACTATTTTTATTCAAATAAAAAGTACTTAAGTATGGCTGCCCGTCTTGAAAATATATATTTTATAACTGATTTGGCATTGATGATTGATATTTTAAACTAAATTTCTCTTCTTTCAAATGCTTGGAAAGGAAAAGGGTATATACGAAAAAAAAGTTGATGAATTAATTACTTCAGAAACCTTCAAAAATATAAAATTTGTAGAAAACCATCGATTTGTCGGGCTTCCTCGAGAAAGATTTCAGAAAACATCGTAACGAATTTGAAAAAAAGACTAATGGATTGTGAACATTTAAAAGCAAGTTGTAGCCAATTTCAAGATAGGAATAAATTACAATGTCTCAATTTTTTGGAGCCAGGTTACTGGAATATTGAAGAAGTACTAGTTCCATGGAAAGCAGCTGAAGAACAATTGCTCGTATTTAATGACATTTTTAATTACCAAATTGATATTAATGATTATCGAGATTTCGTGGAAAATCTTTTAAAAAATTCCCAGAATTATGCAATTCCTGAAAGTGTTCAAAGAGTTAAAAATATTGTCAGAACAATTGCTGTAAGTTCAGCAGAAGCGGAAAGGGATTTTTCAAAGATGAACATAATGTTCAGAGAAGAGAAGTCGCCTAACTGTCTCTAATATATCAAACACAATGACTATTAGTCTAATCGGCCTACCTCTAAAGGAATGGGATCCTACTCCTCCAGTGAAAAGATGGTTAAGGATAAATCATTCAGCCAATGATGCTCGGATAAAAGCGAAGAAAATTGTAAGTAAGGACGCCAATCAAGAAGCAATATGGAAATATGTTAAATAACAGTTTTATTGTTTTTGTCAGGTATTATTTAATATTTTTTCATTAATATTTTAAAACTCTTTCTTATAACATAATCTAGTTTTGTGGACGTCTTTTATTGTTCTTATTTAAGTATTAACTGCATGAAATAATAAACTACCTTTTGGTATATAGTTTTTTTATACTTAGAACGGTCATTAGGGCAGCGAACTGGTTGTTAAATTATTTGAATCCCACCACTGTGTATAAGCCATGTAGATTGATAACAGCCATTGATATAAGCCATGTAGATTGATAACAGCCATTGATATAAGCCATGTAGATTGATAACAGCAAAAGACTACATTTTAGGTTATGTTCTTAACAGAACATTGATCTAAACAGCAAATTAAGGAGATCTGTGCCCATGTATTAGACCTAAACTGGGCCATTATACCGAAGTGACAAATATTTGCTGCTATATGTGGCATGGGTTTAGAATGATTGCCAGGGCAGTGAAGACCACAAGCATCAGTATACTATGTTCATAGATTGCACATATTCTATAGTCAATCTGCATACTTTATGTTATGATTTTTTTTTTTTTTTTTTTTTTTTTGTTAGTTGTTGGCGCATCAGCTTCTGTGGCCATAATGCACCTCCCAAGATTTTTGCATTTTACTATGATCCAAGCCCGAGATGGGAATCAAACCCGCGACCTTTGGGTTGCCAGGCAGGCACTTTACCCACCTGGCTAGCCTGGTTGGCTTTGTGTTATGAAACACTAGTTTCTGACAGAAACGTGACTACTGCCTGAGGCCATCACACTTAGCTATGATGTGGAGAAAAAAAAAAAGCCAATAAAATTTCTCCTATCCAGAGGGGAAAATAAGGTTGTTTCCTTTTTTGGCAAAGATATTGAAAGCCTGTTGCAAATTATTTCATGTCTCACCTCATATGGTATATGCTGGCTCCAGATGCTTTTGGTTCCTGAAACTGATTGCAGCACAAGTTTTCTATTAAGAATGAGAAAAGAGCACTCCAAGATGACAGTTTTGAAGAAGAAGAAACCTTATAAACCATACACAAACTACAATTTTTTAAAACATAACTAAAAAAAGGTGATGACACAATAAATCAGTGTCAACCTAAGGGTGAAAATATCTGAGAAATTATAAATGAAATAACAAAAGAATTTACATTAACAAATGAAAATAAAGCATATCTATTCAGATAACTCAAAGGTTTTTCATACTCTAAGAGTAATTTCTTTATAATCTACTATAAATTGTAAACTTTTTGTCTTATCTTGAACAGAAACAATCTATCTTTAAGAATCTACGCTAGTCACGTTTCTCTCAGATAGTGCACTTTCTTCTAACAACCAATCAACCAAAAGGATATTCTCCCAGAGAGCTGATTTTTCTTTGTTTCTAAAAGGCCTGAAGGTATGTTGCCTTCTTATATATATTTTATCTAATTTATATTAATTATAGGTAAATAATTAATATACATGCTGATATACAGGAACTTTCCCATATATTAGCTATTTTTTTTAAAAAACCTACAGGTTAATTAAATTACACTCCTGAGTAATCAGGAGTTTCGTGGTCATCTATTTCTTTATTTTCAATGATACTTAAGAGTACTAAAAACCTATCCACAAAAAATTTCAAAACAAACTACCAACAAATGAAATTCGTACTACCTCATCATTTATAAGAATCAATTTTCAGCTGAAACTTGTAGCCACATTCAGCAATAAAGTACTTCCACATAGTGAACAAACAAACAAACAGAATATTCTACTCTTGTTTTCAGCTCTCCACAACCTTGGCAGTAGACTTCCCTATGAGTCATAGCTATCTTTCTGATTTAGTCTGTTATGGCAATTAACTTACAAAATGGAAGTGAAATATTTAACAATTAATGGTTAAAACCATTAACTGTTAAATCAGTTAACAAATTTACACATCATATTATTGGTTCACATTGTATACTAAGGAATAATGATCTCAGTAAATGAATGTTGGACATGTTTTGCTTGAAGAACTATGTTCAGATTTTCAAATGTCATAACATTTAAAGCAGACAAGCAAATACTTTATTCAAGCTAAAAAGAATCAACCTGTGCAGAAATGAATGAGTAAGGATAACTTGCCTAGAGATGTCATCTTTCATGGATTGTTTTAGATTGCCTGCAAAAGAAGTTTGCGATTTGGAAGTTCTTTTTCTTGAGGAATTCATTAACTCTCATTTTTTTAAAACTTAAATTGGACTATGAATGTGAATTTGCATGTGAGCCAATGGTACTATCTAGTGATTTCTTGTTGCATTTCTTAATTTTATAACTTTGGAAAACTGTTATATAGTTTTTTCTCAGCACTTCTAATTTCTTCTTTAAATAGACTTGTCAGAGGTTGCCACAGTTCTACCAGTATAGTCAAACATTTACTCAAAGACAGCCAATGTGTACAACACATACTTCAAAAGCCTTTTTCACTTCAGTGATATACACTGATTAAAACAATTGCAATCTATCCTTTTTACCATTCCTTCTAGGTAGTAATAACTTTCGGAGGAAGAGAAATGGCTGCCACTGATTAATGTACTGATCTGCACAAACTGCTAAATTCAAACTTACTTCCTTTTGGTGATTTTTTTTTACGCCATCTTTGGTATTCATCTTGTGTATTTTCAAAATGCCTGGAGGCAAGGTCAGTGTTACATCACATTTCACACTTCAATTTATATCTCTTTACACAGCTGGTTTCCAAAATTTGATTAAGCAATGGGGCAACTGTTTTTGGTGATATGGTGGAAAACAGATGCAACCTTCAGGTCAGCTTCCTGCTTGCCTCTTTTTTTTGACTTACTTTGTGACTTTTCCTTATAAGCATTATATATATTAAGCAAAGCTGTCTCAAAGGGGTGTGGTGTCCTGGGCCAACTTTGCTTTAGCACCTGCCCTCCCATCCCATTCGTAAACACTGGAAAAGGTTTTTCAGTTCCAAATTAAAATAAATTTTGATTTAATATTAATAAAATCTTAAAATAATAATTTATTAATTTAAGGTTAATACACAAATAATTATTACATACTCTTAAAATTTCAGATTCAAACTAACTTTTTTCACCCTTAATAGTTGCAAATCTTTGGGTCATTTCATTCAGGTCCAAATCCTTGGTAATAGTATTTTAAACTGATAAGATTAATTTATCAATTGAAAATGCCACTAATACTTTCAACTGATAAGGATAACTCATCCAACTGATCTAGTATCATTATGGAATGAAGGTAAGTTTTAATTAACTTCACCACTGAAGAGCTCCATTCTACAATGGGAACTGATACTGGCAATGTTACAGGAATTCTCAGTTCCCATGAAAAGATATGTCAATGAAGCCTATCAAATTGTTTGAACACATGAACTGCACAATTTTTGGTGGAAACGTTTTCACAAATATTTTAATTCTTCATATAAATTGATGTCGGAGAAGTCTTTCTCATTACCATCTGTATGGAGAATTTCTAAACTATAAAACAGTTATGTAGCTCTTCATCACTTATTTCAGCGGCATAATTCAAATTACGAGGGGTGATCATTTAATTCGCAGACTGGTGCAAGACATCTAAATTGTCATCATCTGAATTTTATGCGGATTTCTTCTTCTCGAAATACTCTCCCTTGAACTTCATACACTTTCGCCACCATCATACCCACTCATTATATGTTTCTTGCAAGCCATTTTTCAAAAGACTTGAAGTGCTTCCACTGTGGCTCTGCTAGCATTGTTGTTGGACATGAAATGCTTGCTTTCCAGAGCTTTCTTCAGACATGGAAACAGGGAGAAATCACACAGGGCTAACTCCAGTGAAAAAGGGAGGTTGTGGCAAAATATTGGCACATATGGCAGTATTCACTGGCTGCACAACACTAGCCGTATGAGGCCTAGCATTGACTTAGAGAAACCAATTCACATCAGAAAGTTCTTGACGTTTCCCATGAATGGCACGCCGAAGTTTGACTCTGAGAACTCAGAGTATGCTTCCTTATTCATAGTTGTTCCATGAGGCACAAAATATGTAACAAGAATGCCAAAAAAAAACAAAAGAACCTTTTGTTCGTCAGCCAAACGAGAAGCACAAAATTTCTTAGGTCTTGGTGAATCAGAATGCTTCCACTCACTCGACTGTTGTTTTGTCTTTGGATCATAATGAAAAATCCAAGTTTTTCACTATGATCCAGATCACTAATCACTATTTCATTTAAGAAGTTTTGACCCTGTGTTTCAAAACGATCAAGCATTTCTTTGCACAGGTCTACTCTTTGCTGTTTTTGTTCAGGAGTCAAATTGTGTGGAATCCAGCAGGCAGAGACTAACATTTTCAGGTGATATTTAACAATATTGTGAGCACTAGCATATGAAGTGGACATTCTAATAATTAATTCATGAAGTGTAATCTGCCTGTCTTCATCCAAAATTTCCTGGGCTTTTGCGATTTGCTCAGGTGTTGAGGAAGGCTGACCTAGTCTTGGGTCATCTGCAACAGCCTCACTGTCTTCACCGAATTGCTTGTCCATTTAAATATGGCCATCCTACCAAGTCACTCAATACCTTACACTTCATTCATCTCTAACTGTTTCCAATGCATTTAAGCCTTGTCTGACACAATAACAAATCACACATTGCTGTTCAATCTGTATGTCCAACATAATACTTGCTTCAAAACGATTGTCAGTGACATGTGGCTAAAAAAAAAAAAAAAAAAAAAAAAAACTCTTCACACAACACTAGCTTGGCAAGTACTGGCATGCACACACAGAGTTTGCTCAATAGCGATGAGGGAGAGCCTCTAGCGGCAGTCCAAATTTTGCATGGTAAACATAAAATATTGTAGTCTGTGAATTAAATGATCACCCCTTGTACACAGAAATTGAAATTAATCATTATGATTTACGATTGACTCAAACCTGTCCTTCAATGACTGGATTGCATTATCTAAAATATTGAAAAAAAAAAGGGGGGGGGGTGATCCTATAATTTTTCTCTATCATTATGAAATATTCATTATCCAATACTTTTTTTTTAGCTGAATTCTTGTTTGCTCAAGCTCAAATTTAGGTTAAATTTTCAATTCAATTGCCAACTTTTTTTTTTGCATCATCTAGAAGGCATTTAAATTTATTATCTGTTCTGCAATTTCTAAGGTATTCAATTGATGTTGATAATTTGATTGATTTGTCCCAAGACTTCAAGACAAAGTCAAGTCACAAAGTTTTTAAATTAAAAGTTTTGCAGTTGTGATCCTGATTCAATAAAAGAAGGAGTAGAGAAAGACAGCTTGTGACATATTTGAATTTATTTCTAAGAGGGAGCTGCTTGCTATGGTTAAATTGGCTCAAAATGTCTTAACAAACAATCGATCAGCAGATAAATTTCTTTAATAGTTTTTTAAAGGTCAAACATTCATAGGGTGTCCATATGTCCCTGTTTTCCTGGTTTATGTGAAACTGTCCCAAAAGTTTTTTTCGGGATGCTTAAATGTCCCAGTTTCTTATTATGAACATTTTTGTACAAATGCATTTTCGCGTAATCAAAAAACAGCAGCAGAGTTCGTACCATTGTCTTCAATCGCGTCACCAGTCACAGTTTGTACATCTCCTTTCACCGCTGGGTTGTGTCCAGTGCATGTGATTTGATCAGTTTATAGATAAAGATAAAGTGAAATTTTTTGTAACAGTTTTTTAATTAGTTTAAGCTGCATAATAAAAAAATACCTAAACGTAAATGTGTTTTCAAAGAGGACTTCCAGAAAGAATGGAGCTTTATAAAAAAAAATGGATGACACGAAAATGAGGCTGAATGCAGAATGTGCTCATGTTTCATCAATATAAGTCACAGTGGGAGACATGATATCAAAGATCATGCTAATTCTAAAAAACATGCAATCAAATTTCTAGCAACTGCATCATCATCCAAATTGGAACAATTCTTTGTCAAAGAAAATTCAAATGAACATGACAAGCCATCGCTGAACTTATGATGGTGCATCATTTAATTTTCTTTGACTGCTCCTCAAGCCTTTTCGGTCAACTTTTTAATGACTCAAAAATCGCACAAAAATTTTCCAGTGCACGAATGAAAACAATTGCACTAATAAAGAATGTACTGACTCCTTATTCACTTAAAGTTTTAAAAGATGTCAATAGTACTGAATTCTTTGGAATTTCTGCTGATGCAAACAACCATAAATCAGAGAAGGTATCTCCACTGTTATTGCATTATTTTAACGAGAAAAATGGTATGCAAGTTAAACTTCTTAAGATGAATTTTTTACCCAATGAGACATCAGAAACTATCGCTAACTACATTCTTACTTCTCTGAAGGAAAATAATATCCCCAAAGAAAAGTGTATTGCATTTGGAGTTGACAACACAAATGTTAATTTTGGAGGCATCAACAGAAGAGGCCAATGCAACATATTTTCTCGACTCCAAAATTTGGCTAATCGTAAGTTAAGGGATTCCTTATGTACTGTATTGTAATGACTAATTATAATATAGTAGCACAACTTAATTTCCAGCACTCACCTCTTGACAATCCGCTTGGATGAGATGAAATTATAGAAACCACATAGTTAAAAGAGTGAGAAGCTTACTTGTATGAAATCATTACTAAAGACATGGTTCAATGTGAATTTTAAAAAAAATTAAAAATATAAAAACTGAGTGAACACTATTAAAAAACTGCACGTAAGAAAGGAAAGGAAATGTACGTTCTATTTCACAGTTGTCAATTAAAATTGTTAAGATGGAAATAACCTTGGATAGAATAAATTATTAATGAAAAAGCCAATAGTTGTGCACAAGCAACTTTTGATATTCGTCTTCAGTTAGCTTTGTGAGAAGAGGAACGCGAACGGTATAAAAAGAAGAGTTATTACCCGAGATGCAATTCATGATACGTGGGAACTTTATGTGTGCCAAGTTCCAAATGGGGGAAGAGGTTGATTGGGAGTTTTGTGTTTAGTACGTTTAATGACATGTCGACGAAACCATTCGATAACTAGTGCCTCATTTTGGAAAATTTTATAATTGAACCTAATTTGATTATTGTAATCACCGAATCGATTAGTGGATTATGAGTGTGGGAATGGATGAGGCACTAGTTATCGAATGGTTTCGTCGACACACGTTGTTAAATGTACTAAACACAACTTCCAATCAACCTCTCCCCATTTACTTGGCACACAAAGTTCCCACGTGCCCTGAATTGCATCTCTAGTAACAACTCTTCTTTTTAAACCATTTGCGTTCCTCTTCTCACAAAGTTAACTGAAGACGAATATCGAAAGTTGCTTGTGCACAACTATTGGCTTTTTTCATTAATAATTTATTCTATTCAAGGTTATTTCCATCTTAACGATTTTAATCGACAACTGTGAAATGGAATGTATATTTCCTTTCTTACGTGCAATTTTTAATATTGTTCACTCAGTTTTATGTATTTAATTTTTTTTTCAAAATTCAAATTGAACCACACCTTTAGTAATAATTTCGTACAAGTAAGTTTCTCACTCTTTTGACTACGTGGTTTCAATAAATTCATCTCATCCAAGCGGATTGTCAAGAGGTGAGTACTGGAAATTAAGCTGTGCTACTTTATTATAATTACTCCAAAATACGGTTAATTCCAATATCAAATGTCAAGTGCACATATTTCATAAACTTGCTCAATCGGGAGCAGGAAGACTAGCAGTTAACGTGGAACTGGTAGTTATAAAAATATTTTCTTACTTTCAACACTTATATGGTTCTAACGGAACATTTAAAGGAATTTTGTGCTACCATTGATATAGAGTATAAAAAATCACTCTATCGCTCATTGATATTATTTCCTGCCACTGACCGCATTTAAAATTTTTTCGAAGGTTTGAAATATTGTTTTTTTTCATCCGAAGAAAAGCCTCCCATTTTTATTGAGAAATTTTTTTAGCTTTCTCAATTTCTTCAATAAGCAGAAACTAAAAAAAAAAAAAAAAAAAAAACCAATTATAATTATTTTAGAGGTTAAAACAATTGTTGAAGAAACAATTAAGATGTTAGAAAAATTATTCAGTGTGATATGGAAAACCAAAGAGTTCATAAGTTTAAAAACAAAATTATAGATTTTTTTATTCAACAGCTAAAAATTATTTAGAAAATTGGTTAAAACCCCTAGAACTATTTCAGTTCTTAAACTGGACGCTAATGGAAAACATTCCAAAATGGGAGGATACAGCAAATTCTTCGGAATCATTTGAAAAAAACTGAAATTAAGTTTGATGAAAATTTATTATATGATCAGTTTGGAGTTAAAAAAAAATTGCCATAAACAAAGTCGAAAATAATAAAGAATGGAATACACTGAGTTGTGATGAAAAACAGACAACATTACTTAAAAATCAAATTCCTTGAACAAAAGAGGGGCTTTATTAGATTATGTTCATAATTATTTGCAATTCCAGGTCAATGCTGGCTGCGAGCAAATATTTTCTCCCATTATTAATCCCTGGGGGCAATTTTTACCTGGTACAAGTTAACTAACTTATTCTATACTTTTTGCTCTATTCACAGAGCTGAAACTTGCAATAGCTGGAGCCAGAACTGTTGGATAGAGTAGAGATTATAGAAATAATTAGTTAGTTCCAGGATAGTAATTTGAAGCCAAGCCCAACAAAAATGTTAAAAATGGATGGGACTGAAGCAGGGAATACAATGGACTGATCACTGATGAGTGTAATAGGTTAGAGATAAGTACAGTTAATGCAATTATTACATGTGTTTTTAATTTGAGGGACCTAAACTGCACAGATTGTAAGAGTAAAATAAAATTAAAAATAACAAAGATCTGTTAAGTGTTCTGCTAAATATATTAATAAAAAATAGTTTTCATATTTATTGCATAAATTTGTTGTTAAAATTTAAGAATTGTATTCTGTTTTTGTTAATTCTATGTTTTGGAAATAAAAAAAAAAAGGTTTTTTTTATTAAAACAAAATATCCCCACGTTTTTTCCCGATCCTCCCCCATAACATGTCCCGGTTTTGTGTTCTTCTAATATGGACACCCTAAACATTCACACCCTAATTTTCTACATAGAAATGGCTCTTAACTATTCTATCCACTTGTTGCTCGATAGTGGTTTTTTTTTTTTTTTTTTTTTTCCCCTGTTTCTCTTGATTTTTTGGCATCCACAAACTTCAGTACCTTGAACCAATGCCATGATGGCTCATCCCTTAAGTCAACCCTGATTTTAAGTACCCTAAAATGTGAAAGTATACTAGTCTGAGAGAAGAGTAGAAGAGAAGAGAATTACATCATAGGAATCCAATATCAACCACTGCTTTTTGTGAAGATACCTTTTCTTGAAAAAAGTATCTTCATTTACCACTTTTTATTACACTTTGAAGCCAAGATGGCAAATCTGTGAATACCCTGTATAATTTGTGTAATAAGTTTAAATGATCTTTATATATACAATTTTTGAAATGAAATTTTTCTTTTTGCACATGCCAATATATGCTTAAAAAAACTTAAGTTCTAATAACATAATTTAGGTTATCAAGAATTAAAGTGGAACTATGGCAATAATTTTGAAATACTGTCTTAAATTTCACTAGGTCTACCTTGGTTCACAATTTATGAAAATGAATGTGATACAGCACATTCATTTTCATAAAATAAGCATGCAACTCAAACTGAAGAAAATTGCCTTATTACCTGCGAATAGCTTTACTTGCTCTCTCCATTCAAGCCTTTTGAGCAATTATGGATATATTATTGAAACTAAAATGATGAAAGATTGAAATTTTATTCAGCCATCAAACACTAAGAATGTGGACAAAAAATGTTCGAAGACATCACTTTCGTATACCACCAGCAAGTAATTCTCAGAGTTGATATCCTGAAAGTAAAATGAAAATTTAGACAAGGGAGAGCAATATACACAATATAAAGCAATCATTCAAAACTTCCCCCCCCCCCAAATTGAGACATTACCTATCTTCATAGCTTCAATTGATAGCTAACTAGAGGTTTTACCAACAATTTCTATACTCATAATATGATTTGAACTTACAGCCTCATCCAGCTGCACAACAGTTGCATTGTCAACTATGCTATTGTGGCTGTACTTATTTCAATGTGAATGCATACACAAAAATACCTTCATCATATCAAATTAGCAAAAAAAAAAAAAAAATCACAGAATTTACAACAACAAATGACTTACATGGCTGTTCAACTTATGTATTAGCATTAATAAAAGCTAAATGATGCAAAGAAAAGAAAATTTTCACATATCCTTCCTTAAATTAAGTGCACGTCCCAAGTTCATCCAACTGGGCATTTGTGGCAAGCAGACGTGTCTTGGCGGTACTCGTCATAGTGATTACAGAGAATCTGAGATTGAGGGGATTAGTGGAGTAGAGTACAGTTACAGAGGTTTGAACATTGCTTTAATTAGTATACGTATTGTAAAGTTTATTTTGATATAATTTTTTTTTCCTGTAATAGTTAGATTTTTATAATATTATAAATATAAATTTTTGAAAGTTACTCTCATGATACTTTTGTTGATATTCTCATTGATACATTATAATTTTACAATGGTTGTTTCAAGATCCACCTTGAACACTTCATCAGAGGGTATTGTGACTCATATGGAAATAGCCGTAGGCGATTTCAGGGTGAATCATGATTTTATCCTTTGCAGAACCTGTGGCATGTATTCCAAGGTAGACCTAGTGGATAATCACAACTCACTTGGTGATTCTTTTCTTTGTCTCCATCGTACGGAGTGTACCAATCTGAAGTTAAAATTTGGTCCATTGCTAGAACAATTTGAGTCACTGAAAAAAATGGGCGTTTCCCTTCAGAATAATGTAACCGGGAGCACGTCAGGGACTCAAAACCCTAGTAACCTACCAAGTGGTGCACTTCCGATTCAGGCCCCAGAACAGAATAACCACAAGCGCAAACTACTCTGGTTCAAAAGGACTTCTTAGCTCTATTAGGAGACTCCATTGTCAGGGAAACGGGAAATATTTTTTGTAATAAAGATAGGTGGACTAGAACCATGGTATGTTTGCCGGGAGAATCTGATGCTTACATCTTTGCAGACACAAAGAGAACCATCCATTTGATAATAACCTGCAAACTTTTCATTTCAGTTTCTAAACACAGAAATCCTCGTGATTTTTGCCAGCAAATTCCACTGTTGCAACCTAGATCCTAATAGCTCACCCTATTGCTTTGAAAGATTTAAATCCCTAACCAAATCATTAAGTTCACTTTGCTCAATTAAGTGTGGGGTTTGTCATTATCAGGATTGTAAATAGGATTGGTAGATGTTGAGGGAGCAGGTATGAACTCTAGTGACTCTTGTTCTTCTTCTGGAATAGGGAGTTCTGGTGTGGGTGGCACTGGTCTTATTGCAGATGGAAGGTCAGTGTATTTTATTTTAACTATTTTTCCTTGAAAACCCCTTAGTATTTGTGAGGCAGAAATAACAATCTTCGGGGTGACTTGTTTGTTCTCGCCAGATCATTGGAACAGCAAAAGGCATTTTAGAATTGTGCCCTTTCAACCATTGTCAGATTTATATAGCACATATGTGGTGCCCACCTTTTATCCTGATCACCCATGTGACAAACAGAATAAAAATAATAAGCTTGTTTCACCTTGTCTGTGATTGATCATTGTTGCGACTTCACTGAAAACTGTCCAAAAACATAGCAAAAATCATTTGGTGAATTAACACACACATGCCATTTTTGCTCCATTTCACAAGACCAAAACAGAACTTTAAAACACCACAACCTACCACTAGATCTTACAAATCGAACTAACCCAAAAGTGTACATTTAAGGGCTAAAGACAGCTTGTAAACAAGTTGTCTTTCACAGAGGTGCTTGGCCGCCAGAAATATAATAGGGTGCAAACATGCTACCGCATAGTAAGTATTATAGCAATATAACTCAGAGCTTCAGGGCCATAAAACTAAAAAGAGGTATCAGTATACCATTAAACAACAAAGATATTTCTCTTTTGTTACGATAAATTTGACCGGGAAAGGTACAGAGATTTTGAAGCTATTTTATTTCAAAGTGCTTTTGCATTTTTCTAAAACATGTAAAAACATTTTACTGTCATTCATAATCACCAGCACTTACAAATTAACAAAAAAATGCTTAATTTCACCCATGTAGCAAAACGTTGTTGACCAATGTAATCAGTGGTGAAACCTTGTCATATTTTCAAGTTTAAATTTTGACTTTGACTTTCATGTTCTGCTAGTGAAATTAGTGACTGGACTGAAAATTTTAATGTAATTATACATACAAGGCTTAGGAGTTGTAGTTCCTCAGTATATATATATTTGTAGGTTTTTATGCTTATATGATTACACAGATTTATTCACTGCAACATATACCATTATTATTTATATACTCATCTCACCTGTTGAGTAAAATGAAAGGAAATCCATCACATAAGTGGGCCTTATAGAGAGCCCAAAAAAAAAAAAAAAAATGTTTTTATATTTGCAGTTCAATAGGAAAGTAATACAGTAGTTATAATTTTACATGATTTTTTTTTATTTTTATGATATTGTTCTACAAACTCAAAAATATATGCATTTCTCAACTGACTTCAGGATAGAATCTTAAATTACATAACTTATTATTATTAGTTACAGTTTTTACAATCAGTTTAGGAATTTTATTATTATTCCTAGGTTATATGGATATAAATTCCATCTAACAATTATTGTTCCCAGTAAAATAAATGTCTCAATAAAAAAGGAATTGTGCGGCCACCAGCTAAATTTCATGGCCATTTTTGTGACTACCAGAAAAACTCTTGAGAAGCACTGTTCTATACAATGAAGGCTAGTACCAATGACCTAAGCAAGCATGGATACATGCTATTTCAGTTATCAAGTGCAAGTGCACTTAATGTATAAAATGAGCATGACTTAGACCAGGGGTCGGCAAACTTTTTTTGGAAAGGGCCAGATTGTAAAATTTTTAGGCTCGGTGGGCCAGGTAGCAAGCTCGAAGATATTTACATGGGTAATTCTACTCATAGAGCAACAAAAAAAAAAAAAAGGTTCAAAATCTTTTTATTAGGAAGTGATATTTTACATAATATTTATACACATGCTGACACACAAATAAATGAATAAAATATTTCCATTTATTAATAAACATATTATAGAACTCGTTAAATTTTGTACTAATGCGATGAATGTAATTGTTTTTTCTGAGATAATATTTCATCATACTGGAGTTCGAAGTTAATATCTCAACTCGACTATCGGCTATTGCAGCGCGTAATTTGATTTATTTAAAATTTTTTTCATGTAAAAAACAATATTAACCCGCGGGCCACAGTTTGCCGACCTCTGACAGACTATGGATTCTTTGCACAAGACTTCTTGGTTCGTGGGGATATTTTTGTGTGCCATTCAGATGATTCCAACTTGGTCTCAGGGTCTCTTGTCTGCTTTTCTTACAAAGCTCAGATCCTGTGTAGATTTTTCAAACAAATCACCTGTGACGGCTTTCCTGCAGTCCATATGATTGTCCAACAGAAAATGTGGAACAAATTCCGTATCCATGCAAAACATTGCTAAATTATGCATCAGGAGTGTGTGTACTGAGCCCACAGAAGCCCAAATTCATGAGCAATCTCAACAACAGTCATTCTCCTATCATATCATGAGTTCCTTCACATTCATGATATTTTCATCATTTTGTGATATCAAAGGGCAAAGTTCATCTTCCAGCATCTTTGTAGTATTTTCTCCAAGTTTAAAGAAGAACTTGATTTGATGTTAGTATGCCATTCAAACTGCGAAATTCCACAGTCAGCTGTGACAAACGAGTGAAGCAGCCAAGCCAGTTCCCATTTGGCATGCGTTTGCCCCAAGATCAATGTCATTGTCCCATGAAACCTTATGGCTGTAGTGCAAACAATTTAAATACAAGCGTGCAATTCCAGGAACTTTTTGAATGTGCTACATACTTTCAATTAGTATTATTAGTGGCAAATGATGCAAGAAAGCAGCAAAAAAACTCTTTTTTCATATCATCTGTCCATTGTCTCCAATAATATGTCTAGTTTTTCTTTGAATTTATTCATACTACTACCCAACTCCACAACAACAGATGGAAGTCTGTTTACAACAATGAACCACCCACTAGCTGAATGCAAAGTTCTGCACATCTATATTCTGGAATCAGCATTATCCAAATGCAGTACAGAGCATTTATTAATGTTAAACCTCAGTTGCCACATTCAGCTAATCCACTTAGTTTATTTAGATCTTCTTGCAGCACCATATCCTTATTATTGTCATTAACTGCTCTGCACACATTTGTATTAGCTCTTGTGCCAAGGAACCCTCACTAAACTGACCAACCAAATAACTATATCATCATTAATATATATTATAAACAGTAAATAAATGAGAAGGAAAAGTTGTTCTGCAAGTTTGAAGGATGTTAAAAGGATGCTGACTGGTTTCAGCATGTGTTTGGGGCAGTTTGAAAGAAAGATAGAATTACAGAAGAACAATACCTGGTTGTTGTTTGGATTTTAGGAGCATTAGCAACTAAGGCCATATTGCTCCGGGGATATGCGGTGGTCATTCCCTGACCTTTCCGCATCCTCCGTATTTGGTGGTCATGGGCTCGAACCCCGGTCTAATCAAGAAGCGTGTGCTACGCACTGCTGCTCCTGCCCACCTGGCTATGGAGGCACCAGAAGAGAACAATACCCATGGAAGTATCTATATAAAAGGCATGCAGCAGGCAACAGAACATCTACAAGAAAGAGTGGAGAGACTTTGTTAGAGATGGATCATGAATTAACATGATTGCCCTCTTTTATACAGAGTCTAGAAGCCTGGGAGAGGTTTTGGAGGTGCCAACCCAAATGAGAGAACATTCCATGGTAGGGAGGAGTTGAGATTTGTACAAAGTGAGTAGCTGTTTGGAAGAAGTGTTGCAGAGAGCAAAAGAGAAAACCCAGTTTTTTTAGATGCAGAGGAAGAAATATCTGTGATGTGCTTATGCCAAGAGAGATTAGAAATCAGGGTAATGAATCCCCAATAGAGATATGTGATCTTGTCTAGAAATGTGTGTCATTGAAGATAACTATAGGAGCAGAAGAATCCTTTTTTGTGAGATATAAGATAGGACTAGAATTTTAGAAGGATTAAAATAAACTAAGTTAGCACTGCCTCACTGCATAATTACCTGAAGATCAGCATTTAAGGAATTGGTAGTGGATATTCAAGAAGTTGAAGCTGTTTATGCAGCTTCAACTTCTTGCAAAGGTTTCTAAAACTAGAAAGTGAAATGCAATGTGCTATCATCAACAAAACTATGGATAGGATTTCCCATCAATGAAAGAAGGTCATTAATACATAAAAGGAAAAGTAAGAGTAGGTGAAAAACTGAACTTCAGGAACACCAGCATTAGTGAAGAAGTTAGAAGACAGAAAGCCATCTATCATCACTGTCAGACAGAAAAGTGGATACCCAATTACAAAAAGTAAGATGGAAGTTTATTTAGGAGACTTTTATGCCAAATGCAATCAAAAGCTGTTGAAATGTCAAGAGCAACTGCTTGAGTTTCACCAAACTTTTCCATCAAAAATGTCCATAGATGGATAACATAAGCAATATATCACCGGGGGGGGAATCAACACTGACAGAATCCATAGCAGCAATCATTGATTAGATGGAAGGTTTCTACATAGTTTAGGAGTTGGAAGTTGATGGATTTCTCTATTACTTTAACTTATAGGCAAAAGTTTTGGCCAATAGCTTTAGCAAGAGACCAGAATGCTTGACTACCATTTGCACAAGAAGCACTAGGCTGTTCAAAATCTAGTTTGAACTGGTTAATACCTGTTTTACAATTGTTACAAGCTTTGGTGCAGGCAGAAAATGAATTTGAAGATTTGGATGCAAGCCAATTGCGAAATGCAACATTCCTATCTTGAACAGCCTTGCACACTTACTGGAAACCAAGGTTTAGATAAATGTTAAGATTTTAAGGTGGAGTGTGGAATAAAGGATTTCAACCCCCACAAGAATAATTTCACTGACACAATCTGAACAAAGGTTGCATCAGAAGATTTAAAACAGTAATCCAACCAAAAAAAAGATATCTCACAGATGATCCCATTTTGCATTCTTCTAATGTGGCCATTCCCAACACGAGGTTGGGAATGGCCACAAGAGAAAGGCTCCATTGGAGAAGTTATGATCTGAGATGCCTAGAAGATCATTCACCTCACCCATGTACTTGGAAGGACTGTTTGTGAGAAAAAGATCAAAAATGTTGGCTGTATGATGAGGATTGTCTGGTATTCTAGTATGTAAATGAACAATCTGTGTGAGGTCATCAATAATTGCAAAAGCCGTAGCATCTTCACCAGCTAGGTGAAGTGAACAGAAAATAGAAGCCAGCTGGAGTTGTGAACATTAAAATCACCAAAGAAAATTACCTCAATGTTAGGAAAATTGGACTGGAGAATGTAAGAAAGGAAGTCAAAGATTTACAAGTGATTAGCAGAATTAGGAGATATAGAGGCAAAAGATGAATTCTGAAAGAGTGGCACAAAAGATTTTAGGCTAGAATATTAAAGAGGAGATTTCAAATTAAGTCTTTTACAAGAAATATTAGAACTGACATATGCACAAATACCACCTTTGAAATGAAAAGAATCATAGAGAATAAATAGGACAACTGAAATGAGCAGTAGTTGAATCAACCAATAACTGATTCTGTCAGAAAAAATATGTGGCATTTGGCAGACTAATTGGAAATGGGTTGGAACTGAGATCACTTAAATGTATAGAAATCTAAATATATGACATCAAAATTATTCTTTGCATCCACTTCCTTTCTGACAACTTCATGGTAGATAATGAGATAGGTCAGGCATGATCGAACCTTAACAAATCTGTGCTGTGATTGCCTCATGGCTTCACTCCTATCTAGGTTACCTTGCATTATTTTTTTTAACTATTGACTCCACAATTTTTCTTTGGGACAGAAGTCAAACTGATAGGTCTGCAATTAGTATTCACTTCACCCTTTGAGCCACCCTTGTGATTATGGCCAAAGCTTTAACCACTTCTGCAGCTTTTTTTAAAAATATAATTGGCTAGGTTCTTATCAGCCAGGGGAGTTTTGTTTACTTTACTTTTAGCAGCAATTTTTCTTTTTCCGTTATTATAAAATCATTTAATTTTCAATCATTATTAGACAGAATTTTGCTAACCCTGTTTTTATAAACTTCATGTGTGAACTTAGATACAAAATAATTATTTATTTTACAGAAATCTGTACAGGATCATCAACAGTTATGCCATTTATGTCAGGAGGACCAATGTGATTCACCATTTTCTTGTAGTGTTCATATATACGCAAAGAATTCTCGTAATCTGCCTGATCCTGCTTAACCCCCAGGTAACTTCATTACAGACTAGTTTTTACTTACTATACAACTCTGCATCTCCACAATTTATAATCATTGCATTTATTTGTTTGTTTGTTATTTGGTTTTTAGGAGCATTAGCAACTAAGGCCATATTGCTCCAGGAATATGCGGTGGTCATTCCCTTGACCTTTACGCATCCTTCGTATTTGGTGGTCACGGGCTCGAACCCCGGTCTACTCAAGAAGCGTGTGCTGCACACTGCTGCTCCTTCCCACCTGGCTAACATTTATTTAAACTCTCTGGTACTAATTTGATATTACACAGATTTAGTTCCAAACCTTGAACAATCTTGATTGCTATAAAACACAGTGGCATCTATGATTACATCTCTGAACACTTCAATTCTGGCATTTACACCTTTCAACATTGGTTGACCCCATTAAAAAAAAAAAAGTTTAAAAAACGCCTGAGCCCATTACAATCACCTTCGCAAAAACAAAAACACCTTCTCTCTGTCCTTGATATTAGTTATTTCTTTGAATAAATCCCACATTGATACAATATTACTACTGCTACTTAAAGATTCCATTACTTGAAGATTCATAATACATAAATCACTGCTGACAAATCAAGAATATTGCTCTAACATGTTGATGTGGTAAATAGTCAACTGGTAAATCAAAAAATGTTCTATTGAGTGAGTCATCCAGTAAATCAAGAAACATTCTACCAAATGATGCAAGGAAGCAAGTTTATACAGCTTCATCAGCTAACAGGGAACACAACACACCCCTACCTATCTACCCACTATCTCCCTCGAATAATTATTAATCATTCTAAGAAATTATTATTAATCATTCTAACTAAGAAATATTGTTCACGGTTTAGGCCTAAATGGTTGTCAGATGAACTAATGAGACATGTGGCAGAGAAGAAAAATGCATGGGATACATACAAATTAATGGGTGACATGGAAGCCTATGATAGATATAAGTTGGTCTGTAACCAAGTCACAAAGGAGATTAGGCAGGCAAAGGCAGACTACGAAAAATCCTTGGCAAAGGATGCAAAGAAAAACAGAAGAGTTCTTTACATATTTAAATTCGAGAAGGAAAGGGATGAATCAGATTGGTCCACTGGATATTGATGGTTCAACAGTTGAGGATCCTGCTCAGGTGGCTAACAATCTAAACGAGTATTTTGCATCTACATTCACGCATGAGGAGTTATTCAGGAAGGAGAATGATGTAGGTAAAGTAAACATTGGCAGTGAGCTGGATGATTTTGTAATAACTGAGAGGAAAGTGGAGGAGAGATTGTTGAGGATAAACATAAAAAAGGCACCTGGGGTGGAGGGGATCTATCCAGTTATATTAAAGGAGGCAGCAAAGGAAGTAAGCAAACCCCTAGCCATAATTATGAGAGCTTCTTTGGACTCAGGGGAGGTACCCATAGACTGGAGATGTGCAAATGTAACCCCAATTCACAAAGGAGGATCAAAGGCTGACACAAGTAATTATAGACCTGTTAGTTTAACTTCTGTTCCAGGTAAGTTAATGGAGGTACTGGTTAAAGAAGCACTGCAGGATCATCTAGACAAGAATTCAGTTATAGCTCAGACGCAGCATGGTTTTGTTAAGGGCAGGTCTTGCCTGACCAATTTGATTGGATACTATGATGTAGTCACAAAAGAACTGGATGCAGGGAATAACTTTGATATTATATATTTGGATCTTAGAAAGGCTTTTGATACTGTTGCACATGGAAGACTGCTGCACAAATTGGAGCAGTGTGGCATTGGAGGCAAATTGCTGCTATGGATAAGGGGATGGTTGAGTGGCAGAAGACAGAGAGTGGTAATCAATGGACACTGCTCAACGTGGACTAATGTTATTAGTGGAGTTCCTCAGGGTTCAGTGTTGGGTCCGTTGTTGTTTTCGGTGTTTATGAATGATATTGATGATGGGATATCAAGTTTAATGTCCAAGTTTGCAGATGATACAAAGGTTGGCAGGGTTGTTAAGGACACTACTGACGCTATGCTGCTGCAACAGGATCTGGAAAGGTTGAACAGATGGGCTGAGAGGTGGCAAATGAAGTTTAACATTGACAAATGTAAAGTACTACATATGGGAAACAGTAACCCCAGAGCAACGTATCAACTCTGCGGTACTACACTGACAGTGGTGGAGAATGAAAAGGACCTGGGGGTAATTGTGCAGGCAGATATGAAGTTCCCTGAGCAGTGCAGATGAGCTGCAAGAGTAGCTCATGGTGTCTTGTCAATGATATACAGGAATTTTTCTAGCAGGGATAAGGAGGTGATTATTCCCTTGTATAAGGCAATGGTTAGGCCACATCTTGAGTACTGTATACAGGTCTGGAGGCCTCATTTCAAGAAGGATGTAGAGCTGCTGGAACGGGTACAGAGAAGGGCAACAAGATTAGTGAATGGAACAAAGGGTTGCTCTTACGAAGAAAGGCTTAAGTTTTGCAAATTACAGTCTGGAGACTAGGCACCGGCGAGGTGATCTGATAGAGGTGTATAAGGCTTTGAATGGTTTGAGCATGCTCAATGCCAATGGGATTCTTCATCTTGCTCAGAATAATCACCTCAGAGGGCATAAATTCAAATTGAGGAAGGACGGATGTCGGATAGATGTGCGGAAATTTGCCTTTGGCCAGCGGGTGGTTGGTTGGTGGAACCGACTTCCATCACTTGTTGTTGAAGTTGATAGCCTAAACAAATTTAAAGCTCAACTGGACAGGTATTTCGAACGAACGGAGGGGTGAAATGGGAGTGGGTTTTTTTTTTTTTTTTGGGTGATGCTGAATAAGCTTGCTTTCTTGCATCATATGCCTCTACTAATGCTAATGCTAATGCTAATTCAGGGGCTTAAAAGTAATGAATATGGAATTCCTTTACTTCAATCTACTGTATAAGAGTTTTACACAGAATCAGTTGGGTGGGAGAAGGATAATTCAGATCCGCATTTATCTGATAAGGGTCAAAGTAATGCTTGCACTCACCCCATAAATTCTTGTTTGTTGCCATAACAACCGATGTTGATAGGTTGTTCTGAGGGTAGCAATGTTTCAAATGAGAGGGAAGATATAGCTTGGGATACAAACCTAAATAATTTCAAGGGGTGTGCCAGAGCAGTAAACTATAGAAGATTACTTAGTCTAACTATGTCTACAGTAATTCAGGAGTGTTGTCAATAAAATGGCTGAATTTGAACTCTTAGTTAAGACACCTAATACTGATGTAATAGGGCTAATAGAAACATGGTGCCACCCGGAAATTGGATGATGAGTTCCATTACAGTATGTATAATGTATTTAGGAAAGATAAGGTAGATAGGAGTGGAGGGGTCATGCTCTTAAGAAAAGCAGCCTGAGTGCGAAAAGAGTTTTTGCTGAGTCTGAAATTACGTTTGCCAGCATAGAATCTGTGTAGTGTTGGAAGCAAAGAAACAACGAGAGTGGGAGTAATCTACGGACCAGAAGATTGTGAAGAATATATAATGGAGTCTTTACATGCAGATAAGTGGGCAAGCAAGCGTGAATGCCTTATTATAGGCGACTTTAATCTTGGAATAAGTATGAGGGAAATTTAAGATGGGGAAAAACTTTTTAAAATAAACAAGATGATTATTATTTGTACCAGCATGGTAGAGAAAGTACTAGGGAATATTCTTGAAATCATCATTAATAAGGGTTCAGACGACATCATAGAGTTTAAACTACAGGAACAACTGTCAGAAAGTGATCATGCAATCATCAGCTGGAAGATGAAGAAAGATGTTGCAGTAGTTAAAGGTAAAGGCATGGTTTTTAACTTCAGAAGACGGGACTTTGACAGTTTATGGCATCTGTGAACAGGGGGGGGGGGTTGTCAAGGGATGGTGAATACATACTTTTAAAGCAAAAATCACAAAAGCCATGAACACATACATACCTTTAAGAAAATATTACAGATCAACTTGTACCTGTTGTAGGCTTCAATACTTTTCATTGCTTGTAACTGTCCCATGCTATCTTTTTCTGCTCTATTTAACCAGCTGGCTCTGCAGTCATCCATTTCAGCCTCCTCCAGCAATATTTTCTTGATGTTATTATCGCAAATAAGGCCACAGAAGCCAAAGCTGCAAATGAGAAAGCATTGGCAAGAGAACAAAGAATGAGGACAAGGAATTTTTCATGTATGCAAATACAAGGAAGAAAAAAGCGAATTAGACAAAAGGACATTTCCCACACCCTTGTGCATTGGATTGGGAAAGTCTTAGACAACCCAGCTGATGTGGATGAATTGAACAGGTATTTTGCATCTATCTTTATTGACCAAAGACCCACCGTGCTGATAAGAGGCTGTAAGAGTGAGTCTGAGCCATGTGAAATTAGCGATGTCGTAATTACATGATTGCTTATTAGAAAAACTTGAGCATAAAGGTAAGTAAGGTTCCTGGAGTTCATTGCATATACCCTGTAGTTGTGAGGGAGAGCGCGAGGGAGTGTATTGAACCATTGAGGTTAATTATGAGGGCATCTTTGGACTCAGGGGAGATTTCTTTGGACTGGAGAAGTACCAATGTATCACCAATACATAAAGGCGATTCTAGGAGTGAAGTCGGTAACTACAGACCGGTTAGTCTGACTTCAGTGGTAGGAAAAGTCTTAGAGGCAGTGATTAAGAGTGCAATCCAGGGACATTTAGATAGATATGACATTCTGAAAGACATACAACATGGCTTTGTTAAAGGTAAATCATGCTTAACTAACTTAGTATACTATTTTGACACAGTTACTCATGAGCTGGATTTAGGGAATAATTTTGATATAGTTTATTTGGACTTTAGCAAAGCATTTGACTCAGTTCCTCATGAGAGGTTACTGTATAAGCTTGAACAGGTTGGGATTACTGTTAAAATTCTAAGATGGATTGCTGGGTTGCAGGGGGTTGTGATTAATGGATATTCTTCAGATTCGTGTAACATCAGGAGTGGGGTCCCTCAAGGATCAGTTCTTGGACCACTGTTTTTCATTTTCATAAATGACATCAACAAAGGGATAGAAGGTGTGATGTCAAAATTTGCAGATGACAAAGATTGGCAGAGTTGTTAATGATCGGTGCCAAGCAGTGCTCCTTCAGGATGACTTGAATAGATTTCAAAGATGGTAAGAAAAGTGGAAGCTCTATTTTAATGCTGCTAAATGCAAGGTCTTACACTTGGGGATTAGCAACTCACAAAGAATTATACACTTGGTGGGACTGAATTAAAAACAATGGAAGAGGAAAGGGAGCTGAGAATTATAATATTGGCAGATATAAAGTTTTCTGAACAGTGTACACAGGCATCCAGACAGGCAGCATGGTGTCCCATCGATGATTTATAATGCGCTATCCTGTAGAGGTAGGGAGGTCATAATCCCACTATATAAGGCAATAGTAAGACCACATTTGGAATACTGTGATCAGGCATGAGGGGTTAGAGGGGAACAGGTATTCTGTGTATTATCAGACACTCAGTCTAAAACACTGATGGATCCAATATCTTTCTATTACAGAAGATTTAGGAGAAGTCCGGTTGGCCTGCCTGACTAAAATCCACACATGCACACCTTCTCGATGGTAAGCCCTGTTATGTCACTTAGGTGGCAACGAACGTGTAGAGTGGTTCTCTTCAAGATGCCTGGTCAGCATGAAGAGGAAAAGACCAAACCCTCCAGCACATGACAGCATGATGAAACAAATGGCCCTCAGTCCCCAGCAGCTCTCACCCCCCTTACGGCAGCGAGAGGATCAGAGCGAAAGCAGAGGGTGCAAAGAATCTCTGGGTACGACTAGGCTGCCATGCACGGAAACTAAACTTGGCCTGTTACAACGTAAGATTGCTCATCAGTGAAGACAGGATATTAGAGCTGTAAAAGGAATTAGAAAATGTGAAATGGAATATCATCAGTTTGGCTGAAACAGGAAGAAGAAATTAATCACTTATAAGTTTTCCACTTAAAACTTATTTCCACTTGATCAACGGAAACAGTGAAAGGAGCAAAGGTGGAGTTGGGTTTCTGGTCCATAAAGATATGAAAAACAACATTTTGGAATTCAAAAGTACATCACCAAAGGTGTCAAGACTAATACTCAGGATTTCTAAGAAGTACAAGCTAAAGGTTATAATGATTTATGCACCAACATCAAGCCATCATGATGAAGAGGTTGAAGAAATAGAATAGAGTCTTCTAGATGAGCAGAAAACCCACTACACTATCATTATGGGGGACTTCAATGCTACGATTGGAAAAAGACAAAACAGTGCAGAAAGGGGAACTATAGAAAATTTTGGAATTGGTGAAAGAAATGAAAGAGGTGAAAGACTTGTGGAATTTGTAGAATCTCGAGGATTGTCGGTAATGAACACTTTTCAAGAAAAGGGTGAACAGGAAGTGGACATGGAAGAGTCCAAATGGATTAACAACTAATGAAATCGACTTCGTCCTCACTAACAGAAAATATATCATGATGTTACAGTCCTGAACAAGGTAAATGATGGAAGTGATCACAGAATAGTAAGATGCACATTTGATATAGATGTAAGAAAAGAAAGGAAAAAACTGATTTGAGTAAATGATATGAAGGTCTTTGAGATAACAGAAGAGGAGAAAAAGCAGTGTGTATTGGAACTTAAGAACAAGTTTGAGCTTCTGCAGACTGCTCAGGACCAAGATATCGACAAGGAATATTACAACTTTCTGAAAGTGATAAAGCCCAAGAAACCTATAGGTAAAAAGAAATCCAAAGAAGAAAAAATTAGTCAAGAAACACTTGTCACGATGAACCGAAGGTGACAAATGAATAGCAAGATAAACATCGACAAGGAGAAAATTTGAGTATATTGAGTTATGCAAAGCCATTAGAAAGAAACTCAGAGGACATAAGAAGATTTAACACAAGAAAAGTAGAACAAACATTAAGGGAAAACAAAGGACTCAAATCAGCAGCCATGAGCCGTAATACACAAAGACAAATGATACTGAAACTGAAGAATGGCAATGGTGTACTTATAAATAGCAGAGAAGGCATAATTCAAATAGCAGAAGACTACTATAGAGAATTACACAAGGAGCAGGGGAATGATGCTAGCAGTGGGGAAGATGGATTGCAAATTAGTAACATGTATGACATACCCTGGCTTTAGTTGAGAATCCTGTCCTGGCTTTAGGACAGGATTCTCAACTATGGATCACCTTCACGTAATATCACAGCTAATGGAGAAAGCAAATGAATATAAAACACCATTATGCCTGGCATTTGTGGATTATGAAAAGGCATTTGACTCCATACAGCATAAGGCAATGTTTCGGGCACTGGAAAGACAAGGCATAGATACTCCATATATTATGATTTTGAAGAAAATATATGAGAGTGCTACCTCCTTTATTAGACTAGACAAAGACAGTAGCAAATTTAAAATCGAGAAAGGAGTTCGACAAGGAGACACAATATCTCCGAAGCTGTTTACTGCTGCCCTTGAAGAAGCTTTCAGAAGATTAGACTGGTCGCAGAAAGGAGTCAATGTGAACGGAGAGTACCTAAACCATTTACGATTTGCAGATGACATTGTGGTCATAAGCCACGATCCCAAAGAATTAGAGGAAAATCTTAATCAGTTATGCACAGTTAGTAAGGATTTTGGACTAAAGATGAATATGGCTAAAACAAAAGTAATGATGAACAAGTATGCCACGGAAAGGGAAATAATGATTGAAGGAGCAGTAATTGAAAAGGTGGAGTCATATACTTATCTGGGACAAGTTATTAGCTGTAATAATGATAAATGGCTGGAAGTCAAGAGAAGAATAAATTTTGGATGGATAGCATTCAGGAAATATAGTCACATACTGAAGAGCAATATCCCAGTTTGTCTGAAACGTAAAATAATGAATCAATGTATACTCCCCACCATGACTTATGGAAGTGAAACTTGGGCACTCACCAAAAGAATGGAAGAGAAGCTGAGAACTACACAGCGAAGAATGGAACGAATCATATTGGGAATCAGACTGTTAGATAAGAAGAGAAACACATGGATTAGGCAGCAAACTCAAGTAAAGGACATTCTTATCAAAACTAAAGAACTAAAATGGTCTTGGGCAGGACACATAGCTCGAAGACATGATGACAGATGGACTAAGAAAATAACGGAATGGTACCCAAGAGGAGCTAGAAGAAAACCTGGAAGACAAAGGCGGAGATGGATAGATGAAATTCATGAGTTTGAGTAGTAAATGGATGGCCAGTGCTCAAAACAGAAGGAACTGGAAAGTTGCTGGAGAGGCCTTCATCCTGCAGTGGATTGAAAATGGCTGATGATGATGATGACATACCCGATTTTCATCCTGATGAGGTAGAACATGCATAGAAGAAAATGATGAATCAGTAGGCCCTGGGGGAAGATGAAGTTACTGTAGAGTTGTTAAAATTGGGAGGAAGAGACATGACACAAAAACTAGTAAGACTCTTCACAAAATGCATTAGAAAAGGCATGACACCTAAGGAGTGGAATAATGCAATCATAGTTTTCCTGCACAAGAAAGGAGATAAATCAGAAATTGGAAATTATAAACCAATTAGCTTGTTATTCCACATCTACAAGTTGTTCACAAGGGTCATTAATAACAGATTAGAAAGAATACTTGATGAGAACCAACCGAAAGAGCAAGCTGGCTTTAGGACAGGATTCTCAACTATGGATCACCTTCACATAATATCATTAAGGGAAAACAAAGGACTCAAATCAGCAGCCATGAGCCGTAATACACAAAGACAAATGATACTGAAACTGAAGAAAAGCAAATGAATATAAAACACCATTATGCCTGGCATTTGTGGATTATCAAAAGGCATTTGACTCCATACTGCACAAGGAAATGTTTTGGGCACTGGAAAGACAAGGTATAGATACCCCATATATTATGATTTTGAAGAAAATATATGAGAATGCTACCTCCTTTATTAGACTAGACAAAGACAGTAGCAAATTTAAAATTGAGAAAGGAGTTTGACAACGAGACACAATATCTCCGAAATTGTTTATTGCTGCCCTTGAGGAAGCTTTCAGAAGATTAGACTGGTCGCAGAAAGGAGTCAATGTAAATTGAGAGTAACTAATCCATTTATGATTTGCAGTGACATTGTGGTCATAAGACACGATCCCAAAGAATTAGAAGAAAATCTTAATCATTTATCCAAAATCCTTACTATCTTAATCAGTTAGTAAGGATTTTGGACTAAAGATGAATATGGCTAAAACAAAGTAATGATGAACAAGTATGCCACAGAAAGGGATATAATGATTGAAGGAGCAGTAATTGAAAAGGTGGAGTCATATACTTATCTGGGACAAGTTATTAGCTGTAATAATGATAAATGGCTGGAAGTCAAGAAAAGAATAAATTTTGGATGGATAAATTTCAGGAAATATAGTTACATACTGAGGAGCAATATCCCAGTTTGTCTGAAACGTAAAATAATGAACCAATGTGTACTCACCACCATGACTTATGGAAGTGAAACTTGGGCACTCACCAAAAGAATGGAAGAGAAATTAAGAACTACACAGCGAAGAATGAAACAAATTATATTGGGAATCAGACTGTTATATATGAAGAGAAACACATGGATCAGGCAGCAAACTCAAGTAAAGGATATTCTTATCAAAACTAAAGAACTAAAATGGTCTTGGGCAAGACACACAGCTCAAAGACATGATGACAGATGGACTAAGAAAATAACAAAATGGTACCCAAGAGGAGCTAGAAGAAAACCTGGAAGACAACGGCAGAGATGGATAGATGAAATCCATGAGTTTGTGGGTAGTAAATGGATGGCCATTGCACAAAACAGAAGGAACTGGAAAGTTGCTGGAGAGGCCTTCATCCTGCAGTAGATTGAAAATGGCTGATGATGGTGGTGATGATGTTCAAGTATGAAGACCTCATCTGAAAAAAGGACATCAGACTTCTTGAAAGGGTTCAAAGATGGGAAACACAAATGGTGAGATCGGCAAAAGTGCAACCACATAAGGAAAGAATCCGATTTGTGGGCTATAGAGCTTGGCAACCAGGTACCTCAGAGATGACCTGATTGAGGTTTATAAGGCTCTGAGAGAGATTAGTAAAATGAAGGTTGAATTATCACTGTTCTAAATTCCAGAACAAGGCATCATAAATTCAAATTACAGGGCTTGAGGTTTAGATTAGATTGTAGGAAGTATTCTTTTAGTCAGCGAGTCATTGATAGTTGGAACAAGTTGCCCTCGCAGGTAAAGGCTGAGAGTTTGAATAAATTCAAAGTTCAATTGGATATTTACTTGCATAAGGAGTGAAGTATATAATTTGTGTTTTCTTATCTACTAGGTTGGGGGTTGTTTTGTTTTTTTGTCAGTGCAGCAAAAGCCTGTGGCTTCCTTGCACTATATGGCAAATACTATTACTACTGGTGCCTCCGTAGCCAGGTGGGCAGAGCAGCAGTGCGTAGTACACGCTTCTTGATTAGACCGGGGTTCAAGCCCGTGACCACCAAATACGGAGGATGCGGAAAGGTCACGGAATGACCACCGCATATCCCCGGAGCAATATGGCCTTAGTTGCTAATGCTCCTAAAAACCAAATAACAAACAATTACTACTATCATATCACTCAAAATGCTCATGATAATAAATCATTTTACTGTTGTTTCTATGAGTATCCACATATTTTTTAGACATGTGGCTAGTCTTGGAAACCTTTGTCCTTATTTGTAGCTCTAACATACATCAGCAACAAGCATGTTTTACAGAAAAGCTATTTTTCAGAAATACGGTACCATTAATTGATTCATTTGTCTTTTTTGGAGAAGTGCCTTTGGTATTTCAAGACACGAAACCAGCCTGATAATCTTAATTGTAACTCCAAAATACATCAGCATGTTTTTCAGAAAAGCTATTTTTCGGAAATATTGTACCATTAATGACTGATTCATGTCTTTTTTGAGAAGAGCTTTGGCAGTTTCTCATTATACCTAAGGTTTTGGCAGACAAAAGTAAAGGTGTAGGTGACTCTACATGCTTACCCTTTTTAAATATAACTGAAATTGTGGATATAAGATGAAGTAATATAAAAAAGTGCAAATAGGCACACTTGTGAGCGTATACTCATTCTAAAATGCAAATATGAGTTTTAGTATTAGTAAGGTAAGGTAAAATGATGCAAAGAAGAACTTTATTTGAAATCAGCCAAAACTGAATAAATAAAAAAATAATAAAACAAAACATTCTTACTATTTCCATAAGGTAGTCAACCAATTCTGTTTTAAACTTAACCAGTCCCACTATCTCTACCATGCTGAGAGCAATTTCTTATAATATTCAACAACTGGTTGTCTATAGGTGATCTACGTGAGATCCATCTTCTGTTATTACTGAGATTTTGTGTGTGTCCCTTGATTCATGTCTCACTTGAAAGGGAGAAAAGACCTTTATTTGCTTTACTCAATCCTTTTAGTGCCCACCCCTCAATTAGATCATCCTCTGAAGTCTAATTGTCACATCTTGCAGTCCACACCATCTAAGTCACCCTTCATAAGTGCACCATTTTGCACCCACCAATTCGTTCACATGTCTCTCAATCCTCTCCAGAAGTTTAATGTCTTTCTTTAGGCATGGTCTCCAGACCTGAATGAAATATTCCAAATGGGGTTTAAAAACATCCTTGTAAAGAGGGATAATGATAATAACTGACAAAGGCCCTATACAGATAGCGCCTTTGCTAGTTAGGAGAACCCACGTGTTATTTGAGGAAGGGTAAAGATACCAAACAGTGTTTTCCCCAGGACTTTCGAACGGGTGCACCGCCCGGTGAATTTAACTGACCGCCTGGTACTGCTCACTGATATCGATCAATATTAATCCAAACATACTTTGCGATTGAGATAAATGCGACAGGAGCATACAATGTTAAATTACGCAATTAATTTTTGCTCTGGATCACTTAAGCCACATTTATAAATACGTAACAGAAAATTTTATAATATTGCGAAGTATTACACTTCCCCACCCGGCTACTTCATAATGCCACCTGGATGGTAAAGTTTTCTGGGGAGAATACTGCCATAGATAATAACATTTAGCTCACTCAATCTATTCAAAGGCTTAAACACTTTAATGCACCTAATATCCAGACTGCAATTTGCAGAATTGAAGTTTTTTGTGGTAAGAGTACCCTTTCCTCCACTCACTAATCTTATTATTCTCCTCTGTACCTGTTTTCCAATAGATCCACATCCTTCATAAAATAAGCCTTCTATATATATATGTATGCAGTAATCAAGATGTGGCCTAACCATTGCCTTATACAGAATAATTAATCTGTATTCTAGCTAGAAAAATTCCTGTATATCATTGACAAAACCCCATGAAGTGTCCTAGCAGCCTGTTTACACTACTCAGAGAACTTCATGTCTGAAGTACAAGTACCCTCAGGTCTTTTTTGTTCTATGCCACTTTGAGTGTGGTACCACACAGTTGGTATGTTATTAATGGATTACTGCTACCCACATGCTAATGTAAACTTCAATTTCCACTCCTCAGCCTATTTGCCTAATTTTTCTAGACTGATATGTCTTCATCAATATCATTAATGAATATTGAAAACAGCAATGAATCTTGGGAACTCCACTAATAGCAGTACACCAAGAAGAGCAGTACCCACTGACAACCACTGTGTTTTCTCCAAGTCAACCATCCCTTTATCCATAGCAGTAACTTGTCTTTAATGCCACACTGCTCCAATTTATATGTAGTATTTTATGTAGAACAAAATCAAGAGCTCCAATGAATATCAGAGACCCCTATTTTCATCTTTGTTTTTCCAGTATTTATATCCCATCAGACTGACTCAACATTGCATTGGCCTGCATCTACTGGTTATACTGTTCTAGAATCTATGTGTTTCATAATGAAAACAAAATTCCTTCCACCTCCTGTTAAGTCTGTCCTTTCTGTATACATTATACTCACCACATTCAAATCCAGCATTTCCAATATGAGGGCAACACCATGTTTCTGTTGTACCTACAATGCATTTTTTTGATGACTTAACTATTTGATAACTTAACCAATACTTTAACCTCATCAAATTTACTTACTATGTTCCTGGCATTATGCACAAATGCAAGTAAATGTGTGACTGTCTGTGTGTTTAGTAATTCTCACACACTCTGTGTAACTGATAGTCCCATGTGAACCCACAGAAGACTGTAATCCTGTACGCTTTTCTTTCCAGGATGTGCATGTCCTGACAGAAGCACCACAAGCATCAAGTTTTACTCTGTTTGCAGCTGTTGTTAAACTATTAATCTATGCATGCATCCCCTTCCCAAAGTAGCAGTTAATCAACCAACCTAAAACTGTCTCAACAGCATTAACAAACCCAGGGTCATGAGCTGGATATCATCATTCTTCTCTTTCTTAGTGATTCCTTTCTTCTTCTTCCTTTCTCTCTCTCTCTCTCAGGGTAACTTGGGGATTTTTTTTT
Organism: Mastigoproctus giganteus; assembly: GCF_048544385.1. Lineage (NCBI taxonomy): Eukaryota > Metazoa > Arthropoda > Arachnida > Uropygi > Thelyphonidae > Mastigoproctus > Mastigoproctus giganteus. The sequence goes on from NC_143587.1 coordinate 137,994,352, forward strand.
TTTTTTTTTTTTGACTGGTGCAGCATAAGCCTCGGGCTTCTTTGCACCACATGGCTAATAATAATAATATTCTTGCACTCCTTTATTTAACCCTGTACCAAGTGCAAAATCGAAGAGATCCCAAGGATGTTTTTTCTGAAGGAAAAAATTATTAGAAGGAACGTTTAAAACAGTGGGTAAAATTTATTTATTTGACTTTAAAATTCTTTTTGCCCATTTCATCTTTAACTTTTACTGGTCATACTAGTTTCTTAATTTTTTTTTTACCTGGTTAAGAGTTAAGCATATCCCAACTCTCTGAAAACAGTCTCTCCTGTTACAAGTATACATTGTAATGTTCCTATCCATTTCACCTATCCTCATTACATAAAAAAACTGTTTAACACAACAATCAGAAAATTTTCCTCTCTGACATTCATATGTAATGGGTCAATGTGGTTCATCACTTCCTACTATTGTTAACATACACAAAGAATGATATGCTACTTTTCAATGCATCCTTAGCCAAATATTTCTCATAAATTGCCTTAGCCTGCTTACATCCCCTCCCACCTTTGTGACTTGATTGCAGACAAGTTTCTACTTACTGTACATTTGTGTCCCCTGATAATTTAATTTTCTCGTGCATTTTTCTTCTCTGTCACTAGTCTCATTAGTCCATCAGTCATCCATTCAGGTCTAAACCTAGAATAATATCTCTTAGTTGGTATGAAACGCTTGGTAGCTTTTGCAAGTAATTCCCTGAATGCTTCCCATTTATAATTCGCAACCAAATAAAATAATTTAAAAGATCAGTCAATGCACAACCTTCACAAACACAAAAAACTCCTCTTCATGTTCAGGGCAAAATCTTTAGGCAAAATCCACATCTAGACCTTATGATCACTGCCACTTAGTGGTTCTTTTATCTGGATATTCTTAATACATTCTCATGTTGCTGTAAAAGACAACTGAATAAATCCAGAAAATCTTTGCTAATGTGCAAATGACCAACTGACAAGTTCCAGTCAATATCTGGAAATTTAAAATCCCCCATTATTGAGCATTCTGATCTGCTGGCCTACTGTAATTATCATCTGTATAAGTGTTCACCATACTCATCACAATCACTTGACCTATAAATACACCTATTCTCATTTTAGTTCTTCCAGTGCTCATGTCACATCTAACTCAACATTACACTAGTCACCTGCATATTTAGATACAGTGGCTTAGTTTCTATGTGTTCCTTAACCAAAAGCATTACTCCACTCCCTCCTATCTTATCTGTCCTTTCTGTACATGTACTCACCATAATAAAATTCTGCATTGCTTCAGTATGAGTGGCACCACATTTCTGATATTCTTACAATGCCTGCAAGTACGATAAGATCATCTTGAAAGGAGTGGAGTCATAGTGCAATCATAGATTTGTTAAAGGGAGATCACAGCTCAGCAACCTGATTATCAACTATGTAACAAAGGAATAATTTTTACATCATATACTTAGATTTCAGTAAAGCTTTTGATACTATCTATCACATGTATGACTGCTATATAAATTGAAGCAATGTAGCATTAGAGGCAAGTTAGTACTATGGCTAAAGAGAAAGTTAATTGGTAGGACACAAAAAGTGGTTATAAATGGTCACTGCTCTTCATGGAATAAAATGATGAGTGGGGTTCAATGTTGGACTCCTTACTGTTTTTAATATTTATTAATGATACTGATGTAGTTTTTTTTCAAGTTTAATGTTCAAGTTTGTTGATGATAAAATGGTGGGCACAGTGGTTAATGAGAAAAAATCAGAGTATGCTACTTCAAGAGGATCTAGATAAACTAAGCAGAGGGGATATCAAATGGCAAATGAAATTTAAAAGTGACAAATGCAAGGTACTGCATTTGGGTAGCAGTAGTTTCAGAATAGCATAAAATTTCGGTGTACCAAACTCAAGGTAGTGGAATATAAAAAAAGATTTAAGAGTGACTGTACATAGTTTGGCATAAAATTATCAGAGCAGTAAAAAAAAAAAAAAAAAAAATGCTCAAACAGCATTTTTATGATTAGACCACATCTGGAATACTGCATCAGATTTGAAAATCTCATTTTGGACACACACACAGATCTATTGGAAAGGCTGCAGAGAAGAGTAATAAATTTAGTTGAGGGCACAAAAGGATATTTTTACCAAGAAAGTGTGTGGCTCTATACATTACAGCCTCTGGAAACTAGGCATCTATATGGTGATGTTATACAGGGATTTTGCAGGACGGATAAAGATTATACTGTTGTATAAGGCTAGGCCAAATCTTGGGTTTGGAATTCTCATTTTAGGAAAGATGTGGATCTATCGGAATGGTTGCAGAGAACAGCAACAAAATTAGCGAGGGGAAACAAAAGGGTACTCTTAGCATGAAAGACTTCAGTTCTGCAAATTGCAGCATCTGGAAATCAGGCACCTGCAAAATCTGACTGAGGTGTTTAAGGCCTCAAATGGGCTGACTAAGCTAAATACTGATGGCAACCTTCTTTTGTGCTCAGAAAGCACACAAGGACGCACAAATTTAAATTGAGGAAGAATGGTTGCAGGACAGACATGTGGGTAATTTTCCTCCAGAAAGCAGGTGGTTGATTGTTGGAACAAAATTCCAGCTGGTGCAGAAGTGGGCAGTCTGAATAATTTTAAGGAGGAACTAGACAAATGTTTAGAGGGGATGGACAGGTAATGTGAGAAGTTTTTTTTTTGGTTGATGCTGTATAAGCTTACATTCTTACATCATTTGCCACTATTAATACTAAATGAATTGTACAAGGCATTAAAAAGGTGAAGTAAACAATGCTGAGGGCATCTTTACCCTTTCTCTGATAAGCAGCAAGGAGACAAATTTAAATTGGAAAAGGATGGTTACAGAATAAATGGATGGCTAATTGCATTCAGCCAAAGAGTAATCAACTGTTCGAAATGAACTTCCAGTATTATGGAAATGGGGAAATTAAAGTGTCAGGTTTTTTTCTCTTTTTCTTATGGCTGGTACTGCATGAACTTTTCTTTCTTTCATCATATTGCCAATATTAATCCAAATACTATATCAATGGTATGTCATAAATATAATCCCGTTATTACATATTTGAGAATTCTATAAAGTTCATTTTTCTCTGTGGCCGGCAGATGAAGAGAAAAACGATAATGTAACCCTTTCAACATAAGAGGCTGTGCATTACTCTTCTAGACTGTAGTACATTGCTGGTTGCCTGACCACCTCTCTACCTTAGGTAGCTTTGGTGCAGGCTTTTTGCTCTGAAAAAGTGACCTGGCCAAAGCTGATGTCATCATTTACTTTGATCAAAGCACAGATGTGGCTTTCTCTTGGGAGGGGGGTTAAGTTGAGAGGTATTATGGTTCTGCTGTCCAAAGAGAACTATCCATGGCTGTAAACAATGATTCTACCTACATACAATGCCTGGGCCAAATGTAAAGACTTGAAAAGGAACTATTCTCACATGTAGAGAGAGCCTATATTCACTTATACTCAGATGAAAATTCACACCCAGTGACGTCCTAAAAAGCATGGATATGCTGTTGTTGTTATTTGGTTTTTAGGAGCATTAGCAACTAAGGCCATATTGCTCCGGGGATATGCGGTGGTCATTCCCTGACCTTTCTGCACCTTCCGTATTTGGTGGTCACGGGCTCGAACTCCGGTCTAATCAAAGAGCGTGTGCTATGCACTGCTGCTCCTGCCCACCTGGCTATGGAGGCGCCCTCATGGATATGCAATCGATGTTCTCAATCATCACACTGGAACAAGAGAATAACTCTAATCAATATGACAGAACCACATCTCTACACAGACTATAATAATTCTAGATATATCTGCTATACTGGGCAAGCATACTTTTAACATGGAGATCAATTCTACATATAACATAAAGGCCCCTCATTCTAAACTCAACATATAGTTAAGCTTTCTGGATGATGATCGCATTGTACAGCTACATGGAAAAGATAACCTCACCTCCTCCCATTTATCCCTCAATTACATAGACTGCAATATCCAATTCACAAACAAAGAAAGAAATCAAAGCCCCTACCTTTCTTCTATGTTCTTATAATAAAAATGAAAACCACTCCATCACAACTATAGTTGACAGGAAGGCCAGTGATACTGGCAAGCTCTACACTATTGATCAATAGTGTAGAGCTTGAAAAGCAAGGGCAAGTTACTGTTCCAGAAATGTGAAAACAAGCATTAACAACAAATATCACATGAAAATACATATGCTATCGTAAAAATGAGTCTTATTTTAAAATACTTTAATCAAATGTATGTGCTACATATACTGTTTTTCCCCAGAAATGTTTGCAGCTCAGTTTTTCACACAGCCCATTTTGCTTTCTCTCTTACGAAACCAGGAGTAATCCATCTAGAAATTCTTCCCTCATTTTCCAATGCCACATAAAATAATACTTTGCTGTTGTACAAATTATCCCAGAAACATAGAACACAACATTATTTTGTGAATTCCACCCGTAGAGAAATGAGTAAGCTAATTACATTGTTACTACAGACATTCCAAGCAAAGTCATTGTACTTTATTACACTCAACATCTTGGATATATTTTCATGTTTCTTTCAATTCCAGCCAACAGCATGAAATGAAGGAACTGATGGAAATGCATTTACATTATGCAGCAAACTGCCTTTAAACTTCTACTAAAGCATTAATAAATACAGGCAACCCCCGTATAACACGGTACTTCTACAACACGGTTTTGCTCTAACACGACTGATAAACTGCGGCAATCCTCGCACAACATGGTACTCATATAACACAGAGAATTTCGGTAAGCCTCGTATAACAGGGTATATTTGAACTTTTGTGAGGGGGAAACCTTGCTATTATATGTTGGATGTAATTTTTCATCATTTCCACTCTTTCTGAATCCCCGCCGTTGACTCACTAGTAAAAAAATAAATAAATAAAAAATTGTTGGGAAATTCTCATGTTATGTTCGGGGCTATTGAACTTGTGGAAAAATCTAGATTTCAAAGTTTTATTACTATTGGATAGCACACCAGGCCATCCAAAAGATTTAATTCATTCAAACATTGAGGTTATGTTTCAACTGCAACAGTTGTACTGGGTTAACACAACTTATTTCATTCAGTCATTAGATAAAGGCATTATATCCATCTTTAAAACTCATTACATCAGAAAATCGTTAAAATGGATTTTGCAAAAAAATTGACTTCGAATCTATTGAAGTAATGGAAGCATTGAAACATTTTTCAATTGTGGACTATCAGAATTGTAGCTTTATCACTGAAAGAAGTAAAACGTTAAATGTGTGTGGAAAAATGTATGGTCAGAATCAGTTCATTCAGGAAATATGATCAAATGGGCGGAAAACAGAATCGGTGTGATAGTAGAAGTAGAACTTGCTACGTCGCTAGGAGGGGATGGTTTTGATGATATGGCTACTGAAGCCCTACGTGGGTAGCACAATTGATAGAATCACCCTCCTCCCCACACCGGATGGAAAAGACCTGAGTTTGAATTCTGTTGATGAAGGGTGGAAGTTTTATGGGTCTTTTTCACAACGTGGCTGAGTTAGTCGGGCTCAGGCGAGGGTAGCATGGTTTTTTCTCTTGGAAACTGGTTTTTTGTCCAGCAAAACAAAAAAAAAAAAAAAAAAAAAAAAATCGACCTCACGCACATGCAATTTATCGACAATATACACAGAGTAACATGGCCCTAGTCGCCGAAACTCGTAAAAAAATTTTAAAAAAAGATATTACTGAAGACGTGCAAGAATTACTGCTAGAAAAGGAGGAAGCCAGCATAGCAGATTGGGTGCAAATGGCATCGGAGGTAAAACCAAATCATTTCAGATGATGATAGTGCAGATGAAAATTCTAAACTTGCAAATTTTACACTAAAAAGCATATGGGAAGGCATAAAGTTAGCTGAGCAATTAGAAACTTATATGGTGTATTTTTGTTAGTTTTGTTAACATTTTGTTAACAAAATAGTGTATTTTTGTTAGCTTTCTTCAAACTGCAGTGTCTGGAGAGTAGGCACCTGTGGGGTAGATCTGATTTTTAAAGCACTGAATGGATTAAGTAAGCAAAATATTAATGCCATTCTTCCTCTTGCTGAGACTAAACAAACAAGGAGCACAAATTCAAGTTGAGGAAGGATGGTTGTAGGATAGATATGTGGAAGTTTGCCTTCAACCAGCAGGTGGTCGATCAGTAGAACAGATTTCCATCTGTTGTTGTGGAAGTGTGCAGTTTTTTTTTGGCTGATGCCATATAAGCTTGCATTCTTGCATCATTTGCAAGAATGCAAGCTTATAATGCAAGAATGAATCACTACTACTACTACTACAGTAGCACTAGTATGCTATTAATGTACTTTTCTCATTATAACCACTGTGCTACAGTGGTAATAATGAGAAAAGAGGTGTGAATGGAATTAGTTTTGTGGTAGAAAGGGAACAAAGGAAAAGTGTACTGGGTTTTAATACAATTAATGAGAGACTGTAAGATAAGAATAAAAGGGGAATTTTGTAACACGACTGTTATAAATGATTATGAACCAGCAGAAGACAATGCAGAAGTTATCATGGCTTCCATGAAAAACTCCAAGCAGTCCAAGATAAAGTACAATCACAATCTGATAATCACAGTTGGTGATTTTATTGCAAGGAACACACACACACCCACCCGCTGCAACCCTATGTGCCGCTAGTAAGCGAAATCAAATTTGTCGCCCCAAAATATTTGGATTAAAAAATAAAATAAGGCGTAAATAATTATACAATTACACGCAAATCTCCCATGTAATGAAACAATTAACAAATATATCAAAATCATTCTGAAATTCTGGAAATACTTTAAATTCCAAATCACAGTAATCAAACCCACAATAATAAAATAAAAGGAAAATTATACAAATTTGTTTCCTTGCTTTATTATTTATTATTTCATTTATGTTTATGGATCCAAAAGATCGTTTTCTATTGAAATTATTGCCAAATTAGAGCCGCTGTTGAGACATTTTCGATTGTAAATTATTTTTGATTAAGTTTGAAAACTCCATTCACCTGAGGAAAGTGAAACTGGTAAAGTTAGAAAAATTCTTAATGCAACTGCTACATTTAGAATAGTACCTGTAAAATCGTTTTTAAAAATGTATTGTAAACTTCAAATGGAGCAATTTATCTTTAATATAAATCTGAAGTACATTTAAGTTCTTCATAATGCTAAACCATCAATTTTGGAGTCATTACGATCAATGTCACTTAACTTAATATGTAAATCTTTGCAATGATTTAATAAATCGTCATCTGACCATTTTTAAATTCAGAAATGTTACAAAACATTTTAAATATTTCTACACGTTCTCTTATATGTGTAAACCTTTCAGTTAACAAGAAAATGATTGTGTCCGTAATTTGAAAGAAAAACATTAACTTTGAAATCTTGTTGCGGATCCCGAATAGCTTCATCTCTACTTTCAGAATCGAAATGACGGTTTTTCAACCTTTTCCTTACAGCGCTTGCTTCTGGAAACGAAGCTTCAATGCCAATGATAGCAGCCATATTATTAGCTGAATTGAGAATTTTTTGGACCGATTCCTCTGTTCTATTTTCTTTAAAATATTCTGTGATATTTTGTAGACATTCAAGAGCTTCGTATATACAAGTCGACCGTCACCAATCCAGCAGCATTTCATTTTGCATTTGATCACCCAAATAATGCCGATATTTTCAATTTAGATTTCTGAATACGGCAAATATGTTCTGCCATAACTGAATCAAATTTAGAAATTGTTTCAGAAAGTTTTAAAAAGTTACCATTGTCATTTTCATATAAATCTTTTGAAGATCCCCTAAATGCTATACATTGCCTTGCTAATAATACTATCGTAAATATTATTCTGGCTGACTCCAGAACATAGGTATCTCCGTTGCAGGCATGGCAGAACAGAGTGATTGTCCGGTCGAGTTCTGTGATTGGCTGATTATTGGGAATGCATAATTTACCTCAATATTGCATCTCTGATTGTTTGATTGGATGTAAATCTGCTTATGATTTTAGCAGGAAATGTGAAATTATCATGCTGATGTTCAGTCTCGCCTTGTTGCTCTGCTGCCCTCGGTTATTGTGTGTTGTTGCTATTCCATTTGCAAAAGGATGGATATAAGACTGTAACTAAATGTTTTTTTTTTTTTTTTGGTTGGTTTTAAGGAGCATTAGCAACTAAGGCCATATTGCTCCGGGATATGCGGTGGTCATTCCTTGACCTTTCCGCATCCTCCGTATTTGGTGGTGACGGGCTCGAACCCCGGTCTAATCAAGAAGCGTGTGCTGCACACTGCTGCTCTTTCCCACCTGGCTACAGAGGCGCCACACTAAATGTTGTATGAGTGAAAATTTGATATCTCCGGATTAGATGTTTTCAGTGTGGATGTTTGATGAAGTGTACCGGCATGCGAGGACTAATGAGGTTGGGTTTTTTTTTTTTTTTCTCTTTCAAGTTGTTTCTTGAAGATTTGATGTTTTTCGGAGTAATTGTATGTATGAGTTGATAGTATTAGGTTCTGCTTATATTAGCAGGGGGCAGCAGCCCTCAGAACAAAAAAAAAAAAAAAACACTTATGTTGACGCGCACGAGCAATTCTCATTGTTAATGCATGCAAAATCGTCTAGTAATGTGCGGAGAAGAATCAATGGTGGTGGTTGTACGTGCTGGTAATTTTTGTTAGTTGTTTAAAAAAATTTGCCATTTTTTCGTTTCTTTTTCTTCGTTACAGCCCTGACATATTTTGATGTCACGTGACACCCCCCAGTAACATGCAGGCAAGTAGAACAGGGCAGATAGCAGTGAATGGGAGTTGCCTTCATGTCCTATCTCAGCTTTCTTCCACTCTATCTCGCCGAAGTATGAGGTTGTAGCCATGTTCTGGAGTATAACCTTGCGAAATATAAATAAGAAACAGATAGTGCCGGACCAAGGTATTTCTGCACCCTGGGCAGAAAGATTTTTTGGTGTACCTTAATCAGAATATACTGTATATATTTTTGCCTCATTGTTCTGTTTTTGGCACCCCGGGCAAGAGCCTTGCTAGCCCGTACCTTAATCTGGCACTGAACACAAATCCAGATAATAAGAAAATTAACGTGTCTGCAATTTCATTAGCATTAGCAGAGGCATATGATGCAAGAAAGCAGGCAAGCAGCATCAGCCAAAAAAAAAAAAAAACACGCTCCCATTTCACCCCTCCATTCATTCCAAGTACCTGTCCAGCTCGGCCTTAAATTTATTTAGGCTATCAACTTTCACAACAAAGGATGGAAGTCTGTTCCACCAACCAACCACCCGCTAGCTAAAGGCAAATTTCCTCACGTCTATCCTACATCCATCTTTCCTCAATTTGAATTTATTCCCTCTCAGGTGATTATTCTGAGCAAGAGGAAGAATCCCATCAGCATTGAGCATGCTCAAACCATTCAAGGCTCTATACACCTCTATCAGATCACCTCGCTGGTGCCTAGTCTCCAGACACTGTAATTTGCAAAACTTAAGCCTTTCTTCGTAAGAGCACCCCTCTGTTCCATTCACTAATCTTGTTGCCCTTCTCTGCACTCGTTCCAGCATCTCTACATCCTTCTTGAAATGAGGCCTCCAGACCTGTATACAGTACTCTAGGTGTGGCCTGACCATTGCCTTATACAAGGGAATAATCACCTCCTGATCCCTGCTAGAAAAATTCCTATATATCATCGACAATACACCATGAGCTACTCTTGCAGCCCGTCTGCACTGCTCAGAAAACTTCATATCTGCCTGCACAACCACCCCCAGGTCCCTTTCATTCTCTACCACTGTCAGTGTAGTACCACAGAGTTGATACGTCACTCTGGGGTTGCTGCTTCCCATATGTAGTACTTTACATTTGTCAATGTTAAACTTCATTTGCCACCTCTCAGCCCATCTGCTCAACTTTTCTAGATCCTGCTGCAGCAGCGTACTGTCATTAGTGTCCTTAACAACCCTGCCAACCTTCGTATTGTCTGCAAACTTGGACTAAGTTTTGGACTAAGTATTGTCTGCAAACTTGTATTAAGCTTGATATACCATCATCAATATCATTTATAAATACAGAAAACAACAATGGACCCTGAGGGACTCCACTAATAACATTAGTCCACCATGAGCAGTGTCCATTGATACCACTCTGTCTTCTCCCACTCAACCATCCCTTTATTCATAGCAGCAATTTTCCTCCAATGCCACACTGCTCCAACTTGTGCAGCAGTCTTCCATGTGCAACAGTATCGAAAGCCTTTCTAAGATCCAAATATATGATATCAAAGTTATTCCCTGCATCCAGTTCTTTTGTGACCACATCATAATATCCAAGACTTTCCCTTAACAAAACCATGCTGTGTTCGAGCTATAACTGAAGTCTTGTCGAGATGATCCTGCAGTGCTTCTTTAACCAGTGCCTTCATTAACTTTCCTGGAACAGAAGTTAAACTAACAGGTCTATAATTACTTGTGTTGCTCTTTGATCATCCTTTGTGAATTGGGGTCACATTTGCACATCTCCAGTCCATGGGTAGCTCCCTTGAGTCCAGAGAAGCTCTCATAATTATGGCTAAGGGTTTGCTTACTTCCTTTGCTGCCTCCTTTAATATAACTGGATAGATCCCATCCACCCCTGATATGTTTATCTTCAACAATTTCTACTCCACTTTCCTCTCAGTTATTACAAAATCATCCAGCTCACTGCCAGATTTTAACTCACCTCTGGCATTCCCTTCCCCGAATTTATTTCAAATTCGAAAATTTATTTCAAATTCAGGGAGGGGAATGTACTGAATTTATTTCAAATGAATTATTTGCTTGCCGTGTTGAATACTGGTAAACGTTAACCAATCAGATGACCAGCACGACTTCTGGGTATGTGAAACGGGGTTGGATAGGCTTTGCGAGTACCACTGAGTTACAGAATGGTAATCCCTTTAACTCTTAATTTGTGCTTAATAGTAGGACTAACTGTCTCAATTGCCTGATATTCCTACAATGCCAGAGGTGCAAACTGTTAATCATTCCCAGTTAAGCCTCTCATAATCCATTCGTTATATGGAAATTCTTTTCTATGGAAACTATTTTAAATGTAATTACAAAGGGGAATTAAAAAAATACCTTTAAATAGAAAATTTCATTTTAAAAAAGTTCGTTAAAGAGGCCCGACATGTATTAGTCAAAAAAAAAATTACCGCCCTCCTGAACTGCTGCCAGTAAGCAATGCTTACCTCACCTACCCACTTGTGGCGACCCTGTGTGTGTGTGTGTGTGTGTGTGTGTATATAAAAGTTTGTAAGCAGAGAAAGGTAAAGATCTAATGTTAGTGCACTTTTCATTACGGAGAACAAAGGGCTAACGGAACAGAAATTGCAATCACGGAGAACAAAGAAGGGAGCGAAGATAAAGAGAAGTAATAAGAATTACTTAATGCTGTTCATCCTATGACTTCAGCACCATCTGGGGCCAGCCACCGAAATCAAAGGAGGAAATGGCAATAAATAAGTAAAGCCTCTGTTTCTGATAAGAAATATATGCAGATCGTGGTACATGTGAAAAGTCAGTAATGTATATTAGGGTTAAAAATTAAATTATAAGGCATGCATATATTTCATGGCTGGCTTGACAGAGGCTGGAAGTAAAGATTAAAAAGAATTAAAGGAATAGGATAACTTACTGGGGTAGTATAGGTCATGACGATCTGTACTGTGGTGGAGTATTAATAAATTTCAACTAAATGTAAGCTAAAGTATATATGGTTTAAGCTGGCGACACCAAGTGTAAGAAATCGGAAAAATTAAGTAATTAAAATTAAATTAAATTAAGCTAGCTACCCCATGAAAAAGTTGGAAGCTAAATTAGAGAAGTAGTAAAATATATTAAATTAAGTTAGGGGAGTGGTAAATTAAATTAAATGTAAATTTGGGTAGGTGTTAAACATGTAAAGTAATGAATCCCAGGATAGAAAGGAATAACAAGCAAGCAAAGTAGCGGTAAATAGTTGCTAAACTTTGTATAGGCAAGAAAAGCGTTTTAAAGCAGAAAAGGAGCATCTCGAATATTGCTTTTGATAAACTAATGGCTCAAGAGAAATAAAAATATAGGGGGTAGGAAAGCATAAAGAATACTGAAGAAGACAAAACAGTAGTGCTTGGGCAGTTCAAGGTTGCCATTCCCGTTCCTATAGTAGGACTGACCCTGGACATAGCTCTGTGAGCATTCTTCTGGTCTTTTAAGTATAGCATATATAGATAAATAAAATAATAAAAAATAAGTAAATAAACAAAGAAATACTCCTTTAGTTAGCCAATCGGGGGGTACAAGTTTTCTACGTTTGTAAGATGTCAAAGAGGATGGAAGTATAGACTATACACATGTACCAGCCTAGCAGTTTAAAGAATATCAGTTAGCCATTATATTATTGATATCAATTGTAAAGTTAATCAACTTTTTATATTTGATAATACTGAGGGCTTTTTTGATGTGGTAATATAAGTAGGTTGTAGGAAACTGGTTTCTTAGAAGCTTATTGTAGAGATTTCTGATATTGTTAACTATCAATTTTTTGCTATTGCATATAATGGCTATTCCGATGCTTTGAGACAAGATGTTAGCATGTACCTTTTTGGAAATATTAGAATGCCAATGCATTAAAGTTGAAGGATTCACGCTTATTGTATATGTTGACCGTGGTCTGGGAGTTAAGATTATATCTAAATCCAAGTAGTTGGCAGCCTTATTTCGGTTTTTCCAGGGTGAGCTCAGTAGAGTATATATTGCCATGGTTTTGTAGGAAGTTGGGGCAATTTGCTACAAATAAATCGATATATATATATGCAGATTTCCAGAGGCAGTGAGGTTTCATACCAGTACAGGTAGAGATCGGCAGTGATATAACTCGCTGGGCTACCCATACAGGTTTGTTGGTAAACTGTTTTACTGTCGAAAATGAAGTCGTTGGAAATGCAAAAATTCAATAAATTGTTCTAATACGTTGGTGTGCAGTCTATTATATGTTTGTATTTATTATACAGATTTAGGACAAGCATCAAATTAGTTTGATCAATGCTGGTGAATAGGCTACTGAAATCAAAGTTTTGTATATGGGATATATTGCTATTATACAAGACATTTAAAATAGGGATATTGTTGGTGATAATCCTGCTGTATGAAAGTTAAAAAGCTTTATATATGAAGGCATAGTTACTGGCAGCTTTGTCAACGGGAGTAATAATAAATTGGTCATGTAGCTCTGGTAATTGTTTTTTAATTATGGATATACACAAGCTCCACGACTTACATAAGGGTTGCATTCCGTGGAAAGCTACATAAGTCGAAATTTCCCCCATGCTTGTGCAGCACTCACAACTGTGCTCACTGAATTGATTGAATCAAAAAATAAATGTTCGACGAACATGTAAATAGAATTATTTATTGTATTTATTAAATTTTTTATCTCATGCACAGGAAAAATTACAAAAGAGTGCAATTTAAAAAAATTTCAAAATTATAAAATTACAAAAAAAAAAAAAAAAAAGAGGAGACAGGCATAAGGTCAGTAAGTTTTATCTCTCCAGCATCACTGCCAGAATCGACATCTTCAGCTCATACGTGTGCACTGCGGAAACATATATGATGGTTTAGGGTTGGTTTTGTTTAGTTGGAAACACAAAATTCTGTTTATTTTCTCTTCAGAGAGAAGCTGTTTGAGTTTGGTTCTAACTTTGTTCCTTGGACTGTTCTTGTGGGATCTTTTGACTTCTGGAATAAGTGTCTTGGTCATCCAACTTCGCTTTACAGTTGCAGCTGTTTAAAACTACTGTCAAACTACTTGGTAATTACAATCGAATTGTCTTTCCTGAGTGATGTTATAGCCCCATTGTGTCACTGACAGATTATTGTTTATCTTACATGTTCTGCTATAGCCTGTTCTGTGCAGGGTTTCTGCTACTTCCAGTTTGTATAGTAGTTCCTCAAGTGCCACTATACAAACCTCTAATACAGTGACAAGAGTGGGCAGACACTAAGATTGATGGCCCTTCGGAATGCGGCTGTCATAAGAGGAAATGTTCTGGACTACCCAGGTCTTGCCCAGCTGGGATGATGCCAGGAGGGATCTGGAGCGTTCAGACCTGGCTGAACTATTGGAACTGTCTCACTTGGTGTCTGTGAGCATCCATGAGTCATAATGGTGTTGCCGGACTTCTTGAAGTTCTACAGTTATCTGGGTGTGTCATGCTATATTCCTTGCAGGGTGGGAAATAAATACATACAATTTGTTTCAATATACAGTAGACTCTCGATTTCCCAGGATAGATGGTAAAAAAATATTCCCGGCTAATCAATTTCCCAGTTAATCCAAAAATACAATAAGCCTCTGACATAGGTAAGAGATACGTTCCAGGACTTCTTATGCAAGTCAAGATTTGTGTAACTCGGGAAAGACTAACAAAATATTGCTACTATATCCCTGATATGCCAAAATTACAAAAACCACATAACATCCTCAGAAGAATGAAGAAAAATAGTTATATATTTTTAATTAGTTCAATTAAAAACTTTATCTGGGGGCAGCGGTGAAGTAGCCAGAGTGGCACATAAGAAAAGAAAATATAAAAGGAAGAAAAAAACACATGTTATTGTACTGTAAAAACTGGTGTGTATTTCGTAGCCTTGGTTATTATATAGCTGACCTTCATTGGTGCCGACCGCTTCTCATATTGTCTTTCTCCTTTATTGTGTTTGCCGTTACTACTGACAAATCTGAATTCCACATGATACTTGATAATATTTGGCCATTTTCATACATCCTGATTATTTTAATTTTCTGATCCAACCCTATCGCTTTCCTTTTCTTGATAAACTTAATAGTACCGCTGTCACTTATTCTCTTAGTTAGCACCATGATAATGGTCAAAATGAAATTTTCTGAAAAGAACTTCACAGGATTAAGGCAAAAAGTCACTATTATCACTCCACACGAGCTCAAATTTTACTAAAGCACATTTCTGGAGGTCACTGTCATCAAACAAAAACAATTTGCACTTTCCAGGTTACTGGGCTTTTCTGTTAGTGCAATTAATTATAAACGGGTAGTAAACTCGATCTTACTGTATTTGCAATAATACCATTAGCTGGAATTCTGTGGGTTTTTACATTATGGCGAAATGTGTGTTCCCTTCGCTTGAAATCTTCAGTCATATAAAAAAAGTAACGTAAGACCGAAGCTATATAAGTTGGGGACTTACTGCATCGAAAAACGTTTAGCAACGTACGTAAAAAGTATGGCAATAGATAAAGAACTTACCATGCACCACTCGTGTGCCCAATACGATGTTTCTCCTTATTTTTTAAAATGTCGCGTATGGTTTGGTCACCAACATTATAATGGTTCTTTAGAGATTTAATGTAGGCACCATTTTCAAACTTTTGAATAATTTCAAGTTTTTGTTTAAATGAAAGCACAACTCTTGCATTTGTCCATCACTTTCGCAATTTCTAAACAAAAAAAAAAAAAAAAATTCCGACATCCCTGACGTGTATAATGAAACAAGTTATCCTTTTGCGGTGCGACGGAACCCAACAATCGACACAACACACTAAACATTTGGTCTCCTTTTTTTTTTGAGCGGTGGTGGTGAAGACAGCGGGAGTTGCAAGATAATAGGCACACTAATCACCTAATGACGACTTATAATGCTGCTTCTTGTCGCTTATTTACGACTTGAAAAACATCTGTTATTTTAGTAATATCTATTATTCAAGTGATAAATATTCTATTTATTACTTGAATTTTATGATTTCTGGTTGATTTTTTTTTTTTTTTTAATTTGGAATCTTGAAGTGTCCCAGTTAATCCGCTTACCGGTTAATCTGATCCCTGTAAATTGAGAATCTGCTGTATTTCACTCATCAATAAAATAAAGGAAATTAGCCTTTTTAATTATTTTCAATAAACAAACTAGTGAGGTAATTTGTTTTAAAAACTAAGGCAATTTAATGTCTTAATGAGCTCCACAACTTAGAATCCATCTTTATTTTTTTAACACAGGTTTAATTTTAACACAAGACTTATAATAATGACAACAGTGTGAAATATTATTGTGAAATATCTTCATCCCCAATAACATTGTTTTTTGGTAATTCGTTTCAAGATCTCGGAAGTTGAAATTTTCGCTGTATAACTAAGCTATTTATCTCTCTAAAATATCATTTTTAGGGTCATGAGCATGACCTTAAGGCCATATAAAAGGTCGTGAGTGTGGTTTGTAAATTGTATTAGTTACAATTCAAATCATTAAATGCACTACATTTTCATCGTTATCATATGTTCTGTTATAAGAACCAATTTTGAATGCCTTTGTGACATTTTTCTAAAGCATGTTTCTGGAGGTCACGACCATAAAACAATAAAAACAATTTGCACATTCTGGTTTATATTGGGCTTTTCTGTTACTGCAAGCAATTATAAATGGGTAGTAAACTCGATGTTACTGCATTTGCTAAAATACCGATAGCTGGAATTGTGTGGGTTTTTATGTTATTATGGTGAAATGTGTTTCCCCTTTACTGTAATTTTCAATCGTATAAAAAAAACAAATAAATTTTCAGAATCTTTTCTTCATTCCTTTTGTTTTAAGCTTCATAAACTTGTTACTCCACGAGAATCGTGTTAGTTGCAATTTGTGCATTCCTTTAAAAAATGCTTTTGATTTTTTTTTTGATTTGGTAGTTGTTGGCGCATCGGCTTCTGTGGCCATATTGCACCTCCCAAGGTTTTTGCAGTACTTTGATCCAAGCCCGAGGCGGGAATCGAACCCGCGACCTTTGGGTTGCCGGGCAGGTACTTTACCCACTCGGCTAGCCCGGTCGGCTTAAAAAAAAAAAACCTAATGAATGCAATCGCGAAATTTATAATTAAAAGAGATTATCTTGAAGACAAACACCTCTTGAAGCATTTCTGAAGACGACTACTTGTGCAACAAAGCAACGAGTGCCAAGCCAATAATGAATGATCAACGAGTGTGTATTTAGTCGATGATGAAGAATAAACATTCTTTAACATTTGTAAATCATAAATAATTTCTCTATTATTATAATTTGCTTGATTTTACAGGCTACATTTTCATTTCTTTGGATAAATCAATCATCGTTTAAACAAACTAATTAGCTAACTAATTTCATTGTTGTGAACGTAACCCCTATTTTTAACCTTATGTCAATGGGAAATAAATTCCCGCTTTACAAGTTTTTGTTTTACGAGCGCATGCTAGGAACGAATTAACTTATAAAGTTGAGAACTACCTGTGTGTAATATCAAAATTATTTTTTGCATCCAGTTCCTTTGTGACCACATCATGGTATCCAATCAAATTAGTCAGACAAGACTTCCCCTTGACAAACCCATACTGTATCTGAACTATAACTGCAGTCTTGTCTAGATGAACCTGCATCACTTCCTTAACCAGTGAGTCCTTTATTTTTCATGGAACAGAAGTTAAACTAACAGGTCTATAATTATCCATGTCAACCATTGTTTCCCCTTTGTGAATTGAGAATACATTTGCATATCTCCAGGCTGTGGGGACCTCCCCTGAATCCAAGGATGCTCTCATAATTATGGCTAAGGGTTTGCTTATTCCCTTAATATAATTAGATTGATCCCACCTATCCCAGGTGCCTTTCTTAGGTTTAACTTCAATTTCTCTTACATATTCCTTTCGGTTATTATAAAATCATTTAGCTCCCTGTTAAGAGTTTGATAAACTGGCCTCCACTTTCCTAGAGAATTCCTCACAAGTGAACGTAGATGCAAAATATTCATTCAGTTTGTCAGCTATCTGAGCAGGACCATCAACAGTTGAACCATCGATATCATGTGGACCAATCTGATATATCCCCTTCCTTCTAGAGTTGCTTACTCTATTTGATGCCTCCCTTAATATAATTGGATTGATCCCATCCACCAAGGGTGCCTTTGCTGTTATTCTTTGCATCCTTTGCCAAAGATTTCTCAGAATCTGCCTTCACTTGCCTAAACTCCTTTGTGATTTGATTACTGACTAGCTAAATCTATTATAGAATTCTGTGTTGCTGATAATTTCTATGCACCCCATGCATTTTTCTTCTCTGTCACAATTCTTATTAGTTGATCTGGAATCTATTTAAGCCTATACCTTGTATTTCTTAGTTGGTATGAAAAGCCTAGTAGCTGTCATGATTAATTCCTTGAATGCTCTCCATTTAGAATTTGCTATTGGTAACATTATCAGTTGGTCCATTGTATAGAATTTAAAAACTGTCTGAGACCACTGTAGTCACCTTTAAGAAGGCAAAAACCCTTCCCTTTACCCCCGTTGGTAGTTACATCTATAAGCAAATCCCACATTAAATCACTGTGATCACTGCCATCCAGTGGAAGTGTCACCTCTGCCTGTGGCTATTAGCGTGTGTATGCCAACAAGCTAGCAGTTTTCCAACCCACCTAACAGTGCCTATATGCCTTGCACAATCTCTCCAGGTCTTAAGTGATTGACAAGGCTCTCATCATATACTTCCTCCTATTGTGTCTAGGATGATGAGCAGACACTTTCAAATTTAACCTGAAGTTACAACATTTTTTCAACACTGACAGGTACAACATCCCCTTTTATGCCATTAAAAGATGATACCTGCTCTACAGTGTCATCAACTTTTGCCCCTGGCAAACATACCCTGGTCCCACTCCACCTATCCTTTTTGCACAATATATTTCCAGTTTCCCTGACAATAGGGTCCCCAACAACTACTAGCTCTTGTAGGACCAGTGAATTCTGACATGGGGGTTGCCACTGTGTTACCTGATGATCGAGTGCAAGCTCTGGCATTGATGTGGGAAGCATATTTACTATATGTGATTTATATTTTATATTACCTATGATTGCACCTTAGACCTGTTGGGTGTATAATTAAATAAAGAAAAACCACTAAAGAATCAAAAATGTTTGTCTTTGGAATTCTTTAAAAAAAAAAATATATATATATATAATGGAAGTTCAATTATAACTCTAATGCCAAATTGTATAAAATTTGACAAAATGATTAATGAAAAGCTTCAAGATACAAAATTTAAATACAGCAATACCTCACTTATCACGGCTTCAAACAGCACAGTTTTCAATTAAATTTAAGTTGTAAATTTACTGTACATATTAAAACTCATTCAACAACCTAGACATGTACTCTACATATATGCTGTCTTGTCGTATCCTAGGTACGGGTACATATATGCTGCGATGCCAACTGTATTGTCTCATATATGCTGCGATGCCAACTGTATTGTCTCATATATGCTGCACATGTGGCAGTAGTCCCCTCAGGCAGTCAGTGGCAACACTGTCCACTTTTCTTAATTCCATCCTGATGAGACGACATGATATCTTTTCAAACTTTTCATTTCACAATTTATTTTTTACCCCTTTAAATATGATCGAAAAAAATATATCTACGTCTTGGTTAGAAATCATTGCCAACAACATGCGTTATGTTTGGCAGCATGTTTTGCTCATTTGGTAAATGATTTCATTGGTTTTGAATCACAAGTTCAGACAATTTCCGAAGACATTGTGAAGATCGGAAAAGACTTGGGATTTGAAACTTTGGACACTGACAATGTACACAACTGCATTGACTCACATGCAAATAACTTAGATGATGCAACTCTCCTTGAAATTGATAAGAAAATTGCATATGAAGAAGAAGAAAACAATTCTGAAGTGGATAACACCGAAGTGGCACCAAAATAATTTTCAACAGAAGAACTGAAGAAAGTTTTTCGGGGCTTGACATTGCCTGCGAGGCAATTATGAATGGAGATTCAAATGTTGGATGTAGCATCCAGATATGGCAAATTTTATAAGATGGGATTCAATGCTACAAAGACTTGTATACCCGGAAAAAGAAGTGATGACTTTACCAAACTTCATTCTTGAAATACCTAAATAAACAATAAAGCTTTTTTCTCATCTCTCATGATGTTCCCTTTTCATTAATAAATTTTTTGCAGTACTTTTTATTTCAAATCCTTTTAATTGGCTATCAAGAGCAAATTGTTTATAGATTTATTATAATTTGTTTATAGACTGTTTCTCTGGTACGCATTCATTAAAAATCCATTTTAATTATACCTCAATCAGCACGGTTTCACATAACACGGAGCAGTTTCGTACCAATTATCAGTGCAATGCGGGGTATTGCTGTATTATCTTCAAACACTACAAGAGCCTGACATGTACATTGTAAAACATATTTTAGAATATTTCATAATTATCTCTCTCAAACAAAAGAGAAATTTGTCTAGTAACATCAATAATACATATAGTACAAAAAACGCACTGCTACCTTCAGGTGGTGGAAATGGCTTTTCAAAACTAGGTGGACGCTTTATTTTTATGTGCCGTAGCAAGACAGGTCCACTCCCAGTAACATTAGTAAAACGCAACAGCTCTAAAATAAGGGGTCAGCATACCTCTCTCTCCAATTCCAGCCCTAACTACCATTACTTATAACTTAATGAAAAACTAAAAAAAAACTGCATAGATAGCAGCTTCAGAGCCAAGCTGACTAGGACAATTATAAACATTATTAAATTATTAGAATAAGAGAACTTCAAGATATACAGAACTTATGAAGTAAATATACGTTCAAATTTTTAAAAATTAATTTTGATCTAAAAGTTTTTAGGATATCTATAATTTTGTAATTATTATAAGAATAACGCATTGAAACACTGCACAAACGTAATATAAACGCATATGTTATAAATACAAACCTAGAGTTGTTATCAGCTCATCTTCTGGAACACGAGATACAAATGGTATTCATCTTTCCAATCAACGAAATTCTACATTACCTACGGTGCATATTGATATTTACTGATTAAAATCATATTCCTTGCAAATCGACACCTGAAATAAATATAATGGATACCCCATTGCTAACCATAACTTCACAACACACATAAATCACTTAACCATATCTTTGCCCTTGGACTTTGCGTATATTACAGCGCCACCATTTTATTCAGCTTTGGCTTGCTTTGCAGAATTCCCTTCTTAAGTGCCCAATACCTACTTCCTTAAACCATAGTTACTAAATGCAGGCACACTTACTGGAGACAAGCCAGTAAGTTCACACTAAGGGAAAAAAAAGTGACATACAGGTTACTAAATTGAATTTGTCTTTGTATTCAACCAACAATAACATTTTGTTCGTCTCAAATGCCTAGGTAGTTGTGTTAAATTAAATTGTAAATCTCTACTTCTCAAGAGTAATATTTCAAAGGCGTGTAATCTATTTAAGTACCATAGGCTACTTCAAAGACCACAGAGAGAGAGGGAGAATACGAAAGGAGATTGCAGATATTCTTAACGTTTAAGGCAGAATTAAAAGTTAAGCGAAAATGAAGTTAAAAAAAAAACATTTGGATTATTAAAAAAAAAAAAGTGTGAACACACGCATTTTATGGACATAATTTACGTGGATGGATGAAGTTGTTTTCTAGTAATCTTAAAATGACCACAGAAATCTTTTAATTCCACTAAATACAGTCAACGGCGATCCTTTGGTCGGAATTAGCTCGTTCATATGATAGAATAACTAATTCAGGAAGCATTGTGAAGGTTCTCCGTTATATACACCTCAGTGTTTTGGTGAGGCATTGGGCATGCCACACTGTCTGCAGGGACATCTTCCCTGTCGGCCCCTTCCTTCTGTTTCCTACTTGTTCAGATTACGAACATAAGGGGGCATAAATTCAAATTAAGAAAAGACAGATGTAGAATAGATGTGCGGAAATTCGCCTTTAGCCAGCGGGTGGTTAATTGCTGGAACAAACTTCCATCTGTCGTTGTGGAAGTTGATAGGTTGAATAAATTTAAAGAGGAACTGGACAGACATTTGGAGGGAATGGTGTGATTTTTTTTTTTTTTTTTTTTTTGGCTGATGCTGCATAAGCTCATACACTTGCTTTCTTGCATCACATGCCACTACTACTACTACTACTACTACTACTACCCTGCAGTCTTCTGCCGCCCCCTCACTTTTCTCGTACACAACGTTTTTTGTGTTGGGGGTTTCGTCTCCCCGCCAGCCCACTCTTCCCTCTGGTGAGGCATTGGGCGTGTCACACTGTCTGCAGCGGCCATCTTCCCTGTAGGCCCCTTTCTTCTGTTTGCTACACTCCAGTCTTCTACTTTCCCCTTACTTTTCTCTTACACAACATTTTTTTTTCATGCCCACAGGTCTAAATCTAAATACATCAAAATTATTGCCAGCCCTATTAGGCCCTAGAACAAGTTATCAACAAACAACCCTACGCTCTGTTAAAATTACAACCGTTGCTCAAGAAACAGCGATCATCTCATTCTCAAATCTGGTCCTTGCCACTGAAATCCCAGGAAAGTAGGTGGCAGGACCCGCCAGAGTTTTCTATCATCAGTACACCCGGTCAGCCTCCCCGTGGCACGGTGTGGTAACGCCGGGTCCCACTAGGGGCTTGGTGGCTAATAGACCGGAAGAACAAAGGCCACAATACAATATAATGCACATGACCCCACACACTTTCAAATCTCTGGCCCGATACAATGCACACCTGCGGAGATGGCAGAAATCCCAGGAGTCGTTAGACACCAACATACCTTACACCTTACACCTCAGTGTTTAGTCGGTCTCAGGCGTAGATTGCAAGGTTTTTTCCCGGGAAAAGCTGGAGTTTTTTGTCCAGCAAAGCAAGCATATGTAGTGGCCAGAGAATACGCAATTTACAGATACAATACACATGGGCAGTTTAAGTGACTTTCTAGGTGAACCTAATATAATAGTTAAAAAAAAAAACTCACTTTTGTTTAATTTCTCTTTTTGCAAATTCCTAGACACCAAATTATATATGATCACATATTATGAAGAGTAATGGTTTTGTAGAGTCAAGTGATTCCATCCTATGCAAAGTTTAAGAAGTTGGAGAATAAAAACACAAACTAATAATTACAGTACATACAGCATTAATACATTGTTCTTTCTCCAACAATTAATAAACTAACTGTTCATTAATAAACATTCATATAACAAACAAAATAAAAGTTCATATAACAAATATGCTATTGAATGTTTATTTGTCTCTGTTATAACTTAGACTTCTGGAGACGTGGCAGACAAGATTGGTTAACATGGCACTTAGAAACCATTTGTTACTAGCATAGAAATGTGCTCTTCTGTACATAACTGGAATGTGTAGTGGACAGAATGTGCGTGTGGTGTGGTCCCTACAGTTTCCGAGAAATCCACATTAAGTACTCTGTAATGCTGGACAACTTTGAGGTGCGGGTAGGAGTTTTATGTGTTGTTAAACTGGTCACGTCGTTACTGGGAGGCACGATAACCAGGAAGGGACTTACGGGCATCCGTCACGGCAAGGGAAGCCGAACCGGGCACGAAAGGTAGTATCTGACGGGACCATTCCTCCATCAGAGCAAGGAGAGGAAAGGCTTTAGGAAAGGAGTGAGGGGAAGAGAAACAGTTGGACTGAGTGGAAGACAAAGAGGGAAAAGAGAGGGAAGATGTTCCACATATGAGCAGGAGTACTGAATGCCACTTTTGAGTGAGGAGCCCTAGAGGAGGGTGGAGAGCAAAGTACACATAGCATGAAAATATAGTTTAACAATATAATATAACAGCTGCCTGAGAAGACCACATTCCGAAAGTGAAATAATAAATGTCAGACAAAAGTCATCCAGAATATTAATTCCAGAATATTAATTATCATGTTCGTGAATTGCCTACGTTCTCTGGTCGATTTGCCGGTTTTTATGGAGAAGAAACCGAGTTTCCGAAGTGGCAAACTTTGATATTTACTCATGAGACCGAATAACCCAGTCAAGGAGTGAAAAAAGCCCATAAACTATCCTTGCCTCATTCATGGGATTCGAACGTGGGCCTTTTCCACCTGCTGGGGGGGGGCGAAGGACGGTGACGATACCACTGTGTTACCTGTTCAGACTCAAAAAATGGGAAGAGCTGCCAACAAGTTCCTTACTCAAAGAGTCAAAAATGTGAAAGGATAGTTGTAGACGTCAGGAGGAAAAGAGGGAGAATTAGCTGCCAAGGTGGCTCAAATGTGTTCAACCCCTTATATGGCATTAGCACAAGATATGGGTATAGAAAAGAAGCCAGAGTAAGATCCCATGCCTGAAAGTGCCATCAGCATACCATATTGTGCGCCCTCGTGGGTAGCACGGGTTGTAAAATAGCCCTCCTTCTCACACCGGGTGGAAAAGACCTGTGGTTTAGTCCCGTAGACGAGGTGAGGAATTTTTCTGGGCCTTTTTTCACAACTTGGCTGACTTAGTTGGTCTCAGGCGAGGGTACCATTGTTTTTTCTCAAATGAGATATGACTTCTGAACGCTCTGAGAGCCTCTATAACGCATAGAAAACAATTTGACACGTTCCCACTACAACAGGCCATATTGCGGCGCTGTATATAATGTCAGTAAATTGTGTGCGTTCTCCGTGTTATTTGCTATTTGCTGGACGAGAAACCCGCGTTTCAGGGCGAAAAGCCATTCAACCCTCGCCCGAGACCGACTAACTAAACCACGTGCTGAAAAAAGCCATAAATATTCCTCACGTCATTGACTGGATTCGAACTTAGGTCTTTTGAACCTGATGTGGGGAGAACGGTGATCATACGAACTGTGCTAACAACGAGGGAGAATGTGTACCGCAGAGATCGTGAATCGCATTTTAATTACCCGATCTTTCACTAAAATCTTGAAAGCACATACATTATTTATAACCAAGAACACATAGTGAAGACTAGAATGTGTAGAACTGTTCCTACCGACGGTGTACATGATTTGGTCCGAAGATACGCTGACTTGCTTGTTATTCGAGCAGGTCTTACATATGTTGCCCAGCGGGACATCTCCTAGGAGGTTTGAGAATCTGGTAGCGCCCAATTGATAAAATCCGTCGTGATGGTATTCGATCAACCAGAATAAGAGACAGTTAAATGATGAATTAATACGGAAGGAAGGCTTATTTCTTGCTGCTCCTTGTAACATCAATTTATTATATCATAAAGTCCCAGTTGTAATTTGGAATGCATGGGTGTTTTCTTGGGAATAGTCATGATCTGAATTTTAAGTGGTGATCTGGGCGTGGCAGTTGAACACGAGTGCCCGTGTGAAGAACATAAGTTTGTGTCATGCTGTATTTCAAAACTTAAGGATTTAAGAGCAAGATCGGAGAGCAGAGAGAAACTTCTTCTCTAACAACTGTGATTTTACATTGTTTTCTTATAAATATTCTTTTGGTTGCTTTAATGATTTTGGTAAGAGAATTTTTCAAAGAAAATCATTAATGGTTCCATGGCAGAACACTCGTCTCTTTGCGCTAACCTTGTGCATTGAGGACTAAGTGGTGATTAATGGTTCTTTAATACGATTTTATTTATTGTTTGGTAGTTATATTTCAATTTAGTAAACATAATCGGATTTATTTGTTTCTTAAGGAGGTACAAGTTATGAAATAAAATTATTTTATTTGTATGCTGGCTTCTTGCCTGGGTTACTAGATTAAACTACTAGTCCGTTACTAGACTAAACTACAAAGAAAAGATGGGCTTTAATAAAGTTTCATATGAAAACAAAACCCTTGTTTAAAGTTCAAAAAGCTGATTGAATTAATAATGTGCATCAGTTTTGTTATTATGATATTAGCAATGGCTTTAAGCAAATTCGCCACCTTGTTGTCATTTCCGCTTTTACTAAACAGTATATATGAAAATATACTTTTGTGTACAAATTCCTATTTCTTTTTTTTTTTCTTCTTTGTATGCAAAGTCCACTCAATCAGGGAACATATTACAGAATATCCAGAGTGAAAGGCCTGGCGAGGGAATTAACAATTAAAACTCATTCAACCAGTTGAACTCCCCGATTAAAAAGCAACAAGTTCTTTATTGGCTCTCTAACGCTGAGAAAACCTACATACAGACATTTAATATACTGGATTAATTTCATATTGCTTAATTTTCAGGGGCAGCAGCACCAGAGTTGTCTTTAGGTTACGGATCCCCAAACTTTTAGAGAAGCGGGCCACATATACATTTTTGGATTATTTGGCTGGCTGAAGAAAATTCCTAATTACTGAAACCTACATTCTCTGCAGAACTTTAATGTTATGTAGAGAAACTAATTTTATACCTACCTATATCTACAGATTCAAAAATAAATCGATGGATATGTAACATAAAATATACTAGTTTGTTAATATCAAAATTTAATTATTACTTATTGTACTAATCACAAAAATACAGTCAGTAAAACAACAAAATTCATTATTACTTATTTATTGTACTAATCACAAAAATACAGTTAATAATATAACAAAATTACTTAATAAATGTATTAATCAGATCAAGGAAAAGAAATATTGCAGATCGTCCTATTTTGCCTTCTTGTAATGAAAAACAACACGAGAATGAGAATGGGTACGAGAGAAACCTAAATAACCAAATTGATTTTGGGCATTCATTCGTTTCCTCTCATAAAATGGTCCTAACCTTTTAAGCAAAATCCTAGCAATAATATCCCAGTGTTGGTGTTCCCTTCCTTTTGGACCAGATCTTTGAAGCATTTTGCTTTTCGTGGTTGATCAAATTCGTAAATTGTGTAAGCAATGCCTTGAGGTGGTTAAAAAGGCTGTCCACCAGATGTTAGGGACCTGCCCTCCTCTTTTTCTGCAGATCCTTCCATGCATTTATAAGGGCTCATCTGAATGTGATAATTTCTGGGTACACCAAGGACCACTGTTTGGGGTAATCGAGCGCTTCCTCAGAGAAGCAAATAGAAATTGATATTGTGATTGGATCTAGGACCATGTATATTTGTGAAATGACGAACGAAGTGTTTAGAAGGTTTAGATATTTTTCCGCATAAGTCTTTTCCCTTAATTTGACTATTCACGATGTATTCAGTAGTGAAGATGGGGGGGGGGGATTGATGTATGACTAAGTGGAATATTTTTTGTATACCTAACCAAATTTTTAACCTAATGTGTTGTCAACTATTTCCCCTGCATACAAACTACAATGACTCCCTTCCGTCACTACCAGACAGCAAAGTTATACACTAGCTGGTCTGGATGGCTCCTAGAAAGTTACTAAAAAAAAAAAACTATTATATTCAGGCTACCCAAATAATTAAATTCTCTGAATGCTGTGTCTTATATCTGTTAATTGCGTGTGTTCTGTGGTCGATTTATCTGCCTTGCTATCTACGCCTGAGACCAACTAATTCAGCCACGAAGTGAAAAAAGCCCATTAAAGTTCCTCGCGTCATCGACGGGATTCGAACCCGGTCCTTTTCAATCCGGTGTGGGGAGGATGGTAACGATACCACTGGGCTACTCGCGCAAACCCTAGAGAGGTACTAATAGGTTCTGTCCAGTGTACTATCTAATGGCCAGCTTGTCAACTGCGTTTTAGACTACCCTCAAAATGTAAGGAAATTGGATCTCGCCATGATGCTTACCAAAAAACTTCATGCAGTATGATTAATCTCTTTTAATCCTCAAAAGAGATTAATCATACTGCATGAAGAGACGGGGGTGAGTTTTTACAGGTTTGCTCTCCTGACTAAACATAGGTTTTACTACTTCAAGCCTCTAATAAACAAAGTGGTAGTTTTGTTCCGATTAATGAGAGTCATCTACCACTAGTTGCTTTTGCTCTTAACACACACGCATACATAAACACATACCTCTCAACGTTGCAGACCAATACAGAAATTAAGGTAGTTTAGTTAATAGTAGTTTTAATATAAATTTCATTACGGAATTTATTAAAAAGGGGATATCAATCATAATAATTACCACATGAAGTCTGCCGCACTTGTTTTGAATTTAGGAAATGAAATCACGGTTATGAAAGGTCTCTACTTTTTAATTAATTAATTTTTTGTAGGGTAAGATGCTGGCGTTCAAATGGACCGGCGCACACCGTTTTAATCCATCGTAAACATTGGCAATATCATTTACATACTTGGTTATTAAAATTAAGATATTTGTTAACAACTGCTCGATTCGTGAAATTTTCCACTTCAGCTCTTTGTAAGATTATATATTTTATAATATTTTAAAATAAAATGTACACAATTGAAGCATTTTGTACGATATATTTTCGGTATTGTATTATATCTTTCAAGACATTTTGCAATTATAAAAAGTTGAAATTTTAATTTTCATTTATTATTTCAAAGGGAGGATTTTTAAATTTGCACACAGGGAGTTTATAGCCTATTCAGTTGGCTGGAGTTCATTGACTTGTTCAGGGCCGTACCGACCCATTTTAGTACCTCAGGCAAGAATCAAAAATTGCGCTCTACTGTTAATGACGACAACGTTGGCAATTATTTAATCTTTCTTTTGGCGTCACTTTCAGCTTTTAACCTGAGGCAAGAGCTTCGTTTGCCTCACCCTCGGCACGGCTCTGGACATATTTTGGTGTGAAAAATTGGTGCACGGTTTTCTGATATGTTTGTGTTGGTATAGGTTAGGTATCTGATATGTTGGTATTGGTATAGGAAAGGATTAGAGCAGTGTTTCGGAGAATCATTATGTGTTAATCATCATGTAGCAATAAACAAAATCTACATTATTTTGGTAACAGGAGGCTATAGCCTCAATCTGGGATCTCTGCTCTTTGTGCCTCTAACAGAAGTGGGATCCAGGTGAATTTCCCAGTCATCCTCCTTGATTGTGCAATTGGATCCTGATACAATAGCACAATCTTTTTATTAGGTGTTTTATTTTTGTGATACCCATAGAACTTATTATTATTATTAACCATATGGTGCAAGGAAGCCTGAGGCTTATGCTGCACAAGCCAAAAAAAAAAAAAATTCCCGGGTTACCCTTATAGAGAGAGAGAGAGAGAGAGAGAGAGAGAGAGAGAGAGAGAGAGAGAGAGAGAGAGAGAGAGAGACCTAGAAAGGAATGACCAAGAAAGAGAAGAAGGATGATATCCAGCTCAGGACCCTGGGTGTGCCAAGCCCATACTCACCAGATGTGAGCCCCTGTGGTTTCGAACTTTTCTATAAATTCAGGGCCTCGCCCGTAATGCGGAGCTTTCAGGCTTACCGCGCACGATACTGACCCAGTTTCCCTTACACATGCAAAAATCCTGCATCATCCAGTTCTTTCTGATGTGCCAATGCTAGATACTGTGTATTATTGGTTATTTTTATCAAATATTTTTGATTTGGTGCTAAGGGAGTGCCAAGAATCTCTGGGTACGACCAGGCTGCCATGCACGGACTCTGAACTTGGCCTGTTACGTTACAACGTATGATCACTCATCGGTGAAGACAGGATATTAGAGTTGGAAAAGGAAATAGAAAATGTGAATTGGAATATCATCGGTTGGCTGAAACAACAAGAAGAAATGAATCACTTATAAGTTTATCAAGTGGAAATCTGCTGTACACCAATGAAAACAGTGAAAGGAATGAAGGTGGAGTTGGGTTTCTGGTCGATAAAGATTTAAAAAACAACATTTAGGAATTAAAAAGTACATCAACAAGGGTGTCAACACTAATACTCAAGATTTCTAAGAGGTACAAGCTAACGATTATAATGATTTATGTATCAACATCGAGCCATGAGCAGAAAACCCACTACACTATTATTTTGGGCACTTCAATGCTAATGTTGGAAAAAGACAAAACAGCGCAGAAAGAGGAACTATAGGAAATTTTGGAATTGGTGTAAAAAATGAAAGAGGCGAAAGGCTTGTGGAATTTGCAGAATCTCAAGAATTGTCAGTAATGAACACTTTTTTCAAGAAAAGGGTGAACAGCGAGTGGACATGGGATAATCCAAATGGATTAACAACTAATGTAATCGACTTCATCCTCACTAACAAAAGATATATTGTGAATGATGATACCGTCCTGAATAAGGTAATAAGGTTGGAAGTGGTCACAGAATGGTAAGATGTACACTTGATATAGATGTAGGAAAGGAAAGGAAAAAACTGACTCGAGTAAATAATACAAAGGTCTTTGAGATAACAGAAGAGGAGAAAAAGCAGTATGTACTTAAGAACAAGTTTGAGTTTCTGCAGACTGCTCAGGACCAAGATATCGAAGAGGAATATTACAACTTTCTGAAAGTGATAAAGCCCAAGAAACGTATAAGGAAAAAGAAATCCAAAGAAGAAAAAATTAGTCAAAAAAACAGTTGTTATGATGAACCGAAGGCGAAAAATGAAGAGCAAGATAAACACTGACAAGGAGAAAATTGAGTATACTGAGTTATGCAAAGCCATTAGAAAGAGACTCAGAGAGGGCATAAGAAGATTTAACACAAGAAAAGTAGGACAAGCATTAAGGGAAAACA
This sequence comes from Mastigoproctus giganteus, assembly GCF_048544385.1. Classification (NCBI taxonomy): domain Eukaryota; kingdom Metazoa; phylum Arthropoda; class Arachnida; order Uropygi; family Thelyphonidae; genus Mastigoproctus; species Mastigoproctus giganteus. The sequence goes on from NC_143587.1 coordinate 138,024,872, forward strand.
AAGGATTTAAACCAGCAGCCATGAGCAGTAATACAGAAAGACAAATGATACTGAAACTAAAGCATAGCGATGGTGTACTTATAAAGAGCAGAGAAGGCATAATTGAAATAGCAGAAGACTACCATAAAGAAGGATGCAAGGAGCGATGGAATGATGCCAGCAGTGGGAAAGATGGATTGCAAATTAGCAACACATACGACATACCCAATATTCTTCCTGATGAGGTAGAACATGCATTAAAGAAAATGAAAAATCAGAAAGCCTCGGAGGAAGATGGAGTTACTGTAGAGTTTTAAATTTGGGAGGAAGAGATACAACACAAAAACTGTCAAGGCTCTTCACAAAGTGCATTAGAAAAGGTGTAACGCCTAAACAGTGGAATAATGCAATCATAGTTTTGCTGCATAAGAAAGGAGATAAATCAGAAATTGGAAATTATAGACCAATTCTCTTGTTATCCCACATCTACAAGTTGTTCACAAGGGTCATTACTAACAAATTAGAAAGAATACATGATGAGAACCAACCGAAAGAGCAAGCTGGCTTTAGGACAGGTTTCTCAACTATGGATCACCTTCACGTAATACCACAGCTAATGAAGAAAGCAAATGAATATAAAACACAATTATGCCTGGCATTTGTAGATTATGAAAAGGCATTTGACTCCATACAGCATAAGGCAATGTTTCGGGCAATGGAAAGACAAGGCATAGATACCCCACATATTATGATTTTGAAGAAATATATGAGAATGATACCTCCTTTATTAAACAAGACAAATACGGTAGGAAATTTAAAATCGAGAAAGGAGTTCGACGAGGAGACACAATACCTCCGAAGCTGTTTACTGTTGCCCTTGAGGAAGCTTTCAGAAGATTACACTGGACGCAAAAAGGAGTCAATGTGAATGGAGAGTACCTAGACCATTTACAATTTGTAGATGATATTGTGGTCATAAGCCACGATCCCAAAGAATTAGAGGAAAATTTTAATCAGTTATGCAGAGTTAGTAAGGATTTTGGAATAATGATGAATATGGCTAAAACAAAAGTAATGATGAACAAGTATGCCACAGTAAGGGACATAATGATTGAAGGAGCAGTAATTGAAAAGGTGGAGTCATATACTTATCTGAGGCAAGTTATTAACTGTACTAATGATAAATGGCTGGAAGTCAAGAGAAGAATAAGTTTTGGATGGATAGCATTCAGGAAATACAGTAACATACTGAAGAGCAATATCCGAGTTTGTCTGAAACGTAAAATAATGAACCAATGTATACTCCCAACCATGACTTATGGAAGTGAAACTTGGGCAGTCACCAAAAGAATCGAAGAGAAGCTGCGAACTACACAGCGAAGAATGGAACGAATCATATTGGGAATCAGACTGTTAGATAAGAAGAGAAACACATGGATTAGGTAGCAAACTCAAGTGAAGGACATTCTTATCAAAACTAAAGAACTAAAATGGTCTTGAGCAGGACACATAGTTCGAAGAGATGATGACAGATGGACTAAGAAAATAACAGAATGGTACTCAAGAGGAGCTAGAAGAAAACCTGGAAGACAAAGGCGGAGATGGCTCGATGAAATTCATGAGTTTGTGGGTAGTAAATGGATGGCCAGTGCTCAAAACAGAAGGAACTGGAAAGTTGCTGGAGAGGCCTTCATCCTGCAGTGGATTGAAAATGGCTGATGATGATGATGATGATGATGATGATGACGATGATAGGAAAGGATTAAAGCAGTGTTTAGGAGAATCATTATGTGTTAATCACCATGTAGCAATAAACAAAATATACATTATTTTGGTAAGAGGTGGCTATAGCCTCAACCTGGGATCTCTGTTCTTTGGCCCCTAAGAGAAGTGCGATCCAGGGGAATTTCCCAGTCATCCTCCTTGACTGTGCAATTGGATCCTGAGGCAATAGCACAATCTTTTTATTAGGTGTTTTAATTTTGTGATACCCAAGGAACTTATTATTATTATTAGCCATATGGTGCAAGGAAGCCTGAGGCATATGCTGCACCAGCCAAAAAAAAAAAAATTCCCGGGTTACCCTTATAAAGAGAGAGAGAGAGAGAGAGAGAGAGAGAGAGAGAGAGAGAGAGAGAGAGAGAGAGAGAGACGTAGAAAGGAATGACCAAGAAAGAGAGGAATGATAATATCCAGCTCAGGACGCTGGGTGTGCCAAGCCCATACTCACCAGATGTGAGCCCCTGTGGTTTCGAACTTTTCTTTAAACACAGGGCCTCGCCCGGAATGCGGAGATTTGAGGTTTGCCGCGCACGATACTGACCCAGTTACCCTTAAACATGCAAAACTCCTGCATTATCCAGTTCTTCCTGATGTGCCAATGCTGGAGATTGTGTATTATGGGTTATTTTTATCAAATATTTTTGATTTGTATCTAATGTCTAATAAACGATAGATTCTTACTTAAGCAATGGTAGTGCAAAAAAACTCAACAGAAAAGAGTATTGAATTCATTGAATTAGAAATGAAAGAAAGAGGGTTGCACTTGAGTAAATTGTCGAAGTAATTATACTGATTATAATTATTACATACTTTATAAAAAAAAACTATTATTTTTAGCCCACCCGAACAATTAAATTCATCTCCCGTGCATTGTGTAAATTGCGTGTGTTCTGTGGTTAATTTGCGTGTTGTGTCTGACGAAAAACTCGAGTTTCCAGGGAAAATACATACTTTATAGCAGAGCTGTGCCAAGGGTGAGGTGAACGAGGCTCTTGCCCCAGGTAAAAAGCTGAAAGGGGCGCCAAAAGAAATATTAAATAATTGCCAACGTTTTCGATTTTGTTTTGATTATTCCAATCTCTTTAGCATCTTATTATTATTATTATTATTATTATTATTATTATTATTATTGCTGCTCTTAAATTATTTCTCCCTGATTGGGAGGTCCACCTCGCGACGGATATTGCTACCAAGTACACAGGGTGGTTTTTGTTATGTGTGATGTTACTGTTGGTCGAGGAACTCTCTGACAATCCTACAGGTGTTCAGGATTGCTACTTTATAGAGTTCCTTGTAGGCGTTCGCTAGGAGACCTATTGCTGCTATGCTGTTGTGTAGGGTGTTTGGCACCATACCTGTGGTTGACACGATGATCGGGATGGTCGTTACTTGTTGCATATGCCACATCTCTTTGATCTCCTGTCTTAGGTTTGTGTGCTTCCTGATTTTTTCCCTATGGGTTTTCTGCAGGTTGCTAGTATTGGGTACCGCTATGTCAATCAGATAGGTAGCCTTTTTCTTCTTGTCCACAAGGGTTGTGTCCGGTCTGTTGTGGGGGATTGTCCTATCCGTTATTATGGCGCGGTCCGAGTACAGCTTGTGGGTTGGGGTCTCTAGTACTGTATGGGGTTTCTACTTGTAGTACGGTACACTTTCTTCGATCAACTGGTATTTCCTTGTATGCTTCTGATGTATTATCCTGGCTACCTGGTCGTGTCTATGAGTGCACTCAGTCTGGGTGATCACCTTGCATCCCGCGGTGATGTGTTTGGTCGTTTCTGTGGCCAGGTGGCATCGTCGACATGTGTCATCTAACACTCCGGGCTCCTTGGCGATGCATTTTCCATAGTTGCTGGTGTTGATTACCTGGTCTTGGTTCTTCTTTTATATATGACCTGGTCTTGGCGCATTATAGCCTTAGTAGCTGATGCGCCAATAAAATCAAAACCAACCAACCAACCTGGTCTTGGATGGCGAGCACGAATCCTTCAGTCTTGGGAAAGAGCGTCCCGCTCGTAAGCCATGCATTGGAAGCAATTTTATCTATGTGACCCTGATGGAGATCATTGTAGTGTCTGCCGTGGAGTGTCTTCTCTGCCCATCTTTCTAGCTTCGTTTGTAGTTCCTGATTAGGGGGGAGACTCCTCGCTTAGATTGAGTGGGGTATACCGCTTGTCTATCTTCCTTATGGCCTGGTGTAGTGCTGCTGTGTGTTTCAGGAAGTAATCCTTCAGGTTAACTATCGTTGTCTTCTATTGCTCAATGAGGTCTATCAGGCCCTTTCCTCCTTCTTCCCTGGCAATTGTCATTCTCTCCACGGCAGCTCTCGTGTGGTGTTGGCGGCTCATGGTCATCATTGTCCTTGTCTTTCTCATGATATCCGCCAGCTCGGTGTTAGTCGAATCTATGACCCCGAAGGAGTATCTTAGCACTGGGACTGTCTGCGCGGGTAGCACAGTGGTATCGTAACCGTCCTCCCCACACCGGGTGGAAAAGGCCTGGGTTCGAATCCCGTCGATGACGCGAGGAAACTTAATGGGCTTTTTCACTCCGTGGCTGAGTTAGTTGGTCTCAGGCGTAGATAGCAAGGTTTTTCTCCCCAGTAACTGGGATTTTTTCGTCCAGCGAAACAGGCAGATCAACCATAGAACATACGCAATTTACAGACACAAATACGGGTTAATGTATTTAATTACGGGCAACCCTAAAATAATAATCTTTTAGCACTGGGACTGCATAGGTATTTATGGCTTTAACTGTGTTCCGTCCCTTCAGCTTTGCTTTCAGCACGCTTCTGAGTCTCTGGTAGTATTTTTCGGTTAGACAGGCTTTAATTTCCTTGTGCTGTAACTGCTGAGCCTGCATCATCCCCAAGTATTTGTAGGCCTCTCCCTCTGCCATGGCTTCGATCTCTTTACCACCCTGCAGCTGGTAGTTTCAGTTGACTAATTTTCCCTGACGCAACCCGTGGATCTTGCATTCGTCTAGAAAAAATTCCATCCTAATATCCTTGCTGAATTCTTCGGTGATCTGGAGTAGTTGCTGAAGGTGTGGCCCGGTTCCCGCGTAGAGCTTGATGTCATCCATAAACATCAGGTGGCTGATGGTGTACAGGTTCTTCCTCCCTTCCTTTTTTGAGGTTATATCCGTACTTTCTACTGTTGAGCATGGTATATAGCGGGTTTAGTGCTAGACAGAACCACAATGGGCTCAGGGGATCTCCCTGAAAGATTCTTCTCCTGATGAGGATTGGCCTGGTTGTGATGTTTTCGACCATAATGGTGGTACTCCGTTTCACCATCGTTTCTCCTAGGAAGTTTGTCACTATCGGATTGACTTTGTAGATTTTCAGCGCCTCTATTAGCCAGCTATGAGGCACGGAGTCGAATACCTTGTGGTAATCGATGTAGGCTGTGTATATGTTGCGGCGCTTCTTGTAAACTTGCTCCATTACCGAAGCATCTATGGTTAATTGCTCCTTGTATCCTTTGCTCAGCCGCTTGCATCCTTTCTGTTGTTCGGCCATTATGCTTTGGCTCTCCAAGTGGTCTGTTATCTTCCTGGTTATGCAGCTGCTGGTTATGGGTGAACTGCTCTGCCATGTGCTTGCGTGTGCAAGTGAGCTTCTTGTACCAGTAGTAGTGGACGTTATCTGTTCCTGGAGTTCGCCAGTTGTGAGAGTTCTTGATCGTCTGTTTTGCTTCTTCATCCTCTCATTTCAGTACATCCTTGGTTTTCTTGCGTTCTAGTTCTATCCAGGTGGCTCGGTTGTTATGTTTTACTTCTCTGCTCCATATGTTTCTCCAGAAATCCTCAATCGTCTTCTGCTCGGGTGGTCCATTCCCTTGTTTCCTGTCTTCTCCGCGATTCCTGTAGAAACCTCTTTGATCCTCATCGAAGATTCGGTTGTTTATTTTCCTTTTGGAGCTCTCTTTGTATCGGCGTAGTCTCTTGCTGAATGCAAGGAGGTTCTGCTTCAATGTGTCCGAGTACTCTCATATTCTCTGAATTTTTGTCTCATGTTTGCTGTGGACTCTGTATATACCCTGCACTTTTTCGACCGTCAACGGTGAAAGCAATATTGATATTACTCTGACCTCTGTCAAAATTGATTGTTGTCTCTCTCAATGGGATGTTCGAATGATAGAATCCCTTAATGTCCCAGAGTTAATCAACAGTGACCACCGTGCCATAGTTTATGGTCTTTTTCCTGTGCAGCGAGTCGATGACCTTCAACTTACTGATCTTTGGAGATTTTCCATTAACAGTATTAAATGGAACAAATTTAAAGATTTTCTCTATGCTGTCTTTACGACAGAAATGATCGAATCCCTTAATATATTAATGTTTGAGGAGATTGTTGATTTTGTTCAAACCCAGTTGTGTCTGGCCACCGATTATGAAGCGAAAAAAAAAAAAAAAAACACACGACAACTTCTGTCCCTTGGTGGAACTCAGATCTTGCAAATTTAAGATCGCAAGTTCAGAACGCAAGGATGGAATATCAAAAACACAGACATCTGTCTCAATAGGATGTTCAAGCATACAAGGATTCTTATAGAGATCTTCGAAGGAGATACCACAAAGAAATAGCTAATGCTAAAATAGATTGTTGGCAAGGATTTGTCAAACAGGTTGGGAATTCAGAACTGTGGGGATTAGTTTACAAAATCTGAAGAAACAAACAAATCTGTGGAGAAGTGTACAATACAGTAAGAATAAACGGAGCAGAATCTGCGGACTGGAGCTCTACGGTACATGCTATACTGTCAAGTCTGTTCCCTAAAGATATTCCAGGGTTGGATACATTGGAGCAAGGCCAGATACGTCTTTAAAATAGTATGTATACGGGTTCAACTGATATTGAGTGTTTTAGTCTGTTGGAGTTGGGTTCTGCCATAGCTAGACTAAACAGCAAGAAAAGCCCCGGAATTGACCTTGTGGAGAATCTTGTTATCCTCAAGTTTTTCAACTTATACCCACATGTACTGCTAAATCTCTTGAACAAATGCCTCCTGGAAGGATACTTTCCAACTCAGTGGAAATTAGCATTGCTTAAGATTCTTCACAAGACAGGGAAAAACACATCCGATCCCCGTGCTTACAGGCTAATTTCCTTACTTGCTAATCTGGGAAAGTTATTCGAACATCTTCTGGCTCCCAGAATACTACAGAAATTTGAGGAAAACCAATTATGCTCAAGCTGCCAGTTTGGCTTCAAAAAAGGGAGGTCCACTGACGATGCTATTCTTACGTTGACTAACGTTATCCAGAATTCATCTTATAAATATGTTTTAGGAATTTTTGCGGACTTTGAGGGCGCTTTTGACTCCCTCTGGTGGGAGAGTGCCCTCAGGTCTTTAAGGCTGGCTAAATATGATAATTATGTGTACAGGGTACTGAGATCATACTTTAATGAGAGATACATCATGGTCAAGGCAAAGCATCTGTCTTATAAGGCCCACGTTTCGAGAGGATGTCCCCAGCGGCGGTGTTGGGGGCCTCTCCTCTGGAATTCCGTATTAGATCAGTGGCTCACGAGAACACACGAGGATTCTCTAAAGGTGGCCTATGCCGATGACTTCGTGATTGCCATAGAAGGAAGGTCACGTAGGGTATTAGAGGACAAAATTCAACCCATCTTAGATGATTTAGAGGCATGGGATGAAATCAACAAGCTCAAGATATCTCCGAGTAAAACAAATTTAATTACATTTAAAAATCACTTTAATTATGGAAGACCACAAAGAATTCAACTGAATGGTTCACAGATACCTTATGTTCCTCAAAACATATATCTCGGCATAATCCTCGATGATAAATTAACCTTTCTCCCTCATGTCACCAAACTGAAGGAAAAAATTAGAAATTTTACTGCTTCAGTCATAAGAATCTCCAAAAGAGCCTGGGGTTTGAATAAAAAGACCATGAAACTATATTATAAAGCAATATTTCTGCCTATAGTTTCGTACGGAGCAGGTATCTGGCACCAGAACATCGTTGAGGTGAAAATCAAAAATAAGCTACTATCAATTCGAAGAACAGTGCTTCTGGCACTAAATAAATCCCCTCGTACAGTATCGAACAATGCCCTCCAAATCCTTGGAGGAGAACTGCCTTTGAATTTATTCATCTTATATCGTGGCATGATTTATAAATATAAGAAAGGACTGCAGGTATCTATTATGGGAATTACAACAGACCCATTTACTAACTTGAAGACAGAACGGAAAAGATTATGGAGTGAAATGGTTAGTATTTGGCAAAGTAGATGGAATCAGTCTGTGCATGGTGAAGTCACAAAGAAGTATATTGAAAATGTTGAGTTTGCTTCTACTCAATCTTCTGTTTCATGGTTTGCACCAAGCATGTTTACGACGTATTTATTAACAGGCCATGGATCTTTGAGGACCAAACTTTTCGACAGAGGTGTGGAGCCGTATCCTTTTTGCACCTGTGGTCAAATGGAGGACTGGATCCATGTTTTACTATTTTGTCCGCAATATACAGATGTACAGACCATCGAGTATTGCTGCTTAATCAGTTCCAGGTATAGCTGAGGACAATGTAAAAATACTAGTTGAGAACAAAACAAACTTTGAAACTTTCCAGACCTTTGCAAAATCGAATATAAATCCGACAGCTGAGAAGTTAATATATATGTATGTATCCCATTAAATATAAATACAGTTGAATGACTTGTTGTAAGATATGTAAATTTAATTGTATTACTAGGATTTAGAGTTAAAATTTTATTATCATGTACAAATGTAAATATTTAGTTCGTTAAGTTTATGGGAGTTATCCAAATTGGCTTGATTCTGCTGTGGCCTGGATATTTTTCCCTTTTTTTTTTTTTTTTTGCTGGTTTCCAGGTTTGGGCAACCTGGGAACGGGATTGCTGGCACCCACCGGTATTGCACTATCTCCGGTGGGTGCGAGATTTGTGCACAAGGCACTAAAGGCGATAGTAGACCCAGGCTTGGCTGCTTGTGCCTTGGGTGGGCAGCGGCTGTAGGTGTTGGCTGCTCCCTGGTGGCAAGGTGGATGTATACAAGTGATAAAAAGCTTTGCAGAGTTTCTGCACCAACACAGACGTGCAAGGTGGAAATGGGCTAAGGCCTAGGAGCCACCCTTGATACAGGTAACACACACACACACACACACACACACACACACACACACACACACACACACACACACACACACACACACACACACACACACACACACACACACACACACACACACACACACACACACACACACGTGTTCATATATAATATAGTATTTTATATATGTATAATGAGAATGCTAATGAATATAAAATTGTATATATATCTTCTTTTTAAGTTTTGTATATAATTTGTAAATAATTGTATGTACAAATAAATGAAAAAAAAAATGTGGACGCTGTATCTCTTGAGGATGCTCTTCACTTTTCCAATTAATTTCTTACTCCTATTGCCCCGTTGGTATTGTGTCAATTGACCTCTCTTGACTCTTAATTCTTCTATATTCTGCTGATGTCTTGTTTCCCAAGCTGGTGGTTCCTTCTGTTTTCGGTCCTTCTGCAGCTGGTCACTCTCTTCTCTTTCATTAATCTTCTTGGCTGCTACCACAGCACAATACACGGCTGTGTGGATGGCCCCCAGTGTTGCACTATTGCTGTCTAGGTAATGCGGTTTTATGTGCCGGTGGTGGTGGTCTGTTGCTCTTCACAAGGTTCTATTCGGTCTCTGCTTCGGTATCACGTGAGTTTTTGTGGGGTCCATTCCTTCGAATTCTGTTAGGGCCTTCTTCCACTCGTCCTCTATTCTGGATATCATGACCTCGTCTGTTTCCACTTCAGCTGCTGTGGGTTGTATTTCCTCTTGCCTCTTCTTCCTCTGGTTCGGTGGTGGTATGTTCTTCTTCCTCTGGTTCCATATTCTTTATCCTTTGTAGTTGATCGCTCACGTCCTGCTTGATCTTTTCCAAGATTGCAGGGGCTATTAGGTTCTTCGTGACGATGGTCCTTCTCTGGTCCGCTATTTTCTGTTCGGTGTCCTGAATATCCGGGAATTGTTCGAGCCACATGGTATGTAGTCTCGCCATGCAAGTTGTCATATTGGTCTCCAGCTTCGTTATTTCATAGTATGCTTTCATGATGTACGTATTCATTTCGATACTCCACTTCATGCGTTGTCGTTTTCTCCTTTCTTGGTTGGTCACTAGCGCAGTTGCACAGGAAGTACTTCCAGTTAATGGGGCTGGATGGTCTTGCCCTTCTCTTGTAGCCATACCGGGGACAGCGCCACTCGCTCCACTGTCTTCCTCGGGAGACCGTCTCTGATTTTTAGAACTGACCCCTCTGCCTAAGGCCTGAACGTGAGTGACTTTATCCTGCGCCACACTCGATGCAGTATTATTAATATTTTTCTGCGAAATCATCTATTATTGGAGGTGGACCTGTTTAGCTTCGGCTTAGGTCCAGTGGTAGTTCTAGCGAGTGACGGCAGATGATCCCACAATCTACCTTAGCCGCCACACGGACCTTGGGGTAGGTAGGTCCCTTGGAGCAACTTTCACGATGTTTATTTATTTTATTAATTTTTATTACTATTAATTTATTTATTATTATTATTTTAATTTATTACTATTATTATTATACAGGGCTCCCAGCGTGATGGAGCCGAGTTCGCTTCCTCCAAGGCGGTACTCGAACCCAGGTCCATCAGGCTGGTAGTCCGGTGTTGCAACCACTGGGCCATCGTGCCCCTAATTATTATTATTATTATTATTATTATTATTTCTCCCTGATTGGTGGTTCCACATCGTGACGGGTATTGCTATCAATTACACAGGTGGTTTTTGTTATGTCTGGTGTTACTGTTGGTCGAGGAACTCTCTGACTGTCCCACAGGTGTTCAGGATTGCTACTTTATGGAGTTCCTTGTAGGTGTTAGCTGGAAGACCTATTGCTGCTAGGCTGTTATGTAGGGTCTTTTGCACCATACCTGTGGTTGACACGATGATCGGGATGGTCGCTACTTGTTGCATATGCCACATCTCTTTGATCTCCTGTCTTAGGTTTGTGTGCTTCCTGATTTTTTCCCTATGGGTTTTCTGCAGGTTGCCAGTGTTGGGTACCGTTATGTCAGTCAGATAGGTAGCCTTTTCCTTCCTGTCCACAAGGGGTGTGTTCGGTCAGTTGTGCGGGATTGTCCTATCCGTTATTATGGCGCGGTCCCAGTACAGCTTGTGGGTTGAGGTCTCTAGTACTGTATGGGGTTCGTACAGTGGTCTGAAAGTTTTTAAATCTGTACAGTTGGATCAACTGACGATGTTACCAACAGTAAATTCTAAGTGGGAAGCAATTAAGGAATTAATCGTGGATGCTACTAAAAGTTTAATACCTATTAAGAAATATTGTTCAAGGTTTAGGCCTAAATGGTTATCTAATGAACTAATGAGACTCGTAACAGAGAAGAAAAATGCATGGGATGCATATAAATTATCAAGCGACTCAGAAGCCTATGGCAGATATAAGCTAGTCTGTAATCAGGTCACAAATGAGGTTAGGCAGATTACAAGAAATCCTTGGCAAAAGATGCTAAGAAAAACAGCAAGGATTTCTTTACTTATATAAACTCTAAAAGGAAGGGGATCAATCTGATTGGTCCACTTGACATCGATGGTTCGACTGTTGATGATCCTGCTCAGATAACCACAGGGTTCAGTGTTGGATCCACTGTTGTTTTGTATATTTATCAATGATATTGATGAAGGTATATCAGGCTTAATGTCGAAGTTTGTAGATGATACAAAAGTTGTCAGGGTTGTTAATGACAGTAATGGCAGTGTGCTGTTGCAACAAGATCTAGATAATTTGGGCAGATGGACTAAGAAGTGGCAACTGAAGTTTAACCTTGACAAATGCAATGTACTGCGTATGGGTAGAAGTAACCCCAGAGAAACGTACCAATTGTGTGGTACTACACTTAAGGTGGTAGAAAGTGAAAAAGACCTGGGAGTAATTGTGCAGTCAGATATGAAGTTTTCTGAGCAATGCAGACAGGCTGCCAGGGCAGGTCATGGGGTTTTGTCAATGATATATAGGAATTTTGCTAGCAGGGAAAAGGAGGCGATTGTCCCTCTGTATAAGGCAATGGTCAGGCCACGCCTTGAGTACTGCGTACAGGTCTGGAGGCCTTATTTTAGGAAGGATGTAGATTTACTTGAGCGTGTACAGAGAAGGGCAACAAGATTGGTGAGGGGAATGAAGGGGTCCCCTTACCAAGAGAGGCTTAAGTTCTGCAAATCGCAGTGGCTGGAGAGTAGGCACCTGCTCGGTGATCTGATTGCGGTGTATAAGGCCTTTAATGGGTTGAGGACGTTGAATTCTGATGGGATCCTTTCACTTGTTCAGATTACGAACCTAAGGTGGCATAAATTCAAATTAAGAAAGGACAGATATAGAATAGTTGTGTGGAAATTTGCCTTTAGCCAGCGGGTGGTTAATTGCTGGAACAAATTTCCATCTGTCGTTGTGGAAGTCGATAGGTTGTATAAATTTATGGAGGAACTGGACAGGCATTTGGAGGGAATGGTGTGATTTTTTTTTTTTTTTTTTTTGGCTGATGCTGCATAAGCTCATACACTTGCTTTCTTGCATCACATGCCACTACTACTACTGCTTGTAGTACGGTACACATTATTATTATTTGTAAATAAATTCTTTTGATGAAAATAAATTGTATTGTATTGTATTATTAGCTATATCGTGCAAGGAAGCCTGATTCTTATGCTGAACTAGCCACAAAAAAAAATCTGAATTACCCTGAGAGAGAGAGAGAGAGAGAGAGAGAGAGAGAGAGAGAGAGAGAGAGAGAGAGAGAGAGAGAGAGAGAGAAAGGAATCACCAAGAAAGAGAAGAATGATGATATCCAGCTCAGGACCATCGGTGTGCCAAGCCCATACTCATCAATATGAGCCCCTGGGGTTGATTTTGCAAAACTAAAATCTTTGTTGTGTACACATACCGAGCTCTACCGCCATCTAGTTGTGGTCCTTAAAAAAATAAATATATATATATATATATATATAATCATCAAGAATAATGCAATAGAGAAGTTATGAAAAATTATGAAAGACTCTGCAATGCTAACTCCACCTTGGTCGTTTCTTCAAAAAATTCATTTGGTTTACTTTTCAATCGTTAAAATTATTTTTTCCGGTTCCTTTCTTCCCCCCTTCGTTCACAACGTATATCGCTCCCAGGGAACACCGTATTTTCATTAGTTTATTTCTATGCATAAACATCTACTTACTGTATTTTATACTAATAATATTTTATATATATATATTATATTTTAAGAGGAAGGCGCAATTTTCATATCTTGCCTCAAGTACTAAAATGGCTCGGCAGGGCTCTACTTTATAGTATATGATTGGTTTATGATGAATAGGTGTGCTATTTATCATGCATTAGCCAAGATTTTTCTTTTGGGTAGAGCTGCTGCTTTGACCAATAAAAAAATTAATGTTTTTATTTATTTATTATTACAGTATATATATTTTTTTTGTTTTAATGGAGAGAATTTGGAAGCGAGGATGAAACTGTGACGTTTTCTGCTCTAGCGGATGTCCACTCTATTTGTGGAATCTGCGGGAAGAATACGCGTAGACTTGTCGGAAAATCTGTTATTATCTATTCTTAGCTACTGCGCAGGTATGTCGGCTGTAAACAACTCTGGCCAAATGCAACGAACTGAAATAAACTGTTTCTGAGAAAATCGGTTTTGAATATAAAATGACATCCGTCATTTCGACTATATTTTGTGATTTTAATTAATTTTTCTCAATCGAATGTAATAACAAAATATTAGGGTGCGCTGTATTACAGGGTGTTAGTAGAGTGGGAAATTTTTTATGTAGGATACTTCTGTTGGAGTCATACGTGGATTATTTTGCGACTGAGTTTTTAAATCGAAAAGAATGTTTTTTATTTTAGAAAATCATTAATTTTTTTGGTTAATCTTTACTACTCTGACTTTTCACTTTCAGTCTGGTATAACAACCTTTCTTTCTATATAAAGCTACAACGCGGACACTTGATTGCCCAGAAATTTAGCATTAGTTGAGGCATATGACCAAGAAAGCAAGCTTATACAGCATCAGCCAAAGAAAAAAAAAAAAAACTTCCCAAATCGCCCATAAGGTCACTCCTAATGTTTGTCTAGTTCAGCCTTAAATTTATTTAAGCTATCAACACCCACAACAACAGATGGAAGCCTGTTTCAGCAGTCAACTACGAACTGGCTAGCAAACTTCCACACATCCGTTCTACAACTGTCTTTCCTCAGATTGAATCTATGTCCCCTCAGGTTCTTAGTCTGAGCAAGCGGAAGTATCCCGTCAGCATTGAGCCTGCTGAAACTAAGGCCTTATACACCTCAATCAGATTACTTCTCAGGTGACTAGTCTCCAGATGCTGCAAGTTGTAGAACTTAAGCCTTTCTTCGTAAGCATACGCCGTTGCTCCTCTCGCCGATCTTGTTGCTCTTCTTTGTACTTGTTCTAGCAATTCTACATCCTAAAATGCCTCCATACCTGTACGCAGTACTCAAGGTGTGGCCTGACCATTGGCTTATACAAAGGGATAAGCACCTCCTTATCTCTGCTAGCAGTATTCCTATATATCATTGACAAAACTCCATGACCTGATCTGGCAGCCCATCTGCACTGCTCAAGAGAACTTCATGTCTGAGTGCACAATTACCCCAGGTCATTTTTCATTCTCCACCTCCCTGAGTGTAGTACCACACAGTTAGTACATTTCTGTTAGGTTATTAGCATTAGCACATGATGTAAGAAAGCAAGCTTATATAGCATCGGCCAAAAAAAAAAAAAAAATCTAATTTCATCCATCCACCTGCTCCAAATGTTTGTCCAGTTGAATCTATTTAAGCTATAAACTCCTACAACGACAGATGGAAGTTTGTTCCAGCAATCAACCACATGCTGGCTAAAGGCAAACTTCCACACATCTATCCTACAAGTGTCTTTCCTGAATTTGAATTTATGTTCTCTCAGGTTATTATTCTGAGCAAGAGGAAGAATCCCATCAGCATTGAGCATGCTCAAACCATTCAAGGCTTTATACACCTCAAACAGATCACCTTGCAGGTGCCTAGTCTCCAGACACTAATATGCACAACTTGAGCCTTTCTTCGTTAGAGTAACCCTTTGTTCCATTCACTAATCTTGTTGCCCTTCTCTGCACTTGCTCCAGCAGCTCCAAATCCTGCCTAAAATGAGGAGCAGTAATTGATATGCCTAGCCTGCACTATGGTTAGTGTTGGTTAGGGTGTTTATTCCCCTCCTGTCTTACTTCTGTTTTAATAGCGGAAAAAGAGCTCTCTATTTTAAAACAGTGGTAATGGGGAGATAAACAGTATTAGACTAGGTGTAGCGGGCTATTCATATACAGTGATGTCACACTTCCTCTCAACGATCAACTGGAAGGGTAGCAGCTTGTAAAGATTAACCTTTTTTTTTTTTTTTTTTTTTCGTTTTTTCCATTTACTTTGTTTCGTTTTGTCTTTTATTTTTTTGTTTAACTTACAGAATAGGTGTTTTTTTTTTTCATAGTGTTCTTGTGGCCTAAAGTAGTATTGGCAAAGTTCTCCTATGCCATTGAAAAAATCCTGTGTATACTATTCAGGGAACTTCATGTTACACTTTACAGTTACCTCTAGATCTTTTGTGAGTAGTTAAAGCTGACAGTTTGGAGAATTTCAAATGTTAGCTGGATAGGTAGTCCAAATGTACATGACGGAGCCTTTTCATTTCCCTGTACTAGGTAAAACATGAAGCTGGAGATTTTTTTTCAAAACAATTGTGATATTTAATTTTCTTATCCTAAACAACCTTTGCACATTATTATGGAAAATGGTGCCTTAGTAAAGGAAAAGATTTTAATTTGAAATAATGAATAAAGGATTTCATCCTAATAGGAATAAATCCATGCATGTGATTCAGGCAGTCATTAAGATCAGTAATTTAAAACAGTAATCCAACCTAGAAAAGTGAAAGCAATTGCACATACCATCCCATTTGGCATTGTTAAAATCACAAATAGGAGGATATGCATAATGCTTTAACAACACAAAACTGAGAATTGACATGGATAGAGACATTGGACGAGTAACTATCACCAAGTTGTGATCAAGGTATATTTAGACAAGGACAAATAGTATTAATTATATACTTTGAAGAAATTTTGGTAAACAAAAGTTCAAGAGTGTTAAGTGTGGGATTGTCTGGTGTTCTAGTATATAATTGAAAGCATTGTGTAAAGTAATTATGAATAGTTAAAGCCTCAGTCTCTACCAGCTGGATCCTTGAATCTAAAAATTTGGAATTAGTTGCAGTTATAAAGATCAAAATCACCGAGGAAAATTTTTTCTGGAAAAAAAAAATTCAGTTAGTATTAATAGTGGCAAATGATGCAAGAATGCAAGCTTAACAGCAGCCAAAAAAAATTCCCATTTCACTTATCCATCCCCTCCAATAGTGTCTTTAGTTCTTCCTTGAATTTATTCAAACTATCCACTTCCACAACAATGGATGCCTGTTCTAGCAATCAACCACCTTGCAGAAGGCAAATTTCCGCAAATGTATTCTGCAACCATCCTTCCTCGTGTAATAATAATAATAATAATAATTATTATTATTATTATTACAATTATTATTATTGTGTAAGGAAGCCACAGCCTTTTGCTGCAGTGGCAAAAAAATGCTATATTGTTATTGTGCAAGGAAGCCACAGCCTTTTGCAGCAGTGGCAAAAAAAAAAAAAACAAAACGAAAACAAAACAAGTAGATACGAAAATACAAATTATTTGCTTCCCTCCTCACATAGGTAATTATCCAGTTGACCTTTGATTTTATTCAAACTGTCAGCCTGTACCTGCAAAAGCGACCTGTTTCAGCGACTCTGGCTAAAAGAAAACTTGCTACAGTCGAGTCTAAATATCTTCCCTATAATTTGAATTTATGCCAACGAGTTCTGAAATTCTCTATAACAGTAAAAATTTTGCCATCATTCATTTTACTAATTCCTCTTAGAGCCCTATAAACCTCAATTAGATCACCTCTGAGGTGTCTGATTGCTAATCTCTATAACCCACATAATTGGAGTCTTTCCTCGTATGGTTGCCATTTTGCCAATCTGACTGTGGATTCTTTCAAGAAGCTGAATGTCTTTTTTCAGATGAGGTCTCCATACTTGAACACAGTATTCTAAATATGGTCTTATGATTGCCTGTGGGACTATGACCTCCCTGTCTCTAAAGGTTAATGTTCAATAAATCATCACTAGGATACCATGGGATTTCCTGGCTGCCTGTTTACACTGCTCAGAAAACTTCATATCTGCCTGTATTATAAGTCCCAGATCCCTTTGTTCCTCTACTGTTAATTCAACTCCATCAAGTGTATAATTTATTAGCATTAGCATTAGTAGAGGCATTTGATGCAAGAAAGCAAGCTTATGCAGCATCAGCCAAAAAAAAAAAAAAACCCACTTCCACTTCACCCCTCTGTTCGTTCAAA
Organism: Mastigoproctus giganteus; assembly: GCF_048544385.1. Classification (NCBI taxonomy): domain Eukaryota; kingdom Metazoa; phylum Arthropoda; class Arachnida; order Uropygi; family Thelyphonidae; genus Mastigoproctus; species Mastigoproctus giganteus. The sequence continues at coordinate 138,042,233 of NC_143587.1, forward strand.
ATACCTGTTCAGCTGAGCCTTAAACTTATTTAGGCTATCAACCTCCACCACAAGGGATGGAAGTCTGTTCCACCAACCAACCACCTGCTGGCCAAAGGCAAATTTCCGCACGTCTATCCTACATCTGTCTTTCCTCAATTTGAATTTATGCCCTCTCAGGTGATTTTTCTGAGCTAGAGGAAGAATCCCATCAGCATTGAGCATGCTTAAACCATTCAAGGCTTTATACACCTCTATCAGATCACCTCGCTGGTGCCTAGTCTCCAGACTGTAATTTGCAAAACTTAAGCCTTTCTTCGTAAGAGCACCCCTTTGTTCCATTCACTAATCTTGTTGCCCTTCTCTGTACTCGTTCCAGCAGCTCTACATCCTTCTTGAAATGAGGCCTCCAGACCTGTATACAGTACTCTAGGTGTGGCCTGACCATTGCCTTATACAATGGAATAATCACCTCCTTATCCCTGATGGAAAAATTCCTGTATATCATTGACAATACTCCATGAGCTACTCTTGCAGCCCGTCTGCACTGTCAGAGAACTTCATATCTGCCTGCACAACCACCCCCAAGTCCCTTTCATTCTCTACCACTGTCAGTGTAGTACCACAGAGTTGATACGTTGCTCTGGGGTTGCTGTTTCCCATGTGTAGTACTTTACATTTGTCAATGTTAAACTTCATTTGCCACCTCTCAGCCCATCTCCTCAACCTTTCCAGATCCTGTTGCAGCAGCATAGTGTCAGTAGTGTCCTTGACAACCCTGCCAACCTTTGTGTCGTCTGCAAACTTGGACATTAAGCTTGATATACCATCATCAATATCATTTATAAATACAGAAAATAATAATGGACCCAACACTGAGCCCTGAGGGACGCCACTAACAACATTAGTCCACGATGAGCAGTGTCCATTGATTACCACTCTCTGTCTTCTCCCCCTCAACCACCCCTTTATCCATAGCAGCAATTTGCCTCCAATGTCACACTGCTCCAATTTGTGTAGCAGTCTTCCATGTGCAACAGTATCAAAAGCCTTTCTAAGATCCAAGTATATAATATCAAAGTTATTCCCTGCATCCAGTTCTTTTGTGACTGCATCATAGTATCCAATCAAGTTGGTCAGGCAAGACTTCCCCTTAACAAAACCATGCTGTGTCTGAGCTATAACTGAAGTCTTGTCTAAATGATCCTGCAGTGCTTCTTTAACCAGTGCCTCCATTAATTTTCCTGGAACAGAAGTGAAGCTCACAGGTCTATAATTACTTGTGTCAGCCTTTGATCCTCCTTTGTGAATTGGGGTCACATTTGCACATTTCCAGTCTATGGGTACCTCCCCTGAGTCCAAGGAAGCTCTCATAATTATGGCTAAGGGTTTGCTTACTTCCTTTGCTGCCTCCTTTAATATAACTGGATAGATCCCATCCACCCCGGGTGCCTTTCTTGTGTTTATCTTCAACAGTTTCTCCTCCACTTTACTCCCAGTTATTTCAAGATTCTGTAGCTTACTGCTAGAGTTGAATACACCTCTGGCATTCCCCTTGCTGAATAACTCCTCATGTGTGAATGTCGATGCAAAATATTCATTTAGTTTGTTAGCTACCTGAGCAGGATCATCAACAGTTGACCCATCAATATCAAGTGAACCAATCTGATTCATCCCCTTCCTTCTAGAGTTTACATAAGTAAAGAACTCTTTGCTGTTTTTCTTTGCATCCCTTGCCAAGGATTTCTCGTAATCTGCCTTCGCCTGCCTAACCTCCTTTGTAACTTGGTTGCATATCAACTTGCATCTATTATAGGCTTCTGTGTCATGTGTTAATTTGTAAGTATCCCATGCATTTTTCTTCTCTGCCATATGCCTCATTAGTTCATCTGACATCCATTTTGGCCTAAACCTTGAAGAATATTTCTTAGTTGGTATGTAAAGCCTAGTAGCTTCCAAGATAAGTTCTTTGAATGCTTCCCATTTTGAATTTGCTGTTGGTAACATCATCAGTTGGTCCCACTGTATAGAATTTAAATACTGTCTCAGTCCATCGTAGTCGCCTTTACGGAAGCAATAACCCTTCCCTTTACCCCTAATGGTAGTTACCTCTTTGAGTAAATCCCACTTCAGCACACTGTGATCAGTGCCACCTAGTGGTTCATTTATCTGCAGATTCTTAATGCATGAAGAATCACTGCTGATAATCAAATCAAGAGTATTACTCCCTCTAGTTGCCTCCCGAACATGCTGATGTAGAAAACAATCATCCAATAAATCCACAAAAGCCCTGCTAGTGTGTGAGTAACCAGCCCCCAAATTCCAGTCAATATCTGGGAAATTAAAATCTCCCATTATAAGACTCTCTGATTTACTGGCCCACTCTATTTTCCTGTACAGTTCCTTATTATACTCATCAGAGAATATCCATTAGTCAAAACACTGTGCCTTCTGCCTTGCAGCCACCCAGAAATCCATCTTAGAATTTTTCCAGTAATCCCAAATGTTCCAGCATATACAGTAACCTCTCATGAAGGACCTCTCATAATCATTGTCTCTAAGATTTACCGTACCACTGAAGTCAGATTACCTGTGTGTAGTTACCAACTTCACTCTTAGATCTGCCTTTATGTATTAGTGGTACATTGGCACCTATCCTATCCAAAGGAATTTCCACTGGGTCCAAAGATGCTCTCATAATTAACTTCATCCCCTATCCAAAGGAATTTCCCCTGAATCCAAAGATGCCCTCATAATTGACTTTATTGGTTCAATACACTCCCTGGCAGCCTCCCTCAAAATTAATGGGTAAATGTCATCAATTCCAGAACCCTTACTTGCCTTTATGCGTGAAAGTTTTTCCAATAATCAGTCATATGTAATTTCGAAATCATTATTTTCATATGATTCAGCCTCACTTGCAGAGGATCTTCTCAGCACAAGGGGTCTTTCTTCAGTAAAGACAGATGCACAGTACTAGTTCAATGTATCTGCAACATCAGCTGGGTTGTCTAAGACTTTCCCAGTGGTACATGGGTCGGATCTGATTTTTCTTTTTTTTTTTTTTTTCATTGTATTCACATACATGAAATATTCCTTGTCCCCATTTTTTCTTTACCAGTGCTACCTTATATGCAGCCGTGGCATCTCTAACCTTATATGTGGTACTATTACAAATCAACTTGTAGCTGTTGTAGGCTTCAGTACTTTTCTTTCCTGGTGCATTATAACTGTTGTTATTATTATTATTATTATTATTAGCTATATGGTGCAAGGAAGCCTGAGGCTTATGCTGTACTAGCCAAAAAAAAATTCCTGAGTTGCCCTAAGGGAGAGAGAGTCAAAAGGGAATCACCAGGAAAGAGAAGAATGATGATATCCAGCTCAGTTCCCTGGGTGTGTCAAGCCTATACTCACCAGATGTAAGCCCCTGGGGTTTGCACTAATAAATCAAATGAAACCAAATCAATACTTTTCCTCACTATGTAACTAACCCATGCTATCTTTTTCTGCTTTATTTGTAGGGCCAGTTCTGAATTCATTCATTTTGGCATTCTCCTCCTGCAATATTTGCAAGGAGGAGAATTTTTCTTCTTGCTCAGACTATACATATTGCAAGCCTATGCAATATGTATGTATGTATAGTCTGAGCAAGAAGAAAAATGCCATCAGCATTGCCATCACTAATGGATTGAGCAATGACATCAGCATTGCTCAATCCATTCAATCTCAAATACCTCAATCAGATCACCTTGCAGGTGCCTAGTCTTCAGATGCTGCAATTTGCATAACTGAAGCTTTACTTGGTAATAGAATCCTCTTTGTTTCCTTCACCAATCTTGTTGCCCTCCTCTGTACCCATTTCAGCAGGGCAGCTCTACATCCTTCTTAAAATGAGGTCTCTAGACCTGTATGCAGTATTAATGATGTGGCCTCATATAAGTCCTCAATGCCTTATAAGTGTGATAGTCACCTCCTTATCCCTGCTAGCAAAATTCCTGTATATCATTGACAAAACCCCATTAGTTGTCTTGGCAGCCTGCCTGTATTGCTTAGAGAACTTCATATCAATCAGCACAATTATCCCCCAAGACCTTTTAATTTTCCACTAACCTGAGTTTAGTACCACAGGGTTGGTATGTTTATTTGGGATTATTGCTTCACATATGCAATACCTTGCATTTGTCAATGTTAAACTTCAGTTGTCATTTCTTAGCCCATCTGTCTAATATTTCTAGACTTTGTTGCAGCAGCAGCAGCACACCTTCATTACTGTCATTAATCACCCTGTCAACCTTTGCATTGTCTGCAAACTTAGACATTAAGCCTGATATACCCTCGGCAATATTATTATTTATTATTATTATTATTAGCTACATGGTGCAAGGAAGCCTGAGGCTTATGCTGCACCAGCCAAAAAAAAAAAAATTCCCGAGTTACCCTGAGAGAGAGGTAGAAGGGAATCACAAAGAAAGAGAAGAATGATGATATCCAGCTGAGGACCCTGGGTGTGCCAAGCCCATACTCACCAGATGTGAGCCCCTGGGGTTAAATATATATTAATAAATACAGAAAAGAACTGTGTGCCTAGCACTGAACCCTATGGGACTCCACTCATCCATTCCTTTGTCCAGAGCAGTAACTTTCCCTTAATGCTAGACTGTTGTGATTTCTACTGCAGTCTTTTATATGTAACGGTATCAAAAGCTTTCCCGAAATCCAAGTATATAATATCAGAATTATTTTTGCATCCAGTTCCTTTGTCACTGCATCATAGTACCCAATAAAATTGGTCAGACAAGATATGCTGTTAACAAACATTTGCAGATGATCCTTCATTACTTCTTTAATCAGTGACTCCATTATTTTACATGGAATAGAAGTTAAACTAACAGGTTTGTAATTACTCATGTCACCGTTTGATCAACTTTTGTGAATTGGGGATACATTCGCACATCTTCAGTCTGCAGGGCCCACCCTTGAATCCAAGGATGCTCTCATAATTATGTCTAAGGTTCTGCTTAATTCCTTGCTCCTTTTCTTAATATAATTGGGTACATTTCTTATGTTTAACAATTTTTTCTTCCCCTTTCCTCACAGTTTTTACAAAATCATTTAGCTTCCTGTTAGAGTGTGATAAACGTCTGGCATCCACTCCCTATTGAATATCTCATGTGTGAATATAGATGCAAAATACTCATTCAATTTGTCAGAATCCTGAAGAGGGTCATTAATGATTGAAGTACTGTATCGATATCATGTGGACCAACTTGATTTATCCCTTTCCATCTAGTGTTTACATAAGTAAAGAAGTCTTTGCTGTTTTCTTTACATCCTTTACCAAAGATAACATGCTGTAGAAAACAGTCATCCAATATATCCACAAAAGTCTCGCTAGTGAGTGAGGGACCAACCCACAAGTTCCAGTCAATATCTGGAAAGTTACAATCCCTCATTATAATTCATTCTGATTTACTGGCCCACTCTTTCTCTGTACAGTTGTTTGTTATACTTATTAGAGTTTTTTGGCCTATAACACATTCCTACTCTAATTTTTGCTTTCCCCATATTTATGTCACACAAACTGAATCAACATTGAACATTTTGCACCCATGTCAACTGGATGCATTGCCTTAGAATTATGTGCTTAATTAACAGCATAACCTCTCCTATCCTGTCTGCTCTTTCTGTACACATTTTTAACCCCTATATTCAAATTCTGCATTCCTTATATCTTTGTGATGCCACGTCTCTGATATCCCAACAATATCTGCCTTTGGTGTCTTGACTAGTACTTCAAATTCATAAAAAAATATTTAATGTACTCCTAGCATTGGTGTGCATACAAGTATACATACACCTGTTCTTACTCTTAGTTACCCTGACCAACCCATGTATTTATGTATTTACTTGTTCATGATGACTCCCGGTAGTTCCCGAAATCCCCAGGACTTTCTTTTCAGGCTGCTGCTCATTTCAACAGAAGCAGTGCAAGAATCATTTCCACCTCTGCCTGTTAATCTATTAGTCTGTGTATCCACCCAGGCTATCAGTTTTCTGACCCACCTAACACTGCCTTGATAGCATTGGCAAATATTTTTGCACCCTTTCTATTTAAATGTATTCCCTCCCTGTAGAAGCAGTATCTTCTGCTAACAAGCACAGCCCATGCTGTGAAAAATTCTATCCCATATGCCTTGCACAATCTCTCCTGTGCTGAATTGAATTGATTGGTCATGGCGCATTATAGCCTTAGTTGCTAATGCGCCAATAAAATCCAAACTAAACCAAACCAAGCTGAATTGATTGACAAGCCCTCCTCATATACTCCCCCCTGTTGTGTCTGGGCAGAATTGCAGACACTTTCAAATCTAACTGTAACTTACAACTTTTTTCAACATTGCCCTGTAGTTGTTAAGTACGTTTGCAGATCTACTCTCAATGTTTTAGTGCCAGAATGTGCAACAATATCATGTTTTGTATGCTTAAAAGATGATACCTGCTCTATGACGTTATCAGCTTTTGCCCCCTGGCAGACACACTCTGGTCCTTTTCCACCTATCCTTTTTGTTCAGTATATTTCCCATTTCTTTGACAATAGACTCACCGACAACAACTAGCTCCTGTGGGACCACTGTATTTTGCTTTGGAGGTTGCCGCAGTGTTGCCTGATGAAGTGGAAGCTCCGGTATTGAGATGGGCAGCTGAGTGTTTGATGGGCCCTCTCATTTGAAATCATCTGAGGGTATCCACCCTGTTTTTCAAGTTCTCATAAAGTCCCATAAAAATTGAGTTGGCACCCAATTTCCTTACACTCCTTAAATCAAACACACAAAAAGACATCATGCTTGGAAATATCATGTCCTGTTTCAGATCTGCAAACATCAAACAAGCAGTACATTTTAAATAAAAGCAGTATATTTTCATTTGGGCAGAGCTTTTAATTTAATGTGTGTAGTGCAGTACCAATACAACTCATAGTGAAGTGCCTCCACATTATGAGATTGATGCAATTCATAGCACACCTAGTTTGCTTATAACTATATATAGAACAGAGGCTATTGCCCTATCCTATACACTAAATTTATCAGTAAATGAAGCTAGTATATCATTGCATTTTAGTTTTGTTTTTCTTAATTTGGAGCCTTGTTTTACAATTGTGTTTTTATAAAATATTAAAAGTAATAAGGTATTAATTGGATCACTTGATTTTATTTTCAGAAAACTGAACACAATGCATAACAAAGGAAACATGTTGTTAGCTTTTATATGCTACCGGCTGTTGGCTGTATTTTTTGTTCAGACAACTTTTGTTCCAGATGAATACTGGCAATCATTAGAGGTTGCACATCATTTAACATTTGGGTATGTTGCAATGTGTTTTTAATAAATTTTTTCTTATCATTTGAATGTTTTAAAATATAGAACTAAATATTAGTATTAAAATGGCATAGTGATGCAAAATAGAAAAGTTTGTTGCATTTGCTGTATTAATATATAATAATATATACATAATAATAATTAAATATAAATTAATTATGATATATTAATAGAAGTAATTAAACAGAATCCCAGTGAATTATGTTATCCAGACTGTTTATAACCTTGACGACATAAGAAAAAATAATTATTTGTATTAATGTATGCTGCAGAAAATAATCATCCAATAAGACTGCACAAAAGTCATGTTAGTGTGTGGCTGACCAACCCGGAAGTTCCATTCTATATCTGGGAAGTTTAAATCCTCCATCACAAGACAATCTGTTTTACTGGCCCACTCTATTTCTCTGTACAGCTGTTCATTGTACTCATCAGAGTCATTAGGCCTATAACACACTCCTACTCTCAATTTTGCTTTCCCAGTGCTTATGTCACACCAGACTGGCTCAACACTGCACTGTCCATCCATGTCAACTGAATGCACTTCCTTAGATTTTGTGTTTCTTAACTAACAGCATAACTTCTACTCCCTTTCAATCCTGTCTATCCTTTCTGTACACATTGTACTCCTCAAATTCTAATTCTTCATTCTAAGTTAGTGTCAAGTCATTTTAGTTCGTAGTAAACCACCAAAGTAAATCACCTTCTCAGAGGATATCACCAGCCCTGGGTGGTGGCATCTGCTGAGAATAAGTAACATTAGTTGTCTCTATTGCCGAAGCATTGCTTATTGGAGGTAGTGCAATATCAGAGCAACTCTTTATGGCATTCAAAATATGAGATACATGTATATCAAAAACGATGCCATTTCACCTACTTCAGTGGTTTACTATGAACTAAAATGATGCTTGGCACCAACTAAAATATTTGATGATGCTATTGAGGCAGTGTTAGGTGGGTTGGAAAACTGCTAGCTTGGGGGGATACGTGGACTAATAGACTAACAGTAGCTGCTGGCAGAGGTGAAAGTGATTCTTGCACTGCTTCTGTTGGAATGAGCAGCAGCCTGGAAAACAAGATGCAGAGGATTTCAGAGACTACTGGGAGTCATTGCAGTACAAGTAAACACATGGGCTGTGTTAGGGTAGCTAAGAATAGGAACAGGTGCATGTATACTTGCATTTACACCAATGCTAGGAGTTTGGTAAATTTGAGGTGTTGGTCAAACCTCAAAGGCATTGTTGGGATATCAGAGACATGGTGTCACACAGATATAAGGAATGCAGAAATGGGGCCGACCAGGCTAGCCAAGTGGGTAAAGTACCTGCCCGGCAACCCAAAGGTCGCGGGTTCGATTCCCGCCTCGGGCTTGGATCAAAGTACTGCAAAAACCTTGGGAGGTGCAATATGGCCACAGAAGCCGATGCGCCAACAACTACCAAATCAAATCAATCAAGCAGAAATGGAATTTGGGAAGTACAATGTGCACAGGAAGAATAGGAAGGGAGGAGGGTTTATGCTATTAGTTAAGAAACGCATAAAATCCAAGGAAGTACAGTTAGTCGACATGGGTGGACAGTGCAGTGTCGAGTCAGTTTTGTGTGACATAAGCACTGGGAAAGCAAAAATGAGGGTAGGAGTGTGTTATAGGCCTAATGACTCTGATGAGTATTATAAACAACTGTACAGGGAAATAGAGTGGGCCAGTAAATCAGAGTCTTATAATGGGGGATTTTAATTTCCCAGATATTGACTAGAATTTGTGGGTTGGTCACTCACACACTAGCAAGGCTTTTGGGGATTTAATGGATGATTGTTTTCTACAGCAGCATGTTCGGAAGGCAACTAGAGGGAGTAATACTTCTGATCTGATTATCAGTAGTGTTTCTTCATGCATTAAGAATTTGCGGATAAAGGAACCACTAGGTGGCAGTGATTACAGTGTGCTGAAGTGAGATTTACTCAAACAGGTAACTACCATCAGGGGTAAAGGGAAGGGTTTTTGCCTTCGTAAAGGTGACTACATTGGTCTGAGACAGTATTTAAATTCTATACAGTGAGACCAACTGCAAATTCAATGTGGGAAGCATTCAAAGAATTAATCTTGAAAGCTACTAGGCTTTTCATACCAACTAAAAAATATTGTTGAAGATTTAGGCCTAAATGGATGTCAGATGAACTAATGAGACATATAGCAGAGAAGAAAAATGCATGAGACACATATAAATTAATGGGTGACATGGAATCCTATGATAGATATAAGCTGGTCTGTAACCAAGTCAAAAAGGAGGTTAGGCAGGCAAAGGCAGATTACGAGAAATCTTTGGCAAAGGATGCAAAGAAAAACAGCAAAGAATTCTTTACTTATGTTAACTCTAGAAGGAAGGGGATGAATCAGATTGGTCCTCTTGGTATCGATGGTTCAACTGTTGATGATCCTTCTCTGGTAGCTAACAAACTAAATGAGTATTTTGCATCTACATTCACACATGAGGAGTTATTCAGGGAGGTGAATGTCAGAGGTGAATTAAACTCTGGCAGTGAGCTAGATGATTTTGTAATAACTGAGAGTAAAGTGGAGGAGAAATTGTTGAAGATAAACATAACAAAGGATGGGATCTCTCCAGTTATATTAAAGGAGGCCACAAAGGAAGTAAGCAAACCCTTAGCCATAATTATGAGAGCTTCCTTGGACTCAGGGGAGGTACCCATGGACTGGAGATGTGCAAATGTGACCCGAATTCACAAAGGAGGATCAAGGGTAACACAAGTAATTTTAGACCTCTTAGTTGAACTTCTGTTCCAGAAAAATTAATGGAGGCACTGGTTAAAGAAGCACTGCAGGATCATCTAGACAAGACTTCAGTTATAGCTCGGAAACCGCATGGTTTTGTTAAGGGGAAGTCTTGTCTGACCAAGTTGATTATATACTATGATGGTCACAGAGGAACTGGATGCAGGGAATAACTTTGGTATCATATATTTGGATCTTTAAAAGGCTTTTGGTACTGTTCCACATGGAAGACTGCTGCACAAATTGGAGCAGTATGGCATTCTGCTGACGAGGCCACTAGGAGACGGTCATGTTCAAAGCCGCTAAGTGGATTTTTCTTATTTATTGATTTGAAATTATTGTTTTTCTAAAACTTTTGATTTAAATTTAGTAGTATAACATTATTTTGTGATTTTCTGATTAATTTGGTGTATTTATTCTTTACTCGGCCTTGTAATTGCATAAAAGTATCGGTAAGGGTATCCACGTGTTTGCAACTCCGCTGAACGAGAAGTTCTTTAGCCATATTTAGCTGCTTGATTGAATATTTTTTACATCGAATTATTTCTGTAAGTAGCTTATAGACCTAGTAAGGATCGTTAGTTTATTCTGAATTGAGACAGCGAGATTTGAAAGTTAATTAATACTTAAGTGTCCGTAGATTTACCGTTCGTAACTTTCCCACCTTTGTGATACGATAGTTATATACCGTACTAGATAGCGTTAGTTGAACTTCGTTAGCAGTTAAATTGTACTTTTAAATAAATACATATAACGACTTAGATTACAAACGTAATATAATTAATTATATTTAACATAATTAATAACATAACATAATTAATTATAATTAATTAATAAATTAATAGAATCATGACTCAGACCAGAGCAGCAAAGCAAAAGGCTCAAGCTAATGGAAGTGCTGTGGCTCAGAGCAGAACTGAGGGGGGCAGTTGTCCTCTGACTCACAGCCTTATAAAATGCACTGTTTGCTTGATGTTTGCAGACAATCGGGTACGGGACATGATACTGCCATGGGGGATGTCTTTGTGTGTGCGCGCAATGCAAGGAGTGTATCGATATCAGGCAACAACTCAGCGTTCTTGTGGGCCTATATGAGAGCTTGAAGGACAGGGTGGATGCCCTCGAAGAAACTAAATTCAGGAGCCCATCAAGCTCTCAGCTGCCCACATCAACACCAGAGCTTGCACTTGGGCATCACGTGACACAGAGGCAACCCCCAAGGCAGAATGCGCTGGTCCCGAAGGAACTAGTAGTTGTTGGTGACTCTATTGTCAGGGAAACGGGGAACATGCTTTGTAAAAAGGATAGGTGGAACAGGACCTAGGTATGTCTGCCAGGGACAAAGGTTGATGATGTTGTAGAGCGAATATCATCTTTTAAGGGCACAAAAGGTGATATAGTTGTACACGTTGGCACTAATGATATTAAGAGTAGGAGACCGGCAGAATTACTTAACAAGTACAGGTCACTGTTGAACAAAAGCTGAGAATTAGGGTTGAAATTAAAAGTGTCTGCAATTCTGCCCAGACACGATAGGAGGAGTATATGATGAGAGCCTTGTCGATCAACTCAGCCCTGGAAAGATTGTGCAAGGCTCAAGGGGTAGAATTTTTTTCAGCCTGGACTGTACTTGTTAACAGGAGAGATTGCTTCTACAGGGATGGGATACACTTAAATAGAAAGGGTGCAAGAATATTTGCTGATGCTATCGAGGCAGTGTTAGGTGGGTCGGAAAACTGCTAGCTTGGGGGGAGACAAAGACCAATAGATTGACAGTAGCCACTGGCAGAGGTGAAAGAGATTCTTGCACTGCTTCTATTAGAATGAGCAGAAGCCTGAAAAACAAGATGCATGATATTTCAGAGACGGCTGGGAGCCATTGCGGTACAAGTAAACACATGGGTTGTGTTAGGGTAGTTAAGAATAGAAACAGGTGCAGGTATACTTGCGTGTACACCAAGGCTAGGAGTTTAGTAAATAAATTTGATGAATTTGAGGTATTGCTCAAAACATCAAAGGCAGATATTGTTGGGCTATCAGAGACGTGGTGTCACACAGATATAAGGGATGCAGAACTGGAATTTGGGGAGTACAACGTCTACAGAAAGGATAGACAGGATGGGAAGGGGGGAGGGGTTATGCTATTAGTTAAGAAACACATAAAAACCAAGGAAGTGAAGCCAGTTGACATCGCTGGACAGTGCAGTGTTGAGTCAGTTTGGTGTGACATAAGCATTGGGAGATCAAAATTGAGAGTAGGAGTGTGCTATAGGCCTAATGACTCTGATGAGTATAATAAGAAACTGTACAGGGAAATAGAGTGGGCCAGTAAATCAGAGAGTCTTATAATGGGAGATTTTAATTTCCCAGATATTGACTGGAATTTGGGGGCTGGTCACTCACACACTAGCAGGGCTTTTGTGGATTTATTGGATGATTGTTTTCTACATCAGTATGTTCGGGAGGCAACTAGAGGGAGTAATACTCTTGATTTGATTATCAGCAGTGATTCTTCATGCATTAAGAATCTGCAGATAAATGAACCACTAGGTGGCACTGATCACAGTGTGCTGAAGTGGGATTTACTCAAAGAGGTAACTACCATTAGGGGTAAAGGGAAGGGTTATTGCTTCCGTAAAGGCGACTACGATGGACTGAGACAGTATTTAAATTCTATACAGTGGGACCAACTGATGATATTACCAACAGCAAATTCAAAATGGGAAGCATTCAAAGAACTTATCTTGGAAGCTACTAGGCTTTACATACCAACTAAGAAATATTTTTCAAGGTTTAGGCCAAAATGGATGTCAGATGAACTAATGAGGCATATGGCAGAGAAGAAAAATGCATGGGATACTTACAAATTAACACATGACACAGAAGCCTATGATAGATACAAGTTGATATGTAACCAAGTTACAAAGGAGGTTAGGAAGGCGAAGGCAGATTACGAGAAATCCTTGGCAAGGGATGCAAAGAAAAACAGCAAAGAGTTCTTTACTTATGTAAACTCTAGAAGGAAGGGGATGAATCAGATTGGTCCACTTGATATTGATGGGTCAAGTGTTGATGATCCTGCTCAGGTAGCTAACAAACTAAATGAATATTTTGCATCGACATTCACACATGAGGAGTTATTCAGCGAGGGGAATGCCAGAGGTGTATTCAACTCTAGCAGTAAGCTACAGAATCTTGAAATAACTGGGAGTAAAGTGGAGGAGAAACTGTTGAAGATAAACACAAGAAAGGCACCCGGGGTGGATGGGATCTATCCAGTTATATTAAAGGAGGCAGCAAAGAAAGTAAGCAAACCCTTAGCTATAATTATGAGAGCTTCCTTGGACTCAGGGGAGGTACCATAGACTGGAAATGTGCAAATGTGACCCCAATTCACAAAGGAGGATCAAAGGCTGACACAAGTAATTATAGACCTGTGAGCTTAACTACTGTTCCAGGAAAATTAATGGAGGCACTGGTTAAAGAAGCACTGCAGGATCATTTAGACAAGACTTCAGTTATAGCTCGGACACAGCATGGTTTTGTTAAGGGGAAGTCTTGCCTGACCAATTTGATTGGATACTATGATGCAGTCACAAAAGAACTGGATGCAGGGAATAGCTTTGATATTATATACTTGGATCTTAGAAAGGCTTTTGATACTGTTGCACATGGAAGACTGCTACACAAATTGGAGCAGTGTGACATTGGAGGCAAATTGCTGCTATGGATAAAGGGGTGGTTGAGGGGGAGAAGACAGAGAGTGGTAATCAATGGACACTGCTCATCGTGGACTAATGTTATTAGTGGAGTCCCTCAGGGCTCAGTGTTGGGTCCATTATTGTTTTCTGTATTTATAAATGATATTGATGATGGTATATCAAGCTTAATGTCCAAGTTTGCAGACGATACAAAGGTTGGCAGGGTTGTCAAGGACACTACTGACACTATGTTGCTGCAACAGGATCTGGAAAGGTTGAGGAGATGGGCTGGGAGGTGGCAAATGAAGTTTAACATTGACAAATGTAAAGTACTACACATGGGAAACAGCAACCCCAGAGCAACGTATCAACTCTGTGGTACTACACTGACAGTGGTAGAGAATGAACGGGACTTGGGGGTGGTTGTGCAGGCAGATATGAAGTTCTCTGAGCAGTGCAGATGGGCTGCAAGAGTAGCTCATGGAGTATTGTCAATGATATACAGGAATTTTTCCAGCAGGGATAAGGAGGTGATTATTCCCTTGTATAAGGCAATGGTCAGGCCACACCTAGAGTACTGTATAGAGGTCTGGAGGCCTCATTTCAAGAAGGATGTAGAGCTGTTGGAACGAGTACAGAGAAGGGCAACAAGATTAGTGAATGGAACAAAGGGGTGCTCTTACGAAGAAAGGCTTAAGTTTTGCAAATTACAGTGTCTGGAGACTAGGCACCAGCGAGGTGATCTGATAGAGGTGTATAAAGCCTTGAATGGTTTAAGCATGCTCAATGCTGATGGGATTCTTCCTCTAGCTCAGAATAATCACCTGAGAGGGCATAAATTGAAATTGAGGAAAGACAGATGTACGATAGACGTGCGGAAATTTGCCTTTAGCCAGCGGGTGGTTGGTTGGTGGAACAGACTTCCATCCCTTGTAGTGGAGGTTGATAGCCTAAATAAGTTTAAGGCTCAGCTGGACAGGTATTTTGAACGAACAGAGGGGTGAAGTGGAAGTGGGTTTTTTTTTTTTTTTTTTTGGCTGATGCTGCATAAGCTTACTTTCTTGCATCAAATGCCTCTACTAATGCTAATGGCGTTGGAGGCAAATTGCTGCTATGGATAAAGGGATCGTTGAGTGGGAGAAGACAGAGAGTGGTAATCAATGGACACTGCTCATCGTGGACTAATGTTATTAGTGCAGTCCCTCAGGGATTAGTGTTGGGTCCATTGTTGTTTTCTGTATTTATTAATGATATTGATGATGGTATTTCAGGCCTAATGTCTAAGTTTGCAGATGATACGAAAGTTGGCAGTGTTGTTAATGACAGTACGCTACTGCAACAGGATCTAGAAAAGTTGAGCAGATGGGCTGAGAGGTGGCAACTGAAGACAAATGTAAAGTACTGCATATGGGAAGCAATAATCCCAGAGTAACCTATCAACTGTGTGGTACTACACTGACAGTAGTAGAGAATGACAAGGACATGGGAGTAATTGTGCAGGCAGATATGAAGTCTTCTGAGCAGTGCAGATGGTCTGCAAGAGTAGCTCATGGTGTCTTGTCAGTGATATACAGAAATTTTTCTAGAAGGGATAAGGAGGTGATTATCCCCTTGTATAAGGCAATGGTCAGGCCACACCTTGAGTACTGTGTACAGGTGTGGAGGCCTCATTTTAGGAGGCGCCTCCGTAGCTAGGTGGGAAGGAGCAGCAGTGCGTAGCACACGCTTCTTGATTAGACCGTGTTTCGAGCCCGTCACCACCAAATACGCAGGATGCGGAAAGGTCAGGGAATGACCACCACATATCCCGGAGCAATATGGCCTTAGTTGCTAATGCTCCTAAAAACCAAATAACAAGCCTCATTTTAGGAAGGATGTAGAGCTATCAGAGTGAGTGCAGAGAAGGGAAACAAGATTAGTTAAGGGAACAAAGGGTTTCTCTTACGAAGAAAGGCTTAAGTTTTGCAAATTACAGTGGCTGGAGACTAGGCACCTGCAAGGTGATCTGATTGAGGTGTATAAAGCCTTGAATGGTTTCAGCATGCTCAATGCTGATGGGATTTTCCTCTTGCTGAGAATAATCGCCTGAGAGGGCATAAATTCAAATTGAGAAAGACAGTCATAGGATAGATGTGCAGAAGTTTGCCTTTAGCCAGCATGTGGTTGATTGCTGGAACAAACTTCCATCTGTCGTTGTAGAAGTTGATAGCTTATATAGATTCAAGGCAGAACTAGTCAAACATTTGGAGCAAGTGGATGGGTGAAATTAGATTTTTTTTTTTTTTTTTGGCTGATGCTATATAAGCTTGTTTTTTTTGCATCATGTGCCTTTACTAATGCTAATGCCAAAACTTGTTTGATTACCAAATGTTTATATTGTTGAATATTTTTTAATATTATAAATAAATAATTTATATATTTAAAAAATGTATTATGTGGGAAAATATCATTATAACAATAATCTGTGTATTCCTTATCACAAACTTTTTATGTGGGAAAGTGTTTTACCTAGGAAACTTCTTATGTGGGAAAATAATACATTGCAACATATAGAGTTGAAATTTGGACCTAAGAAACCAAAATTGGTACAGGGGAAATCTTCTTATGCAGGAATTTCTTATTCGGGTTCTACTGTAACTTAAAATTCGAATAGAAAAATCTCTTAAAATATAATAATGGCAGTGCAAATTTATTTTCTTTGATTATTGGTTTGATGTTTTATCCGTATCATTAATTGTTTAGTTGTTGAAGATATTTGGCCATAAAAAAATAAAAGAAAATATTTTTTAGGCTTTGTTAAGCCTTTTCTTGCATATAATTATCAAGAATTCTTAAATGTGAATTTAAGATTAATGGTTTTTTTGTCATTCAATAATTGAGTGCACTAGATCTATGTTTAATTATAGTGTCTCACAATACCAACACTTCCCTCATTTCGTCATTTGTTTACATTTATTACCATTATCCAGTGCAGCTGAAGTGTGCAGGTTTTTCGATTTTTGTTTCTTTCAAGTATCAATTACTGACATTGAAGGTAATGAAGGAGGCCTCATTTCAAGATGGATGTAGAGCTGCTGGAACGAGTACAGAGAAGGGCAACAAGATTAGTGAATGGAACAAAGGGGTGCTTTGTTCCATTCACTAATTCACTTTGCTCCAGACAGTGTCTGGAGACTAGGCACCAGCGAGGTGATCTGATAGAGGTGTATAAAGCCTTGAATGGTTTGAGCATGCTCAATGCTGATGGGATTCTTCCTCTCACTCAGAATAATCACCTGAGAAGGCATAAGTTCAAATTGAGGAAAGACAGGTGTAGGATAGACGTGCAGAAATTTGCCTTTAGCCAGCGGGTGGTTGGTTGGTGGAACAGACTTCCATCCCTTGTCATGGAAGTTGATAGTCTAAATAAGTTTAAGGCTCAGCTGGACAGGTATTTTGAACGAACAGAGGGGTGAAGTGGAAGTGGTTTTTTTTTTTTTTTTTGGCTGATGCTGCATAAGCTTGCTTTCTTGCATCAAATGCCTCTACTGATGCTAATGCTAATGCCCAAATGCAGGTGTTGAAAAAGATACTTGATTTTGACAAGTTATAAAAACATGTCTAAGTAATGTTAAGTGGGTGTTTTTAAAAAATTGATTAAAAATATGTTTCTTCTTCTTCAAGAGGAGTGTTTCCATTTACAGTGGGTTTCCTCAGCCCATAAGTTATTTCTTGTTAGGAATTTTTTTCCGCCATAAAGTGCGGTTCAAGGTGTCTTGGTCGGTTAAGCCTCGGGCTGTCATGCACTCCCGTACTCCATCCATCCATGTCCTCCTAGGTCTTCCTCTTCTTCTTCTTCTTCTTCTTCCAGGAGATATCCATTCTAGGATAGCCTTTGGATATCTGTTTTCTTGCATCCATTTTACATGTCCATAACATGTTAGATGCTTTTCTTTGATGGTGTCAATAATAGTCTTTTTCACTTCCATTTTTTCCCTTATGTCTTCATTCCGTTTTCTGTCTCTTCTAGAAGTTCCTGCTGAGCGTCTCCAAAAATCCATTTCTGTGAAGAGCAATTTGTTTTCCACTTGCCTATTCAATGTCCAAATTTCCGCTCCATACAATAGAAGACCTTTGTACAATCGTTTGAAATGTGTTTCTTTGTTTTATATAGGATATTTTTGCTCCACAGAACAGAGTTTAACATGCCGATAGCCTTTCTGCCGTCTGTAATTCTCTTATTGATCTCTGCTTGGGATGATCCATCACTTTGTAAGATTGATCCCAAATATTTGAATTTATCGACTTGTTTGATTTTAAAACCTGCAATATTTAGAACTTGACTTGGCCCTGAAGACAACATTTCAGTCTTGCTAAAATTGATTTTTAGACCCTATTGTTTATATTCCTCAAACAATTGACGACATGCATACTTTGCATCTTCTAAGTCTTGTGCTATCACCACCTGATCATCTGCAAAAAGTAAATTGTGAATATAGGTGTTCTTATTAATCGGCAATCCCATTTTATTACATTTTTTTGACCAGGATCTTAGGCAGATGTCGATATAAATTTTGAAAAGTGTTGGTGACATACAACAATCTTGTAATAAGCCTTTTGAAGTGTGGAATTCAGGTGACAAAGCTGATCCCACTTTAATTCTGCATCTATTATTCCTGTAAATTGCCTTAATAATGTTAATCAGTTGTCCATCAATATTTGCCTCTTTCAGTGCTTTCCATAAGAGTTTTCTTGGAACACTGTCATATGCCTTTTCAAGGTCAATGAAAATCATAAAGATTTTTTTTCCTTTTGATTGGCATTTTTCAAGGATCTGTCCTACTGTTGAGATACGATCTATACATGACCTCCCAGCTGAAAAACCACTTTGTTCTTCTGATACCTCAATCTGGGCTTCTAAATGGTTCCTGATCCATTTTCCAAGGATCTTTAACAGCGGGTTAAAAATATGTTTTAAAAATCCAATTTAAAAAATGGATTTTGTATAGTTGTGTTCATATTAGATTGAAAATAAAGGTGGCTTAAAATTATTTCATGCCTTCATTTCAAGTATAATAAATTGTGAGAAAAGTCCACCATCTTTTCAGCTAATGTTATACTTACTATGTACTTATTAAAGGTTAAAAATTTTATAATGTTAGCATTAGCATTAGTAGAGGCATATGATGCAAGAAAGCAAGCTTATGCAGCATCAGCCAAAAAAAAAAAAAAAAGAAAAAAACGCTCCCATTTCACCCCTCCGTTCGTTCTAAATACCTGTCCAGCTCAGCCTTAAATTTATTTAGGCTATCAACTTCCACAACAAAGGATGGAAGTCTGTTCCACAAACCAACTACCCGCTGGCTAAAGGCAAACTTCCACACATCTACCCTACATCTGTCTTTCCTCAATTTGAATATATGCCCCCTCAGGTGATTATTCTGAGCAAGAGGAAGAATCCCATCAGCATTGAGCATGCTCAAATCATTCAAGGCTTTATACAGCTCAATCAGATCACCTCACAGGTGCCTAGTCTCCAGACACTGTAATTTGCAAAATTTAAGCCTTTCTTTGTAAGAGCAACCCTTTGTTCCATTCACTAATCTTGTTGCCCTTCTCTGTACTCATTCCAACAGCTCTACATCCTTCTTAAAATGAAGCCTCCAGACCTGTATACAGTACTCAAGGTGTGGCCTGACCATTGCCTTATACAAGGGGATAATCACCTCCTTATCAATGCTAGAAAAATTCCTGTATGTCATTGACACCATGAGTTACTCTAGCCGACAGTCTGCACTGCTCAGAAAACTTCACATCTGCCTGCACAATTACCACTAGGTTCTTTTTCGTTCTCTACCACTGTCAGTGTAGTACCACAGTGTTGATACGTCACTCTGGGGTTACTTCTTCCCATATGTAGTAGTTTACATTTGTCAATGTAAACTTGGACATTAAGCTTGATATACCATCATCAATATCATTTATAAATACAGAAAACAGCAATGGACCCAACGCTGAACCCTGAGGGACTCCGCTAATAACATTAGTCCATGATGAGCAGTGTCCATTGATTACCACTCTGTCTTGTCCCACTCAACCATCCCTTTATCCATAGCAGCAATTTGCCTTCAATGTCACACTGCTCCAATTTGTTCAGAAGTCTTCCATGTGCAACAGTATCGAAAGCCTTTCTAAGATCCAAATATATGATATCAAAGTTATTCCCTGCATCCAGTTCCTTTGTGACCACATCATAGTATTCAATCAAATTGGTCAGGGAAGACTTTCTCTTAACAAAACTATGCTGTATCCGAGCTATAACTGAAGTCTTGCCTAGATGATCCTGCAGTGCTTCTTTAACCAGCGCCTCCATTAATTTTCCAGGAACAGAAATGAAACTAACAGGTCTATAATTACTTGTCTCCCTTTAATCCTCCTTTGTTAATTGGGGTCACATTTGCACATCTCCAGTCCACAGGTACCTCCCCTGAGTCCAAAGAAGCTCTCATAATTATGGCTAACGGTTTGCTTACTTCCTTTGCTGCCTCCTTTAATATAACTGGGTAGATCCCATCCACCCCGGATGCCTTTTTATGTTTATCTTCAACAATTTCTCCTCCACTTTCCTCTCGGTTATTACAAAATCATCTAGCTCACTTCCAGAGTTTAACTTACCTTATTTAGTTTGTTAGCCACCTGAGCAGGATCATCAACAGTTGAACCATCAATATCCAGTGGACCATTCTGATTCATCCCTTTCTTTCTAGAGTTTACATAAGTAAAGAACTCTTTGTTGTTTTTCTTTGCATCCTTTGCCAAAGATTTCTCTTAATCTGCCTTTGCCTGCCTAATCTCCATTGTGACTTGGTTGCAGACTAGCTTATATCTATCATAGGCTTCCTTGTTACCCATTAATTTATATGTATCCCATGCATTTTTCTTCTCTGCCATATGTCTCATTAGTTCATCTGACATCCATTTAGGTCTAAACTTTGAACAATATTTCTTAGTTGGTATGTAAAGCCTAGTAGTTGCCAAGATAAATTCTTTGAATGCCTCCCATTTTGAATTTGCTGTTGGTAATATCATCAGTTAGTCCCACCGTATAGAATTTAAATACTGTCTCAGACCACCATAGTCACCTTTACGAAAACAAAAACCCTTCCCTTTACTCCTGATGGTAGTTACCTCTTTGAGTAAATCCCACTTCAGCACACTGTGATCACTGCCACCTAGTTGTTCCTTTATCTGCAGATTCTTAATTCATGAAGAATCACTACTGATAATCAGATCGAGTATTACTCCCTCTATTTGAATCCCGAGCATGCTGATGTAGAAAACAATCATCCAATAAATCCACAAAAGCCTTTTTAGTGTGTGAGTGACGAACCCACAAATTCCAGTCAATATCTGGGAAATTAAAATCCCCCATTATAAGACTCTCTGATTTACTGGTCCACTCTATTTCCCTGGACAGTTTCTTATTATACTCATCAGAGTCATTAGGCCTGTAGCACACTCCTACTGTCACGTTTGATTTCCCAATGTTTATGTCACACCATACTGACTTGACACTGCACTGTCCAGCGATGTCGACTGGCTTCACTTCCTTGCATAATCCCTCCTCCTTTCCTATCCTGTCTATCCTTTCTGTACACATTGTACTCCACAAATTCCAGTTCTGCATTCCTTACATCTGTGTGACACCACGTCTCTGATATCCCAACAGCATCCAACAATTGATGCTTTGAGCAATACCTCAAATTCATCAAATTTATTTACCAAACTCCCAGCATTGGTGTACATGCAAGTATACATGCACCTGTTCCTATTCTTAGCTACCCTAACACAACCCATATATTTACTTGTACTGGAATGACTCCCAGCAGTTTCTGAAATACCCATCATCTTGTTTTCCAAGCTGCTGCTCATTCCAATAGAAGCAGTGCAAGAATCACTTTCCTCTCTGCCAGTGGCTACCGTTAATCTATTAGTCCTTGTATCCCCCTCAAGCTAGCAGTTTTCCGACCCACCTAACACTGCCTCGATAGCATCAGCAAATATTCTTGCACCCTTTCTATTTTACTATGTTGGCATCGCATACACATTAGCATATGTGCATATAATGCACTTATTGTTTTCACCACGTCTGTCTTTCTCTCTGTTCATCTGCATGTAACAACTTGACTCATAATGGATAAATTTTAATGAAATTTGCTATATTTGCATTTTAAAAAGGTTTGGCAGGCCATTCCAAATATCATTAAAATTGGACTAATAGAAATTTGTCAGTTGTTACTTTTTTCCTGCTCTCATAGCTCGACTCTTAGTGGATGGATTTTCATGAAATTTTATAGTTGGGTCTTTTAGAAAGAATTGTTGACCGACCCAAAATTTCAGCAAAATTAGACAGAAATCTGACAGTTATTTCTTTGGCTGGCTTTCTGCATGTAATAGCTTGACTCTTAATGCTTGGATTTTAATGAAATTTTATAATTGAACCTTTTAGAAAAATTTAGTGAGTCATCCCAAATTTTATTAAAATTTGACCAATAAAAATCCAGCAATTATTATTTATTATTTTTTTTTTTCATACAATATCCCATAGGTTATTCATATATGCTGTAACTGAAGCACTGAATATTATGTTTGCTGGTTGGAAGAATAGTACATGCACACAAACAAAATGTTCTCAGTTTGTGCATAAAAGTTGTTGCTTTTTTTTGTTATAAATCATGAAATATTACTACAGTGTGTGTATTTGCTAAAATTATAATAATTTGTTATTAAATTATTACTATTAATAATTTTCAAGTATATTATTACTATTAATAATTTTCAAGTATATTATTACTATTAATAATATTCGAGTATATTATTACTATTAATAATATACTAGCAAATTAATACTGTAATAATAGTAAAATTTTCATTTGTGCCTGAAATGTAATTTAGTTAATGTTTTTACATGTTTTTATATGTTTAAAAAAAAAAAACAGCAAATGACCTTCTGCAATTATACTTGTAGAAAGGAATATCATTAATAACTTGGCTATCCATACAAATCAAATTCTTAGTTCTCAGTTAGTTTATCTACAAATGTGCTTTATATATAATTTGAAAAACTTTTGCATGCTGTGGCAAAAAGGAAAGAAATCCACTTTCAAATTTTCTTTTATAACTGAATAATCATTTTATCATTTGGTTACATTCATTGGCACTGCTCCTGCCTCTTGTGGTAGGGCCAATAAACTTAAAGATTTATCCTAGTGGCAGGAAACATGTTTCTAGCCCAATGCCATTGGAACTGATTTATTTCATTCTTTTATCCCAACATTAGTATGCTCTCTAATGATAATTATAGAGTAACATTTCTGAAATATTATTATTATTATTGTATTCTCACTTAAATTTTATGCAGTGAGACAAACTGATGGTGTTACCAACAGCATATTCTAAATGGGAAGCATTCAGGGAAATAATTATATAAGCTACTAGGCTTTTCATACTAATTAAGAAATAATGTTCAAGGCCTAAAAGTTCTTTAGACCTAAAAGTACATCAGATGAATTGATGAGATGTGTGGCAAAGAAGAAAAGTGCATGGGATGCATATAAATTATCAGGTGATACAGAAACCTATGGTAGATATAAACTAGTCTGTAATCAAGTCACAAAGGAGATCAGACAGGCCTACTGGGCTAGCCGGGTGGGTAAAGTGCCTGCCTGGCTAACCCAAAGGTCGCGGGTTCGAATCCTGCCTCGGGCTTGGATCAAAGTACTGCAAAAACCTTGGGAGGTGCATTATGGCCACAGAAGCCGATGCACCAACAACTACCAAAAAAAAAAAAAAAAGATCAGACAGGCTAAGGTGCATTATGAGAAGTTTATACAAAGAACAACAGCAAAGACTAAAGACTTCTGTACTTATATTAACAGTAGAAGGAAGGGGTTGAATCATCTTGTACCACTTGATGTCCATGGTGTAACTGTTGGTGATCCTGTTCAGGTTGCTGACAAACTGAATAGGTATTTTGCATCTACATTCATACATGAGGAATTTTAGGGAAGGGGATGCCAGGGGATTAAACTCTAATGGGGAGCTGAATGATTTTGTGATAACTGAGAGGAAAGTATAAGAGAAATTGTTGAAGTTAAACATAAAAAAAAGTACATGAGATGGATGGGATCTATCCAGTTATATTAATGGAGGCAGCAAAGAGGTAAGAAAATCCTTAGCCATAATTATAAGAGCATCTTTGGATTCAGGGGGAGGTCCCTGTAGACTGCAAATGTGCAAATGTATTACCGATTCACAAAGGAGGATCAAAGGGTGACATGACTAATCACAGATCTGGTAGTTTAATTTCTGTTCCAGGGATAATAATGGAATAACTGGTTAAAGAAGTAATACAGAACCATAGAGACAGGAGTGCAGTTATACTTGTCACAGCATGGGTTTGTTAAGGGGAGCTCTTGTCAGACCAATTTGATTGGATATTACGATGCTTCAGTGACAAAGTAACTGGATGCACAAAATAATTTTTGTCATATACTTGGATTTCAGGAAGGTTTTTGTACTGTTGTACATAAAGGACTGCTATACAAACAGGAGCAATGTGGCATAAGAGCAAGTTATTGCTATGAATAAATAGATGGTTGAGTGGAAGAAGACATGGAGTGGAAATCAATGGGCACTGCTCTTCATGGACTAATGTTATTAGTGGAGTGCCCCAGGGTTCAGTGCTGCATCCATTGTTGTTTTATATATTTATTAAGACTTAGACATTAAGAAATCAGGCTTAATGTCTAAGTCTGCAAATGATATGAAGGGTGGCAGGGTGGTTAATGGTTACAGTAATCAAGGTAAGCTACTGCAACAAGATCTTGAAAAATTATACCAACGCACCGAGAAATGGCAGTTGAAGTTTATTGATTTTGCATATGGGTAGCAGTAATCCCAGATTAACATACCAACTGTGTGGTATTACACTCAGAGTAATACCACACAGTTGAAAAATGAAAAAGACCTGGGGATAATTGTGCAGTCAGATATGAAGTTCTCTGAGCAGTGCAGACAGTCTAGCAGGACAGCTCATGAGGGTTTTGTCAATGATATGCAGAAACTTAGGTAGCAAGAATAAGGGGCTGATTATCCCTTCATTTAAGACTATGGTTAAGCTGCATCTTCATATAGTAGATCTGATGGGATGGGTGCAGAGAAGGGCAACGAGTTTGGTGAAGGAAACAAAAGGTTGCACTGAAGCCATTCTTACCAAGAAAGAATTACAGTATCTGGAGACTAGGCACCTGCGAGGAGATTTGATTGAGGTGATTAAGGCTTGAATGGATTGAGTAAGCTTGATATTAATGGCATTCTTGATCTTGCTGACAGTACACATGAGGGGCATAAATTCAAATCAAATTGAGAAGGATGGTTGCAGGATAGATGTGTGGAAGATTGCCTTCAGCCAGCGGGTGATTGATTGTTGGAAGATACTTCCATCTGATGATGTGGAAGTAGGTAGTTTGAATAATTTCAAGGAAGAACTAGACATTTTTGGTGGGGATAGATGGGTGAGATAGGTAGTTTTTTTGTTGATGATCTTTAATCTTGCTGAAAAAGCATCAGCGAGAAAAAAACAGAAAAAGAAAAAAAATTGTCTTGCATACTAATACTAATAGTATTAGTATGCTTGCACTAGTCTTGCACTACTAATAGTATTTATATTTCTAATTAGTATTTTGTCTTTTTGTGCTTTTATTTTGTTTTCCTCCTTTCTTTAATAGTTACGGCTACTTGACATGGGAATGGAAAGAAGGCATTCGCAGTTGTACTTATCCAGGAATGTTTGCTGTAGTGTATAAAATTCTATATTTCTTAGGAATGGACTCTATATTTATGTTAGTAAGTTGTCTATGTGATTTTCTGTTGTTATCCCAAACTTGAAACATATTATATGTAAAACTTAACCATTTAGCATTTAAAAATTTTTAAATGCTAAATTTTTTTCCTCAATAAAACAATAATTCCTAAATGTAGTGAATTATTGTTTTATTCTGATTGTAGAAATGATGATTGTTTTTCATCAACATTAACTTTCTTGATATAAAACACACTGTTGACCATATTAGAAAAATAACAGTTTTATTCAGTTTGATCTACAGAGAATGGCTTTGTGTTAAAAAGAGCAGGAAAAAACTGTGGCAGTATTTAGAAGGCTTGTGTGCCTTTAGGTAAAGGCAGTGTGCCTTTACTAATGCTAATGTAATGTAATGATGCAAGAAAGCAAATTTATATAGCATCAGCCAAAAAAAAAATAAATAAAATAAAACCTTCTCATTTCACCGATCCACTCGCTCCAAATGTTTGTCTAGTTCTGCCTTGAATGCATTTAAGATATCAACTTCTACAATGACAGATGGAAGTTTGTTCCAACAACAACCCGCTTGCTAAACACAAACTTCCGCATATCTATCCTACAACTGTTTTTCCTCAGTTTGAATTTATGCCCTCTGAGGTTTGTAATCTGAGCAAGAGGAAGAATCCAATAAGCATCGAGCCTGCTCAAATACATTCAAGGCCTTATAAACCTCAATCAGATCGTCTAGCAGGTGCCTAGTCTCCAGAAGCTGCAATTTGCGGAACTAAAGCCTTTCTTCATAAGAGCACTCCTTTGTTCCCTTCACCAGTCTTCTTGCCTTTTTCTGTACTTGTTCTAGCAACTCTCCATCCTTTCTAAAATGAGGCTTCCAGACCTGTACATAGTACCTGACCATTGCCTTATACAAGGGAATAATCACTTCCTTATCCCTGCTAGAAAAATTCCTGTATATCATTGACAAGACACCATGAGCTACTCTTGCAGACCATCTGCACTGCTCAGAAAGCTTCACATCTGCCAACACAGTTACCCCCAGGTCCTTTTCATTCTCTGCCACTGTCAGTGTAGTACCACACAGTTGATACATTACTCTAGGGTTACTGCTTCCCATATGCCATACTTTATATTTGTCAATGTTAAACTTCATTTGCCACCTCTCAGCCCATCTACTCAACTTTTCTAGATCCTGTTGCAGCACTTACTGTCATTAGTGTCATTAACAACCCTGCCACCCTTTGTATCGTCTGCAGACCTGGACATTAAGCCTGATATACCATCATCAATATCATTAATAAATACAGAAAACAATTATGGACTCAACACTGAACCCTGGGGGACTCTACTAATAACATTAGTCCACGAAGAGCAATGTCCATTGATTACCACTCTCTGTCTTCTTCTACTTAACCATCCCTTTATCCATAGAAGCAATTTGCCTCCAATGCCACACTGCTCCAATTTGTGCAGCAGTCTTCCATGTGCAACAGTATCAAAAGCCTTTCTAAGATCCAAATATATGATATCAAAGTTATTCCCTGCATCCAGTTCCTTTGTGACCACATCATAGTATCCAGTCAAATTGGTCAGACAAGACTTTCCCTTAACAAACCCATGCTGTGTCCGAGCTATAACTGAAGTCTTGTCTTGATGATCCTGCAGCGCTTCTTTAACCAGTGCCTCCATTAATTTCCCTGGAACAGAAGTTAACCTAACAGGTCTGTAATTACTTGTGTTACCCTTTGATCCTCCTTTGTGAATTGGATCACATTTGCACATCTCCAGTCCATGGGTACCTCCCCTGAGTCCAAGGAAACTCTCATAATTATGGCTTAGGGTTTTCTTACTTTATGTGTTGCCTCCTTTAATATAACTGGATAGATCCCATCCACCCCAGGTGCCTTTCTTATATTTATCTTCAACAATTTCTCCTCCACTTTACTCTCAGTTATTACAAGATTCTCTAGCTTACTGCCAGAGTTGAATACACCTCTGGCTTTCCCCTCGCTGAATAACTCCTCATGTGTGAATGTCAATGCAAAATATTCATTTAGTTTATTAGCTGCCTGAGCAGGCTCATCAACAGTTGGCCCATCGATATCAAGTGGACCAATCTGATTCATCCCCTTCCTTCTAGAATTTACATAAGTAAAGAACTCTTTGCTGTTTTTCTTTGCATCCCTTGCCAGAGATTTCTCGTAATCTGCCTTCGCCTGCCTAACCTCCTTTGTGACTTGGTTACAAACCAGCTTATATCTATCATAGGCTTTTGTGTCACCTGTTAATTTATATGCATGCCATGCATATTTCTTCTTTGCCACATGTCTAATTAGTTCATCTGACAACCATTTAGGACTAAATCTTGAACAATATTTCTAAATCTTGAACAATAGTTGGTATGAAAATCCTAGTAACTTCCAAGATTATTTTCTTTGAATGCTTCCCATTTTGAATTTGCTGTTGGTAACATCATCAGTTGGTACCATGTTATAGAATTTAAATACTGTCTCAGTCCACCGTAGTCACCTTTAAGAAGGCAAAACCCTTCCCTTTACCCCTGAAGGTAGTTACCTCTTTCAGTAAATCCCACTTCAGCACACTGATCACTGCCACCTAGTGGTTACTTTATCTGCAGATTCATAATGAATGAAGAATCTCTACTGATAATCAGATCAAGGGTATTACTCCCTCTAGTTGCCTTCAGAACATGCTGCTGTAGAAAACAATCATCCAATAAATCCACTAAAGCTTTGCTAGTGTGTGTGAGTGACCAACCCACAAATTCCAATCAATATCTGGGAAATTAAAATCCCCCATTATAAGACACTCTGATTTACTGCCCACTCTATTTCTCTGTACAGTTGTTTATTATATTCATCAGAGTCATTAAGCCTATAACACACTCCTACTCTTAATTTTTCTTTCCCAGTGCTTATGTCCCACCAAGCTGACTCGACACTGCACAGTCCAGCCATGTTGAGTGGCTGTACTTTCTTGGATTTTATGTGTTTCTTAATTAATAGCATAACCCCTACTTGCCTATCCTGTCTATCTTTCCTATCCTGTCAATCCTTCCTGTACACATTGTACTTCTGAAATTACATTTCTGCATTTCTTATATCTGTGTGCGACATCATCTCTGATATCCGAACAATATCTGCCTTTGATGTCTTGGTCAGCACTTCAAATTCATCAGTTTTATTTACTATACTTCTAGCATTGGTATACTTGCAAGTGTACATGCACTTGTTCTTACTCTTAGTTACCTTAACACAACCCATGTATTTACTTGTTCCATGATGACTCCCAGCATTTCTTGAAATCCCTAGCAACTTGCTCTCTATGCTGCTGCTCATTACAATAGAAGCAGTGCAAGAATCAATTTTGCTTCTGCCTGCAGCTACCGTTAATCTTTTAGTCTGTGAATTCCCCCAAACTAGCAGTTTTCCGGCTCACCTAACACTGCCTCGATAGCATCAACAAATATTCTTGCACTCTTTCTATTTAAGTGTATCCCATTCCTGTAGAAACAGTCTCTCCTGTTAACAAGCACAGACCAGGCTGAGAAAAATTCTACCCCTTGAGCCGTGCCCAATCTCTCCAAGGCCGAATTGATTGACAAGGCTCTCATCATATACTCCCTCCTATCGTGTCTGGGCAGAATTGCAGACACTTTCAAATTCAACCCTAACTCATGACTTTTTTTCAACATTGACCTGTACTTGTGTTAACTAATTCCATCGGTCTCCTACTCTTAATATCATTAGTGCCAACACATACAACAATATCACCTTTTGTGCTCTTAAAAGATGATATCTGCTCTACAATGTTATCAACTTTTGCTCCTGGCAGACATACCCTGGTCCTGTTCCATCTATCAAATGACTGTGGCTTTGCACGATCAAGTGTGTTAAAGCAAAGTTGTGATCACTTATTTGAGTACTACAGGTAGATTTTGCATAAGTGAAAAAAGTAAACAGTGAAGTTGTCCTGGGATTCACTTTTTGTCACAGATGTCATTTTACCTGTATTATGTAGCCTCATAAGTGTTTACGTATTTTTAAGATACTTATGTGATTGTACAAAATATGTATACAATATATAGAGCTTTTTGTCATTTTATAAAATGTTGTGAGATATATTAATTGAAATTTCCCACAATTAAAAAAAAAAAAAAAAAAATAGCATTTATTGAATGTGAATTTTTACTTAACCCTGAGTTGCCAGGTATACATCCTTCACATTAAGTGGAGGTTACCTCTATTTGTGTTGTGAATTTTCATGAGGACTAGAATTGAAATGAAAGTAGCATGCATTATAGCATGAATTTAGACCACCTCTTTA
This sequence comes from Mastigoproctus giganteus, assembly GCF_048544385.1. Taxonomy (NCBI): domain Eukaryota; kingdom Metazoa; phylum Arthropoda; class Arachnida; order Uropygi; family Thelyphonidae; genus Mastigoproctus; species Mastigoproctus giganteus. The sequence goes on from NC_143587.1 coordinate 138,072,291, forward strand.
TGGAAATATAAGCTCATTCAAGCTATATTCATTGTTGCAGCTTGCATACAGGATAAAATTGAAATAATTTATAAATTAGTGTTTAGTTTAAGTAGTGACAAGTTAGTGAACTGTAATTAACTTTACTTCAACTGTGCTTAAAAATTTTAAAACATTTTCCATTAGCAAAGTGACTTGTGAAAGATCACTTTCTGTGTTAAAAAAAGTGAAAACTGTTATTTTTCTCTTTCACCTCTGAACATAAAAAAGTGAGAATTAGAAGAAATGAATTTTGATTTTTATTAATTTACTGTTTTATTTTATTTTATTTGCTCATATTTTGAATGGTTTGAGCATTCAATACGTGACACTCAAGGTTTGCTGTGGGATGCACTCAATTGTGGCCCGCCTCCTTGCAGTGTAGATGCACCTGCCTGGTGCTTGTTGCTTCCTGATAGCAAAGTGGCCAGAAACAACTAAACAACATAACGAACACATACACGGCACAAACATAGCATTACACACATTTCTGGCCTTTCTGCAGAGTTTTTGTAACATCAGTGTACCACAGTGGAATTGAACTAGCGTTTGGGAGCCACCTTACATATGATACTATACATACATACATACATACATACATACATTATAGGTCATACTCCTTAATCTAATGGATTTAAAGCTTAACTTCCTGAGGAGACATTGATGAACTGAGTCTTACTTTTTAAGTGCTGAGGTGATTTTGCCTTGTGAGCAGAAGCAGAATCTCACTGGAATATCTATTGCTTCTCATAAAACATAATCTAATTCAGGAGTTTCATCATCCTCTCAAGGATGTCTTATTGGTATGATTTGCACTCTTCCCTCAATACTCTTAACAAAAAATGAAACCATTGTAAGAGATTTTCCATTAAACTGTAACTGAGCCAGGGTGCCTCTTTTCACTTTAGGGATGATTTGAATAACTTCCTGAAACGTGTGAATACAAACTTTATCTTTTTGTTTATTAAATTGTTTTTTCATAGGGATGTTTTTCCCATCTGAAAAAAAGTGTTGTGATGCATGAGTTTTGTGCACCGAAACAACAGTGAAACTGTTGTTTCACTTGTTTGTTGAATTTCCTTTAGGGATGTGGTCAGTGCGTGGTTTTGTTTCTGTAACAAGCCTTAGGTCTGATTTTATCAGCTGGACATATTCTAGGTCTCTCTCTGGCCATTACCTTTTGTTGTCACATTCTGATACTTGCATCTTTGACAATCTTTGTAGTCTAGAGCATAAGTGGATGACTAGCTTTGCACAACCATGTGATTCTTGGACATTCTTATAATGGTTAATATTCCAGTAAATAAAACTGACGACAGCTGAGCAACAAAAGCAACATTCTAAAAATGTCACCATGCTGGTGTCGTGCTAATTTTATGTAGTGAAATGCAGTTAGAAATATAGTTCTCTTTTCTGTTCCACTTCATGTTCTCTGTTTAATGTATGCACTTTCCTTTTGTATGCACTTACAGTCGAGGCTTATAGTTTGCATTATTGTCAAATCATATCTTATTTGCATGTGTTTACTAGTTTAGCAATATTTATGGCATGGCTTGATAAAGTAATAGATTACGAACTTGTGCATGTATAAAAGAAATTTTCAACTCGTATTTCATTCTGAAGGCTTATTTGACTCTGAGATTAGGCAGCCAAAGGCAGATTATGAAAAATCCTTGGCAAAGGATGCAAAGAAAAACAAAGAGTTCTTTACCTATATAAATTCTAGAAGGAAAGGGATGAATCAGATTGGTCCACTGGATATCGATTTTTCAACTGTTGATGATCCTGCTCAGGTGGCTAACAAACTAAATGAGTATTTTGCATCTACATTTACCCATGAAGAGTTATTCAGGGAGGGGTATGCCAGAGGTGAGTTAAACTCTGGCAGGGAGCTGGATGGTTTTGTAATAACTGAGAGGAAAGTGGAGGAGAAATTGTTGAAGATAAACATAAAAAAGGCACCCGGGGTGGATGGGATCTATCCAGTTATATTAAAGGAGGCAGCAAAGGAAGTAAGCAAACCCTTAGCCATAATTATGAGAGCTTCTTTGGACTCAGGGGAGGTACCCATGGATTGGAGATGTGCAAATGTGACCCCAATTCACAAAGGAGGATCAAAGGGCAACACAAGTAATTATAGACCTGTCAGTTTAACTTCTGTTCCAGGAAAATTAATGGAGGCACTGGTTAAAGAAGCACTGCAGGATCATCTAGACAAGACTTCAGTTATAGCTCGGACACAGCATGGTTTTGTTAAGGGAAAGTCTTGCCTGACCAGTTTGATTGGATACTATGATGTGGTCACAAAGGAACTGGATGCAGGGAATAACTTTGATATCATATATTTGGATCTTAGAAAGGCTTTTGATACTGTTGCACATGGAAGACTGCTGCACAAATTGGAGAAGTGTGGCATTGGAGGCAAATTGCTGCTATGGATAAAGGGATGGTTGAGTGGGAGAAGACAGAGTGGTAATCAGTGAACACTGCTCATTGTGGACTAATGTTATTAGTGGAGTCCCTCAGGGTTCAGTATTGGGTCCATTGTTGTTTTCTGTATTTATAAATGATATCGATGATGGTATATCAAGCTTAATGTCCAAGTTTGCAGACGATACAAAGGTTGGCAGGGTTGTTAAGGACACTAATACAGTATACTGCTGCAACAGGATCTAGAAAAGTTGAGCAGATGGGCTGAGAGGTGGCAAATGAAGTTTAACATTGACAAATGTAAAGTACTACATATGGGAAGCAGCAACCCCAGAGTGATATATCAACTCTGTGGTACTACACTGAGAATGATAGAGAAGGAAAAGGACCTGGGGGTAATTGTGCAGGTGTGAAGTTTTCTGAGTAGTGCAGACGGTCTGCAAGAGTAGCTCATAGTGTCTTGTCAATGACATACAGGAATCTTTCTAGCAGGGATAAGGAGGTGATTATCCCTTTATATAAGGCAATGGTCAGGCCACACCTTGAGTACTGTATACAGGTCTGGAGGCCTTATTTCTAGGAAATAAACTCATACACCGACCATTGGACAAAATTTTACTGTAACTAAAATTTTTACGAAAATAATATAAAATCAAAGACAAATTATTTACGATAAACTAATGATTGTATATTGCGGAATACTAAAAACTGTAATAAAAGATCGTTTACAATAAAATAAGCTAAAATATAAAATTAAAAGCGCTAAAAACCTGGAGCTTTCGAGAGCGTCAGCTCTCTTCTTCAACAGTAATATGACTTCCTGCAACATCTCCTTAAATAGCAGGTTCACGGTACCTCCACACGTGGTATTTCTCCACGTGGTTCAATCGGCACATGGTCAGAACCGGAAATGTCTCTGGTACTTTGCAAAGAAAATCGTTCATCCGAACTTAATACAATTGTTTCAAAAATAGGATGAATACGCATGCATCTATCTCTATTCATGGTATTCTTACTGGATGAACCAATCCGTAAACCCTCAAGCCATTTACGCTCCCAGTATCCGTGTGCACGATCCAAAATAATAGCGTCCTCCGGGGAGATTTGATGCTGCTTCTCCCAAAAATGTTCAGCCACGGCAGACTTACCGTAATCAGCGGTTCTTATGGCATTTAAATGTTCCCCCAGACGATCCCTAAGCTGTCGTTTTGTTTCCGCCACATAACACTCCCCACAATCCGGGCATTCTATTCTATAAATAACTCCACTACTGAGATCTTTTGGTATACGGTCTTTGACCTGAGACACAGCGGTGCACAGCCTCCGCCCAGGAAGCTGTACACAGCGTGTCTTATAACCCCGTAAAATTCTTGCCAGATGCTCAGTAAGGCCCGGATAGTAGGGGATGTATGCGGTGGCTACCGGGAAGAACGACTCCCTACGCTCGGACACCCCTCTACTATATCTATCCAGGATCCTCTGGGGTTATCCGCACTTTCTAAGTTCTGCCGTGACACAATTAATTTCTTTCTCTTTATCCTCAGAAGTGGTACAGTGTGATCTTACTCTGTTGAATAAAGCTTTTGCTACACTATTCTTGTATTGTCCAGCTTGTGCTGAATTATAGTGGGTGTATTGACCTCTACACATGGGTTTTTTAAAAACTGACGTCTTAAGCCTAGAACCCACTCTAGAGACCAATACATCCAAAAACAACAGAGTACCGCCCGTTTCCACCTCTGAGGTGAATTGTATAAATTGGGAGAAGCTATTAAGCCAGCAGACGGCATCATCCTCCCTCCCCTTCTGGACCAGGGCAAAGGCAGAATTACCCTTGAGACCTATAGTTTCATTTATAGGGAGTCCTTCCTATGCACTATCAGGGTACTTGGCCAAATTAATTGCACCCATAGTGGGGCAGTTCGAGTATGTTGTTAAGGACAGTAGAGAGTTTGTGAATTTTGTGGGGAATTTGACTATAAATGATGATGAGAGCATGATCTCTTTTGATGTTGTATCTTTATTTACATGTATTCCTATTAATCATGCAGTATATTGTGTAAAAATGGCATTGACCAGGGATGCCTCACTTGGTAATAGATCACTGCTCGGTGTGGAAGATATTTGTACCGGGGTAGAATTATGTCTAGCTAGCACTACCATGTTATTTCAAGGAACTATGTATAAGCAGGTTTGCGGTACGGCCATGGGTTCACCCATTAGTGCCACCGTGGCCAACTTGGCCATGGAGGAGTTGGAAAGTAGGGTTTTTAGTGGTTGTTCGTTTCCTATCAGGAATTGGAGAAGATACGTTGATGATATCTTTGCCCTGGTCCAGAAGGGGAGGAAGGATGATGCCGTTTGCTGGCTTAATAGCTTCTCCCAATTTATACAATTCACCTCAGAGGTGGAAACGGGCGGTACTCTGTCGTTTTTGGATGTATTGGTCTCTAGGGTGGGTTCTAGGCTTAAGACGTCAGTTTTTAAAAAACCCATGTGTAGAGGTCAATACACCCACTATAATTCAGCACAAGCTGGACAATACAAGAATAGTGTAGCAAAAGCTTTATTTGACAGAGTAAGATCACACTGTACCACTTCTGAGGATAAAGAGAAAGAAATTAATTGTGTCACAGCAGAACTTAGAAAGTGCGGATACCCCCAGAGGATCCTGGATAGATATAGTAGAGGGGTGTCCGAGCGTAGGGAGTCGTTCATCCCAGTAGCCACCGCATACATCCCCTACTATCCGGGCCTTACTGAGCATCTGGCAAGAATTTTACGGGGTTATAAGACACGCTGTGTACAGCTTCCTGGGCGGAGGCTGTGCACCGCTGTGTCTCAGGTCAAAGACCGTATACCAAAAGATCTCAGTAGCGGAGTTATTTATAGAATAGAATGCCCGGATTGTGGGGAGTGTTATGTGGGGGAAACAAAATGACGGCTTAGGGATCGTCTGGGGGAACATTTAAATGCCATAAGAACCGCTGATTACAGTAAGTCTGCCGTGGCCGAACATTTTTGGGAGAAGCAGCATCAAATCTCCCCGGAGGACGGTATTATTTTGGATCGTGCACACGGATACTGGGAGCGTAAATGGCTCGAGGGTTTACGGATTGGTTCATCCAGTAAGAATACCATGAATAGAGATAGAGGCATGCGTATTCATCCTATTTTTGAAACAATTGTATTAAGTTCGGATGAACGATTTTCTTTGCAACGTACCCGAGACATTTCCGCTTCTGGTTCTGACCATGTGCCGATTGGCACATGGTCAGAACCAGAAGCGGAATACCATGTGTGGAGGTACCGTGAACCTGCTATTTAAGGAGATGTTGCAGGAAGTCATATTACTGTTGAAGAAGAGAGCTGACGCTCTCGAAAGCTCCAGGTTTTTAGCGCTTTTAATTTTATATTTTAGCTTATTTTATTGTAAATGATCTTTTATTACAGTTTTTAGTATTCCGCAATATACAATCATTAGTTTATTGTAAATAATTTGTCTTTGATTTTATATTATTTTTGTAAAAATTTTAGTTACAGTAAAATTTTGTCCAATGGTCGGTGTATGAGTTTATTTCCTAGATATGAGTTTTCCCGACCTCAGAGGCCTTTTTCAGGATATGGAGGCCTCATTTTAAGAAGGATATAGAGCTGTTGGAATGAGTACAGAGAAGGGCAACAAGATTAGTGAATGGAACAAAGAGTTGCTCTTATGAAGAAAGGCTTACATTTTGCAGATTATTGTGTCTGGAGACCAGGCACCCGCGAGGTGATCTGATTGAGGTGTATAAAGCCTTGAATGGTTTGAGCATGCTCAATGCTGATGGAATTCTTTCTCTTGCTCAGAATAATCATTTGAGAGGGCATAAATTCAAATTGAGGAAAGACATATGTAGGATAGATGTGTGGAAGTTCGCCTTTAGCCAGCGGGTGGTTGGTTGGTGGAACAGACTTCCATCCTTTGTTATGGAAGTTGATAGCCTAAATAAATTTAAGGCTGAACTGGACAGTTACTTGGAATGAACAGAGGGATGAAATGGGAGTAGTTTTTTTTTTCTTTTTGGCTGATGCTGCATAAGCTTTCTTTCTTGCATCATGTGCCTCTACTAATGCTAATAAGTCACAATTGAATAAAGATGCAAATGCATTATGTTAACAATAATTTAAGTTCATTAAAAAATTCAAAATACAAGGAAATGCTGTTTGTTTTGTAGTTAGAAAGTAATATGGAAAGCTAAAAGAAGCAAAAATAATGATTTTAAATGTAGCTTAATTAGTATTAATTAGCAGTGATGTTAGTTTCATTAATTTTCTTTTGAAATTATATTATTAGCTAAACGTGTGCATAACTTTTATTGTATTTCTTTAGATTCATGTACCAAGAGTGTTGCAGGCCCTATTTGCTGGAATTGGTGATTATTTTACTTGGAAACTGTCAGAGAAACTACATGGAAAGGCTGCAGCAAAATGGACAGCATTTTCTCTTCTGACTGCGTGGTTTCTCTTTTACACTGCCCCAAGAACTATTAGCAATACAGTGGAAGCTTCTTTAACATCCATTGGCCTGCATCTTTATCCATGGTTGGAGCATTCAGAGTAGGTCATAGTGCTTTTTGCAGTTAAGAAAATCTTAAAATTAAAATCAGAAATAATTTTTATTAATATGTCTACAGGTACCTAGGAATGATGGTTAGGCGCTTCTGTAGCCAGGTGGGAAGGAGCAGCAGTGCGTAGCACACACTTCTTGATTAGACCGGGGTTCGAGCCCGTCACCACCAGATACGGAGGATGCGGAAAGGTCAGGGAATGACCAATGCATATCCTGGAGCAATATGGCCTTATTTGCTAATGCGCCAAAATAAAAAAAAAAAAAAAAAAAACAACAGGGATGATGGTCACTGTAATGCAATAAAAATGTTTCCTAAACAAAAGTAAATCTTCTGATTCAGTTTTAACGTTCAGTACCTTTTTTGTGAGTTGCAAATTTAATCAATTTAAGCTTGGTAGCTATGATTACAGTTGAAATCAGAGGTCCTTAGGAATATTCATCATTCCTAGGCACTCACCCATGTAACTTTCTTACTTAGGCTTAATTTTATGACTTTATTATTGTTAAAATTTCAGAAATGCAAATAAGGCATGGCTGTAGCCAAGTAATCTGTGTACTGGTATGTCAATTACTTGGCTATAACTGAGCCTAGTTGGAAGAAATTATAATCTCTAATAGAGTGGCTAGTCATGTTTAGACTTGCATGGTGCTTTTCTGAGAATACCCACGTATTCGTTCTCTAACTTAAAATCCCAAATGTAGGAAATGGATATTCCAGTGAGATTCTGCTCCTGCTCACAAGACAAAAGCACCTCAGCACTTAAAAAGTAAGACTGAGTTCATCAAGGTCTCATACTAAAGACTCTTCAGAGGTATTCTGTCAGTGTTACTTGGTCTTCCTGTGCATTTCTATGTGGACAAAGTTAGTTTCCTGCTCTCGTGAATTATGAAAGCCAGAAAATAATTTAAAATTGAGTTATGGCTTGGGAAATTTAATTTATAATTGAATTATAGTTTATAATAATACTAAACAGCGTGGGAAAGGTGTTATCTCATATTGGGTATTGTTGCAACCGTATTAATTTTCTAAAGCATTTGGTCCATCCTGGTTAGCAGTTAGGCTAGTTTGTATCAGGACATTAATTTTTGTTGTAAAGGAGAGTTGAGAATGTCAGACTTTTAGATTATTCGTTATTTGTTTAATACAAATTTTCAGAAATGTCATTAAAGTACCTCTCTTCTATTTGCATTTGAGCAGAAAAAAAAAATTCTGCAATAATTTATTTTTATAGAAACTATAGTATTGGACAGAGAAAAATAATAAAAATTTCAGCATGAAATATTCATTAGTGTTCATGTTGTAACTTATAAAAATTGGAAGTGTTATTAGTCTGCCTAACATATGTTGGCAAATAATTTGTAAATTAATAAGAGGAGTTTACTTCAATATAGTACGTGGAACACTTCCGTATGATACCCTCCAGAAATTAAAACGAAAAAATCGACAACTTACCGGTACATTAAAGTAAAATATAAATAATTAAATAATTAAAGTAAAATATAAATAATTAAATAATCAATTTAACACAATTCAAAACAATTAAAATTCAAATTAACGCAATTAAAAGAATCTAACGAAAATATTCAAAACGATTTTCCTTCCTGAAGCTGACAATGCTTTTCGACCGACTGTCGTGATCACAGGAATGAAAATTACCGAATCAGGCTAAACCTGCAACTTAAATAGTGATTATATGTCTTCGCGCATGCGCGTAAAGGTCCACGCATCGGAGATCAAATATGGCCGCCGAACATTAACAGAATTCTCGTGTAATTTAATTTCAACGGTTTCTGCAATTAATAGTCGCGTATAATTACGTTGAACGTTAAGTATTTTGGCCTCGTTAAATAAAAAAGTATGTTTTTCGTTAATGGCATGAAAGGCTAATTCTGACGCTGCTGAACGAGAAGCACGAACTGAGGCTTCGTGTTGATTTACACGAATATTAAGAGAAAACCGCGTCGAACCCTGGTAAGACGAGTCGCAATCACCGCAAGAAATGTATACTAGATCATTAATTTGTGTTCCGAACGCGGAAAGAACCGAGCGATTGTTCAGTATAGTGTGTAACTTCCGTATAGGCCTAGCTATAATTTTAAATTCGGTATCTTTAAAGAATCTGTTAAGTTGTTTGTGCCACTGTTCAACATATGGGACAGAAATAAAGTATTTTTTGATATTACTATTGTTGATTGGTGTAGTATTTTTTATCCTATCCTTAGCTTGTACCCTAATTCGATTTATTCTGTTAATGGGATAACCCCTGTTCAAGAATCTGCTAGTTAATATTTGTATTTCTGAGTCCAAAGCAGAATCCGTCGTTGAATATTTATAGGCATTTAGAAATTGATTAAAGATAATCGACCTTTTGTAGGTGAACGGGTGGTAGCTATTATAATGAAGAAGCATATCGGTGTTTGTGGGTTTTCGATAGATGCTAAATTGTATTTTGTTCGAGTCACGGGTAAGCGTGAAATTTAGAAAGTTTAATGACTTAGTATCCGTATCTTCCCTTTCCAATGTAAATTTGAGTCTAGAATGAACATTATTAAACGAATGTAAAATGTCTTGGATAGTACTACTATCAGTAATAACTAGAACATCGTCTAAATACCTCCCATAGTATGTGATACGGGGACGAAAAGGTGTCAAATGTATCTACTCAATCGTTGAGAGATAGATCTCTGACATTAAGCCACTCAGGCTCAAACCCATTGGTAATCCAAAAATTTGTTTGTACACCTTGTCTCGAAAGGTGATGTAGTTAGCCTCAGCTAATAGTTTAATTAAGTGAAAAATTTCCTTAATGGGCAGCTTTGTATAATTAATCGGTGTCGAGTTTTTATTTAACATATCCCAAATAATATCTAATGTGTATTCAACGTTTACATTCGTATATAATGAGGTAACATCTAATGAAAATAAATTGTCATTGTCGCCGAGTCTACAGTCTTTAAGATTATTAAATAATGTATCGTAATTCTTAATCCCAAATTGTATAACCTGTCTAAAAGGTTTTATAATATTATATACATGTGTGGCTAAGGCTGAAAATGCCGAGTTCCTGTAGGAAACAATAGGTCGAATCGGAAATCCAGGCTTGTGTAATTTTACCTGACCAAAAAGTGCAGGAATATTGTATGTTCTGGACTTCAATTCCTTCAACTGAACCATAGTAATGTAGTCGTTTTTATGATATGTGGTTAACGTTTTATTGTATTGATTTACCAAATTGGTAAACAGTGCCGGGTCCACTTCACGATAAGTGGAGGTATCAGACACAACTGAATCTAACTTATTAATATAATCATGTTTATCTAGTATTACCACTGTATCTCCTTTATCTGCCCTCTGTATAATAATGTCCTCATTTTCTCGAAGTTCTCGTAAAGCTGAACTGTCATGTGTATTCAATTTAGGAAGTCGCGTTTCTTTTATGTTATTTACTACTTGGTTAACTTGTTGAATAAATACATCTTTTTGTGGAACACTACGAAGTCCAAATTCAATATCAATTACGCATTGTTTTTTTGGCAGCTTTCGAGGTGGTAAATTATAATTTAATCCTTTGGATAAGAGTGAAATCTGGTCCTGCGATAGTGTACACGAGGAAAGATTTGTAACCTGTTGATATGTTGGTTCGTTGGATACTGGGTGAGGGGGTGTTCGTGAACTAGCCGACATATTCTGTGGTAGTGCGTTATGTGTCTGTGGGGGGGGATGTCACCCAACTCGTGTGAACTTGGTCGCAAGCTCGCGACAATGTGTTAGAATTCGCACGAACGTGTCTTGAACTATTCGATAATGTTTGCAACTTATTAACGTGTCTGTTTTTTATTTCTGAGGCTTGTGCTTCCCATCGCAAATCTATGGAGGTCTTCAATACAGACCAATCGTTCGGATGTAGATAATTATACGACGTAATTATTCAACGTAATTATACGCGACTATTAATTGCAGAAACCGTTGAAATTAAATTACACGAGAATTCTGTTAATGTTCGGCGGCCATATTTGATCTCCGATGCGTGGACCTTTACGCGCATGCGCGAAGACATATAATCACTATTTAAGTTGCAGGTTTAGCCTGATTCGGTAATTTTCATTCCTGTGATCACGACAGTCGGTCGAAAAGCATTGTCAGCTTCAGGAAGGAAAATCGTTTTGAATATTTTCGTTAGATTCTTTTAATTGCGTTAATTTGAATTTTAATTGTTTTGAATTGTGTTAAATTGATTATTTAATTATTTATATTTTACTTTAATTATTTAATTATTTATATTTTACTTTAATGTACCGGTAAGTTGTCGATTTTTTCGTTTTAATTTCTGGAGGGTATCATACGGAAGTGTTCCACGTACTATATTGAGGTAAACTCCTCTTATTAATTTACAAATATTATTATCAACGTAGAACATATTGAGTATTACAGCTCTGATTCATACTATCTAATTAATTTTCAAACTCTTATTGACTATTTCATTCACTTCCTGTCTCTCCAGTAGTATACAATCGATACACACAATTATGGGAGATTTTTTGAATGGCTTGGTACAAAATTACATTAAATCTACACTAAGGTACTCGGCCCAAAATTATCATATTTCTTTCCTAAAATATTGCCTTCAAAACAACATCGTTCCGAAGTTTGCCAGGGTGAATTTAAATCAAAAAATTTCAGGCATAAAACAGCTATCACTGGCGACATCACGTAATATTGTTAAGCTTGCCTTAAAATCTCGATATTCGGATAAACAAAAATACCTTTCCCAGGTTAGGAAGCTTCGCGATAAATTAAAAAATTATCTACATCCGAACGATTGGTCTGTATTGAAGACCTCCATAGATTTGCGACGGGAAGCACAAACCTCAGAAATAAAAAACAGACACGTTAATAAGTTGCAAACATTATCGAATAGTTCAAGACACGTTCATGCGAATTCTAACACATTGTCGCGAGCTTGCGACCAAGTTCACACGAGTTGGCTGACATCCCCCCCACAGACACATAACGCACTACCACAGAATATGTCGGCTAGTTCACGAACACCCCCTCACCCAGTATCCAATGAACCAACATATCAACAGGTTACAAATCTTTCCTCGTGTACACTATCGCAGGACCAGATTTCACTCTTATCCAAAGGATTAAATTATAATTTACCACCTCGAAAGCTGCCAAAAAAACAATGCGTAATTGATATTGAATTTGGACTTCGTAGTGTTCCACAAAAAGATGTATTTATTCAACAAGTTAACCAAGTAGTAAATAACATAAAAGAAACGCGACTTCCTAAATTGAATACACATGACAGTTCAGCTTTACGAGAACTTCGAGAAAATGAGGACATTATTATACAGAGGGCAGATAAAGGAGATACAGTGGTAATACTAGATAAACATGATTATATTAATAAGTTAGATTCAGTTGTGTCTGATACCTCCACTTATCGTGAAGTGGACCCGGCACTGTTTACCAATTTGGTAAATCAATACAATAAAACGTTAACCACATATCGTAAAAACGACTACATTACTATGGTTCAGTTGAAGGAATTGAAGTCCAGAACATACAATATTCCTGCACTTTTTGGTCAGGTAAAATTACACAAGCCTGGATTTCCGATTCGACCTATTGTTTCCTACAGGAACTCGGCATTTTCAGCCTTAGCCACACATGTATATAATATTATAAAACCTTTTAGACAGGTTATACAATTTGGGATTAAGAATTACGATACATTATTTAATAATCTTAAAGACTGTAGACTCGGCGACAATGACAATTTATTCTCATTAGATGTTACCTCATTATATACGAAAGTAAACGTTGAATACACATTAGATATTATTTGGGATATGTTAAATAAAAACTCGACACCGATTAATTATACAAAGCTGCCCATTAAGGAAAATTTTCACTTAATTAAACTATTAGCTGAGGCTAACTACATCACCTTTCGAGACAAGGTGTACAAACAAATTTTTGGATTACCAATGGGTTTGAGCCTGAGTGGCTTAATGTCAGAGATCTATCTCTCAACGATTGAGCAGATACATTTGACACCTTTTCGTCCCCGTATCACATACTATGGGAGGTATTTAGACGATGTTCTAGTTATTACTGATAGTAGTACTATCCAAGACATTTTACATTCGTTTAATAATGTTCATTCTAGACTCAAATTTACATTGGAAAGGGAAGATACGGATACTAAGTCATTAAACTTTCTAAATTTCACGCTTACCCGTGACTCGAACAAAATACAATTTAGCATCTATCGAAAACCCACAAACACCGATATGCTTCTTCATTATAATAGCTACCACCTGTTCACCTACAAAAGGTCGATTATCTTTAATCAATTTCTAAATGCCTATAAATATTCAACGACGGATTCTGCTTTGGACTCAGAAATACAAATATTAACTAGCAGATTCTTGAACAGGGGTTATCCCATTAACACAATAAATCGAATTAGGGTACAAGCTAAGGATAGGATAAAAAATACTACACCAATCAACAATAGTAATATCAAAAAATACTTTATTTCTGTCCCATATGTTGAACAGTGGCACAAACAACTTAACAGATTCTTTAAAGATACCGAATTTAAAATTATAGCTAGGCCTGTACGGAAGTTACACACTATACTGAACAATCGCTCGGTTCTTTCCGCGTTCGCAACACAAATTAATGATCTAGTATACAACATTTCTTGCGGTGATTGCGACTCGTCTTACCAGGGTTCGACGCAGTTTTCTCTTAATATTCGTGTAAATCAACACGAAGCCTCAGTTCGTGCTTCTCGTTCAGCAGCGTCAGAATTAGCCTTTCATGCCATTAATGAAAAACATACTTTTTTATTTAACGAGGCCAAAATACTTAACGTTCAACGTAATTATACGCAACTATTAATTGCAGAAACCGTTGAAATTAAATTACACGAGAATTCTGTTAATGTTCGGCGGCCATATTTGATCTCCGATGCGTGGACCTTTACGCGCATGCGCGAAGACATATAATCACTATTTAAGTTGCAGGTTTAGCCTGATTCGGTAATTTTCATTCCTGTGATCATGACAGTCGGTCGAAAAGCATTGTCAGCTTCAGGAAGGAAAATCGTTTTGAATATTTTCGTTAGATTCTTTTAATTGCGTTAATTTGAATTTTAATTGTTTTGAATTGTGTTAAATTGATTATTTAATTATTTATATTTTACTTTAATTATTTAATTATTTATATTTTACTTTAATGTACCGGTAAGTTGTCGATTTTTTCGTTTTAATTTCTGGAGGGTATCATACGGAAGTGTTCCACGTACTATATTGAGGTAAACTCCTCTTATTAATTTACAAATATTATTATCAACGTAGAACATATTGAGTATTACAGCTCTGATTCATACTATCTAGTTGGCAAATAATAAAAAAAAATGCTATGTGAAAGTATAATGTTATTGACAAATAACATTATACTTTCAAATTCAAAGTTATATTGACAAATAACATTATACATTATAACATTTGTTATTGGGAAAAAAAAAAAGTTTATAATTTTTCTATTTGCAGTCATTGTACATATAACAGTTGAACGTATAAAAATATCCAGGTGTACTATTTATGTTATGAACTTTTTTTAAATGTAATTTCACAAATTTGATTGCCTTTCCTGTGAATATGATAATTGAATTTCTGTATAGACAACATCAGTTTTATTTTCAATCATATACACAGGACATTTATCTGTCACTAGCACTAGTAGAGGCATATGATGCAGGAAAGCAAGCTTATGCAGCATCAGCCAAAAAAAAAAAAAAAAACTTCCACTTCACCCCTCTGTTCGTTCGAAATACCTGTCCAGCTCAGCCTTAAATTTATTTAGGCTATCAACTTCCACAACAAGGGATGGAAATCTGTTCCACCAACCAACTACCCGCTGGCTAAAGGCAAATGTCCGCACATCTATCCTACATCCGTCTTTCCTCAATTAGAATTTATGCCCTCTCAGGTGATTATTCTGAGCAAGAGGAAAAATCCCATGAGCATTGAGCATGCTCAAACCATTCAAGGCTTTATACACCTCTATCAGATCACCTCACCGGTGCCTAGTCTCCAGACACTGTAATTTGCAAAACTTAAGCCTTTCTTCAGAAGAGCAACCCTTTGTTCCATTCACTAAACTTGTTGCCCTTCTCTGTACTCGTTCCAGCAGCTCTACATCCTTCTTGAAATGAGGCCTCCAGACCTGTATACAGTACTCAAGATGTGGCCTGACCATTGCCTTATACAAGGGAATAATCACCTCCTTATCCCTGCTAGAAAAATTCCTATATATCATTGACAATACACTATGAGCTACTCTTGCAGCCCGTCTGCACTGCTCAGAGAACTTCATATCTGCCTGCACAACCACCCCCAGGTCCCTTTCATTCTCTACCACTGTCAGTAGGCGCCTCCGTAGCCAGGTGGGAAGGAGCAGCAGTGCGTAGCACACGCTTCTTGATTAGACTGGGGTTCGATCCCGTCACCACCAAATACGGAGGATGTGGAAAGGTCAGGGAATGACCACTGCATATTACCGGAGCAATATGGCCTTAGTTGCTAATGCTCCTAAAAACCAAATAACAAATAACAAACCACTGTCAGTGTAGTACCACAGAGTTGATACGTTGCTCTGGGGTTGCTGTTTCCCATATGTAGTACTTTACATTTGTCAATGTTAAACTTCATTTGCCACCTCTCATCCCATCTGTTCAACTTTTCCAGATCCTGTTGCAGCAGCATAGCATCAGTAGTGTCCTCAACAACCCTGCCAACTTTTGTATCATCTGCAAACTTGGACATTAAGCTTGATATACCATCATCACTATTATTTATAAATACAGAAAACAATAATGGACCCAACACTGAACCCTGAGGGACTCCACTAATAACATTAGTCCATGATGAGCAATGTCCATTGATTACCACTCTCTGTCTTCTCCCCCTCAACCACCCCTTTATCCATAGCAGCAATTTGCCTCCAATGCCACACTGCTCCAATTTGTGCAGCAGTCTTCCATGGGCAACAGTATCAAAAGCCTTTCTAAGATCCAAGTATATAATATCAAAGTTATTCCCTGCATTCAACTACATCTGCAAAGGTTAAAGTTACTGACATCTACCTTTTTTAAACTGAAGTCGAAATTTTAAGTTCTTTGTGAAATAATTGAATTGTATTCCAATTTTATGAAAACTTCAGAGAGTGATAGATGTAATTAACACGGAGAAATTAATAAAAATACTTTATTTTAGAGTATTTGTTAAGTATGTGTGACTATTCTGTCTTTGAAACAGATAACATATAGTTTTATGTTCTGTGAAAATTGGCTACTTGGTTCTCCTTTTGAAGGAATTCTTTGGAATCAGTGGAGCTTTTCTGAAGTTGATTAAGGTTATAAATTGTGTGGCCACTTCATGTACAGCTACCCTTTTCATGAACTGGAATACTTCTTCAGTAACAGCATCATCTATTCATACCAAGCAATATAAGACAGGTGGGCAGATGTGTATGCTTGCAATTCACTGTGAAAATGGGCGAGATAAAAGATTTGAGCAAATCTGAAAGTGGCATGGATGGCACCAGACATGCTAGTATGTGAATACCTTGGGCACTGTAGCCCTGCTGGGGTTTTCACATGTGACTCTTTTTCAGGTATATCAAGATTGACCCAATAACTAAATAACATCCGGTGACAATTCTGAAGCTGCTTATTGATGTAAGAGGCCAACAATTGCTTACAAGGCTTGTGCAGGGTAACAGAAAGGCTACAGTCAGTCAAATAACAACCCAAAACAACAGTAGTGACCAAAGGAGTACTTCAGAACACACAACTTGTACTGTGTTGTGGAGTGGATAGGGTATTGCAGCTAATGACTGAACCAGGTTCCACTCCTGTCAGCATAAAACAAGGAGTTATGGTTACACTGGGCTTAGGAACACTAATGCTGTCAGTGGAGGATCAGAAAAATGTTGCCTGGTATGATGAATCCTGGTTTCTATTGTTTCATGCTGGTGGGAGGACCAAAATATAGTAAAAACATCATGAAACCATGGATCCATCCTGCTGTATAAACAGTGCAGCCTGGTGGCAGCATTGTAATGGGTGTGGGCGTTTTAGTTGGGCTTCCTTGATACCGTGGTGCAGTATTTGGATGACACAGGTTATTTGAAAATTGTTTCTGACCAGGAGCATCCATTTATGGGTGTAGTGTATCCATCTGCACATGGGTTCTTCTCACAGGATAATGTACTATGTTTAAAAGGCTAGAATTATACCAAATGGTTCCAGGAACATGAGAGGAAAATCATCCTACTGCAGTGGTCTCCAGTCACTTTGATTGTTTATTAGAATAATCTTCGGTTATAAGATTCAATTTTGAATGCCTCTGTGATATTTTTTTCTAAATCACATTTCTAAAGGTTGCAACCATAAAACAATAAAAACAATTTGCAGTTTCCGGTTTATTGGGCTTTTCTGTTAGTTCAATAAATGGGTAGTAAAATCATCTTATTGCATTTACAATAATACTGATAGCTGGAATTCTGTGGTTTTTAACGTTATTATGGTGGATTGTGTTTCCCCTTCACTGAAATCTGCTCTTCATTTCTATATCTAAACTTCGTCTCACTTGTGTGTGTGTCGTGTTAGTTCCAATTTGTGTGCGCAGTGTGCTTTGGTTTGTTATTGATTGATGTTTATCTTTTTTTGCTATTTTAAATTTTACTACCCAAAAAAAAAAAAAATGGTGAACAGAAAGAGAGTGAATTTGAGTGTAAAAGATAAGTTACGAATTATAGAAACATACAATAAATTGAACTTAGTCAATATGTCTCGAAGGGAAGTTGCAGTAAAATTAGAAGTGCCTCATTTATCTTTATCAAAATTATTAAAATTATGTCACACATTAAACACTAATGTGATTAGTAAAACCAGAA
Organism: Mastigoproctus giganteus; assembly: GCF_048544385.1. Classification (NCBI taxonomy): domain Eukaryota; kingdom Metazoa; phylum Arthropoda; class Arachnida; order Uropygi; family Thelyphonidae; genus Mastigoproctus; species Mastigoproctus giganteus. The sequence goes on from NC_143587.1 coordinate 138,090,332, forward strand.
AAAGGAAGTGTGAAGGGAAATGCCAAACAGTGGATGAAGCTCTGTTTGTTTGGTTCAAACAGACCAGCTCATTTAATGCAGCATTCAATCATAGCATTCTTCTTCAAAAAGCTAATGATTTTCCTCAAAAACTACACAAAGAGTTCAAGGTGATGGCTGACAAAATGGAAGGAGAGGCATGGCATTGTTTACAAAAAACTTTATGGAGAAAAACAGGATTCTGATTGTTCTGCAGCTGACACCTGGTTGAAAACCTCTTGGCAAACTGTATTAAGTACATATAATCCTGAAGATATTTTTAATACAGATGAAACAGGGTTGTAGTACATTGCTACCCCAGACCATTGCATGATTTTTAAAAATTCCTCTGCTTCTGCAGGAAAGAAGATCAAGGACAGAATTGCAGTTCTTTTAACATGCAGCATGATGGGAGCAATCAAATGAAGCCATTAGTTATGGGCAAGAGTAAATCACATAGATGTTATAAAGGAGTAAAACAACTGCCTGTTGAGTATGCCAATAATGCCAATGCTTGGAAGATAGCTCCTTTATTCAAAGATTATCTTCGTAAATGGGGTTTGCAATTGGATAAGAAAAACAAAAAAAAAATTGCATTAGTTTTGGACAACTGCCCAGCTTATCCAAAGTTTACTTTAAAAAATATTGAATTAGTTTTTCTACCTTCGAATACACATCATTGATTCAACCTCTCAACCAGGGAATAATAAAAACCTTTAAGACCATTTATAGATCGAATATGAGATGAAGAATAATCCAGTCTATAGATGAAGGTTTGGGAATCCCATCTGATATCGCAATGCAGGTAACTGTTCTAGATGCACTTCATATGACAATGAGTGCCTGGAATGAAGTTTCCAAAACCTGCATTAGCAACTATTTCAAAAAATGTGGATTTAATTATTCATGATGGCCGTCTAAGTTACGATACTGATCATGTTAAAAAGCGTTAAAAAGCCTGAAGATATGAGTGAACAGGAGTTTAATGATTGGGTGGACATAGAGACGGTGATCTACAAGTTACTACAGCTTTAACAGATGAAGAAATTGCCTAGTCTCTTACTGATAATTTCGCCGAAGAGGAAAATGAAGATGAACCCAAACGAATTCCAGTTACAAAACTGCAAACTCATGAAGCTATAGCCACCCTGAGAAGAGCATTGGAAGAAACTGGCGCAAGTGATCATGAATATAGACTGTTATACAATATTGAAAAATCTATAAATAGACTTCATAGTGATAATATAAAGCAAGCTAAAATAAGTGACTGTTTTAAATTATAATCATATTACAAAGTGTTATGTTTAATATATATATTAAACATTACATTTTGCTGTGTATGTATGTATAAATTTATTTTTATTTTGCTAACCTGTGGGTAATATTCTTCCAATTTTCACATATCATTTAATTAGTAATAAACCTTTGGTAATAAAGTATAAATTTGTGCTTTTTATCTTTATTTTTATAGTATCTTTATTTTGGATAATATTTGTTGATTTTTGCTTATTTAAAATCACTGTTTATTAGAATCAAAATTCAGTTTGCAAACGCGATCATTATAACTGGCACTTACTGTATTTTGAAATGAATGACTCATTTTTAAGATAGTAATATATTGTAGTTGTATGATATTTGAATCATTAAGTTACTAAAATTTCAGTATCTTTCAGTGGAGGCATGATAGAGCCATAACTATGGTATTTTTGGAATCACTGGATCAGTTTCCTTTAGAATCTGCAACTTTTGCTTGAGGGGTACAAAAGAAATTTTTTTATGTTGGCTAGTGTTATCAAAAATGAGAAAATGAGAATTTAAATTAATGGCATCTCTTATATACCATTATTGAGCATGCCAACTTCACATTTGATCATAGCTTCTGCCAACTTGATGCTCACTTTTTTCAAATGTTGTTTGTGCATCTGGTTGGTATCCTATTGTTGTAGCCCACAGGTTTTTTGATTTTTGTTTCTTTTAAGTTTTGCTCCCTGACATTGAAGGTAACAAACAAATGTGGGCATTAAAAATATGATAAAAATGAGGGGGAGGTATTCTAAAAATTAATTAAAAATGGATTTTTCACTGCCATACTCAGATGGAAAATAAAGGTGGTATCAAAAAGTGAACAATTCTGAATTATTTTTTTTGCTGGTTTTCAAGGTTTTAAAATTGGGTTAGTTTTTCTGAGTATGTGTGTGTGTGTGTGTGTGTGTGTGTGTGTGTGTGTGTGTGTGTGTGTGTGTGTGTGTGTGTGTGTGTGTGTGTGGTTCATTGGCAAATGAAAAGCACTGCATATATGAGTAGTAGCAGTAATCCCAGACTAAATATATCAAGTGGGCAGTACCACACTTGCAGTAGTGGAGAATACCTCAGGAATGAGGAATACCTCAGGATAATTGTGCAGTCAGACATGATGTTCTGGAAGCAGAGCAGTTTGGCTGCTAGGACAGCTCTTGGGTTTTTTTTAATGATATACAGGAATTTTGCCAGCAGGGATAAGGGTGATTATCCCATTGTATGAAGGAATGGTTAGACCACATCTTGAGTACTGCATATGGGTCTCTAATCCCCATTTTAGGTGGAATGTAGATCTTTTGTAACAGGTGCATAGAAGGGCAACAAGGTTAGTGAGGGGAACAAAAGAGTTCTCTTACCAAGGAAAGCTTCAATTCATCAAATTGGAGCATCTGAGGAATAGGCAGGGACAGGCCGTCCTGAGGGTGCAAGGGGTGCACTGCACTCGGGCGGCAATGTTCAAGGGGCACCTGAATACTTACATATCTCTCTATACATTAAGAAAGTTTTCCTTCTAGTGATATTTATTCGAGCCAATGGGAAAAGAGGGCGAGGCAATTATGTCACTACAAATGCAATTTTTGACAGCTGCCTCCATAATGTTCACCAACCTCATGCACATGCTTCCTTGTCTAACGTTTGATGTTCCATTGTAATGTTTTTTGTATATTAATCAATATTGTATACGGTATTTATAAATAGTTTAGTATTTTGTAAATATTTTAAATATTTGTATAGTTTGTAAATATTTCAGTTAAATATTTTAATCCCGCACTTTTGGATGCAACAGTATTCCTCATGCATTATGGAACTTGAAGCAAAAGGTCTTTTCCTAAGTGACCTATGTAAATGCAGGTAAATAATTACATAGTGATATTTATTCGGCTTTGAGAATGCCGTGCACTACAAATGCACAGGTAAATTATTACATAGGTAATTTCCTGATTAGATATCAATCAGTGCATATTGACAGGTGTGTCTTTTATGTAGAATAATTTCACACTCCATATACCTCTACATTTTATGTAGAAAAGTGTTCATGGGGATGGGTGAGCAAGGTGAGCAGGTGGCAAAGTCCCCTAGTACATATGAATAAAATTTTAGAGGGGATGCCAAATTTCAATTGGTACCCAGGCACCACATACTCTAGGAATGCCCCGGGAATAGACACCTGTAAGGAGATATAATTGAGGTGTTTAAGGGTTTGAATGGATCGAGTAAGCTAAATAGTGTTGGCATCCTTCCATTTGCTCAGACAATACACATGAGGGGGTATAAATTTAAATAGAGGAAGGATAGATGTGCAGAATGCTTTCAGCCAAGGTAATTGATTGTTGGAAGAAACTGCCATCTGGTGTTGTGGAAGTGTGGGTAATTTGAATAAATAACTAGACAAATTATTAGAAGGGTTGGACAAGGAAGTAGGAAGTGGTTTTTTTTTTTTCAATTGATGCTATATAAACTTCCTTGCATTGTTTACTAATACCAACAGAAATGTGCTGTTTGTAGAATTTTTCACATTTAAAATTATATATTTTTTTTAAATTCACCACTAATTTTTAAAGTTTGCAGTGTAAAAACTAATGTATAAGTTATTAATTTTAAGAAATTTTCTTTGCAGCTTTCAGTGGCAGTATCTGTGGGTAGCTGGATTAGCAGGTATGATAAGACCAACAGCAGCCATACAATGGATTCCTTTATTTCTTTGGCATTTATTTTGTATAAAAAGACAAAAATTGAAACTCCTTTCCAGAGCATTCTTTGTTGGGTATGTAAATTAAACATTTTTTTCTCTTAGTAATAGAATTGATGTAGTTCGTTTAAATTTATAATTTTAATTTAGTTAAAGTACCATAATCTAACCTAGAAAATACTTACATAGGTATTTATGAGGTTTCAAGGTAAATGGAACACCCTATTTGTTGAATTAAAATAAGTATTTCCCATTGTTGCAATATAACCAAAAATAAAATTTTGAGTGGTGCAGTAAATGTGCACTGACATTAACTAATTTGTATCACATTGCTTCTACATGGTGTTTAGCCACTGATTAAATCAATTTACATAAAAAAAGTCTTTTAAAATATACACTATCCTGAGAAAGTACCTGGTTAAATAAATGGACTCAGACCAGTATATAAGGAAGGCACATGAGCTGCAGTTAATTGTTCATGTCATAGTACCTAGAACTAAGCTGGTTGATTTTGAGAATGGTGTTCTCTTTTGGTTTGAGCAATTTTCTGACAGCTTACACCATCCAAAGTCAACTATCATTGATGTTATCATGAAATGGACCCTTCACCACTCAGTAATGTACAGGAAGACTGTGGAAGCTCCTTGTACATAATCAGATGTACTCGGAAAGATAGTACAACAGTCTTATCAGACAATCCTGCAAAACATCCACTAGGAGTTTCAGAGCTCAACAGGGATTGAGTTCATTAGCCACAATCAATTATTTGGAGGAGGTGGGGTTGCCTTGCCTTGCATGGTGCAATGAATGCCATAATTGTTCTACAGAGAAGTAGAAATCAGTTCCATGGAGTGATAAACCTTACTGCACTCTATTCTGATCAGGTAGGTGGGTGTAGATAGAATGTCTGCTGCTGCAGTGCATTGTGCCAACAATGAAGTTTAGAGGACATGGGGCTATTGTGTGGGCTGTTTCTGGTGGTGTGGTCTGAGACCTTTGGTGGTGTCTGAGGAACCACGAACCTACCTTAATATTCTGAATGTTTCCATTTTCTCTACAATGATGTTGTTATTTGGCACATATACATGTTTGCTACCATAGGATAATGCCATGTACCAAACTATCAGTGCTGTTCAAGATTGCTTCATGAATGTGAACATATAAAAGTTGGAATGGCTGGCACAAAGTCCTAATTGAATCTCTGGGGAACACCTATGGGATGACCTGGTATGTGTGATGAATGTCAGCTCAACATGTCCTACATGTCCTAACTCAACTGTTTACTGTTTATATGAGGAATGGAGGCCTGTACCTGCTGCAGTCTATTGTTTATTGGTGGAAAGCCTACCTGGGGGGGGGTAGTGAGTTATAGCAGCCAAAAGGGAACATACATGCTAATGAGTGACAGTATCCAGGTACTTTTTGGAGAATAGTGTATAAAACAGTTGAACATGTAAAAATAGTAATAGTAATAGCCATACAGTACAAGGAAGCCACAGGCTTTGCTATACTGTCCAAAAAAAAAAAACCCAAGTAGATATGAAAATACAAATTATTTTCTTCCCTCCTCACATATTATTTTCTTTCCTCACATAGGTAACTATCCAGTTGACCTTCGAATTTATTCAAACTGTCAGCCTCAACTACCAGCAATCAGTGACTCTCTTGTTAAAAGAAAACTGCCTAGAATGTAATTGAAACCTCTTCCCCTGTAATTTGAAATTATGCCCTGGAGTTTTAAATTTCTCTGTAACAGTGAAAATTCTGCCTTTATTCAGTTTTCTAACCCCTTTCATAGCCTTAGTGACTTGATTAAGGAAGTCTGAGGCCTTTGCTGCACCAGCCAAAAAAAAAAAAATTCTGAGAGAGAAATTCCTGGCTTCCAAGCTCTGTAGCCCACATAATCAGAGTCTCCTCATATGGTCGCCCTTTTGCCGATCTCACCATTCATGTTGCCTGTCTTTGGAACCTTTAAAGAGGCTCAATGTCTTTTTTCAGTGAAGTCTCCATACTTGAACACAGTATTCCAAATGTGGTCTTACAATTCCAAATGTGCCTTATGCAGTGGGACTATGACCTCCATATCTTTACAACATAATGTTTGATAAATCATTATGTTGATCCTGCTCAGATAGCAAACAAACTGAATGAGTATTTTGCATCTACATTCACACATGAGGGATTATGAAGGTTTGAAAATGGCAGAAGGTTATCAAATTGTAGCAGGATACTTAATGATTTTGTAATAACTGAAAGCAAAGTGGAGGAGAAATTGTTGAAGTTAAAACGTTTGGCACACCCAGGGTCCTGAGCTGGATATCATCATTCTTCTCTTCTTTGGTGATTCCCTTTTATCTCTCTCTCTCTCTCGGGATAGTTCAGATATTTTTTTTTTGGCTGGAGCAACATAAGCCTCAGGCTTCCTTGCACCATATTTTTTTTTTTTTTTTTTTTTTATGTGAACCCCAAACACGAGAGGTATTAGAACCTATAGTACTTAGTACCGTGCTTAGGTTGGAGGTTAAGAAGACGAAAGAAGATATTTGTTGACACTGGACTTGAACTTCTGTAGATTGTAATTTTCAGGAAATACGTATGAAGGAAGGTTGTTCCAGAAAACGGCAGTTGAATGAATAAATGAGGAAGATGAAAAGTTGGTTCTGTGGGTTTGAAGTTGGACAGTAAATGGATGTTGGCTGGTGGCGGCACGTGTTTGGACTGTTTTGAAAGAGAGAGCGGGAATTATAGAAGCCAGTTCAGAAGAACAGTGCCCATGGAAGTATCTGTAGAAGAGGCATGCAGCAGAAACAGTATGTCTATGAGACAGTGAGTGGAGAGACTCTGTTAGAGATGAATCATTAATTAACCTAACTGCCCCCTTCTGAATGGAATCAAGAAGCCTGAGAGAGTATTTGGGGGCACCAACCCAGATGTGGGAACAATATTCCATGGCAGGGCGGATTTGCGATTTATACAGAGTGAGCAGCTGTTTGGAAGAAAAGTAACGCCGAGAGCAAAAGAGAAAACCAAGTTTTTTAGATGCAGAGGAAGCAATATTTGTAATGTGCTTGTGCCAAGAGAGATTAGAAGTCAGGGTAATCCCCAAAAGAGATATATCATTTTGCCTAGAAATTGGAGTGTCACTAAAGATAAGCATAGGAGCAGAAGAATCCTTTTTGCGAGATATAAGACAAGACTGAGTTTTAGAAGGGTTGAAATCAACTAAGTTGTCTTTGCCCCACTGGAGAATTACCTGAAGATTGCATTTAAGGAATTGGTAGCAGATTTTCGAGAAGTTGAAGCTGATTGAGCAGGACAAGGTTTCTCAAAATGGAAAGTTGAATGCAATGTGCTATCATCGGCAAAACTATGGATAGGGTTTCCAGTCAATGGAAGAAGGTCATTGATATACAAAAGGAAAAGAGTGCGGGAAAGAACTGAACCTTGGGGGACGCCGGCATTAGTGGAGAAGTTAGAAGACAGAGAGCCATCTACAATCACCCTCAGTGAGCGATCAGAGAGAAAACTGGATAACCAATTACTAAAAACAGTTCGCAAACCATAAGATGGAAGCTTGTTTAGAAGACCTTTATGCCAAACATGATCAAAAGCCTTTGAGATGTCAAGAGCAACTACTTGTGTTTCACCGAACCTTTCCATTGAATTAGTCCATAAATAGGTAACATAAGCCAGAATATTACCTGTGGATCAACACTGACGGAATCCATACTGGCAATCGTTGATCAGACGGAAGGTTTCTAGGTAATTTAAGAGTTGGCGGTTAATTGATTTCTCATTTAAGGAGGAGTAGAAGTAATTGCAATGGGATGATAATTGGATGGGAGGGATTTGTCACCCTTTTTAGGAACTGGCTGGATATGAGCAAATTTCCAAGCAGAAGGAAAAACACCTTTGGAATAAGAAAGTGAAAAAAGGCGGCAAAGAATAGGAGTAAGTTCAGGAGCACAGGTTTTGAGAACAAGTGGAGAAATACCATCAGGATCTGGAGCTTTCTTAGCATCAAGATTCATCAGAATCCTTCTGATATCCTTTTGACGGAAGACCACAGGAGGCATTGAATGGAGCGTGTTGGGAATGGTGGGAGGTGTTTTACCAAGATCATTAATACATGAGCTGGAAGAAAAATGGGATGCTAGCAGGTCAGCTTTATCCCTGGCTGAAGTGACAACAGAACCATCTGGTTTGGACAGAGAGGTGGGAGCAGAGATGGGCAAAAGTTCCAGGCAAGAGACCAGAATGCTCGGCTACCATTAGGGCAAGAAGCAAGTTTTCTACTCTTAGCCTGTTCAAACTCTAGTTTGGACTGATTAATAACTGCTTTACAATTGTTGCGAGCTTTGATGTAGGTAGAAAATGAAACTGAAGAATTAGAAACAAGCCAATTACGATATGCAACATTCTTCTCTTGAACAGCCTTAGAACATTTATTGGAAAACCAAGGTTTAGATAAGGGACGAGATTTTAAAGTGGAGTGTGGGATAAAGGATTCCATTCCTGCAAGAATAATTTCACTGACATGATCTGAGCAAACGTTGACATCAGAACTTTTGAAACAGTAATCCGACCAAGGAAAAGAAGAAAAGAAGTTTCACAGGTCATCCCATTTTGCATTCTTGTAATGCCAAACAACACGAGGTTGGGAATAACCATGAGATAAAGGTTCCATTGGAGAAGAGACAATCACCAAGTTGTGATCTGAAGTGCCTAAAGGACCTCTCACTTCGACCGTGTACTTAGAAGGGTTGTTTGTGAGAAAAAGATCAAGCGTATTGGCTGTATGATTAGGATTGTCCGGTATTCTTGTAGGTAAATGAACAATCTGTGCTAGGTCATTAGTAATTGCAAAAGCCTCAGCATCTCGATCAGCTGGGTCGGTGTGACTAGAAAATGGAAGCCAGCTGGAGTTGTGAACATTAAAATCACCAAGGAAAATTACCTCACTGTTAGGAAAGTTGGACTGGAGAAAGTCAAGTTGCAAAGAGAGGAAGTCAAAGAGCTCCAAGTGATTAGTGGAGTTGGGAGAACGGTAGAGACAACAGATGAATCTGACACAATGAGGTAGAGAGATTTTAAGCCAGAGAAGATCAAAGAGAGGAGATTCCAAATTGCCAAGTCTCTGACAGGGAATATCAGAACGGACATATGCACAAGTACCACCTTTGAGGCAAAAGGAATCATACAGCGAATAATTTGGGCATCTGAGATGAACAGTAGTTGAATCAACCGATAACTGAGATTCTGTCAGAAAAAGTACATGGGGTTTGGCAGACTGCAAGTGGAAATGGACATCGTTGAGATTAGAATTGAGACCACGTATATTTGTGAAATGAATTAGGAAGTCCTTGGGAGGTTTAGATCTTTTCGCAGATAAGCTTGCTCTATTAGTTTGACAATTCATGGTGTATTGCACCATATGGCTTGCACCATATGGCTAATAATAATGAGAAGAAGAAAAGCACCTGGGGTGGATGGGATCTATCCAGTTATATTAAAGGAGGCGGCAAAACAACTAAGCAAACCCTTAGCCATAATTATGAGAGCATCATTGGACTCAGGGGAGGTTCCCACGGATTGGAGATGTGCAAATGTATCCCCAATTCACAAAGGGGGATCGAAGGGTGACACGAGTAATTACAGACCAGTCAGATTAACTTCTGTTCCGGGTAAAATAACGGAGTCACTGGTTAAAGATGCATTGCAGGATCATCTAGACAAGACTGCAGCAATAATTCAGACACAGCATGGGTTTGTTAAGGGAAAGTCTTGTCTGACAATTTGATAGGATATTATGATGTGGTTACAAAGGAACTGGATGCAAAAAATAATTTTGATATCATATATTTGGATTTCAGGAAAGCTTTTGACACTGTTATGCATGGAAGACTATTGTACAAATTGGAGCAGAATGGTATTAAGGGAAGTTGCTACAATGGATAAAAGGATGGTTAAGTGGGAGAAGACAGAGGGTGGTAATCAATGGGTGCTGCTCTTCGTGGACTAATGTTATTAGTGGAGTCCCACGGGGTTCGGTGTTAGGTCTACTGTTGTTTTGTATATTTATCAATGATATTGATGAAGGTATATCAGGCTTAATGTCGAAGTTTGCAGATGATACAAAGGTTGGCAGGGTTGTTAATGACAGTAATGGCAGTGTGCTACTGCAACAGGATCTAGATAATTTGGGCAGATGGGCTAAGAAGTGGCAACTGAAGTTTAACCTTGACAAATGCAAAGTACTGCATATGGGTAGAAGTAACCCCAGAGAAATGTACCAACTGTGTGGTGCTACACTTAAGGTGGTAGAAAATGAAAAAGACCTGGGAGTAATTGTGCAGTCAGATATGAAGTTTTCTGAGCAATGCAGACAGGCTGCCAGGGCAGGTCATGGGTTTTTGTCAATGATATATAGGAATTTTGCTAGCAGGGAGAAGGAGGTGATTGTCCCTCTATATAAGGCAATGGTCAGGCCACGCCTTGAGTACTGCGTACAGGTCTGGAGGCCTCATTTTAGGAAGGATGTAGATTTACTTGAGCGTGTACAGAGAAGGGCAACAAGATTGGTGATGGGAATGAAGGGATCCTCTTACCAAGAGAGGCTTAAGTTCTGCAAATTGCAGTGGCTGGAGACTAGGCACCTGCGCGGTGATCTGATTGAGGTGTATAAGGCCTTGAATGGGTTGAGCATGCTGAATTCTGATGGGATCCTTCCACTTCTTCAGATTACGAACCTAAGGGGGCATAAATTCAAATTAAGAAAAGACAGATGTAGAATAGATGTGCGGAAATTTGCCTTTAGCCAGCGGGTAGTTAATTGCTGGAACAAACTTCCATCTGTCGTTGTGGAAGTTGATAGGTTGAGTAAATTTAAAGAGGAACTGGACAGGCATTTGGAGGGAATGGTGTGATTTTTTTTTTTTTTTTGGCTGATGCTGCATAAGCTCATACACTTGCATCACATGCCACTACTACTACTACTATTATTATTAACCATATTGTGCAAGGAAGCCTAAAGGCTTATGCAGCACCAGCCCAAAAAAAATTCGAGTTAACCTGAGAGAGAGAGAGAAGTAGAAGGGAATCACCAAGAAAGAGAAGAATGATGATATCCACCTCAGGACCTTGGGTGTGCCAAGCCCATACTCACTAGATGTGAGCCCCTGGGGTAAATTGATAGGACACTGTGAGCCTTCCTGACTGCTAGTTTACACTGCTCAGAAAACTTCGTATCTGCCCGTATTATAACTCCCAGACCCCTTTCTTCCTCTACTTTTTTTAATTCATCCCCACCAAATGTATAATTTATTTTGGGGTTGCCATTCTCCAAGTGTAAGACCTTACATTTTGCTGCATTGAAACATAGTTACCACTTTTCTGACCATTCTTGCAGCCTGTTCAAGTCATGCTGAAAGAGCACTGCTTAGTACTAATCATTAACTACTCTACTTATTAGTACTAATCATTATCTGCTCTACCCATCTTTACGTTGTCTGCGAATTTTGACATCAAGCCTTCTATCTCATCATTGATGTCATTTATGAAAATCAGAAACAACAGTAGTCCAAGAACCAATTCTTGGAGGACTCCATTTCTGATTTTACACCAATCTGAAAATTATTCATTAATCACAAGCTTCTGCCTTTTTCCCTGCATCCACCCAGCAATCTATCTTAGAATTTTTCTAGTAATCCCACTGTGTTCCAACTTATACAGTAACCTCTAATGAGGGATTGAGTCAAATGCCTTTCTTTGATTTACTCTTAACTTGATTTATTAACATGATTTGCTCTTAACTAAACCATGTTGTGTGTTATTCAGAATGCCATATCTATCAAAATATGTTGCCTCTTAAGATTTTCTCTACCACCAAAGTCAGACTAATCGGCTGTAGTTACCAACTTCACTTTTAGAACTGCCTATATGTATTGGTGATGTGTTAGCACTTCTCCAGTCCAGAGGAATCTCTCCCAAGTCCAAAGATGCCATCATAATTAACTTTATTAGTTCAATACACTAGCTTGTGACTTCCCTCAAAATTATTGGTATACGCCATCAAATAAAGGAGCCTTACTTGCCTTTACGCTCAAAAGTTTATCTAATAAACAATCATCTGTAATTTCAAAATCACTAATTTCACATGACTCATCCTTACTGGCACAGCCTCTTCTCAGCATGAAGGGTCTTTCTTCAGTAAAGAGAAATGCAAGGTACCTATTCAATTCATCCATGACATCAGCTGGGTTGTTTAAGACTTTCCCACACCCAAGGCACAAGGGTCTGATCTGATTTGCTTTCTTCTTCCTTATATTTATATACATGAAAAATTCCTTATCCCCATTGTTTGCTCTCTTAAGTGCTTTCTCATATGCAGCTTTGGCATCTCTAACCTTATCTGTGGTACTATTACAAAGCAACTTGTAGCTGTTGTAAGATTCAATAGTTTTCATAGTTCTGTAACTATCCCATGCTGTATTTTTCTGCTCCGTTTGATCAATTAGTTCCTCATTCATCCATTTTAGCATCCTCCTTCTGCAATGTTTTCTTAATAGTATGTATGTGTTCATTGCTTCTGTTATTTTTTCTTTAAAGGTATTCCATAATTCAAGTGTATTTGCCCTCACTCTGCAGTGCACCCAGTTAAGGCTCCCCTGTATCCAGGTGGGAAGGAGCAGCAGTGCGTAGCACACGCTTCTTGATTAAACCATGGTTCGAGCCCATCACCACCAAATACGGAGGATGTGGAAAGGTCAGGGAATGACCACCGCATATTCCCGGAGCAATATGGCCTTAGTTGCTAATGCTCCTAAAAACCAAATAACAACAGCACCCAGTTAATAGATTCCATATAGTGCCTTAAATTGTTAGAGTCTCCTCTCCTAAAATTAAAACCTGTGCCTTTAACCACTGCAACATCTTTCTTCATCTTCCAAATGATGACTGCATGATCATTACCTTCCTGTATTTTAAGTTCTGTGATATTGTCTAATTCGTGAGTAATGATGAGGTTAAGAATATTTTCACCCCTAGTATTTTCTCTAAAATGATAGTACAAATAATAATCAGCTAGTTTATTTAGAAAATTTTTTTTCCTAAGGTGAGTTTTCCTCCCACTTATTCCAATCAGTCTAGGGCAGATTGAAGTCATAATTGATAAGACATTCGTGCTTACTTGCTCATTCCATCTGTGTGTAAAGGCTCTGGTCATACTCTTCACAGTCTTCTGGTCTGTACATTACTTCCACTCTCATGATACCTTTGCCAACTCACACCACACAGATTTTATGCTGGAAGACATAACTTCAGACTCAGCAAAAGCTCTTTTCACACTCACACTGCTTTTGATAAGAAGTGTGACACCACCACCCACTTCTATCTTCCCTATCTTTCCTAAATACATTATACATACCACAGTGGAACTTGTCATCCCCAATTTTTGGGTGGTACCACTTTTCTATTTGCCCTATTATGTCAGCATTAGTTGTTCTAACCTGGAGTTCCAATTCAACCATTTTATTAGCAACACTCCTGACATTACTGTAGATACAGTTAAGACTAAGTATTCTTCTATAGTTTACTACCCTGGCACACCCCTTGGAGTTATTTAGGCTTGTTTACCTATCTTTCTTATTCTGCTCATTTGTAATATTTTTCTTTTGTGGAAGTTGTGGAAGTTGATAGCCTAAATAAATTTAAGGCTGAGCTGGACAGGTATTTGGAACGAATGGAGGGGTGAAATGGGAGCAGTTTTTTTTTTTTTTTTTTTTGGCTGGTGCTGCATAAGCTTGCTTTCTTGCATCATATGCCTCTACTAATGCTAGATCAGTTTTGAGGGTCTTATCTGTGTTTCCATATATATTTCCATTTATGCACATAGCATTAGTAGAGGCATATAATGTAAGAAAGCAAGCTTATACAGCACCAGCCAAAAAAAATAAAAAATACCCTTCCCATTTCACTGATCCAGTCTCTCCAAAAGTTTGTCCAGTTCTTCCTTGAATTTATTTAAGCTATCAACTTCAACATGACTGATGGAAGTTTATTCCAGCAATGAACCATCCACTGGCTAAAGGCAACTTTCCGCATGTTTATTCTACAACTGCCTTTCCTCAGTTTGAATTTATGTCCCCTCAGGTGCATAATCTGAGCAAGAGGAAGAATCCCATCAGCATTGAGCTTGCTCAGACCATGCAAGGCCTTATACCGGTTTTAATTTTCCAGTGCATGCTGTTATCTTTTATCTGTTTTTCCAACTAATAGATGCACTTTTAATAGATGTCAACAATGGAGGATTTCTCATAGAGCAAAAGAATGCATTTGCTTTCTTTGGGTAGCATTGCCACCCCTACAATGGTACAAATAAAAAAAAAATAAATAAAATAATAATAGTTAATTTAGTGCTGTTGGCATCAATAAATTAATTATTATTTAAAAGAGACTGCACCATATCAATAAAAGTATTTAAAAGAATGGGGTAATGACTTGTGTCAAAGTGTCCGCAACCTGTGCAGAGCAGCTTAGTTCATACATGTTCAAGAGCAACAAATAGACAGTGGGAAATATATAGGAGGGTTGATTTGGTAAGGTTGAAAATTTCCCCTTAATTTGCATGTGGCTTCTGCAATGCTTAAGGCAGTAAACATTCTAGTTATATAAACATGTCCACATTAGGGAGAGAGACTTGCAGATTACATTGTGAGTGGCATTCATTCTGTAATAGTATGTGAAAAAGGAGTGTTATTTATTTACTTAGTATCATCATTAGTTATTAAGTGTGTAATAAATAATGTTTAATTATGTTGTTATAGTGGTCTGTAAAGGCCATAGGTTACTGTACATTTAGATGAAACTAGCAAATTGCAATATGATAGATTTATACAAAATAAATGCTACCTAGTGGAAAAAAAAAAAGAAATTATTATTTTTTATTTCTGGAATTTCTTCCACGTGGAAAATGTATAGTCTGCACAACAAATATTCTTCAGTTACTTAAGTAGTTGCTTCTCTAAGTGCATGTATTGTTTTCATGTGTTCCACATGCCTGAAAGTATATGCATAATGTATTTGAATGGGTTGGATTGGATCACTATAAGTTTTGTTAAACAGTTTAATTCATTTTTCTTTATAATGATAATTTTTTCTTTCCTCCTTACCATAGTCGTAATGGCTTATATAATTATTCTTTATTGCAGTTCTGCTATCCTAATGGTGATGTTGGCAATTGATAGGTGGTGTTTCAAGTATTGGATATTTACACCATATGAATTTATATTATTTAATTGGTTTCATGATATTGGAGCTTTTTATGGTTCTCACCCATTTTACTGGTACTTTACTGAAGGACTGGCTGCTGTATTGACATCTCATTTAATACCATTTATTTATGCTCTGAAAGTACCTAGAACTAGTTTCCTATTCTTTGTGATAATTTGGACGGTGACTATATTGAGGTAAGAATATATAACACTTTCTAATAAGATGTTGCATAAAGCTTCATTCATTTTTAAAACTATGCATAATTGGCATTTTCATTAGTAGAGGCATACGATACAAGAAAGCAAGCTAATATAGCATCAGCCAAAAAAAAAAAAAAAAAACATTTCACACATCCATTTACTCTAAAAGTTTATTCAGTTCTTCCTTGAATTTATTTAAGCTACCAACTTCCACAACGACATAAGAAAGTTTGTTCCAGCAATCAACTACCCACTGGCTAAAGGTAAATTTATGACGTTTAGCTATTTATGTGGCATATAATATTTACTAATACATGGATTGAGGAAAAAGTAGCAGTAATCAGGTAGTAATAGAAAAGTATAATTTACTGTAACACAGCTGTTGATTACATTCCATAATGTATAATCATTACTCATTTGCTTATTAACCTTTTCCTGTAGACTATATTAACTGTGAAATTCTATCTACAGAGTAATACCTATTAATAATAATAATAAAAAAAAAAAAAAAATGCTAATTGCAGGGATGTTCTTTAATTTTGAGGAAGAGGTTCAGGTTGCATTGACCTGTATCAGAAGAGTATGGTGGCTGCCTCAATGCTTCCCAGTTCTATTAGTTCAGAAGTTCCTTGACAAAAAAAACTGTCTTGTTATGTAAGATAGTGGGCAGAGTGTGTAACAAATGTGTCTGTTTTCGACACAATTTAAGTTGTAGATGGTGCTGAAGAAGTGAGCAATAGTACCATGCATTGACCATGAAATTTCTTGGCATGGCATTACGAGGAGTGGCATATTAATAGGCATTGGCAATAATCAGCACCTTCATATTTACTGATTCTTGTTGGAATGTTTTCAATTGAGGAGACTGATGGTACAAGTGATTTTATCAGCTCCTGCAAATGAAGAAACCGCTCTGTGACTGACATTTTGAAAATAGTCAGGACATCTAATGCCAAGATAACTTACTCTGGTGATCAGCATACAGGTACAAATTACTTTGTAATATCTTCAAATCTGTGTGCTACAACAAAATATAGTATAATTCTTGCTGTCTGTCTTGTAAACTCTTCTAAACATACATAGTCTGTAGACTTCTCTTGTAGATATTGATGCAAGCTACTCCACAGATGAAATTTCAGGCAGCTATTGTATTGAAGTAATGTAATCAGTAAGTAAAATGAAATTGTAATTTCTTTTTAATATTTGGTTGTCATTGCTTCTTATCTAGTCTTCATATAATAATCATGAAATTGTAAGTGATGTGTTTTTTTTTTTTCCTTCTTTCTCCCACCTCTCCCTCCCACCCTTACTACCAGAAATGACTAAGATAGGGACTTAAAAGAGGAATCATGAGTGGCCAGTCATCTTAACTTGTGCATTAATAAACAGAATTGATATAGTGTTCCCATATGAAACTTCCTCAAACTTGAAGAATAGCACCCTTGACAACACTTAAAACCATTAATTCTGTATATTTAATGGCACTTCAGGGGCTACGTGAGATGTTGTTTCATCATTTCAAATCTGTTATATCTAATATGCATACAGGCCTCTCTGATAGTAAAAATTACTCCTGGATTATCAGTCTTTCTTTCACCTTCTTTTGTGGCCCATTCTGTCCTGTTTCTGTTAGATCTTCATCTGTAACCAGAGTAGGTCCTCTTTTTTTTTCTAATGATATCTTGACACCATTCATGCTTGATGGCAGGACTAAGGTGACTAGCATGAATCACTGGACCCACTGTAGCTGGTGTCAGTACTTAAAACTAGTGGTGGAACTGTAATGTCATGGAAAATATTTTTGGGACACATTAGGTCCCCTGGATCAACGATAAATGCCACAGTCTACTTGAACATTGTTACTATCTAGGTTAATCCCTTCATGTTCACAGTTGACTTGGTGCATTATTAAAATAATGCATCATGTCAGATCATCTAGGATTGGTTTTAGGAGCATGAGATTGCCTTTCTATATTTACATTGGTCTGTTCGGTCACCAGATTTCATCTTGATTGAATATCTGTGGGATTAGGTGAAATGAGCTGTTTGTGACAGGAATCCACCACTGCTGAATCCCTGTAAAAAAAGCTCATTCTGGCTAATGATATAAATAAATGCAATAAAATATTTTTAAAATTACTGTACCCCTTCAGAAACCTCTGGATGTATTTTTTGCAACAGAAACTATAGAAATTTTAATTACCTCTCACCTTTTCCACCTGGCCTGGGTATTGACTTCATTGGTAGTATGTAAAAGAAACATCCTCAACCATAGTGAGCCATACCCTTACTTCTTTTGAAGATTATGTAGTTTTTTTTAATTTTATTTATTAACTCTGTCAAGCTTCATTTGTACTGTTTCTTTATATATATTCAGTGGTCACTGAATTATGACCACCTCATCTGTAATGTGCTGTGCTGCATAGATTGCACTATAAAAACTTGAACAGCTTCCTACACCAGGCATGTCAAACTGAGGGTCCCCCGAGGGCCATATGGGTCACATTTGTGTTGTCATGAGGGCCGCACATGACAACTAATTGAAGTCATTTAATAAAAATTATTGCAGAATATTTTTATTACTTAAACTTATAAACATACAATGTGCATACAAATGGTTTAGTGGCTAGCCACATTCATGAATGCAAAGTAATGCATTCAAAGTTTAACAAAAGAAAAAAAAAAGAAATTTTAAATGGCAACATAGACTTGTATGCAACAGCAACAAATACATTGTACAAAAATTACAACAGTTCAAAATGAACATTTATTTACAACTATTTTTAGTGTTTTGTCCTGGGGCTAGACACCTCATTTTAATGACAGTTTTTGCGATCTCTCTCTGAAATGTCTGTGCAGTTCCGACTTTCATCAGAGATGAGAAATGTTGATCAGTCAGTCTTGTTCTCTGAGAAGTGTTTGTTGATTTCATGAAGGAAAATAACTGTTCACACACATAGGTAGAACCGAACATTGCCATAATCCTTGTGGCAAACTTTCTGAAGTTTTTAAACTTTTCAGGAAGGTATGTAAAGAAACGAGGTATCCCCACTTCAAGATACTTTGCTCTGAGTGTAGAATCCGACTGCATTTCTAATAGTTCCATCTGCAGTCTTTCTTCTGCCTTGGCAACATCAAAGGTGAATGGTGCTGAGAATAATGCAAAGTGGTGTTCAAAAGATGAGAAATCACGAAATCTTTCCTGAAATTCTTTTGACAACAATTCCAGGTGACTTTCATACTTAGCAAAGCTAAGTACAGACTCAGTATTGGCAGTGTTTTTCAGTTCTTTGCACTTAGGAAAATGAACTAAATTTTCATTTGACAACTGTGACTTCCATAAGCTTAGTTTTGTAATGACGCACTTGATGTCATCATACAACTGAGCGATGAGTTTGTTTTTACCTTGTAATTTCAAATTAAGATCAGTTAATTGTGCAGTAATGTCCACAGCAAAAGCCAGATCCTGGAGCCAACTTTCATATTTTATTTCATCCATGTTTTGACCTTTCATCTCCAAAAACATAATTATTTCTTGTCAAAACAAATAAAATCTTTTCAGCACTTTGTGACATGACAACCAGCAGACTTCTGTGTAGAATGGAACATCGGTAAACTGATTATCCATATCTTCCAACAACTGGCTGAATTGACGGTGGTTGAGAGCACGGCCTCTGATATAATTCACTGTCTTTGTGACCAAACTAAGCACATGATCCAATTTTAAAATTTTTGAACACAAATTTTGCTGATGAATAATGCAATGAAAATTTGCAAATGATGAATCTGGATGCGAATTTTCTATTTTTGTTCATAACATGGCAACAACACCATTATGTCTGCCAACCATATTCGCAGCACCGTCGGTAGATAAGCATGCAAGTTTACTCAAATCCAAACCATAGTCATGCAGAACCTGCTCGACTTTCTCAAAGATGTCCTGGCTTGTTGTAGTGTCATGCATGGGGATCACTTCAATCAGTTCTTCATAAATATTAAATTCACTGTCACAAGCCCTGATGAAAACCGCAAGCTGTGCTATTCTAGTGATGTCAACCGTCTCATCAACAGCAATAGAAAAATGTTCAAATCTTGATGATGTGGCCTTCAACTGTTGTTTCAAATCACTTGACATTTCATCAATCCGTTCAGCAGCAGTGTTCCTGGTTAATGAAATATCTTTGAATAAGTGTGCTTTCTCTGGACACACAATTTGAGCCGTTTTTACAAGGCATTACGAAATTGCTTTACGAAATCTCCTTCACTGTAAGATTTCCCACTCATGGTGATCATTCGGCTGAGTTCATAGCTTGCAGTAACGGAAGCGACATTCCCTTTCTCAATTTTCATAAAACAAGTCTGTTGCTGTCTCACGTTAGCCTTCAATTCCTTGAATCTTGAGACATGCATTGGGCCTTCATATTTATTGTAAGATCGATGGTTCGTTTCATAATGTCTTTTCAAGTTGTACTCTTTTGGCGTGGCAATGCTTTCGTTGCAAATTAAACAGTGTATCTTTCCATTTCACCGTTGTGCAAAAATACTGTAATTCCCATTTTTCTTGAAACACTCGCCATTCTTCGTTCGGTTTCCTTTTTCTCTTAGCTGGAGAAGCACTAGCCATTTTTAAAGATGATGTGCAATCTGAAAAATAATAAAATAAAATTAAAAATAAAATCACTGGTTAAAAAACCGAAACAAAATTTAGGCCAGCTTATGTATTGTTATGAGCGAGATAAATGGGTTTTTACCTCATGCTCGTTGGTTCCACTCTCTCACTCAGGCTGAGTGGTGTACCCTAACGAGAGAGGAACCTTTTCCACTTGTGGGCCGTGGAATTCAGATCAGGACCAGGTACCTACATCAATAAATTGGCAAGAATGCTAGAATTCTTGTCGTAAGGCAGCCCCGCGAGATATTCAAAATTCTAAATTACTTAAATTACTTCAATTAACAGATTTTGCGAATCGCTACAGTGTCCTTTGTGCGGGCTGCAGGTGTGCTTGCAAAGGGCCGCATTCGGCCCGCAGGCCACATGTTTGACATGCCTGTCCTACACTAAAGCAGTTGTAATTTGCATCTAGTTGTACAAGTGAAACTGATAAAGTAGCAGTTGTGGGATGCAGTGAAGATATCATGGAGTTTCAGAAGAGCACGATTGTGGGATCTCCTTCTATATCGGAAATGGTATGTCTTGTCGGTTGCTTATGGCCCACTGTTGTTGTGTTATTATTTGGTTTTTAGGAGCATTAGCAACTAAGGCCATATTGCTCCGGGGATATGCAGTGGTCATTCCCCGACCTTTCCGCATCCTCCGTATTTGGTGGTCATGGGCTCGAAACCCGGTTTAATCAAGAAGCGTGTGCTACGCACTGCTGCTCCTGCCCACCTGGCTATGTAGGCGCCCTGGCCCACTGCGGTTAACAATATACAAAGAATGGTATCAAATGTGTCAAACCACCACCTGCTGACAGAACTGTAAAGGATTATGCTAGGTGGATGTTCATTGTAAGAGAAGGATGAAGTGCATTGTATGGGCTCAACAGCAGCTCACTGTGTGGCAGCTTACATCGCAATAAAATATGGGGAATGCAAGAACAGTATCCAAAATGACGATTTGCCGCACTCAAAGATATGGGGTTCCACAATAGATGACCCAAGAGATACTGCTCTCCTCACTGTTGATCATCATTGATGGTGAATGCTGTCAATAACATGCTGGTTGGATACTGGAGGACTGGAAACAAGTATGCTAGTCAGATGAGTCCAGATACCTGGTGCAACATGCTGACAGATGCCTTTGTGTGTGTGGCACAAGCAACACGAGTCCATGGACCTATTGTTCGTGGTGCTCACTGCATAGGCAGGTGTTGCTTAATATGGGGCATGTTTTGTGGTAAGAACTAGAACTCCTGTTACTTATAGACCAATGTTTCATTGGTGAGGTCTACCGGCAGCTCTTAGGAAACCATGTACACCCTGCCATTTTACATTTTTTCCTGGACAGAAATGGGATCTTCCAAGATGATAATGCACTGTGTCATCAGGCCTGCACTGTGCACAAGTGGTTTGGTTTGAGGAACACTGAAGATATCAGCCATCTTGATTGGCTTCCACATTCACCTGACCTCAATCCAATTGAACACCTGTGGGATGTTTTGAGGAAAACAGTGAAGATTGACACATCTTGATTGGCCTCCAAATTTTCCTGACCTAATCCAACTGAACACCTGTGGGATGTTTTGGAAAGGGGAGTGAGATGTATGGACATACAGTGGCACTTATTCTGATACTGGTAAGCTTTGCAGGCAGCATGGCTGCATATCTCTATGGAGATCTTCAGACATCTAGTGGGGTCAATGCTTAGATGAATAGTGACTGTTATTCATGTGAATAGTGGCCCAATGCAGTATTAGGTGGCGCCTCCATATCCAGGTGGGCAGGAGCAGCAGTGCGTAGCATATACTTTTTGATTAGACCGGGGTTTGAGCCCGTGCCCACCAAATACGAAGGATGCGGAAAGGTCAGGGAATGACCACTGCATATCCCCGGAGCAATATGGCCTTAGTTGCTAATGCTCCTAAAAACCAAATAACAAACAAACAAACAACAACAGTATTAGGTAGGTGGTCATAATTCAGTGATCATACAGTGTATATATATATATATATATTATGCTCATATTTTAGTGGTATTTACATATATATATATTTATTTATTTTTCTCAGTAGGGACTAAAGTATTTTGTGCCCTCTGGTGCTTATTCACATCTTGTTTGATTCCATACTATATTTTCAAGGTGACGTTTCATATACTTTATTCTTTGAGGGGCTTAAACAATTAATTCATTTTATATGCAGTTCAATATGACTACCTGATGCTAATAATTTTCACATAGCAAGTGATTTAATTTCAACCTTTATCATCACAGTATTGACGCTATAGCTATCCTTTCTAGATTATGTATAATTATTAATATTTACTGTAACTCAATTAACACTACTGTAATTACCATGCTTTCAGACTTCTTATTTTAGAAGGTAAATTTTTAGAAAAAATATGTGGTGAGTATGGGCTTGGAAAACCCAGGGTCCTGAGCTGGATATCATCATTCTTCTCTTCCTTGGTGATTCCTTCTATTTCTGACTCTTGTTCTCTCTCTCTCTCTCTCTCTCTCTCTCTCTCTCTCTCTCTCTCTCTCTCTCTCTCTCTCTCTCTCTCTCAGGGTAATTCAGAATTTTTTTTTTTTGGCTGGTGCAGCAAAAGCCTCAGGCTTCCTTGCACCATATGGCTAATGATGATGATAATAATAATAATTTATTTGAAAGACAGAATTCATAATTGCTTCCTAAAAACTGTTAGTGTTAATTGAATCATTGCTACTGTCACATGTTAGGGTGTCAAGATGTCTTAGTTCAAGCAGAGGACTAATTGCAGTCATACAATTAGTCAATTGTAAGGCTGCAGTTGCAGCAGGAGTTTAGCAAAATTCCAGTCTTCACATATAAAAATACACATACATACATACAAAAAATTTATAGAAAGTATTCCCCAAAAAGGGTTATTGATTTCATTAAAGCACATGGATTCATGTTTGATATTAAAAATACTGTTTTATTAGCCAGATTTTTTTTCATTTGATGTTCCATTGTATACACTCACAAGTCAAAACATTATGACCATCTACCTAATAGCATGTTGGGCAGCCTTTTGCTATGATGATCACTTGCACCCGGTGAGGCATCGACTCCATGAGACTGTGGAAGGTATCCTCAGGTATCCTGTACCAGCTGGACAGAAGGTCATTCCAGAGTTCGACAATGGAGTGAGGCACTAGAATGTAGTGTGGAATAGTGACTGATGCATTCCAGCATACATTGCATTAATTTTCAATGGGATTGACGTTGGAGAATTTGATGGCAAGGGAGCATGTAAAATACTTGGACATGATCCTCAAACCATTCCTGTGCAATGCGGGCCTTGTGACATGGGGCATTGTCTTGTTGAAACAGTCCAGTGCCATTTGGATGTATGATTACCGTGTAGGGCAAAACTTGGTCTGAAACAGTGCAAGTAGGATCTGGCAGTGAGGGTGTGTTCAGTGGGGGATGAGGATACCCAGTGACAAACAGGTAAAGACTGCCAGCTTGTTTTTGTCCAACAACAGTTTCAACTAGACTGCACGATCGTGTAGTCTGGTTGAAACTGTTCATCTGCTCACCACCAAATATGTACCTGTCTGACACTAGGTTCCAGCATGATGAAGCTGGAACCTAGATTCATCAGACTGAGAGACTCTTTGTCAGTCATCCAATGTCCAGGAACAATGCTCCTGTGCCCACTGCATGCAAAGCTGTCAATGATGGTTGGTCAGCATAGGCACATGAACAAGTTGCCTTCTCTGTAGTCCTATCTGCAAGAACTCTGCTGGATGTTGTGCTTGGAAAAATTTCTGGGTGCTCTGATTGTAGTGTCATTAATTGAGGTATTGTGAGCCATTTTTTGTTTCAGGCAGCATGTGATGACTGCCATTCACCTCGCCTGTCAACCAGCGGTGGTCTTCCCATCCCAGCACATTGGGTAGTTGATGATGCTGGCTCCTGTCTTCCTAGCACTGCAAATCATTCTCTGTTCAAACTCTTTCAGGACCTCTCCTTTCCCCATTGTGGGCTTCATACTAATGAGCTGACAGGCACCACTGTATATGCTGCACCAATCAGTGATGTCACTCATAGTTCTAGATGTTGTGGGATTCATCTTCTCATGGAGACAAGTTATCATAATGTTTTGGCTCATGAATGTATGTATGTTTGTGGATAAAGTATATGTAGTGTGTTTTAAAAGTATGTGCAAAAAAATTCTATGAGATATTCTAGAGTCCAGAATAAGAAAAAAAGGAGCCATCTAAACATGTCCAATAGTGTTTTATTTCAGAGTTAAGCATAAAAGTGATTTACAACATTTAACTGAAATTATGTCCTTAACTTGAGATGAAAGGACTAAAGGTGTCAAAACAGTAGTAAATATGACACTGATACTGTTCCTTTTTTTGAAAGAATGTGAACTCAATGAGTGGGAAGTCTTTGCTTGTATCTCATTTCCTCTATCTTTTCTAAGAGCCAACACAGTTTGGCACAACTTTTATGTAATATTAATTGTTTTGTGACAGTGTTGTTTTTAGTTTCACAGTAATGACTTCATTTTCCAATATTGAGTATGCAGATATACACCTGATGTATGGCTTTCTGACAGAAATTCACTTTAAGAAAGTTGATTAACCCACAAAAAACTTATTTTCCTAAAAGAAGATTGCCAAATTGTGAAACATTTTTTGCCATCAGTAGGCATTTCAGGAAACATGGTACATTTTGCCATGCTGGAAGCCTCTCAGGGTGACTGAAAATCTGACATACAATAAAGGTGTAATTCTTGACACATTACAAGAAGTGTCATGGACAAGTATCTAACAGATTGATGATGCTCTATGGGTTCCCCACATGTTTGTTTGGTGCATCTTTGGCAACAGCAGTTGTATCCCTTGTATCTGCATAAATTGCAGTCATCAACCCCAAAAGACTATCCTCATTGACACCAGTTCTGTGGAAGAACATATGGCCTGATTAACTGATTGCCAAACAATACTGCACCTGATCATAATAGAGAATTGCTCTTTATGAGTCTTTACCATTGAACCATGCGATTTTCTCCAGTCCACTTAAGCAAGTTGATAATTCATTCCCATACAATTTCAGTAGCTCCTCTGTTGCCCAAGATACCGGTTTTGTGAGTTGTGCCCTGTTTACTGAAGAGGGAAGCTTTGTATGGGAATGAATTATCAACTTGCTTGAGTGGGTAGGAGAAAATTGCATGGGTCAATGGTAAAGGCCCATAAAGAGCAATTCTCTATTATGATCAGGTGCAGTATTCTAAAAATATTTCTTGACTAAATGTCTAAGAGTATGAAAAAGGTTGTTTATTCATGGGTAATGCACTTCCATCATTTCTACTATCCAGGTAGTATGCATGCATCGTTTAATTATATCTCATATTGTAAATGCCTTCATAACGAGTTTGAGGTATTGCTGTTGTTGTTGTTATTTGGTTTTTAGGAGCATTAGCAACTAAGGCCATATTGCTCCGGGAATATGCGGTGGTCATTCCCTGACCTTTCCGCATCCTCCGTATTTGGTGGTGACGGGCTCGAACCCCGGTCTAATCAAGAAGTGTGTGCTATGCATTGCTGTTCCTTCCCACCTGGCTACGGAGGTGCCCCAAGGTATTGCACTGCTTTGAATAAGTAACGCTTCACCAGTGGAGAAAACTAATGTTACTTATTCTCAGTGGATACCAGCACCAGATGGCAATGTTTCGAAGCTTGTTGGCTTACTCATTGGTAGGTGGGCAGGTACCCTGTTGTTGCAATAGTGACAACCCAGTTGTGAAGTATAACTCCACAATATGAGAGATGCTTGATGGTGTGCATTGTTTTATCTAAAAATATTTCTTGACTAAATGTCTAAGAGTATGAAAAAGGTTGTTTATGCATGGGTAATGCACTTCCATCATTTCTAATACCCAGGTAGTATGCATGCATCGTTTAATTATTGCAACAACAGGGTACCTGCCCACCCACCAATGAGAAAGCCAACAAGCTTCGAAACGGTGTCATCTGGGTAGTGGTATCTGCCGAGAATAAGTAATAAGTAAGTCTTCTCCACTGGTGAAGTGTTACATATTCAAAGCAGTGCAATACATCGGCAACTCGTTGTGAAGGTATTCACAATATGAGATATAATTAAACAATGCATGCATTCTACCCTGGGTAGTAGAAATGATGGAAGTGTATTACCCATGCATAAACAACCTTTTTCAGGTGCAGTATTGTTTGGCAATCAGTTAATCAGGCCATATGTTCTTACATAGCAATTGGCTGGCTAGGATTATCAGCACTTCCACAGGAATTCTTAATTTTCCTCTCTGTATGAGACAACATGAATAACTAACGTACTCTGGCCTATTTCAACGGATATGTGAAGAATAGGTATCTCAATGTTAACTATCCCTCAAATGGCTAAGTTGCAGAGGCCCTGTTGCTCAACCAGCATGGTCATCTGATGTGAATCCTCTTGACTATTTCCTATGTGGTCATTTAAATAGTCTAGTGTGTGCAAAACAGAAATTCTGTTTGTCTTTAAACTGCAGCAACAAATACAGGTTTATTCAAATGACATGCGACTGTGATATATTTTTAGTTTTATTTCATTTATTATTATAAATATAATCTTATTAATAGAGAAATTTATTAAATGTCCAAGTGTCCTTCTTTCTAAACATCAGCACAAACTCTCCTCAGTATTTTTGATGGTACATTGAAATAATTTTTGAACAGTTATTGTTGAAATTTCTGATTATTGATTTTCAATTGTTCCATTATGTGATAGTTGTTAGTGTATACCACACCTTTTTAGTATTCCAAAGATAAAAATTTCAGGATCATATATGTTCAACCATGAAAATGTGCTGTGCACCTGGGAACTTTCAGTTGTGTTTTGTAAGCTTTTATTATTTTGGAATCTAGAGTATATTTAAGAATTTTTTGCAGATACTTTTGAGACAACTTATATTTGTGCATGCCTCAGTGGTGTCAGTACATGTCTTTATTTATGTTATTATTCTCATTTTAATTATTAATTTTAGTTATTTAATACTTTTATAGCAAATTAAGCCACAAAGAGTTCCGTTTTCTTTTACCGATCATGCCATTGACTATGTGCATCTGTGGAAAATCTCTTGCTATGATATCACGAACTGGCCACATATTGCAGAAATTTGATATATCAGTTTGGGGTTTAATTATTGCATCATTCATGATTGTGGTAAATGTTCCTTTGATAATTTATACTGGTATGTACCATCAGAGAGGAGCATTAGATGCAATGCAGTATCTCTCTATGCAGAGAACAAAGGATATGAGTATGTTGTTTCTAATGCCTTGCCATTCAACACCATTTTATAGGTGAGTGCTGTTGTTTCTTTATCTGATAGTTTTAATTTTTTATCTACTAGATTTATCCAATAATTAATGCATAAAGTATGTTTGGTGTAAACTCATTTGGTGCATGGCATTTGAATTCATTGATGCCATGCTTTCGTAAAGGTGACTACGATGGTCTGAGACAGTATTTAAATTCTATACAGTGGTACCAACTGATGATGTTACCAACAGCAAATTCAAATGGGAAGCGTTCAAAGAACTTATATTGGAAGCTACTAGGCTTTACATACCAACTAAAAAATATTGTTCAAGGTTTAGGCCTAAATGGGTGTCAGATGAACTAATGAGACATATGGCAGAGAAGAAAAATGCATGGGATACATATAAATTAACATGTGACACAGAAGCCTCTGATAGATATAAGTTGATCGGTAACCAAGTTACAAAGGAGGTTAGGCAGGCGAAGGCAGATTACGAGAAATCTTTGGCAAAGGATGCAAAGGAAAACAGCAAAGAGTTCTTTATTTATGTAAACTCTAGAAGGAAGGGGATGAATCAGATTGGTCCACTTGATATTGATGGTTCAACTGTTGATGATCTTGCTCAGGTAGCTAACAAACTAAATGAATATTTTGCATCAACATTCACACATGAGGAGTTATTCAGCGAGGGGAATGCCAGAGGATTTTTTATTCAACTCTGGCAGTAAGCTAGATAATCTTGTAATAACTGAGAGTAAAGTGGAGGGATCTATCCAGTTATATTCAAGGAGGCAGCAAAGGAAGTAAGCAAACCCTTAGCCATAATTATGAGAGCTTTCTTGGACTCAGGGGCGGTACCCATAGACTGGAGATGTGCAAATGTGACCCTAATTCACAAAGGAGGATCAAAGGCTGACACAAGTAATTATAGACCTGTGAGTTTAACTTCTGTTCCAGGAAAATTAATGGAGGCACTGGTTAAAGAAGCACTGCAGGGGATCATCTAGACAAGACTTCAGTTATAGCTCGGACACAGCATGGTTTTGTTAAGGGAAAGCCTTGCCTGACCAATTTGATTGGATACTATGATGCAGTCACAAAAGAACTGGATGCAGGGAATAACTTTGATATTATATACTTCGATCTTACAAAGGCTTTTGATACTGTTGCACATGAAAGACTGCTGCACAAATTGGAGCAGTGCGGCATTGGAGGCAAATTGCTGCTATGGATAAAGGTGTTGTTGAGGGGGAGAAGACAGAGAGTGGTAATCAATGGACACTGCTCATCGTGGACTAATGTTATTATTAGTGGAGCCCCTCAGGGTTCAGTGTTGGGTCCATTATTGTTTTCTGTATTTATAAATAATATTGATGATGGTATATCAAGCTTAATGTCGAATTTTGCAGACGATACAAAGGTTGGCAGGGTTGTTAAGCACACTACTGATGCTATGCTGCTGCAACAGGATCTGGAAAGGTTGAGTAGATAGGCTGAGAGGTGGCAAATGAAGTTTAACATTGACAAATGTAAAGTACTACATTTGGGAAACAGCAACCCCAGAGCAACGTATCAACTCTGTGGTACTACACTGACAGTGGTAGAGAATGAAAGGGACCTGGGGATAATTGTGCAGGCAGATATGAAGTTCTCTGAGCAGTGCAGACTGGCTGCAAGAGTAGCTCATGGTGTCTTGTCAATGATATACAGGAATTTTTCTAGCAGGGATAAGGAGGTGATTATTCCCTTGTATAAGGCAATGGTCAGGCCACACCTTGAGTACTATATACAGGTCTGGAGGCCTCATTTCAAGAAGGATGTAGAGCTGCTGGAATGAGTACAGAGAAGGGCAACAAGATTAGTGAATGGAACAAAGGGTTGCTCTTACGAAGAAAGGCTTAAGTTTTGCAAATTACAGTGTCTGGAGACTAGGCACCAGCGAGGTGATCTGATAGAGGTGTATAAAGCCTTGAATGGTTTGAGCATGCTCAATGCTGATGGGATTCTTCCTCTTGCTCAGAATAATCACCTGAGAGGACATAAATTCAAATTGAGGAAAGACAGATGTAGGATAGATGTGCAGAAATTTGCCTTTAGCCAACGGGTAGTTGGTTGGTGGAACAGACTTCCATCCCTTGTTGTGGAAGTTGATAGCCTAAATAAATTTAAGGCTCAGCTGGACAGGTATTTGAACGAACAGAGGGGTGAAGTGGAAGTTTTTTTTTTTTTTTTTGGCTGATGCTGCATAAGCTTGCTTTCTTGCATCATATGCCTCTAATGTAGCTAATGCTAATATATTTATCAGGAGGGTATAGAGTGGTGTCACTTAGTTGTGTGATGTGTTCAATAGTAAGTAATAAGTGGCATAATATGGGAAATGTCATCAATTATACTGAACCAGGTTTCCCTACCATCCAGATAGAATTGATGTGTTTTTTATATGGGGGGCATCCCTTGATTCCACAAAAAAAAATCTTACATGTGTAAAGGGCTGCAAAATAGTAGAGATTATGGCATATTCACTTCCACAGCTATCCAAACAGGACAACTGTGCTGTTAAAGTTTTTGGGTACAGAGGTTGTCAACCAGCAGGGATTTATTGGAGGATGTAGGCAGTCGATGGCAATTTGATTGTTGCTAAAACATATTGTTTCACATGTAGACTATGTTACATGAATCTATTAGTATTAGCCATATCATGCAAGGAAGCCACAGGCTTTTGCACTGGCAAAAAAAAAAAAAAAATGATGAGAGGAAGTTGAGACACCTTTTCTTATATACAGATCACCTCTGAGCTCTCTGTATTTTTGGCTCTAAAAACATTCAAGGAATACCAATTTTAGATGAATGCTGAAATTTAAATTTGATACTGAAATGCAGCATTCCATCTGTGCTTAGTTGCATTAGCAGCCAAAAAGGGATTTGTTGAAAAATGTCTTGTGAAAAATGGGATAGATATCTTACCTGCATGACCTTCTTTGAACTGGCACAGTATACCAAAAGGTCTCTGGTTTCTGTTGAGCCTACTTTATTATTAAGAGTCAGGTGGGGTTTTCACTAACCACACATTTGATGTAATCTGAGTTCAGATCCTGTCAGAGACTGGAGGTGTTCTTAATCCATTGGCAATATAAAATCGCGTACAAGGTATTACGTCTGTGTAACACATTTTCACCCTATTTAGTGCAAACTTGAACTTTTATTAGCAAAACAGTGCCAAAAAAATTACCTTTGGAAGCACTATGATTTAATTCCAAAATGGTTAAAGTAAAAGAAAAGAAAAAAAAATATATATATATATATATATATATATATAAAATAAAAATGTGGAATCATAAAATTACCAGCAATGAGTTAAGGACCATCTTAAAACATGAAAGAGTCTAAATTAGCATATGAAGTAAACCATTACGGTTGATGTGCCTGAAACCAGCCATGTTTACTCAAAAAAAAAAAAAAAAAAAAAAATTGATATTTCTTTCAAATGAACAAACTCATTTTTCATATTTATATAATTTTTAAATCATCTCACAAAAATACACTAAAATAGGGCAGTCCACCTAGTTTTGACATTATGCTATTTCTAATGTATGGTAATTATATAGTTTATATGCTGTTATCTTCACCGAATACCTCTTAGACTTATTCATTACTTTTTATGTGAATTGCTTTTTAAATACTTTTGAAATATTATCATTTAGCTTATGAAAAATTTACACCAAGTATGCCCTTAGGGGAAAGTTACTGCTATGGGAGGGATGATTGAGTGGGAGGTGACAGAGAGTGGTTATCAATGGGCACTGCTCTTCTTAGACTAATGTTATTAGTGGAGCCCCCAAGGTTCTGTGCTGGACCCATTCTTGTTTTCAATATTTATTAATTATATTGATGAAGGCATATCAGGCTTAATGTCTAAGTTTGCAGTGATAGAAAGGTTAGCAGGGTGGTTAATGACAGTAATCAGGGTATAGCATACTTTGATTACTGCATCAAGATCTAGAAAAATTATACAGATGTGCTAAGGAGTGGCAATTGAAGTTTAGCATTGACAAATCCAAGGCTATTGTATATGGGTAGCAGTAATCCAAGAATAAAATACTGACTGTATGGTCCAATGCTGAGGATAGTGGAGAATGAAAAAGATGTGTGGGATAATTGTACAGTCACACATGAAGTTGTGAGCAGTGCAGAGAAGCTGACAGAACAGCTCATGCTATGTTTTGTTAGTGATGTACAGGAATTTTGATAAGGATTTTAACGAAATTTTGATATCCCATTGTATAAGGCAGTGGTTAGGCCACATCTTGAGTGCTATATACAGGTCTGAAAGCCTCATTTTAGGAAGTATGTTGATCTGTTGGAATGGGTGCAGAGAAGGGAAACAAGATTAGCTAGGGGAGCAAAAGGGTAGGTACTCTTAGTAAGAAAGTTCACTAGTTTACTTTTAGTAGGAAAGCTTCAGTTCTGAAAATTCCAGCATATGGAAACTAGGCACCTGCAAGGAGACTGATTGAAGCATTTAAGGCTTTGAGTGGATTGAGTGAGCTAAATGCTCATCATCATCAGCCATTTTCAATCCACTGCAGGATGAAGGCCTCTCCAGCAACTTTCCAGTTCCTTCTGTTTTGCGCAATGGCCATCCATTTACTACCCACAAACTCATGAATTTTGTCTGTCCATCTCCGTTGTTGTCTTTCAGGTTTTCTCTTAGCTCCTCTTGGGTACCATTCTGTTATTTTCTTAGTTCATATTTTCTGTGTGTCCTGCCCAAGACCATTTTAGTTCTTTAGTTTTGATAAGAATGTCCTTTACTTGAGTTTGCTGCCTAATCCACGTGTTTCTCTTCTTATCTAACAGTCTGATTCCCAATATAATTCATTCCATTCGTCGCTGTGTAGTTCTCAGCTTCTCTTCCATTCTTTTGGTGTGTGCCTAAGTTTCATTTCCATAGGTCATGGTGGGGAGTATACATTGGTTCATTATTTTACGTTTCAGACAAACTGGGATATTGCTCTTCAGTATGTGACTATATTTCCTGAATGCTATCCATCCAAAATTTATTCTTCTCTTGATTTCCAGTCATTTATCATTATTACAGCTAATGACTTGTCCCAGATAAGAATATGACTCCACCTTTTCAATTACTGCCTATTCAATCATTATATCCCTTTCTGTGGCATACTTGTTCATCATTACTTTTGTTTTAGCCATATTCATCTTTAGTCCAAAATCCTTACTAACCCTGCATAACCGATTAAGATTTTCCTCTAATTCTTTGGGATTGTGGCTTATGACCACAATGTGGCGCCTCCGTAGCCAGGTGGGAAGGAGCAGCAGTGCGTAGCACACGCTTCTTGATTAGACCGGGGTTCGAACCCGTCACCACCAAATACGGAGGATGCGGAAAGGTCAGGGAATGACCACCGCATATCCCGGAGCAATATGGCCTTAGTTGCTAATGCTCCTAAAAACCAAATAACAAACAAACAAACAATTATGACCACAATGTCATCTGCAAATCGTAAATGGTTTAGGTACTCTCCATTCACATTGACTCCTTTCTGTGACCAGTCTAATCTTCTGAAAGCTTCCTCAAGGGCAGCAGTAAACAACTTAGGAGATATTGTGTCTCCTTGTCGAACTCCTTTCTCAATTTTAAATTTACTACTGTCTTTGTCTAGTCTAATAAAGGAGGTAGCATTCTCATGTATTTTCTTCAAAATCGTAATATATGGGATATCTATGCCTTGTCTTTCCAGTGCCTGAAACATTGCATTATGCTGTATGGAGTCAAATGCCTTTTCATAATCCACAAATGCCAAACATAATGGTGTTTTATATTCATTTGCTTTCTCCATTAGCTGTGATATTATGTGAAGGTGATCCATAGTTGAGAATCCTGTCTTAAAGCCAGCTTGCTCTTTCAGTTGATTGTCATCAAGTATTCTTTATAATCTGTTAGTAATGACCCTTATGAACAACTTGTAGATGTGGAATAACAAACTAATTGGTCTATAATTTCCAATTTCTGATTTATCTCCTTTCTTATGCAGCAAAACTATGATTGCATTATGCCGCTCCAATCAAAGTTTTATCTCCTTTCTTATTATTCTTATTATTATTAGCCATATGGTGCAAGGAAGCCTGAGGCTTATGCTGCACCAGCCAAAAAAAAAAAAAAAAAAATCCTGTGTTACCCAGAGAGAGAGAGAGAGAGAGAGAGAGAGAGAGAGAGAGAGAGAGAGAGAGAGAGAGAGAGAGAGTGCGAAGTCTGAAGTAAAAGGGAATCAGCAAGAAAGAGAAGAATGATGATATCCAGCTCAGACCCTGGGTTTGCCAAGTCCATACTCACCTGATGTGAGCCCCTGGGGATGCAGCAAAACTGTGATTGCATTATTCCACTCCTTAGGTGTCACACCTTTTCTAATGCATTTTGTGAAGAGTCTTGCCAGTTTTTGTGTCATGTCTCTTTCTCCCAATATTAACAACTCTACAGTAACTTCATCTTCCCCCGGAGCTTTTTGATTCTTCATTTTCTTCAACGTATGTTCTACCTCATCAGGAAGGATACCGGGTATGTTGTATGTGTTACTAATTTGTGATCCATCTTCCCCACTGCTGGCATCATTCCATCGCTCCTTGTATAACTGTTTATAGTAGTCTTTTGTTATTTGAATTATGCCTTCTCTGCTATTTATAAGTACACCATTGCTATTCTTCAGTTTCAGTATCATTTGTCTTTCTATATTACTGCTCATGGCTGCTGATTTAAATCCTTTGTTTTCCCTTAATGCTTGTTGTACTTTTTTTGGGTTAAATTTTCTCATGGCCTCTCTGAGTCTCTTTCTAATGGCTTTGCATAACTCAGTATACTCAGTTTTCTTCCTGTCAGTGTTTTTCTTGCTTTTCATTTGTCGTCTTCGGTTCATCGTGACAAGTGTTTCTTGACTGATTTTTTCTTCTTTGGATTTCTTTTTACCTATAGGTTTCTTGGGCTTTATCACTTTCAGAAAGTTGTAATATTCCTCGTCGATATCTTGGTCGTGAGTAGTTTGCCGAAGCTCAAACTTGTTCTTAAGTTCCAGTACATACTGCTTTTTCTCCTCTTCTGTTATCTCAAAGACCTTTGTATTATTTGCTCGAGTCAGTTTCTTTTCTTAAATCTATATCAAGTGTTCATCTTACTGTTCTGTGATCACTTCCAACATTTACCTTATTCAGGACAGTAACATCATTCACGATATATCTTCTGTTAGTGAGGATGAAGTCGATTTCATTAGTTGTTAATCCATTTGGGCTCTTCCATGTCCACTTTCTGTTCACCTGATAAATGCCAATCAGGAGATCTAACTGAGGCATTTATGGCTTAAGGAAGGCTTAAGTACCCATACCTTGATATATGAAATTGTTTAATGTCTGGTAAATTATGATTGTCATTATCTCTCATTAAGATGATATAGCAATGTACTTGGATGGTGATTGATGATATGTTATTAATTGTCAGGTATCTGAGCATGACCATTCTATGCTACCTTGTGCCACCATTTATGATATTTTTCAAGCAGGGTTATTATGTGATAAGTTGTGACTTGCATTGTGCCAATGTGAACTGCTGTGGGATAATTTACCTTTGGGATAATACAGCACCCCCATTGCTGTCAGGAAGTTCAGAATTGATAATAGTTTGTTTTGGAAGTTGGAAGTTGGTTTACAGGGAAGACTAAAACAGACTTTTGCCTAAAATTTCTAACTAGGATTCTGTTAATTGATGAGATAAAAGTTGATAACATTAGGGCTCGAGTGATTTTCTGTCTGATTCAGTGCTATACAAGCAAAGAATCTGATGGAATTAGTGAAGGTGCTTCATGCACATTATAATTTTGCTTTAATAATAGACATTGCATTTTGCATGTGCTTAGGAGGACAACTGAAATTCAGAGAAATAGCTACTATCATTGGTGAAGGGAAGAATTTTGTGTTTTTCCAAAGTGATTATAATGAGCACAGACATTTTAAATTTTTTTCAGCTGGAATTTTTCAGACCCTTGGAAACAATTTTAAATTCTTTTCAAAGGTCTGACTTTTAGTCTTCTTCCTAAGTGGATTCCAGCAAAACAGACTATTATCAATTTTAAATACAATTTACAAAAACACTTGAACAAGAATATTGTTTTTAAACAAATAAATCAGGTAATTTTTTCTGTATAGTAGATTATCATATATTTTAAAAGCCTTAAAGAATTGTAAAGGAAACAGAAATATAATAATTCAGCTTGCCAATAAGGTTGACATGGTTGTAGTTTTGGGTTTCAAGCTTTTATTATTAAAAGCTAGATATTGTAATACATGACTCCACATACACTGAAACTTACAGTGCTCTGTTCAAACTAGTTAACTAGTATAGTAACATGCTTACTATACTAGTTAACTAGTATAGTATAGTAACATGCTTACTATACTAGTTAACTAGTATAGTATAGTAACATGCTTACTATACTAGTTAACTAGTATAGTATAGTAACATGCTTACTACACTATGTAGGTAAGATTTTAACACTGTGGTGAGGCTTTAGGATACAAAATCCAGTATGTACAACATTCTGTTTTTATTCAGACAAGTAAAAACACAGTGAAACTAATCTTGTGATATCCTATTGAAATTCAGTTCCATGGCTAGCACCATTCTCAGCTTTTGCATATTGTATTATTAGCATATATCATACTACTTTCCAGTGTGCTTTTAAAAACAGCTCACAAATTAGTTAGAATTAACACATACTGATATCTCTTTTTATACAAATGTTAACTTGTATGTGTTCTATTTACCAGGTAAATTACTTTACTCCGGTGCCTAGTTAAATTTGACTACTGCAGAATCACTTAGGTGCACAATGCTAAGTGATTCTGCTGTAATAACTTACTGCTGTGATGCACAGTTACATCTAGTTTCCAGTGGAATCCTAGTTTCAATAGGATTCTACTGGTTAAAATTTTAGCATTAATTAAACACTAATTGAAGCAAAATATATTAAAATATTTGAAACAGCATTAAATATAATGACTCCCAACATTTTGCAGTCAGCTGTTAGAAGACACTGTGGTCTCTCCAGTGATGGTGATAGTGCTGAGGTATGGTTCTTTAGGAATGTCTACAACTGTCCATGTAGTCAACTTAAAGTAACTAAAATCACTTTTAATTGGATAATATCACCTTTTATCCATTAAAAACTCCAGGCCATGCTCGAGCACTCTCATTAGCATTAGTAGAGGCATACGATGCGAGAATGCAAGCTTATGCAGCATCAGCCAAAAAAAAAAAACACTTCCACTTCACCCCTCCGTTTGTTCAAATACATGTCCAGCTGAGCCTTAAATTTATTTAGCCTATCAACTTCCACAACAAGGGATGGAAGTCTGTTCCACCAACCAACTAACCGCTGGCTAAAGGCAAATTTCCACACGCCTATCCTACATCTGTCTTTCCTCAATTTGAATTTATGTCCTCTCAGGTGATTATTCTGAGCAAGAGGAAGAATCCCATCAACATTGAGCATGCTCAAACCATTTAAGGCTTTATATACCTCAATCAGATCACCTCGCAGATGCCTAGTCCCCAAACACTGTAATTTGCAAAACTTATGCCTTTCTTCATAAGAGCAACCCTTTGTTCCATTCACTAATCTTGTTGCCCTTCTCTGTACTCATTCCAACAGCTCTACATCCTTCTTAAAATGAGGTCTCCGGACCTGTATACACTCAAGGTGTGGCCTGACCATTGCCTTATACAAGGGGACAACCACCTCCTTATCCATGCTAGAAAAATTCCTGTATATCATTGACACCATGAGCTACTCTTGCAGCCAGTCTGCACTGCTCAGAAAACTTCATATCTGCCTGCATAATAACCCCTCCCCCCAGGTCCTTTTCAATCTCTACCACTGTCAGTGTAGTACCACAGAGTTGATATGTTACTCTGGGGTTACTGCTTCCCATATGTAGTACTTTACATTTGTCAATGTTAAACTTCATTTGCCACCTCTCAGCCCATCTGCTCAACTTTTCTAGATCCTGTTGCAGCAGCATACTGTCATTAGCAACCCTGCCAACTTTTGTATCATCTGCAAACTTGGACATTAAGCCTGATATACCATCATCAATGTCATTTATAAATATAGAAAACAACAATGGACCCAACACTGAACCCTGAGGGATGCCACTCTCTGTCTTCTCCCACTCAACCATCCCTTTATCCATAGCAGCAATTTGTCTCCAATGCCACACTGCTCCAATTTGTGCAGTAGTCTTCCAAGTGCAACAGTATCATAGGCCTTTCTAAGATCCAAATATATGATATCAAAGTTATTCTTTGCATCTAGTTCCTTTGTGACAAATCATAGTATCCAGTCAAATTGGTCAGACAAGACTTCCCCTTAACAAACCCATGCTGTGTCCGAGCTATTACTGAAGTCTTGTCTAGATGATCCTGCAATGCTTCTTTAACCAGTGCCTCCATTAATTTCCCTGGAACAGAAGTTAAACTAATTACAGGTAATTAGTTTAACTGGTAATTACCTGTGTCTCCCTTTGATTCTCCTTTGTGCATTGGGGTCACATTTGCACATCTCCAGTCCATGGGTATCTTCCCCAAGTCCAGGGAAGCTCATAATTATGGCTAAGGGTTTGCTTACTTCCTTTGCCGCCTCCTTTAATATAACTGGATAGATTCCATCCACCCCAGGTGCCTTTCTTATGTTTATCTTCAACAATTTCTCCTCCACTTTACTCTGAGTTATTACAAGATTATCTAGCTTACTGTCAGAGTTTAGTACACCTCTGGAATTACCCTCCCTGAATAACTCCTCATGTGTGAATGTAGATGCAAAATATTCATTTAGTTTGTTAGCTACCTGAGCAGGATAAATACTTCCCATTTTGAATTTGCTGTTGGTAACATCATCGGTTGGTCTCACCGTATAGAATGTAAATACTGTCTCAGACCACCGTAGTCACCTTTATGAAAGCAAAAACCCTTCCCTTTACCCTTGATGGTAGTTACCTCTTTGAGTAAATCCCTCTTCAGCACACTGTGATCACTGCCATCTAGTTGTTCCTTTATCTCCAAATTCTTAATGCATGAATGAAGAATCACTACTGATAAACAAATCAAGAGTATTACTACCTCTAGTTGCCTCCCGAATATGCTGATGTAGAAAACAATTCTCCAATGAATCCACAAAAGCCTTGCTAGTGTGTGAGTGACCAACACACAAATTCCTGTCAATCTCTGGGAAATTAAAATCCCCAATTATATACTCTGATTTATTGGTCCACTATTTCTCTGCACAATTCCAATACAAAATATAACCTATGCTATGCTGATGCTATCGAGGTAGAGTTAGGTGGTTCGGAAAACTGCTAGCTTAGGGGGGATACACGGACTAATCGATTAACAGTAGCCGCTGGCAGAGGTAAAAGTGATTCTTGCACTACTTCTATTGAAATGCAATTGAACAGCAGCCTGGAAAGCAAAGCAATGGGAATTTCCAGGACTGCTGGGAGTCATAGTGGAACAAGTAAATACATGGGCTGTGTTAGGCTAACAAAGAGTAGAAACAGGTGCATGTATACTTGCCTATACATCAATGCTAGGAGTATAGTTAATAAATTCCACAGCTTGAAGTGCTAGTGAAGATATCAAAGGCAGATATTGTTGGGATATCAGTGAGATGGTGTCACACAGACACAAGCAGTGCAGAACTGGAATTTGGGGAGTACAGTGTGTACAGAAAGGATAGATAGGACAGGAAGGGGGGAGAGAGGTTATGCTGTTAATTAAGAAACACATAAAATCTAAGTAAGTGCAACCAATTGATGTTGGTGGACAATGCAATGTTGAGTCTCTTGGTGTGACATAAGCACTGGGAAAGAAAAAATGAGAGTAGGTGTGTGTTATAGGCCTAATGAATCTGATGAATATAATGAGCAATTGTGCAGAGAAATAGAGTGGGCCAGTAAATTAGGTGTCTTATAATGGGGGATTTTAATTTCTTGGATATTGACTGGAATTTGTGGGTTTGTCACTCACACACTAGCAAGGTTTTTGTGGACTTATTGGTTGATTGTTTTCTAGAGCAGCATGTTAGGGAGTAATACTCTTGATCTGATTATCAGTAATTATTCTTCATGCATCAAGAATTTGCAGATAAAGGAACCACTAGGTGGCAGTGATCACAGTGTAATCATTGCCACCTAGTGGGAATTACTCAAAGCCATAGTGGGATTTACTCAAAGAGGTAACTACCATCAAGGGTAAAGGGAAGGGTTTTTGCTTTCATAAAGGTGAGTACGGTGGTCTGAGACAATATTTAAATTCTATACAGTGGAACTAACTGATGATGTTACCAACAGCAAATTCAAAGTGGGAAGCATTCAAAGAATTAATCTTGGAAACTACTACTAGCTTTTCATACCAACAAAGAAATATTGTTCGAGATTTATGCCTAAATGGATGTCGGATGAACTAATTAGACATGTTATTATTTGTTATTTGGTTTTTTTTAGGAGCATTAGCAACTAAGGCCATATTGGATGGGGTGAATGGGATCTATCCAGTTATATTAAAGGAGGCAGCAGAGGAAGTAAGCAAACCCTTAGCCATAATTATGAGAGCTTCCTTGGACTCAGGGGAGGTACCCACAGACTGGAGATGTGCAAATGTGACCCCAATTCACAAAGGAGGATCAAAGGCTGACACAAGTAATTATAGACCTGTGAGTTTAACTTCTGTTCCAGGAAAATTAATGGAGCCACTAGTTAAAGAAGCACTGCAGGATCATTTAGACAAGACTTCAGTTATAGCTCGGACACAGCATGGTTTTGTTAAGGGGAAGTCTTGCCTGACCAATTTGATTGGATACTATGATGCAGTCACAAAGGAACTGGATGCAGGGAATAACTTTGATATTATATACTTGGACCTTAGAAAGGCTTTTGATAATGTTGCACAGGGAAGACTGCTGCACAAATTGGAGCAGTGTGACATTGGAGGCAAGTTGCTGCTGTGGATAAAGGGGTGGCTGAGGGGGAGAAGACAGAGAGTGATAATCAACGGACACTGCTCGTTGTGGACTAGTGTTATTAGTGGAGCCCCCTCAGGGCTCAGTGTTGGGTCCATTATTGTTTTCTGTATTTATGAATGATATTGATGATGGTATATCAAGTTTAATGTCGAATTTTGCAGACGATACAAAGGTAGGCAAGGTTGTCAAGGACACTACTGACACTATGCTGCTGCAACAGGATCTGGAAAGGTTGAGCAGATGGGCTGAGAGGTGGCAAATGAAGTTTAACATTGACAAATGTAAAGTACTACACATGGGAAACAGCAACCCCAGAGCAACGTATCAACTCTGTGGTACTACACTAACAGTGGTAGAGAATGAAAGGGACCTGGGGGTGGTTGTGCAGGCAGATATGAAGTTCTCTGAGCAGTGCAGATGGGCTGCAGGAGTGGCTCATGGTGTATTGTCAATGATATATAGCAATTTTTCTAGCAGGGATAAGGAGGTGATTATTCCCTTGTATAAGGCAATGGTCAGGCCACACCTAGAGTACTGTATACAGGTCTGGAGGCCTCATTTCAAGAAGGATGTAGAGCTGCTGGAACGAGTACAGAGAAGGGTAACAAGATTAGTGAATGGAACAAAGGGGTGCTCTTACGAAGAAAGGCTTAAGTTTTGCAAATTACAGTGTCTGGAGACTAGGCACCAGCGAGGTGATCTGATAGATGTGTATAAAGCCTTGAATGGTTTGAGCATGCTCAATGCTGATGGGATTCTTCCTCTTGCTCAGAATAATCACCTGAGAGGGCATAAATTCAAATTGAGGAAAGACAGATGTAGGATAGACGTGCGGAAATTTGCCTTTAGCCAGCGGGTGGTTGGTTGGTGGAACAGACTTCCATCCCTTGTCGTGGAAGTTGATAGCCTAAATAAGTTTAAGGCTCAGCTGGACAGGTATTTCGAACGAACAGAGGGGTGAAATGGAAGTGGTTTTTTTTTTTTTTTTTTTTGG
This sequence comes from Mastigoproctus giganteus, assembly GCF_048544385.1. NCBI lineage: Eukaryota > Metazoa > Arthropoda > Arachnida > Uropygi > Thelyphonidae > Mastigoproctus > Mastigoproctus giganteus. Next base: position 138,131,858 of record NC_143587.1, read on the forward strand.
CTGATGCTGCATAAGCTTGCTTTCTTGCATCAAATGCCTCTACTAATGCTAATGCTAATGCTAATTGCTCCGGGATATGCGGTGGTCATTCCCTGACCTATCCGCATCCTCCGTATTTGGTGGTGACGGGCTCAAACCCCGGTCTAATCAAGAAGTGTGTGCTACGCACTGCTGCTCCTTCCCACCTGGCTACGGAGTCGCCTATTAGACATGTGACAGTGAAGAAAAATGCATGGGATACATATAAATTAACGTGTGACTCAGAAGCCTATGATAGATATAAGCTGGTCTGTAACCAAGTTACTAAGGAGGTTAGGCAGGCGAAGGCAGATTACAAGAAATCTTTGGCAAAGGATGCAAAGAAAAACAACAAAGAGTTCTTTACTTATGTAAACACTAGATGGAAGGGGATGAATCAGATTGGTCCATTGATATCGATGGTTCAACTGTTGATGATCCTGCTCAGGTAGCTAACAAACTAAATGAATATTTTGTATCGTCATTCACAAATTCAACTCTGACAGTAAGCTAGATAATCTTGTAATAACTGAGAGTAAAGTGGAGGAGAAATTGTTGAAGATAAACACAAGAAAGGCACCTGGTGTGGATGGAATCTATCCTGTTATATTAAAGGAGGTGGCAAAGGAAGTAAGAAAATCCTTAGACATAATTATGAGAGCTTCCCTGGACTCAGGGGAGGTACCCATGGACTAGAGATGTGCAAATGTGACAACAATCCACAAAGGAGGATCAAAGGGGGAGACAGGTAATTACAGACCTGTTAGTTTAACTTCTGTTCCTGGGAAATTAATGGAGGCACTGGTTAAAAGAAGCATTGTAGGATCATCTAGACATGACTTCAGTTATAGTTCGGACACAGCATGGGTTTGTTAAGGGGAATTCTTGTCTGACTAATTTGATTGGATACTATGATGTAGTCACAAAGGAACTGGATGCAAAGAATAACTTTGATATCATATATTTGGATCTTAAAAAAGCCTTTGATACTGTTGCATATGGAAGACTGCTGCACAAATTGGAGCAGTGTGGTATTGGAGGCAAATTGCTGCTATGGATAAAGGGATGGTTGTGTGGGAGAAGACAGAGTGGTAATCAATGGACACTGCTCTTCGTGGGCTAATGTTATTAGTGGAGTCCTTCAGGGTTCAGTGTTGGGTTCATTGTTGTTTTCTGTATTTATAAATGATATTGATGATGGTATATCAGGCTTGATGTCCAAGTTTGCAGATGATACGAAGATTGGCAGGGTTGTTAATGACACTAATGAGAGTAGACTGGTGCAACAGGATCTAGAAAAGTCGAGCAGATGGGTTGAGAGGTGGCAAATGAAGTTTAACATCGACAAATGTAAAGTACTACATATGGGAAGCAGTAATCCCAGAGTAACATATCAACTCTGTGGTACCACACTGACAAGTGTAAAGTGTGTTCGTGTCAAACGGCACCAGGGGTTTCCCCCATCTCCGCGTGGTTTTCTTTGTGGGTGTAACAGATCACTGTTAAGGCCAGAGATTTAAAAGTGTATGGGATTTGGAAGTATTGTGTTGTGTATCGTTGTTCTTCTGGCCATTTAGCCCCTAGACCCCTGCTGGGGGCCCATTGTTGCCCACACTCAGCCCCGTGGAGGCAGACCAGGTTCACCCAGCGTAATTATTTACTCTGGCAGGCCCTGTCACCTAATTTCCTGAGATTTCAGTGGCTAGGGCCTAAAAAAAAAAAAAATAATTAAATAAAATAAAATAAAAAAAAATAATAAAAAAATAATAATAATAACGCGATTTTAAGGGGTGGTTCTCTAATGAGGTTAAGTTTCGGAATTGATGCACGATTTGGCTGTTATAATTTGGAAGTTTATTTAAGTTTTTGTCATGTGGGGCGTACACTGTGATGTATAGAGAGAGTGGGGGGAAAGACTGAAGACTGGAGGGGAAAGACAGAAGTATGAGGCCAGTAGGGTAGATGACCCCAGATATCAGTGTGGCATGCCCATGCTTCACCAGGAGAAGTAAACGGGGGGACGGTGGGGAGGGGACGGTCCCCCCCGCACCAGGATATACCACACTGACAGTGGTAGAGAATGAAAAGGAACTGGGGGTAATTGTGCAGGCAGATATGAAGTTTTCTGAGCAGTGCAGACGGTCTGCAAGAGTAGCTCATGGTGTCTTGTCAATGATATGAACGAATTTTTCTAGCAGGGATAAGGAGGTGATTATCCCCTTGAATAAGGCAATGGTGAGACCACACCTTGAGTACTGTAGGTCTTGAGGCCTCATTTTAAGAAGGATGTAGAGCTCTTGGAACGAGTACAGAGAAGGGCAACAAGATTAGTGAATGGAACAAAGGGTTGTTCTTACGAAGAAAGGCTTATGTTTTGCAAATTACAGGGTCTGGACACTAGGCACCTGCGAGGTGATCTGATTGAGGTGTATAAAGCCTTGAATGCTCAATGCTGATGGGATTTTTCCTCTTGCTCAGAACAATTGCCTGAGAGGGCATAAATTCAAATTGGGGAAAGACAGTTGTAGGATAGATGTGCAGAAGTTTGCCTTTAGCCAGCGTGTGGTTGATTGCTGAAACAAACTTCCATCTGTCGTAGAAGTTGATAGCTTAAATAGATTCAAGGCAGAACTTGACAAACATTTGGAGTGAGTGGATGGGTGAAGTAAGGGTTTTTTTTTTTTTATTGTTGCTATATAGGCTTGCTTTCTTGCGGGAGCAAGAAAGCAAGCCTATCTATTGCTAATTTAGCATCAGCCAAATTCGAGGGAGCTGCAAAACTTGTCCAACACGTGGATATGATGCCCTTACCAATAAGTAATAACCTACAAAATCTCTATCTAAATTCAAATTACACTAAAGTATTGTTACTAGGAATATAAAGCAACTCTAAAAAATAAATTAATATGCCAATTTAAGTCAATTAAAAAGCAAAAACTTCTCTATTAGCTGGAGCTGTAAAAACTCTGCCTGTTCATGTGTACTCTCCAATCAAAGATACTGTCACCATCAAAAAGAGACCACAGTGTTCTCCAGTGTTTGATTGTGAAAGTTAATGCAGAGAGGTATTATATATAAGCTGTTTCAAATATTGCAATAATCTGCATTTGAAATGATCCCATTTTTATTAATTATGTTATATTGGTCTCATGCAACTTTTCTATAGGGTTTAACATCCATGTTACATAAGTTATGTTTCCAGTTGAAAGTTTTCTCCTGATCTGCTGCTTAGCTGCTCATTTATACTCATTACACCTGTTCACTGCTTGGCACAAGTTTGCTAAAAGAGCTACCTGCTGTCTGATGATGGAACCAATAAGTTTTGTAACTGGTCACAGCAGTGCCTCGAGTTATTAAAGGATAATGGATTCACCTAATGGGTGATGTTATCCAATTAAAAACGATATTGGTTACTTAGGTTGACTACATGGAAAGTTGTAGTCATTTCTATAAAGCCATACCCAAGCACTGTCACCATCACTGAAGAAACCATAGTGTCCCCTGATAGTTGGCTGCAGAAGTTAACTTTCAAATACTGCAATAACCTGCTTTTGAAATGGTCCCCCACCCCCCCCTCTTCATTAAATATATTAAAATTGTTACCTCTCTTGGGAAGGTTTTTAGACAAATATTTAATTTACCTAGGGAATTAAATATAAATGGACTTGCCACAGAACTATATTTGGCTGAAATTTAAATATTCATTTATCTCCCTTTACTCATATTTCATTATGATAAATAGACAGTATAACTTTCATAATGGTGGAGGCGATAATCAACCAGATTTTGGACTCATTTAATAATATACATCATTATTTGAAATACACATTAAAACTGCCAATTCTCTAAATTTCTTAAACCTCACTGTTATTTGAAAACAAACTTCTGTACACCAAGATCTTTTATAAAGGTCAAATATGGGTTTATACTTATATTTTGCAAGTTTTCATTCCTTAATGTACAATAAAATCAGTTGTGTGTAATCAGATTTAGCACACTGAAGAAGGCTGGAAGCAGAAATAATTTCATTCATAGATCTTTTAACTGGGGATATCCAATATCTTTAATCAGTAACATAAGAATAATGTTCTCAATAGGTATTCTTCATCAAATATTGAAAGATCTCCATCTTAAAAAAAAAAAAAAATACACTGTTTGCCTACTTGTTTGTATCATCATGGTATGAAAAATTGAATGTCACTTATTAAAATACTGATACCGAAATAGCTGTTGCATTACGTCTTATTGTAAAATTAGGGAATTTTTTTCGTAAGGTCAGATATTTTACATGAAGGAATCCATTATAAATATAGTGTGGTGTTTCATGTGGAGTGCTTGGGTGTAGCTTCTCATATTAGGAGTCAACCCCATGCACCCTACCTGATAGGCCCAGCAATCATAAGAATTCCATTAATGCTGGTTGTTTTGGAGCCTTGCATAACATGTTATATATCTCTTTGCCTATTTTTGAAATTTGAGCACATTGCAATACATAATTACCAGTCAAAATACTATAAATTGCTGATTTCTGAAACATGACATAGTTGTAATGATGTTCTACAACCTAATGCAAAGTCAACTCAGTGTCACGAGCCTACCATGACTGGCTCAACAGCAGTCAAACAACCAGCCAGAGGTCACACTTGAGACAGCCCCATGTGGTCGACACCTGAATGCCATGTATCTAATCTTGTAACACAGTGGTGACACAGCACACTGGCCCAGCTAACCACCCAGTACAACACAGGAATAGCAAGGCCAATATCCATGTGGGCAATGTGCAAGACACTAGCTTGTATAGGCTTTGGCAGTTGACAGCTGTCACAGGTATCCATGTTCATTGCGAGACATAAGAAACCATGCCATGCATGGGCATATTGTCACCAACAGATTTCCACATGTAAGTGGTTTAGTGTTGACACTGGATCACTGACATCTGGAAATCTGTCACCTTATCTGATGAATCCCATTTTCAACTCTCTCTCTCTCTGATGTGGGTGTATCTGCATTTGGAGAAAGCAACATTAGGCTGTGGCACCTGGATTCATTATTAGTGTTTTACAGGCTGGAGGCAGTGGTATTATGGTTTTGGGAACTTTTATAGCATGCCCTGCGTCCTCTGATCACTGTTAATCAACAGCTCAATGGGAGTGCTTAGCAACCCGGCATTAACTGGTTTTAGGAACATGACATTGATAGGAAGCATAATTCTCCCTCTCCAACTTCACTTGCTCCTCTCTCTCTCTCTCTCTCTCCTTTACACACTATATTTACTACAATGAAATTCTCGGTCCCTTATCTCTGGAAGGTTCTATGTCTAAATTAGAAGTAGTGTGTCAGCATAAGTTGATTTGATCAGAAGATGAAATTTATTCATTTTATTTACAGCACTTCTGGTATTACTATACATATAGACTGGTTAAATTTTATATTTGATTGCTGGTAAAAAAGCCTTTAAACTGGGATTTTTGAAATCTAGAAACAGTTGCCAATGTTAAATAAAATTAATAAATACATTTCTGTTGATACTCAGATACAGCCCAGTGGTGGTCAGAGGACTTATTTTCATTGCAACTGTTTTTGGCAACCAGTGTACTAGTTCCACAATTATCAACGATGCCAAAAAGAAGATGCAGCAGTCAAAATCACATGTGAAAGTTGTGCTGATTGCTTTTTTTTTTTGCTGAGGGGATGATGTTATCAGAATTCAATTCAAGAGCTGTGTATCTCCATACCAAGAAAGTTTAAAACAGTTGAGAAACATTACATAGCTGACTGAGAAACTCAGTCAGCCATAAACAACCAAAAAAATGATGAAATGGTTGGATCCTTCAACACAATACTGCACTATGTCACATGTCACTCGCTGTCTGTCAATTTTTGACTGAAAAAATATATTCTAATATTCCTGTTGCATCACACCCATCTTATTTGCCTGATTTGGCACCATGTGACATTTGGCTATTTCTAAAATTAAAACAGGAAACGAAAGGATAACAATATGTGCATTTCAGTTTATTCAGAAAATCCAAGCAAACATGATAAATTGCCTAAAAGTGTTCCCAAGGGACTTCCAAATATATTTGGATCAGTGGTAACAAGTGTGTGGTTGCAGAAAAGTATATTGAACAATAGTAACAATGCAAACATTTATCATAGAATAAAATTAATGTTTTTGCAACATTCACTGAACTTTTCCATCAAACCTATATATATTTGTATTCATTCTGAGGAAATGGAATAATGGACTCCATGAAAAGGCAGATTCAGATATTTATTTTTACATTTCAGTTTATTTGTCAGCATATGCACTTGCATGTAGATATAGGATGCACTGTATCAATATCAATCTCCTACAATAAACATCCCATGCTTAATCAAGAATGTTTCTTTTGTCCACTAATTTTAGCCCCTGTATGATGTTAGTCATAGTACACCTCAGATATGGAATAATTCATTACCTTTCATATAAACAGAAACATGACATATCACAAAGCCCAGATTTTCCATTCTCATTAAAAAAAAAAAAAAAAAAAAAAAAGTTCAGTTACACTATTTATGGTTTGGTGTGCAGAAAAACATTCAGAGAATATTAACAAAAGTTTTTGTGAAATTAGGAATGCATTCAGCTGAAAAGAGAGAGAGAGAGAGATTACTGAAACATAAGGATAACATTTGCATATAAATTATAAATGCTGCTAGATTTATTTTGGATTTCAGCCTAACATATGTTGCTTAATTCCATATTTTAAGATGTGTTAAGATGCATTTGTTGTTTGTGACATTAGCATTAAGTTCAAATTAAAACACTTTAAATAAACAAATTAACTATTTTTTTGTGTTCATTGCACATTATAATTTATATATTTAAAATTTTCTTTTTCTTCTTTTTCTTTTTTTATGTACAGTCATATCCATAAGAAGGTCAAAATGGATTTCTTAACTTGTGAACCAAATTTGAAAAATGCGGCTGACTATCAAGATGAAGCTGACATATTTTTTGCTAATCCCAGTAAATGGATAAATGAAACCTATGGAGTTGAACACACTGAGAGACAGCAACGTACAAAATGGCTTCCTACACATATTGTTTTTTTTGATATTCTCTTAAGTGAAATTTCAGAATTTTTGAGTTCTTTTAAATACAAACTGTGTTTTTCTGCATTTCACACACATTTCCCAACTTCTAGGATTGGTCAGAATATTCTTGTATATTGTAAACCATTTGTAAGTTGATTGTGTATCCAACCAGTGTTAATTTCTTTAACAGAGGTTATTAAATATAGAATGTAATATTTTAACTATTATTAGCCTACTGTTGCTATTGCCAGTAGGTAAAATAGCTGCATAGTTAATGTGGGGTGCAATAGGATGTGTTTCATTTGACCATGGTTTTAGGTTGCGTAACTGCTAAATATGGGAGTGACTCTATTATGGTAGTAGTAGTAGTAGTGGCATGTGATGCAAGAAAGCAAATGTATGAGCTTATGCAGCATCAGCCAAAAAAAAAAAATCACACCATTCCCTCCAAATCCTGTCCAGTTCCTCCTTAAATTTATTCAACCTATCAACTTCCACAACGACAGATGGAAGTTTGTTCCAGCAATTAACCACCCGCTGGCTAAAGGACAATTTCCGCACATCTATTCTACATCTGTCTTTTCTTAATTTGAATTTATGCCCCCTTAGATTCGTAATCTGAACAAGTGGAAGGATCCCATCAGAATTCAGCGTGCTCAACTCATTCAAGGCCTTATATACCTCAATCAGATCACCGCGCAGGTGCCTAGTCTCCAGCCACTGCAATTTGCAGAACTTAAGCCTCTCTTGGTAAGAGGATCCCTTCATTCCCCTCACCAATCTTGTTGCCCTTCTCTGTACACGCTCAAGTAAATCTACATCCTTCCTAAAATGAGGCCTCCAGACCTGTACGCAGTACTCAAGCCGTGGCCTGACCATTGCCTTATACAGAGGGATAATCACCTCCTTTTCCCTGCTAACAAAATTCCTATATATCATTGACAAAACCCCATGACCTGCCCTGGCAGCCTGTCTGCATTGCTCAGAAAACTTCATATCTGCCTGCACAATTACTCCCAGGTCTTTTTCATTTTCTACCACCTTAAGTGTAGTACCACACAGTTGGTACGTTTCTCTGGGGTTACTTCTACCCATATGTAGTACTTTGCGTTTGTCAAGGTTAAACTTCAGTTGCCACTTCTTAGCCCATCTGCCCAAATTATCTAGATTCTGTTGCAGTAGCACACTGCCATTACTGTCATTAACAACCCTGCCAACCTTTGTATCATCTGCAAACTTCGACATTAAGCCTGATATACCTTCATCAATATCATTGATGAAGGTCAAAATGATTACTTGTAAACTCCTAATTAGGTGGTCATGCTAGAGTATAAGCAGAAATTTTTTTTCATAAGAAATGGAAATTTTAGTCTTACATATGATAACCTGCTTTTCCAACACTAATGCTGTTATACAATAATGTATTCTTCTATTGATGATTTTGTAATGGTAGAAGCTTAACTGGCAAAGAAGTGGCATTAGCAGAACTAGATTGATATGATATCAGAATAGTAAATGTCAGAGAAATTGGGAAGATGAATACAGGGAAATGGCAATTCAAAAAAAAATAATTATAACTTAATTTATTATGACAATGAGATACAGTCCAAGGAATTTGAAATAGTTCGAAAGAAAGCTTAATTGACTTTAGCATTATTTAGTGGAATTTTGGAGGTTGGGTAATGAAATTTCTGTGCATACATCCCACTCAAATTCAAAACAGAGATTAAATAGAAGAGTTATTGGATATGTTAGAAAGAGTAATAGAAACCAATGAAAAAAGGAAGAGTTAACAGTTTGAGATTGCAGAGTAGGAGAGAAAATTACAATTACATCTAAAGAGATATTTTAGGAAATTTTGAATAGGAAGGAAGCTTTTTCTGACAGAATCTGTTATTGGTTGATTCAAGTACTGCTCATCTCAGTTCCCCAAATTATTTGCTGTATGATTCCTTTCATCTCAAAGGTGGTACTTGTGCATATGTTCGTTCCGATATTCCCTGTCAGAGACTTGGTAATTTGGAATCTCCTCTTTTTGATCTTCTCTGGCTTAAAATCTTTCTACCTCATTCTGTGAAATTCATCTGTTGTCTCTACTGTTCTCCCAACTCCACTAATCGCTTGGAGCTCTTTGACATCCTCTCTTTGCAACTTGACTTTCTCCAGTTAAACTTTCCTAACAGTGAAGTAATTTTCCTTGGTGATTTTAAATGTTAACAACTCCAGCTGGCTTCCGTTTTCTAGTCACACCAACCCAGCTAGTTGAGATGCTGAGGCTTTTGCAATTACTAATGACCTCGCACAGATTGTTCATTTACCTACAAGAATACCGGACAATCCTAACCATACAGCCAACATGCTTGATCGTTTTCTCACAAACAACCCTTCTAAGTACACGGTTGAAGTGAGTGGTCCTTTAGGCACCTCAGATCACAACTTGGTGATTGTCTCTTCTCCAATGGAGCCTTTATCTCATGGCTATTCCCAACCTCCTGTTGTTTGGCATTACAAGAATGCAAAATGGGATGACCTGCGAGATTTCTTATTTTCCTTGGTCAGATTAGTGTTCCAAAACTTCTAATGTCAATGTTTGCTCAGATTGTGTCAGTGAAATTATTCTTGTAGGAATGGAATCCTATATCCCACACTCCACTTTAAAATCTCATCCTTCATCTAAACTTTGGTTTTCCAATAAATGTGCTAAGGCTGTTCAAGAGAAGAATGTTGCATATAATTGGCCTGTTTCCAATTCTTCAGTTTCATTTTCTGCCTACACCAAAGCTTGCAAAAATTGTAAAGCAGTTGTTAATCAGTCCAAACTAGTTTTTGAACAGGCTAAGAGTAGAAAACTTGCTTCTTGCCCTAATGGTAACCGAACATTCTGGTCTCTTGCCAAAGCTATTGGCCGCAACTTTTGCCCATCTCTGTTCCCACCTCTGTCAACAGATGGTTCTGTTGTCACTTCAGCCAAGGATAAAGCTGACTTGCTAGCATCCCATTTTTCTTCCAACTCATGTATTAATTATCTTGTAAAACACTTCCCACCATTCCCAACACGCTCCATTCAATGCCTCCTGTGGTCTTCCGTCAAAAGGATGTCAGAAGGAGAAGGATTTTGATAAATCTTGATGCTAAGAAAGCTCCAGATCCTGATGGTATTTCTTCACTTTTTTCAAAACCTGTGCTCCTGGACTTACTCCTGTTCTTTGCCACCTTTTTACTTTCTTATTCTAAAGGTGTTTTTCCTTCTGCGTGAAACTTTGCTCATATCCAGCCAGTTCCTAAAAAGGGTTAAAAAACTCTCCCATCCAATTATCATCCCATTGCAATTACTTCTACTCTCTCTAAAGTAATGGAGAAATCAATTAACCGCCAACTCTTAAACTACCTAGAAACCTTCTGTCTGATCAACAATTGCCAGTGTGGATTCTGTCATTGTCAATCCACTAGTTATTTTCTGGCTTATGTTACCCATTAGGTGCCTCCGTAGCCAGGTGGGAAGGAGCAGCAGTGCGTAGCACACGCTTCTTGATTAGACCGGAGTTCGAGCCCGTCACCACCAAATACGGAGGATGTTTACTGTAAACTGTTCTTTTTAAACTGTTCTTTTTAAAAATTAAAAAGAACAGTTTATTGGTTTTTTTTTTTTTTTTTTTTAAAGAACTGTTTAAATACATATATAGCAGAGCAAGTAAACCCTTCTGGGAAGCACAGAGGTGGTTTACATATTGAAAAAAAAAATAATACAATAGACCAAAGACTTGAAAATCATTCAGTTATACACAGCACAGATTACTAGACAAACTTTATTAACACACTTAAATATAGAAACCTTACTTATAAAGTAAGGTTTCTGTATTTAATATTCTTAATAAAAATTTATTTCTATATTTAAATTTATATGAATTGATTTGTAATATAAATTTATTTATATATTTAAATTTATAAAAATTTATTTCTATATTGAATATAAATGATATAGTTGGGGCTGAAATGACTTTAGATGAGGAATTCAAAATGTTTAAGAGAACTTCAATGGATGCTACAAAAGAAGTATCTAGAGAAGGTCTGCAAACACAGGAGTGTTTCTCAGGTGATTTTAACTTTCCATTGGTTAATTGGCATTCACACACTAGCTAGATTTTTCTAGATTTCTTGGATGACTGTTTTTTACAGTAGCATGTTAGAGAGGCAACAGGAGTGCAATATTTTTAATCTGATTATCAGCAGTGATTCTTCAAGCATTAAGAATTTGCAGATAAAAGAACTGCTAGGTGGCAGTGATCACAGTGTATTGAAGTCAGATTTATATAAAGATTTAACTACCAATAAGGGTAAAGGAAAGGGTTTTGCTTTCATAAAGGAGACTACACTGGTCTGACAGTTTTAAAATTCAGTATAGAGGACCAACTAATGATGTTACCAAAAACAATTTCAAAATGAGAAACATTCAGGGGAATAATCATAGATGCTATTAAGTTTTTAATACCAACTATGAAATACTATTCAAGGTTTAGACCTAAATGTCAGATAAACTACTGAGACACGTGGCAAAGAAGAAAAATTAATGGGATTCATATAAATTATCAGATGATACAGAGGCATATAAAAAGGAACCTGGGCATATAAAAAAGGACTCTGTATCACCTGATATAGGTGATATAGAGGCATATAGTAAAGGACCTGGGGTAATTATGCAGCCTGGTATAAAATTCTCTGAGCATTGTGCATAGACTGCAAGGAAAACTAATGGGGTTTTGTCAGTGATATACATGAATTTTGCTAGCACTGATGAGGTATTAAGTACTGCATACAGGTCTGGTGGTGTCATTTTAAGGATGTAGAGTTGCTGGAATGGGTACAGGGAAGGGCAGTGAGATTGGTAAGGGGAACAAAGGTGTGCTCTAGCCAAGAAAGACTATTTCTGCAAATTTTAGCATCTGAAGAGTAGGCAAATGGGTGAAATGGTGATCTGATTGAGGTGTTTAAGGCTGAATGGCTAGAGAAAACTGTACCGATGGGATTCTCAGACTATGTGCATGAGGAGCTTAAAGTCAAATTGAGGAAAGATGGTTACAGAATAGGCATGTAGAAGTTTGCCTTCAGATGGCGGTTGATTGTTGGAACAAGTTTCCATTTTTTGTTGTGGAAGTGGATAGTTTATATGAATTCCAGGAAGAGCTGGACAAACTATTGGGGAGGATGGATAGGTAAAATGGAATATATTTTTTTATTGGTTGATGCTGTATAAGCTTGCTTTCTTGCATCATATGTCGCTACTAATACTAATATTACTACTAGTGCTTCTTTGAGGCTTAAAGGTCTGAAGTGAATGGCTGAAACAGTTGTAGGAGGCAACAATATATTATGAACCATCTTTGCATGCCCATGAACATACCAGTGACTTTGAGGTCACTGCAGATGTTATTATGATGGGAGCTGAGTTCTGTACTGAATTGCTTCTAGTAGTGTTTTTAAATGCTGCTGTGAAGAGTCGATGAGTAGTGCTATTCAGATATGCATACTTGTGGAAATTCCCTAAAACACCGTTCATATTGTCAGTAGCAAAGCAGACTGTTTACTGCAAATAATTTGGTAAAAACTTGGTTTCTGTTTCAATAGTGAGACAATGTTACTCTTAACTAAATGTTTATACTTCAGTCTCGAGGTGAGAAGTTCGGCTTTATCTTTGGAGATGGCGCTGTATCTAATGAAGTTGTTTCAACTCATCATGGTAAACAGCTCCAGCTCCGATGTCTCTTCGTCAGGTGAATACACACATCAGCTGAACATCTTTGATCTTTACCAATCATATTGTCGCATTTCATTTCATCTTCTAAAGAATCTTGTTCATGCTATGGAGCCCTTGTGGTATAATCACCGTCCTCCCCACACCGGGTGGGAAAGACACCTGACACGTGAATCACCTGATTTCGAACTTGTCAATGATGAGAGGAATTTTGTATGGGCATTTTTCACAATGTGGTTGAGTTTGTCGGTCTCAGACGTGGTCAGCATGTTTTTCTCCTGGAAACTCGGGGTTTTTTCTGTATGTATCAAACAGAAAATCAACCACAGAATGTACAATTTACAGACGTTATATGCAGTTCAATATGGCCTTAGCTGCTGATGCGCCTAAAACCCTACAGCAGCCAACCAACTACTCTATTTAGACATTAAAACTGCAGAATGATTACTCCTATGGAAGGTAACCCATCTGGTTTTCCTTAATCTTAATGTGCCTTACTTCCCTCTCTTTTTAAATTTTTTTTTTTGTTAGCTCTTTTAAGGGTAGGATTTTGCAGAACCCAGCTTTCTTGGGGTTGAGATTTACACACACGGAAACCCTAGCCTTTAGCCTTGTGCTAGAGGGGATTTTGCTTGTGTGCAAGTTTGGGTTTTCTAGGTGTGGGATTGCTGGGATCCTCTGGTATTTCACACCACCAGCAGATGCAGGATTAATTTGATTTATTTTTTAATTTTATTATTATTTTTTTAAGAATCATTCCAAACTTTCTTTGGGCATTCAGTATGGGACAGTCAGGGTTCACCATGGTTCAAGCTTGGCTGTGGCCTACCTCGTGATGTAGATGAGCATAGTGTGCAATAGTGTTAGGGTCAGGCGCCACCTGTGGTTTCCCACATCTGCGACATATGTACACTGTGAAGAAATACAGTACTACTGTAGATGCCAGAAAAGTGTGTTGAATACGTAGTTTTGTGTTGGGTTCTGTTGTGTGTCCTGGCATTTGGCCGCAGGGCTCCTGGTGGAACCCCGCGCACACCAGCGGAGACCAAGTTAAAAAAAAAAAAATACCAATACAAATAAAATTAAAAAAATAATAATAAAATAAAATAAAATAAATAAAAAAAAAAATAATAATAAAAAAAAAAAAAAAAAACGATTAGATAGTGTGAGGTAGCACAGGGTGTACAGAAGAAGAGAGGGAATGAAAGTAAGAGTAAGGGGATATAGGCGAAGGCATCCCCAACCAATCAATGGACATTCAGTCAATCATACGAAGGGGAAGGAATGGGGTCGAAAGTGACTGTACAAGGGAGAACAGATAGGATCGCCATTTGGCGCCTCTGTCATTGACATTGGGTGGTGTCCAATCCAGGGGTTTAATTCAATCCAACGGTAGCTTTCAAACTCCAATCGTCAGATAGTTGTCCGTTTGATGGTGTTACAGTCAAGTTCATGACTGTCTAGTCTGGATGAAAGTCCATCATGGTCTCAAACCGCCTGTTGTCTTCCTTGGGACTGTTGTGGTGACGGCACAGGAACTGTAGATAAGGATTTCCTTCGGCTGAAGAGCTCTTGTGCGAAACGCGTAAAAGCTGTATATTCCTCCCTACTATCAAGCAGGTGTGTTTATTGGGCTTTGGGTATGTAGGTCAAGGGAGTGATTAAGGTGCAGCGGAGATCCTCATACGGGGGCAGTCGTACATAAGGTGCGACCAACTCTCAGTCCCACCACAGGTGCAAGTGTGATCATCGATGATTCCCAGGGCCGTCAGTTTGCCTTTTAATGATCCATGGCCAGTTAACAGGTATGTAGCATGAAGGCCAGGTGAAAACCAGGGGGAAAGCATGGGGAACACCCTGTTAATGTAAGGGAAGAACTTTCTAGTGATTTCGCCTTTTTTGGAAGTAGTCCATCTCGCTTGCCACGCCTGCTGCCGATGCGTGAGGAGACGCTTCTTTTCTGCTGTTCTGTCGTTTACGGGGTCTGTTGTGAAGTCGAGGATGGTCTTGGAATTTGCTTTGGAGAGGTGGAAGAATAGTCCACAGTGGACCACCTCCAGGTCCAGTGGCATGGCGCCTGCCAGGATTTGCAGAGCATGGGTACTGACAGTGCAGCAGGCACGGGTAGTAGCGAGCAGGATGTTTCTATGCAGAGAGTCGAGGATTCTTCTACCAATAACAGTGATTGCTTTCTGGTACCATATGCCTGCTGCGTACGTTATAATCGGGGTAAATATCACTTTATAGAATAAGGACAGAGTGTGCCTATTGAGTCCCCAGTCCCATCTGGAGACCCTGGTGACAAGGGCGGTGTAATTGCGTATCTTTCTTCTTAGGTATTTAAGATGTGGCTGGAAATTTAGTTTGCTGTCAAGGATAACTCCTAGATACTTAAGTTGAGTGGAGAATTTTATTGTTCTGTTGTCGATTTTTATCTGTGGCGGTCTGGCTTCATTGAGACTTCCTTTGAGAAGAATAGAATCTGTTTTGGTGGCAGAGATGGTGAGGTTATGGTGTTTAGCCCAGTCCTGTAGCTTCTGTAGTGCATTATTCGCCAAAGTCTCCAGTCGTGCCCTATAATCGCCGGTAACGGTGATAATAAGATCATCTGCTTAGACCTGAGAGGTGACCTCTCCCAAGTCCATGCCAAGGAATCCATCAAGGACAAGATTCCACAAGAATGGGCCCAGAACCGAGCCCTGTGGGCATCCTCTGTAGACCTGTCTGGTGATGTAGATGAGCACTGGGCAAGCTTTCCAGGTGATTGCTTTCCTGGTGGCTAACTGGCCAGAAACTGCTAAACAACACACAGAGATAAATACACATCGCACAAACATAACATTATATTTCCGGCCATTTTACGTTTTTTTTTTTTTTTTTTTTTTTTTTAACATTATTACAGGGTATCACGGTGGACTTGAACTAACGTTCTGGAGGCTCCCTGGATACGATACTATACAAGTTTACATGTTTTCACCTCATGATTTATGTACAAATTTCAGTTTATTATACTTTAGCATTAGCATTAGTATTAGCATTAATTGAGGCATTTGATGCAAGAAAGCAAGTTTTTATAGCATCAGCCAAAAAAAAAAAAATAAAAAATAAAAATAAAAAAACCTTCCCATTTCATCCATCCGGTCACTCCAAATGGGTGAAATGTTTCTTTTTTTTTTTTTTACGATTTTATTTATTGGATTAGCTAAAAAAAATGCATAAATTTTCGTATTAGGATAGATTTAAACATTTAAAAAATAAGTACTGTAGTATGTCTACATTTTACATTCACGTGTATATATAACTGTTTGTCAACAAATAGAAGTCTCTTGTAAGCTTTAAAACCTAGTTGGTATTTTTATTTCGATACTAGGCAAGTTCTAGTGGTAGTGGCATTGTTTTTTAAACATCTTCCTTGGGAATTATGCCTGTGTACATATAATATCCCCTCCCCAAGCCGAATGCATTATTATTATGCAATTACTGTATGAACCAGACATCCTCTCAAACGAACCCTTTGTTTCTCCTGCTTGTAACTCTCTCAGTCGCATTGGGGATTATCATAGGTTGATTGTTTCATTGTACTGCCGTAGTTCATAAAGCAAACCACTATAGTAACTGATGATGGAAAAACTGCATTGGTGCAATTTTGTTAATGGATGTAACAGAATCATCCTGAAGGAAGGCAGGCACAGTTCGTGTTGTTTATGCTCATGTGAAGTTTATAGCTTTTAAAAGACTGAACATTGTTTTATTTTTTCCGTCTTTATCTACTAAATGAAACTGACTTTTGTAAAACAAAATCCGGTTTAAAAAAGACATATTTATTGTTATTTTAAAATTCCTATGAGTGTGATCTATGGCAGTAACTAGCAATTCAAACAATTTTAGCAATTTATGAGCTATGGTGGCTGCTAAAATCAACGGTCTCTGCATGGAAAAATACCGTTCCCATTATACCTGGCATAATTTACATCATGATAAGGAAATATCCATTATTGCAATGGATACAGGGCATACCAGTGCCCGATTAAGGTACAGGCTAGCAAGGCTCTTACCCGGGCGCCAAAAACAGAAGAACAACGAGGGAAAAAAAAAAAAAAAAAAAAAAATATATATATATCCTTAGTAAAGGGACGCCAAAAAAAAAAAAAAAAAAAATCTTTCTGCCCGAGCCGCGGAAATGCTTTGGTCCGGCGCCGGCGAATACACAATGGAAATGGGAGCAACAAATGTTTACTGAAAAAAATAATGGACACAGGGTGAATAAACACTCATTAGATAAACGATAGATACCGTACTGATAAAAGCTTTTTTTTTGGACGATCAATGGATATAAGTCGCTGGAAGCATTGTGATAAAAAAGAACAGAGAGGGGGAGGCTCGTTTGTGATTCTCACAGGAATTTGTTTTTGGGTATAAAAGGGGGATGAGTGTACGCGAAGCTGGTTGGTTGGTTGTTGAAGGGCACATCAGCAACATAGGCCATTTTTCACCACATCTTAAATTCTGTAAATTGCGTGTGTCCTGTGACTGTTTTGCTGTTTGCTAGTCGAAAAACTCGAGTTTCCGGGAGATGAACCATGCTACCTCGCCTCAGACCGATTAATTCAGCCACGTTGTGAAAAAAGGCCCATAAAAATTCTTCACGTCATCGACGGGATTCGAACTCTGGTCTTTTCCACCCTGTATGCGGAGGATGATGATTATACCAACTGCGCTATCTACGACGGCAGAAGAATGCGAAGCACACGAATCTCAAAGGTAACTGGGGGAGAGCTAAACATTTGTTTTACTATAAGAACATAATTGCAAGAAAAGGTAATAGTACAAAACCAACCAAAGTTTTGTACACTCTTCATGCATTGTAGCGTCGTTGCAATGTATGATGACAGTTCGTTGGGTGGATATAAGTATATTGGGAGCAAATACCATCAGAAGTATATGACGGTGTGCATTGCATACAGGTTTGCATATAATCCTAAAAAAACTGATGGGAAATGTTGAACTAGGGTCACTGTTAAACCAATAAAAAAACAAAAAAACTAGTTAAATTCCATTCATTCAGCACAACAGTAAATTATATTAAATTAAAGGATTTAAAACCTCGCTATATAATAATAATAGTCTTGTCTTCCTTCACGGATTAGGTGATCTGCCTGTTTCGATCTCAAAGAGGCGTGCTCATCTTTTCTTCGGTCTTCCTCTGTCTCTTTTTCCTTTTGCTCTATATGTGTAAGCTAAATAATAATAATAATAATAATAATAATAATATAATATACAACAATATATTATATATTGTTGATTACGTGCTTATTGTGGTATTTTAAACCTGTTTTATCACAGTATCTGTTCTGATACTCTGCTTTTGATTAGAGCAGATTAAAAAAAAAAAAAACAAGAACCACAATAAGTGTATCCAGTAAAAAAAGAACCAAAACAACAGACAAAAATACAGCAAATAGCAATTAAAGACTTCCTACACTTCAGAACCTGCAATTCCATTTGATTTCGTAGAAGCGGGTTTCGTAGAAGTAATAATGATTCGTCTAATTCTTCCTTGAAGAATTAGACGAATCATTAGAGAGGGTGAACAAGTGTTATATTAGAGCAACCCCAAAAGGGTATTCATCTGCCCATATGAATGAATTATGTCCATAAATTGTGTGTGCCCCGGTGTTTATTTGCTTGTTTTACTGCTCTAAAAACCCGAGTTTTTGGGAGAAAACCTTTCTATCCTCTCCTGAGAACGACTAACTCAGCAACGGAGTGAAAAAGCCCATAAAGGTCCTCGCTTCAATTGACGGGGTTGGAACTAGAGCCTTTTCCATCCAGTGTGAGAAGGATGGTGATTATAACTACTGTGCTACCAGCCGCGCGGACAGAGAGGATGGACAGATGAGCTGGCGTTACTAATTCTAATACATTTCTGGAATTTCCTTGTTGAATCCTGAAATGTTAGTATACATGCATAGTATGCAGATATTACAAAAGAATCCAATAATGAGGCGTTAGAAGAAATGAGACAGGGATACACTTCTCTCTTGAATCATAAATATTCTCTTAGTGGCATGGTGCGCCGGTATATCTAAAACTGGAAATCGGCGAAATAAATGAGCACTTAAATCTGCGTGGAGTGTAACCTGCCTTTAATTTCTTAAAGAATTACTGATTATTCTCAGACGGTTCGTGGTATTTCCTTCACCACTTCTTCAGTAACTGTAAAGACAGCAAAACTTGACTGTTTTGCTGTCTTTACAATACTTTACTGTTAAAAAGGCGCGTAAATAAAATTATAATAAATAATAATAAAACTTCTGTACCAGGTACATAATGTGTCCTGTCGCTAGCATATTTAAGTGTTTTACATTTAAGGGTCATGGGCAGTCGTTAAAAGCTTTTTAATTTTCAGTTATTAATAAAATTCATGGATTCAATAATATAACAGTGTTTTATTTTATTAATAATAATTACATATCGGTTACTGAAAGTATTGGCCTGTGATCACTAAAGAAGGATATGTAATATTTACATTGAAGAGATTTTAGTTCACGACTAAATACACCATCTATAATTGTTCCATTACGAGTAGTATTTATCGAAGGATCTGATGACATGTCCAAGTTGAAGAATGTTTTCATGAACGTGCAGAACTCTTTTCCAGCCTCAGAGTTTAATTGTAAAGAAAAAAAAATTACATTCAATCTGAAAAGACTAGGTGACTTGAAACCAGATGCGTTTTCGAATTAACGCTTTTCCCAGTTTCCGAAAGGTTTTTTTTTTGTATCTTAAAACCTTAATATTTCTGTTTCTAAATTCATTAGCTTTCCAACGATATGCTATACATCCACATTATTCCATTTATTACTTGAAAAAATTTCCTTGATCATATGTTCATATTTCCACTGTCCTGGAAAAAACTACTGCAATTTTCAGAAGTTTGAAAGTTTTACCTCTATTATAGAGTTAAGATGAAGCTCCGTGCAAAATTTCATTAAATTTGGTCTAGTAGAAGACAAATTATTGTTGCCATCATGCGAGTGTGATGCTACAATACAAGTTACAATAATTCGCTTTTGGCGGAAGCTGAAGATAACGTCACTTCTGTAACGCTTTTCGCATGACGGGTTTTCGTTACAAAATTTTTGGAATAACGCCAGTAAAAACGTTTTTAACGTCAATAAGTACACTCTGGCCGTTGTTTAACGAACTTCTTTATATCAGATTTTTCTGTTTAGCAAAATTTTTTTGAATTCCCCTTAGTAATTACATTTAAAATAGTGTCCGTAGAACAAAGAAAATTTTCCATATGAGATTAGGAGGTTAATGGATTACGAGCGACTTAATTGAGTAAGCATTGTTCGCCCCTCTGGCTTTCAAGAAATTTAGGCAATAGTGCTGTTTCTGAGCACAATGGTAATCTCTTTCAGCTAAATAGATTACCATCTGCAACTTAGTGGTACCCGTAAAACCTATCCAACTACCTGTCCCACATTTGATTGGATACTATGATGTGGTTACAAAGGATGCAAAAAATAATTTTGATATCATATGCTTGGATTTCAGGAAAGCTTTTGATACTGTTGCACATGAAAGACTGCTGTACAAATTGGAGCAGTATTGTATTAAGGGCAAGTTGCTACAATGGATAAAAGGATGGTTGAGTGGGAAAAGACAGAGAGTGGTAATCAATGGACACTGCTCTTTGTGGACTAATGTTATTAGTGGAGTTCCCAGGGTTCGTTGTTAGGCCTCTTGTTGTTTTGTATATTTATCAATGATATTGATGAAGGTATATCATGCTTAATGTCCAAATACGCAGATAATACAAAGGTTGGCAGGGTTGTTAATGACAGTAATCGCAGTGTGCTATTGCAACAAGATCTAGATAAGTTTCGCAGTGTGCTATTGCAACAGGATCTAGATAAGTTGGGCAAATGGGCTGAGAAGTGGCAATTGAAGTTTAACATTGACAAATGCAAAGTACTGCTTATGGGTAGAAGTAACCCCAGAGAAACGTACCAACTGTGTGTATTACACTTAGGGTGGTAGAAAATGGAAAGGACCTGGAGGTAATTGTGAAGGCAGATATGAAGTTTTCTGAGCAGTGCAGACGGTCTGCAAGAGTAGCTCATGGTGTCTTGTCAATGATATACAGGAATTTTTCTAGCAGGGATAAGGAGGTGATTGTCCGTTTGTATAAGGCAATGGTCAGGCCAAACCTTGAGTACTGTGTACATGTCTGGAGGCCTCATTTTAGGAAGGATGTAGAATTGCTTGAACGAGTACAAAGAAAGGCAGCAAGATCAGTGAGGGGAACAAAGGGGTGCTCTTACCAAGAAAGGCTTAAGTTCTGGAAATTGCAGCGCCTGGAGACTAGGCACCTGCGAGGTGATCTGATTGAAGTGTATAAGTAATTGAATGGACTGAATAGGCTCAATTCTGATGGGTAGAAGTAACCCAATTCGTTCTCTTGTTCAGATTACGAACCTGAGGGGGCATAAATTCAAATTGAGAAAAGACAGTTGTACAATAGATGTACAGAAATTTCCCTTTAGTCAGCGGGTAGTTGTTTGCTGGAACAAACTTCTATCTGTTATTGTGGAAGTTGATAGCTTAAATAAATTCAAGGAGGAACTGGACAAACGTTTAGAGGGAATGGATGTGGATGTGCAAAATGGGTTTTCTTTTTTTTTTTTTTTTTTTTGGCTGATTCTACATAAGCTTGCTTTCTTGCATCACGTGCCTCTACTATTCTTATTACATACCGAGAAGTCGAGCTGGTCAACTACTCTATATGTATCCATAGCAGTTGGCAAATCAAGGGTATTCCACATTCGTACAATAGGCTCTGGTCAACCTTCTACTGTAAGCACCCTGTTAGAGATTTAGGAGAAAGTGGTTTTCCTTTACCCCAACAAGGGGTCATCTGTTGTTTCGCTGAAGTCGTTTTGTACTTACTATATAAACAGATAATCGTGAATAGTGATTTATAATTCAAATAAAACAAATAAAGACGAATTAATTTTAGACATGCCACCAAAGAAAAGAAGCCTGCATAAAGAGGAAATTAAGAAAAAAAAAAAAATTCCGCTTATTTACAAAACTGGCTTAAATTTGAATTTTATTATTATTATTTTGAATCATCCACACTTTGCCGTAAATTTTCCCTGTTTCTGTTGTCATAGTCACAGTAATTGAATATCCTTCAGAGTTTCTCCGACATTTCGTACAGTTTCAAAATAATAATAATAAAATTCAAATTTAAGCCAGTTTTGTAAATAAGCGGAATGTTTTTTTTTTTTTTTCTTAATTTCCTCTTTATGCAGGCTTCTTTTCTTTGGTGGCATGTCTAAAATTAATTCGTCTTTATTTGTTTTATTTGAATTATAAATCACTATTCACGATTATCTGTTTATATAGTAAGTACAAAACCACTATACACACATGATTTATAACTTCAAACTTATTCAGTATCGCAGAACGTACGCAGTGCGTGAATTGCGAACTGTTGTGCATTCGAGCATGTGCCGATGTAATGGTCGCCTGATTGGTCCTTAAAAGTTGCGTTCTGGACAGAAAATAGATCTGTGCTGCTATGCAGTATGTACTCAGATTTAAGTATGCATGCATGTGGACATGTGTTGTCTTATGTACGGCTGCACCTAAACGTTAGTTCAACGCCATGGTACACTGTGATAAGTACAGAGCTCTGTGAAATGGCCAGATACAAGTATGGTGCTATGTCTGCGAAGTGTGTGTCTTGTTTTGTTGTATCTGGCCACTTATCTACTAGGGAGCAGCGATCACTAGGATGGCTGCTCCCTAATACCCATCCACGCCACGAGGAGGCGGGCCACAACAATATGCGTACTGTCAAACGAAAGTGACAAGGTAAGAATCCCGCATCCACTGTAGGAAAAATCAATTCCAGATGTCCCGTACCACTGGGAGCCCAACCTGGTGGTACCAGCAGATAAATAACAAAAAAAATATAAAATAATAATAATAAATAAATAAAATAATAATAATAATAATAATAAATAAAATAAAATAATAATAATAATTATAAAATAATAAATTAATTAAAAAATAAAAATAATAATAAAATGAAAATAAATAAAATAATAATAATAATAATAATAAATAAAATAAAATAATAATAATAATTATAAAATAATAAATTAATTAAAAAAATAAAAATAATAATAAAATGAAAATAAATAATAATAATAAAATAAAAAAAATAATAATAAATAAAATAAAATAAAATAAAAATTCTCAAAAAAAAGTGTTTATAGGCAAAAAAAAAAAATAAATAAAATAAAATAATAATAATAAAATAAAAAATAAATTAAAACCGCCAAGAATAATGAATTGAGCAGTGGTCATGTAGCTTTGTGATGGGGTGGCAACCAGCACTAATCGAGTCGTTAGAGAAATCAGTAGTTAAAGTCTGGTTCCCCTTGTTTCATAATAAAATTTCAGGTAGACTTGGCCAGGGTGACACATGACAGAACAGAAGACTCAGTGGAACTGATGCCAGGAAGAGAGGAAAAACATATACAGCCAATGATGGTAGATGAAATCACAATTCAGTTATAAGGCAGATATCCTGATAGTAGGGAAGCCGGTTAGCTGGAGCCGTCTGTTAAAAATTTATTTTGCAAATTCTTGGAAGATTTCAACAGTTTCCTTATTTGTAATTAAATCGTGTTCATTTCCAGGAGCAAAGTGATGAGATGTAGTTGAGATCTGTTGCCGAAGATCTTGGTAAATTGGACAAGAGTAAATTACGTGTTGCCAGTCCTCGAAGCCACCGCATAAGCAAGAATCTGTAGTGGTCAGATTAAACTGTAAGAGCTTCGCATTCAATGATCCATGACCTGTTATTAAGCATGATGTACAGAGACTGGGGAAGAACCATTTTTGCACAGTATTGGAAGAGGTAAATGAGATGTCAGATATAAATGACTTGGTTACAATACCTTTAGTAGACAAGGACCACCTGTTGCCAACAGTTGCTGAGAAGATTCCAGCATTTCTCTTTTTCTTTCTTTGGATCAGCAGTTGGATCGACAGTAATAATAAGGAGGGTAACAGGTATTCCTTTCCTAATATAATAGCAGAGACCTTTATAAATAACATGCAGGTCAGCGGGTAAAGTGCCTACAATGGCTTGTAGGGCCGGTGTGGAGATTGTACGACATGTTCGAAGCAGCGCCAAAAGAAAAGACCTTTGTATAGTATCCAGTTGAGATTTTACGGTAAGAAGGCTGGCTCTTTGAAACCAAATACAGGAGGCATATGATAGAACTGGGATAAATACGGTATGATACAAGATACGGAGAGTATTGTTTTTTAGTCCCCATTCTTTCCTAGAAATTCTGAAGAGCATTGATGTAAAGTTCTTAATATTTTTAGAGAGATGCTGTAAGTGTGATGAGAAGGCCAGACGGTCATCTAGGAGGACACCAAGGTGTTTGTGTGTGTGTGGAGACTAGAGGAAGTGAATTTCCTTGATATTTTATTACTGGAGGCCTACCATAATTTAGTCTTCCCATAAAGATCATCATTTTTGTTTTTCTCATTGAAACGGCGGGCTTCTTTTGAGTGGCCCAGTCGGATAGTCTGGAGAGAATATTATTTGCAGAAGTTTCTAGATCCCTTCTGAAATTTCCGTGGACAAGAATGGATAAGTCATCGGCGTAAGCTATTGTATTTATATTAGTCAGGTCATCATTGAGGAGAAGCCAATCATTTAGGACTAAGTTCCACACCAGAGGTCCAAGAATAGACCCTTGGGGGCAGCCACGAGTAATATGTCTGGATATAGACTGGTGTTTAGTTTGTATTAAGACAGAGCAATTACTAAAATAGTCTTTTATAAGAAGGTATAATAACAGAGGGCAATTTGCAACTCTAAGACAACGAAAGACACTCCCTCACCATAGTGTATCGAAAGCACCTTCAAAGTCTATAAATAAAATTAGAGTATATTTAAATGTGGATTCATCTATGAGCTTTTTCATTTGAAACAATGCATCTTAAAGATGCATGCAGGCTTGAATCGCCCTCTGAAAACATTTGGCAAAAATAAATTTTCACTCCGCCCTCTGCTCTCATCCTGATGCGACATCTAGGGGCGCCATTTCGTCAGCTAGCCTCGGGTGTCGAAATAACTTGACACGGAACTGATGTGGCCTGTCAATGGCGCCCTTCTGATACCAGCGCCCTTGGCACCTGTCCCAATGCCAAGGCGTTCCTACGCTACTGCAGGAAACCCATGAATTCTGTCCTTTCAGTGTATATTGGCTATAAAAACGGTCTGACTTTTGAATCTGTGAGTTATACTGAGAGATAATATACGTACTATAGGTTCATATATCTGGATCATACAGTAGATTAAAAAGTTACACAGGTTACAACGATTATTAGTGTGGATTATTGTGTCAATAATCCACAGTAATAATGAATCGAGAGAGCACAGGCCTCTTTAATCATAATCATAGGTTAAAACGATATTTGGTGAGATGAGAGGTGGCTATTCTTCATTCTGACAGTTTTCATATTTTAAGTAGATTCGGATGATTTGGATCAGCTTAAAATTAATATATAATTTTTGAAAGTAAGCCTTTTGTTCATTTGTTTAAAGGCATGCCATGTGTTGATTAATATGTAGTTGTGCGCGTATTCTTACATTCCCATTTTTATTTATCTGGTAATATTCTCATAAACTGTTTATATGGCAAGAATTTTATATATTCAATTAAACAGCTTAAACTGCTGACATCGTGCTAGTGTAAATTCTGAATACAGTTCAAATCATAACTTTTATATCACTGGGTGGAAAAATCCGAATTTATGGCTAGGATGTTTCAATTCTTAAATTCACAATTTGCAATTTGTTCGTGCAGGTTCCTGGTCATATAGAAAAATTTAAACAAATGAGTAATAATAAAGTTTTTATACCATATTGACGTCTGTATATTATAAAATTATTTTACCCACACCTCTCCCTTTGTAATGAATGGTGCGAATGGAATGTATGCAGATTTAAAGATTTAAAAGTGTGCAGGTATAACAAACAGAATAAATCGCGGAAAGACGATTTTGGTATTTTTAAGAGGCTTAATGGCCGGATGCCATATCAGAATTTCTCCTTGGCACTGACGCCATATGACACTTTTACATTTGAACATTGCAAAGTAAACGGTAGTCAATGGAGTGAAAACATGGAAGGACGAGGGTGTTGTAGGTGTATGAAAACAGTCAGGCAGCCTGAAAAAAAAATAAATAAAATAAAACTGAGAGATAGGAATCGCCGAACCTTTAAAAAAAAAAACAAAAAAACAGCGAAGTCGAGACGAGCGACTTTCAATGGAAGCGTTATGGTGGAGCTCCAGTTATTCACAGAATCTTCGTAAGTGCGTACACGGTTTTCGTGTAGGGATTTATATGCACAATGTGGATTTTCGTGGCATAGCTGTTGCTTCCAAGTCCCACAGCACACCAAACAGCAGTAATTATTTGCAGGGGGTGTCTAGCCCATTGTTCTTAGATCACGGAACCAGTTGCCGCATTGGACTTATTTCTAATGCAACGACTAGTCTCATTAAACAGTCTTCAAAGCAGACGATCGAATGTATGGGTGAGTATAGAATGCCTAGGGAAATCATATGCCGCAGTATATTGTGTCCACAATGAAGTTCAAAGAAAGATGAGACAGTATATGGCTCCCTCCCGTGATTCTGACTTTGATCGGTGATTATAATAGCAAAACCTACCAATGTTTAGTCTCATTGGCATTTTGAACAATTCGTGGCACACTCTGGCAGTTCTATGTAAATGGAACTCCATGTTCTAGCATGATAATACTCCATCCCACATAGAGTGCAGTATAAAAATTTGGCATCGGGCAACGAAATCCATTAACATTTATATATTTTTAATTTAACTTAATTTAATTTATAATATATTAAGAGCGTCAGTGAGTGTGTTTGAGTTTTATTTCCTAATAAAAATTATTAATATTTCCTAGCGCACTAGGTTTTCTTTTGCGAGATATTTAAAATCTGGGACGTTCAAAAGGGACAACTTGTATATGGACCTTATGTAGGTACAATCGGAAACAACTTCATATTGAAGGATGATAATACTATCAAACCACATTGTATCCGACTGATTGTCAATTGCTTTGGAAATTCGTATGGTGTAGCCAGTGCGATCTCCGACCTCAATCCTATGGAGTATGGTTGGGATAATTTTGGAAGGTCTTTTGTCAACCCGTCACCACCTCCGCAATCTCTTTAGGAGCTTAGAATTACTCTAGGGGACTACTGGGCGTCATTTCCACCTGAGATTCTTGACTTGAACATCTGGGAGACCGTGGACTGGAAAATCCCAGGACGAGCCCTATGATGTCCTCCAGTGCTCTGCTGAGACATGCGAAGCTCTCTACCTTCAAGAGGAACTTTCCTAACATTATCATCAATGCATTGAATTCTTCCGATATTGACATTGATTTATGGTGCAGGGAGACAGAGAAATAAGCATAAATCACTAAAGCTTGCAACATTCCTATAAATATCAGTGCAATTAATCTTGGCTGTTCAGCAAGATATTATCACGGTATTATGTTAGATATGGATTAGTTCATAATGTATTAACTTTAATTCAAGTATGTTATTTTATTGTGCTCAGGGCAATGTTGTATTAGGATGGTATGGGTGTTATTTTATTTCGGGTAACCAGAAGACTATTAGATTCTTCTGGTTGTCTGTAATGAGACTGTGACCTATAAAATACTTTTGTTGTAAACAAAGAATTTTATTATTATTACAGACTCATGAACAGTATGCAGCCACGCTGCACATCCTGAATTGCAGTTGGGTGTGTGTGGGGGGGGGGGGAGGTCATACGTACCGAACAGTAACTGATATTCTAGACATACTTCACTCTTGACCAGTATGTTGTTCTCAATGACTGGACAATGTGTATTCATTGTGGATCTTTAATTCATACATTCAGTTGTCATTCTACCAATCTATTGTACTCATTAATGATCATCTACTTGCGAAGTTGCTGTTCAATATTTCCACTTGTTCTGCGATATCTCCGTTTTGTGATTATTTCTTAAGTTATGGAACAAGATCTACTCATCAGAACATTCTTGAAGTTAGCACAATGCTTATTCGCTGTTCTTCTGCAACATATGGAAAAGGCTTCGGTTCAAATACCATGTGAACAGAAGGAATTTTTATGGCCTTTTATTATACCATAGCTGAACTAATCAACTAATAGCTGAACAAAACAGGCAAAACACCACAGAATAAGCGCAGTTTTACAAACGCTGACATCTCTCAATGCCTTAGCTCTCTCAATGCTTAATTAAGAAAATAAACACACACATTCGATGGGATTTAGTTCTGGAGACTTTGGGGACCACCCTATTCGGAAATTATCCTTACCCTGAAGAAAATTCTTCCCCATTTACCCTCTGTGGAACGGGAATAACAGCCACAGTTCCTCCTTCGAAGCTAAAATATATATGTTGAACTTCATACCTTCTTTCCCAGATCATCAGACCTTCCGCTACGTACTGATCTGTAAGCATCCGGTTACAGGTTCCGTTGAGGAAAGAAAATATAAAATAAATTTTATGCAATAAAAAAAAAATTTCATGTGTAATTATCTGCGTGCTCAAACCTAATCCAGCAGGTAGAATTTTCTTACAACATCGCTTCACTTTCTTTTGACCTAGTATAGGTGTAACTTGTCAAGGTCAGTGACACGATATGTTAATCCTTTGGACAAAAATTAAAAGGAATGCAACTGGCTATAATTAAACTCTCTTGCGATAATTCATCCCAGTAAACGGAGATTAAATATACCTAGAAGTTTTGATCCGGAAAAGTCTCAGAAAGTCTGAGCAAAAGAAATTGGAAATCGCCCTTTATGTGTGGGTTGGTTTTTGAAAGATCAGATGTTTTGGGTTTGCCTGGTACGTTCCATTTATGGCGATTGGCGATCGCCGTTACCGAAAAGGTTGCCATTGATAATACAATCGGAGGGAATTATTAATTGTTAGTGGAAACAGATCATATACGGTGGGAAAAGTTGACCTGGATCCAATTCGGTCTAACCGACAGGAATTGCATTCATCCTACAGAGAAGTGGAATGATTAGCATGTCGAAGATGGTTCTCGCAAGGAGGTAAAGTTGGAGGCGTGATAGACAATAAAGGGAAATGTAAGTGTGTTTTCATTTATGTATACTACTGCTGACCAATGTCTTGCAGTTTTACCTGAAGTCGAGAAGGAAGCCTTGAGCACAGTTCTTCTGGCTACAGAATTTTATAAAACGTTTTTCTCTTAATTTATCTTGACTGTACGAGAATTAGAATTGGTTTTCAGTATGTTCCTGGATAGCTGTAGTATACTGGTGGCCGAATGTAAATTAGCGTGTAATACTAAGATCGAATTGAACAATCTAGCCGTTGTCGGATATTTAAGAATGAGGATTAATGTATTCAGTAATCGTCATTTCTCTCTAGGGATTAGAAATGTATAAGTATCTAAGAGTTAGTAGAGTGTCAATAACTGTTAGAAACTAGATAGGAAGAACTTGGGAAATATCCTCTACTACTAGACCAATTATAGAACTTGGAATTTATTGTTAATAAGGAGACTTCTACTTAGAAATCGTATTAGAAATCGTTCTACTTTATTAGGGAAGTGAAATATGAGTGTGAATAAATGATTTATGAATAAAGCGCTTTTATGTACTTAGCCCAATGTACGCATATTTCACAATAACTTAATATTCTGCATGTATAAGATCATTAGTGAGTTTTAATAAGTATAATGATATAAAGCTTGAATTGTTATTTTACATGTAGTTTATTGTTTCACTGATGTTGTTTTCTTACCGGTAAAAACCCCGATTGAAGGTTTCTTCTGATACGCGGTCAGAGATTTCTCTTATTTTAGTTATACACCATTTATAGGTCAGTCAACGTTTTAAGGGTTTTAGTTTTCACGTGGTAAACTAACTGACCTTAACCATATAAATATGGATAAACTGGCGAACTCTTACAGATCCTTTTCTCTTATTGTATTACTGCCGTCTCCCTTTTATCTCTCTCTCTCTCTCTCTCTCTCAAAAGTTAAAAAACAACTCACTTATGAATTAGGAAAATTATAACTGCTCTGAGATATAAAGACGAAATCCTTGAATTCTCGTGTCAGACTTTAAAGGAGTGCAACAAAATCCTAGTTCTTTTTAATGGAATATTCCCTCCACAGAAGGAAACTAGTGGAGACTTTTCATTAGAGTAAGGACATTTCCCGAATGGAGTTGTTCAAAACGTTTCCAGACCTGAATTGTATTGGGTATATACACAGTCCTCCCATTAATATCCGGACACCCGCCTTTAAACAAAAAAAAGAGCTTATATGGTGTCATTTAATATTTTGTGCTAAAACCTTTTGCTTTTGCTTTTATGACCGCCTTCAATCTTCGTGGCATACTCTCAACAAGCTTTTTATAAATGTCAGATGATATGTTCCTCCACTCGGCCTTTAACGCAGCCACCAGTTCAGCCTTGTTCTTTGGGCGATCTCGACGTGCATGTTCCTGATGATCCAATATATTCCAAAGATGCTCGATAGGGTTCAGATCACTCTGGGCTGGTCAATCGAACTTTTCCACACCCACGTCCTCAAACCACTCTGTTACGACCCGAGCAGTATGGCATGGCGCGTTGTCTTGCTAATACAGGTATAGACCTTCCCTGAAGTATTGCCATAATGTTGGAAGTGCATAATTGTCCAGGCTGTCCTGGTATTGCACAGCATTCATGGTTTTGTCGATCACGACTAATGGCCCCAAGCCAAACCACGAAAGGAGCTCCAAACAATGACACTGCCTCCACCAAACTTCATTGTTGGGAGGATACAATCAGGAAGGAACTGTTCCCCTGGAATTCGCCACACCCAGGAACGGATATCAGCCTGGTAGAGTGCGAACCTCGACTCATTTGACTGCTCTACAGTTCAGGATTCGCGCTCGTTACACCATGTTAATCGGCGTCTAGAATTTGTTGAGGTTATTCTGTTGAACATGTCATCTTGCATGCCCACTTTTGGAATTGTCTGTTCGAAGCCCAGCGTCCATATTTATAGCCAGTTCTGTGACGTGTTGCATCCATAGGAGCCGTTTCCCCATGCATGGAGAGGTGTCCGGATATTAATGGCAGGGCAGTGTATATGGGCACCTTGGGAAAACAGGTCTTGGGTATTCGACCATCTAACCGTATGTTGTATTAGTTCTATACTAGTTACACATTAGTTAAAGTACGTTATCTACCATAAGCTTGTAGGTTATAATTCGTTTAGGTCTAAAAGAGGCCTAATATATAATAATAAGAAAAAAACTATTAGGATAAGAAACACTATTTACACCGAAACAACCCCATACCACGCAGTAATTGACACCTCCCACAACCACCTTAGGCAGAGAGTAGTACGCTTGCATTGCTTGGGAGTCTTTTCGCTTTCTGTTTTCTTTTATTTTATTTTGGTACTTTTTACTTGTTTCGTGATAAATAGAGCTTCTTTTCATAAAAGAAATTTGAATGTCTGTTCAAATAAATTGTAAGGTAATCTCGCTTGACCTAGAAAGTTCAAATGTTGCGCGATAGTGGTGAGATTAGAGGCCATCCCATAAACATTAACATGGTTCCGAGCAACCAGCTTCACGAGAATTACATCCTCATAAAATATATTCCATTTAGAAGTTAACAAAATATTTGGAGTTTTTCGTAAAAGAGAAATTAAAGCATTTCTCTGAGATTAAACGTGGAGAAAAACTATAGAAATACATTTTTAATACAAATACAGAAGTCTTGTTTGGAGCAATAACCAAAGATTTAAACAAGATTTCTTTGAGATTAGGTGACGGTTGATCGCTAGGCAGGATGAGAGATAGTGGAAATTATTTCTTAGATTTTATTATAAGTATTAATGATTATTAACTTGCTTTCATGAAAAGCTCATTGTTTAAACTACAATACAACATTGGGCATATACAAAAAAAACTACTTCTACACTACATTGTAATTTAATATAGAAGGCATCATTAGCTTCTAAAATTATAAATCATTTGTAAAAAAAATCTCTTCAAAGAGCATTATATGATTCATATCAGAAACTCTACATAAACCAACCGTACTGTATTTTAAAGTTTTTAGCACTTCATGTACAGTACTTACAAATAACGTTATAGCAAACCTGATATAAAAATTCGATACAAGATCTATAAATTAGAATAAGAACCTCACACACTAGTAGTCTTATGCAGAGGAATTTTGTTGACACACGCTTTCCGGGCCTCTTCCGTTTTTTGAATCCATAAACCCATGTGACGTGCAGAGAGATATTTCGATTCTAACAGGGTCAGCTGGCGGGCTCTAGCAAGGATTTGTTTCAACGCCTTTTCTTCTTCCCACTGGCGTCGCTGTCTCAGTATGTACTTGACCATCAACACAGCAATACTCATTGAGTAGAACAGTAAAACCACCACGATGTAAATTACAGCTTGCCGTTGATTCTCATCGTCTGCCAAATCGGCAGTCTGTTGGGAAACGGTGCGTTCTCGGCGTCGCTGGCTGACGACGCTTGCCAAAGATGTCAGATTTAAAACACAGCCGTGAAGAGAAACGGCGGGAGGATGTTCGTTGCCTCCTGTTGTGTCTCCTGCCATGAATTTGCACTTCCAGCGTCTTGCTTTGTACGTCACCTCACGCGCTGTCGGTAGTCTCCTTTTCCCTCCACTCTTACACCACGCGTTGAAGCACGTGCGTGGCATTTGACATTCTTGTTTTCTGGTTAGAAGGGAATTTCGCGAGTTGTTCTAATCTGACCGACAGCATCGATACATTTTGTCGTGTGCAGATGCCGCTAGAGTAACATGTGTTGCACGAGCATGGAGAGGGACTGCACATGCATTATTAAGAACTCTCTGTTTATGGTGCGTGCGATGTGTAGCGTTTCGGTGCATTTATTTTCGACTACTCCAGGTGAAGCGTACTTTGATAAGCGAAAAACTCTTAATTGGATTTGTAGGCTTTTATCCGATGTAATGTTTTATTTACTGCGTAGAAGTTCTTCCTACCCTTCGTGTCTGTCCGTTCTCGGAACCTCTTCCTTTTTTCCTGTAAGCTGATAACCAAGAACAAGCATTAGAGACCTTAAGCCGAATGCATATTGCTTGTAGAACTTTTCAAACTTTTCAGATCGTAATTATTGTGAGTGACATCTTTATTATGTCGGTAGGGAAGAGATATTTCACTTTATCTGAAAATTTAGCGCAGAAAATGTACTTGGTTTTGACACCAGTCTGAAAGCTGGAAACGTTCATAATATATATTTCCTGAGGGGGAGAAACACACGCATTTGTGATATTTCAGAAAACTCAAGAATGAATTTGTGAAATTATCGGAATATTTTCGTTTCTACATTACAAGAACACGAATTTGCAAATAAGAGTATCGCGAAAGGAGATAATACCTAATGTAATACCTCTGGCACTAATTCTAGCACAGGGTTTACCATTCTTCCCTTTGGAAATCGTTGGCGAGAATTCCCAACAAATAATTACCATATTAAGTAATTTTCAACTTGTGCGTATGCGTTTTCTCCCACAACCTTTCCTGAGATGGGGGGGGGGGAGACTTTTGCTGTAAAATTAGCTACCAGGTTTCCTTTATGCTCTGCCCATCTTTTCTTACATCATCAAGGTTCCAAAATGTAACTGGTTCTGCATGTATACTTAACAGATACCGATGTTTTCCA
This sequence comes from Mastigoproctus giganteus, assembly GCF_048544385.1. Taxonomy (NCBI): domain Eukaryota; kingdom Metazoa; phylum Arthropoda; class Arachnida; order Uropygi; family Thelyphonidae; genus Mastigoproctus; species Mastigoproctus giganteus. Next base: position 138,165,557 of record NC_143587.1, read on the forward strand.
GTAGAAGAAGAGAATCAATTAGTGTTGTTATCACATTCAGTTAGGTTAGAAATAGAACATGGATTTTAAGCAACGTTCTATAAGTTTCCCTAATCTGATGTGCTGGCCTAATCATTCTTTGAAATCCTAATAATGCAAGACAATCGAGGAAAAAACCTAGAATCCCCGATAACTGACTTTTCCCAGCTCGGCATTGGCACCTTTTTGGTTTAAAATTCAGTTGAGAAGGCAATGTTTCCTGAAATTTATCCCACAGATTTTTTCACAAGAAGATAGTTTTAAAAACTTTATATTTCATCGTAGAATTTCATCGAAAGTGTTCGGTATGTACCTACTAGTTCAATATACGTTATTTAAAAAATATGATAGCTAACTCCAACATATTCATTCCACCAAACTGTATTTTTCTTCGAGACCAAGTCAAAATAACATAGAATTGTAGTTATCGAAGCTTACTGCTCAAACTAAACCTAAATGCTTCTATAAAGGAATAATTTTCCTATTGCCATTTTCAAGTGCATTGTGATTTACTTAAAACTATATTATTCATCAAGATATAAGAGCTGTTACCTGCTATTATTCTCATTTGTAAACAAGTGAATATCAACTTGGATACCATGTTGGATATAAAGCGTATTGATAATGTTTTACAAGGGAGCGTCAGGAGACCGCTTCAATAGTCCTTACTCTTAAAATATGGATATTCTCGTATATTTTTTTTTTGGTTAGTTTTCTGGCCATCCCAACTAAAATTAGCTGGCTACATAATTCGGTGGAATTTATATAAAAGCCACACCAACGGAAATGAAATTTTATGCATTACATAGTTTGATATCAGTTTAGAGTCAATTTCATCCACATAACATAACAAATTATTAGAATTTTCTAGCTGTTCGAATCTATCTGAAATGAGCCAGTGGATCGACAAATTAGAGGTTGAGGTTAACGATGGAAGTATTTCCTGAAACAAGCTTTCTCTGTCGTTTGCATGGACTGTTCAGGTGCTAATTACATCATCGCTAATTGACATGTGCTTGTTAATTTTTGACACGGCTGTCAACTGAAAAGTTGTCAGACACCTTTATGAAAGGCTCCCTGGATTACGCCATGTCGCTAGAATTTTATGTGGATTGATGATTTACGACTTACTTCCGTCACAATCATTTGCCGCGTTGGGGAGTTTCACTCTTGACATCACAAAATTCTAGAAGTTCATAGTCGATTTGGCGGAGGGGAGGGAAAGAAAACGCGAGACAAAGGATGAGCTACACTTCCTCTCTTTTATCAGGTAATAAAGCACTTTTGTTACCAAGGTGATTTCACTGGTTATATTTATTTTCTCTGACGATCGTAACGGTTGTGCAATTCTAGTCTGTTTACGACCTTTTCTTTATAGAAAGAGCTTGTTAAACGACGCCTTATTTCTTCATTCACATCAAATAACGAGGAACAAGTCCTGGTAACAAAAAGAATGTTTTAAATCAGTTATTTGTAATAGTATTGTTCTTCTACATGAATAATATCTATTACTCAGTTGTGAGTAGCTGACACTGCAGTGTCAACCTATTGAGATTCAAGTACCACGACCACTGCCTCGTTATTTGAATGGCATTTATTAAAGTGATATTGTTGGAGACACTACAAATATGTTTATTATACCGAGATAACTGATATGAGTTTAATGTATTGTGAGGTTCATAACAATTCCGAGGCAGCTCTTTGCAAACACGCCAAAAAATTTCCAACTGAAGTCCCCAAATCGTAAAGCATTTGCTGCCTTGGAGAGGTGACTTGGATAAACAGGTAAGCTGAAACCATTGCAAGTAAACGTTGGTAGAGGGAGATCTCGAAGAACTGCAAATGTGGAAGAGCAAATACACATTGAATCGCGCAAATATCTACTAATACAAGTACCAGAAGGTTGTGAAATGTTTAATATGCAAGTGTATCGAGAACATTGCATGAAGAGAATTGTAACCAATTCATAGTACGCCTGTAAGAGAATTGATGCCACAAGACAAATAAACTCAAGGAACTTTTGTCAGTGGCTCATTTTTTTTTAACGAAAACTCCAAGCACGAGAGGTATTAGAACCTATAGTAATTAGTATCGTTCATGGATTGAAGGTTGAGAAGATGAAAGAAATACTTGACATTAGACTTTGATTTCTGTAGATTGTAATTTTCAGGAAATACGAAAAATACGAAGGAAGGTTGTTCCAGAAAATGGAGGTTGAAGGAATAAATGAGGAAGAAGAAATTGGTTCTGCGAATTTGAAATTGAACCGTAAATGGATGCTGACTGGTTGCGGCACCTGTTCCGACTGGTTTGGAAAAGAGAGCGGGAATTATACACTGATCGACAAAATTAACAGAACAAGTAGAAAACATGGAGTAATTAATGCAGCCTGAGATGAAGCGAGACAAAATTGGGTACAGTTCTGTCCTCTGAGTCCTGAACAAACAGATGTTTAGCCTATAAACAAATTCTAGACGTTATTTCATCTGGAGATAATCAGGAATGAGGTACCATTCCTCCAACATCAGAGATAGGGACACTTACGGTGGAGGCGGTGTTCTCGTGTGGGGTGAATTAATGATCAACGTCCGCACCTCTCCATGTTTTTGTTAGGAGTACCGTAACTGGGCAGAGGTACCGAGAACAGATCCTCGAACCTTGTTTGCGACTTTTTAGGGGTGCAGTTGGTCCAGATTATCTTTCATGTTGTACGGCAACGCCACTGCACATAGAATTGAAGTGGCAGGGGAATGTCTTGTAACTGAAGATATCCAATGGCTGCTCGATAACCAGGCTTAAATCCGATCGAATGTGTGGACGCCCTTGGACATCGCATTGCACGCCGACAGCCAACTCCTCGGTCACTTGGTAAGCTGAGGTCTGCGCTGGTGGAAGAATGGGATTTGTTGTCACAGAATCTTATAGACACTCTTATATCAAGTATGGTTCACCGCTGTCAGGTCTGTTTAGCAGCAGGAGGGGATCATACGCCGTACTCATGTCATGTGACCATATTTTTGAGCATCTTGTGTCAACTTCTGTGATGTGACCTTTTGGTAATTCTAATACAACAGCTATAAAAGTCCATATACCTGTCCGAAGTTTCTCGCTGTCTCTTAATTTCATCGTTATTCTTTGGTACACCACCATACCAAATTTTGTCCTCTTCATCGCAAGCTGCACGACTTACACCACGTTTTCTACGTGTTCTGTGAACTTTGTCGAGCAGTGTATATGCTTCTACACTGCTTACCTCCTTTGAAACAAAGGTAATTGTTTAGTAAAAATTTTAGCACATTAATTGGGTCAAGGAAAAAAAAGTTGACCCTTGATGTGGAACCACTCTTCAGAAGACGTTGTAACCAGTCAGTAAAACACCAGCCGCTTATTAAGTGACACGTTATTCTTTGTTGTCTGGCCAGGTTAACGCTAACCCCATTACTCACTCACTAGCCGAAAGCACGGAACTTATGGGTGTATTGCTGACTTGAGCCAGTGATCTGGAACACCAGTCTCGCATATTAACCAGTACATGACATCCGTTGTGAAGATGGAGTAAAACAGGAAAGTGACAGTTCAGCCCGTCAAAGCCATAAGGCTTGTGTAAAACAGCCAGAAAGAAAAAGATAAATTTAAAATTTATTTGACTAGGAACATTGTAATAACTGATTTTCTTCAGCTCATTTCCTATTTGTGCACATAACACACAAACCAGTTTAAGAAAGAATAAGAAGTAAGCATCACGCATAAAACAAAAAATTAAAAAAGAAGTATCATAGTTTTGATTTATGCATAAACTGTAATGTATGTCATAGCACATACTTTAACATCATATTTTAACACAGCTGTTTGAAATAATTTATTTTTTAAGTTGTATAATTGTCCCCCTTCCCCTCCTTCCACACCTGCTTCAGTGATAATGTCTCTCGCAACATTCTCCATTAAGGAACATATTAAACCACTGGGCTATCGCAAGAAGGAGGAAATTGTAAAGCACAAGAGCTGAAGTTCTCTGACAAAAAGTGCCACCCACCGAGTAAATCCGGTCTCTTTCATTCCTGTGATTGTTATTTCAAACGCGTTTGCAGGTGATTGAATTTTTTCCTTCACCTCTTCTGCCTGAAGCGAACACAGGATCCTTTGCCTTAAAAACTGTGTTTAGAATTAAAGGGCCTCTGGGTGGTCTCTTTTCAAGTTCAGATTTTCATTCTGGAGTTGACGTCAGTATACTGAAATATCATCAGTGGACGAGCCATGAGTTTTGTGGTGGCTAGAATATATAGGGGGTAGACAAAATAATGGAAACACCTGTGATAAAAGTCACAGGTATACATTAATATGGTGTTGGGCCAACTTTTTGCTTTTATAACAGCTGGTATACTACGTGGAATAGATTCAAACAAATCTCGAACTGTCTTAAGACGAATATTGGCCCATTCTTCATGGAGGAACTTTTCAATCCCCTTGAGTGATGAAGATGGAAGAAATTGCTTCTTGCTCTCCTCTCCAAATATGTCCACAGTGACTCAATAACGGTTAGGTCTGGCGATTGTGCAGGCCATGGGAGATGTTTAGCCACAGTTTCATGATCCTGAAACCAAGATTATACACATTTGGCTCTGTGTATTAGAGTATTATCATTTTGGAACAGGGCATCGTTTGCATCATGGGATGAATTCCCTCACTCATAACGTCAAGGTAATCAGTAATTAGCCGTTTAGAGCGACGATAGAACCTAAAGAATATCAAGACACTGCTATCCAAATAATGTTATTCCTCCATGTTTGACACCAGATTAGGATGATTCGAATAAATCTCGAACTGTCTTAAGACGAATATTTGCATTCACTAAATGTAAACTCTCCCTGATGTTGGAAAAAGTGTGAATGATGATTAGTCTGAAAATATGACATGTTTCCAATCATCAAGTGTCCAGTTTTTGCGCTCTTTATAGCAAATGTTGTCTGGCTAGTCCCTTTCCCCTTTCTAGCATCATTAACGAGTAGTTTGGCAATAGCAGCTCTGCCATTAAATTTCGGCTTTATGAAGTTCTCGACGAACTGTTTTGCTAGAAACTGGAATTCTGAGACTCACATAAAGTTCTGCAGTTAATTTTAAGGCAGTAGTGTTATATTTTCTGATTCTGTCCTTTTCAGTGTCTGGCGGGCTCTTTCTATCAGCTTGGATTGTCTGCCACAATTCATCCTATCAGATTTTTTTCTTACTTGGTAAAGGCAGATAACATTTTCGATACAGTTGCGTCTGCGCAGTAGCACAGTGGCATCGTCTCCGCCATTCCCACATGGAGTAGAAAAGTCCTGGGTTCGAATCTTGTCAATGACGCGAAAAACTTTTATGAGCTTTTTTCATTCTGCGACTGAGTTAGTTGGTGCCAGGCATAGATAGCAAAGTTTTCTCCCGGAAATTTGGCTTCGTCCAATAAAACAGGCAAATCGACCAGAAAACACACGCGATTCATGAACATAATACACTTGGGTAGCTGAACTAATGTTCCGGGTGACCCCAGTGTCACATTTATTTTTTCAATACATTTGCACATACAGAAATCTCAAAAAGACGTATGATAAGGCGATTGCTAGTGCAAAGAGAGAATCCGGGATTAATCTGATGCGTTCCAGTGATAACTCGGATTCGTGGGGTCTTCTTTATAAATTAACTAGAAACGGTAACCATCCCCCAGAGATATTTAATACTGTTGTCTCAAATAATGTAGAAACAACAAATTGGACTGACACATGGAGAGTATATTAGATCGATTATTTCCAATTGATGAACCCTTATATACATATATATATAATCTTTATTGTATACAAACGTGGTATATACAATAGACTCTTCACAGCAGCAATGCCAGGGGTTTTACATTGGCTGGTGGACAATAGCCTTGGGGAGACGGGGCCCATCCCCGAAGTTCGGGCTCATCCCCAGTGCCAACAATAAAATAGAATCAGTGTCAGATTATTTACAGGATATATGCTTTTGACAGTATTTACAAAGAAATAATAAAGATATTCATATTTACATTATGTTATATTAATACTTATATTCATAAAGATATTCTATCTGAACATGTTTCTATCCTGCATGAAAATTCCAATTACCTTTCTGACACTCTCATAGTACCTTTCACTGGAGTAACTTAAATCAGTTATTTTCGATGTAAACACCACTAAAAGTCTGGGGTTTGGTTTGTTAGAGAACGTTTTTGTCATCACATTGCATAAAATAATGCTGCAAGTTTTGCTTCTACCTTTCAATAGGCGTTTAGAGGATGGTAATTTCCCGAGAAAACTGCTCTGTTCAGAATAATTAAAAAGCCGGACAAGCCATCTTCAGGTGCAAAGTCTTATAAGCCTATTGCGTTGCTGACCAACATAGGCTTGAGCCTATGTTGTGAGCCGTCTTGAGCCGCTTATAGCTCTTAGAATCCTTAACTTGTTTGACAGTCAACACTTCTTGCCTGACCGTCAGTACGGCTTTACTGCTGGTCGTTCCTGTGAAGATGCGTGGTGGATCTTCTCCGCCTGGATTCACCAGGAACAAAATAACGAGTTTGCTGTCTTTGTTGATTTCGAGGATGATTTTTGACTTCTTTTGGTGGCAGCGCACTCTCGAACTTCTTAAATCCGTAGGCTGCTGTTTACATCTTTTCAGTATTGTTCGCAGTTATTTCCAGGACCAACAAGCTCTTGTAAAGTCCAAAAATCAATATATTTACAGAACTGTACCAGTGGGTGCCCCCAGGGGTCTACCTTAGGGCCCCTCATGTGGAATATTGTATTTAATTACTGGCATTGCCGCTCCTTTCAAAATACCCATGTAATAGTTTATGCTAATGACCTTACCGCCTTGGTCATCAGCGGTAAATCAAGATCAGAGTTAGAAACACAGGCTCAAACCGTCCTTACTAATCTTATGTCTTGGACACAATTAAATAAACTTTCTATCAATCCTGCAAAGACAGGATCGGTCCCATTCAAAAGAAAATTGGATTATGCGAAGCCCCCACATATAAAAATAAAAAATATGTGATTGTGTTATGTTTCTGGAATAAAATATTTAGGTATTATTTTGGATGAAAAGTTAATTTTAAACGCACATCTAAATAATCTGTCTATCAAGACCAAAAACTCTACTGGTGCCTTAATCAAGATCTCACACCACGACTGGGCTTTATAAAGAAGAACTTTAGCTTTATATTATAATGCAGTCTTTAACCCTATGACAACTTTCAGCGCTGGTGCTTCGTTTCATCGAGCAGTTAACAAGAAATTTCAGTTAAAGCTATTCTCCCTCCAGCGCAGTATGCTCTTAACTTCTATCAGAGGAGCCTGCAGGACAGTTTCTACGGCTGCTGTTTGGTGCATTACCCATGGATTTACATCTGGTCTTTGTAGAACTCTGCGAAAAAACATTCCTGTGGAATTTCTTGGTATCAGAATTAATTTAAACAATGATATTAAAAAGGAGAAGCAAATCATCTGGAATGAACTTGTAAACGTTTGGCAAACAAGATGGGACATTTCACTCACTGGACAAATTATGAGGTCTTTTATTACTAAATGTCACCTTCCTGTTAGAAAAGAAAAGAAAATCTTGTGGAGATAAAGAAGACAAGAAACATATCTTACCAAACTACAACTTATACAGTAATTCAAGAGCATCGTTAAGTTCCTCGATTGTAAATTTTGCCCTTGGTAACGAAATATCTTTTCCAGTCAACTACCAGACCTTCCAACTCCTACAACATTTAACCAGCAAATGTTCAGCCAACGACGTATTCTACAGACTACAACAAATCAGCCAAGTACTTCAACTGCTTAAATTCTTCATGAAAATTAGTCCTGGCCAACCATTCCAGTTGCATTTCTCCACTTTTAAAATTAAAGCAGTCCCTGTTTCACTGAAATAAGACAGACCTTCATGATTTCAACAAAGTTTTTTGGCCTTCTAGACTTTACTGGATTAGCTTTGGAACGACTGGACTGGTCTGTCTTTAGACTTTGTTCTGCTCTTCCTTTCCACACACAACCTGACCACATTGACTTACGAAGTCTTGTTCCTATTGTTGTTTCGTAACAGAACGTGTTCCTCTTTCCCTCTACTAATTTTTTCCCCTGTTGGTACCCGAAATTGGGTTATTTAGGTACGGGATATTCTGGTCTTATTTTGTTCCAGTGGATATGGGATTTTTTATATTATTATTACATTTTCTTAATTTTAATTTTAAATTAATATTTTTTTCTAGAATGATCCCAAGCTCATTTTTGACATTCTCTACGTGATAAACGAGGTCCACCACGGTTCATTCTAAGTTGTGGCCTGCCACCTCGTGGTTTAGACGGGCACTAGGAAGGCTTTCCAGGTGGTCGCCTTTCTGGTCACAAAGTGGCCAGAAACGACAACACAACACAACAACACTGCACAAACATATAACATTACACACATTTTTGGCATTTAATAGAGTTCTGTTTCATAGTGTACCACGGCGGAGTTGAACTAAATGTTCTGGAGCCACCCTACATAGGATAATATGCATGTATACATGTCTTTCGATGCACGCAGTTGGTCTACTCGGTCACAGTGTTATAATCATTGTCCTTTCTGCACCGCGTGAAAAAGGTCAAGGTTCCAATCCCGTCAACGCAGCGAGGAGCTTTTATGAAATTTTTTCACTCCGTGGCTGAGTTAATCGGTCTCATGCATGGAGAGAAAGGTATTTTCTCCCTAAAAATCGGAAAAATCAGACAGGCAAATCGACAAATTTTGGAAAAAGCCCGGTTTTAAGTCTCGTTTTTGGTCGCTGTTGAGAACTGCTTCCCATCTGGATGAGAGAACTATTATAGGCTTTTTTCTGAGATCAGGTTAGACCCTTTCAGACGTGGATCGCATAGTTTTCCTTTTTACTTTGGCAATTTGATTTCTCATTGCTGAAAATTGACAATAGAATACGTGCAATTTGGCTGCCTCAGCAATTTTAAACCGTTCAACAACAAGCATTGTATATCAGAGCGAATATTTGGGAATTAATTGTGGATATCTTACTTTATTATGGTAATATATGAATGCTTAACATAGTATTTTTTTAAATTTTTTTCAAGAATAGAATGGTCCCATCTAATACCACTCATAGAACTTGCTGTAATGGCCAAAAATGGTTTATTAAGCGAAGGCTAATGTTTGAGTGGATATGTCCACTCAAATATGTTCGAATTTTGAGTTGCCATTTCATTCCAATTTCATTAAGTCAGGATCACAGCCTCGTAATAGTAGTAGTAGCAGTAGTAGTGGCATGTGATGCAAGAAAACAAGTGTAAGAGCTTATGTAGCATCAGCCAAAAAAAAAAAAAAAAAATTTACAAAACAATTCCCTCTGAATGTTTGTCCAGTTCCTCCTTAAATTTATTTAACCTATCAACTTCCACAAAGACAGATGGAAGTTTGTTCCAGCAATTAACCACCCGCTGGCTAAAGGCAAATTTCCGCACATCTATTCTCGTTAGGTTGATAGCTACCACTCGATGAGCATGTTTGCGATCGAACGAAGAGTAGATAGCCATCAACAATATTGGGTCATCATCGTCCCTCTATTAAGAGTATTGCGTTTTCGATAAGAATTCTGATTATACCTCACACGCATTTATTTCATTTTAATTTACAAGACGCCTCTTGCTTCACTATGCATTAAAGTAATGGTTAGGATGGCTTTCAAAAGTTCGAGACTAATCAAGAGAAGTTTAAGAGACTTTAAGGATACCGGGTTTATGAAATATACATCGAGTGACCACTTTATTAGGACACCTGCCTAATAACGCGTATATTCACCTTTAGCTTCACAAAAGCCTGGTTTCGTTATGGCACAGATTCAACAAACGCGTACCACAGGGATGCTGGCTGGTTCATGTTGACTCCGTTGCTTCCCACAATCGTTGCAAATTGGATGGTCACCACATCTGGATTTGACTGCGATCTAATGACTTCAAGGGCCACCGGAGTAGATTGAATTCATTCCGATGTTTCAAGAACCAGTTTTGTACAACTCTAGCTTGCGATATGGCTCATTTTTCTGTTGGAAGAACCCATTCACAGGTGGATACGCAGTCATGAAAGGATGCGCCTAGTCGGAAATAATTTCCAGATAACCTGCGGAAAAAAAACAGCTTCTTGGTCCACTAGTATCAAGGAGTCCAATATGCACCATGAAAATATTCCCAAGAAGTTGTACCTTCAGCCTGCGTCATTCACACATGGGAAAGATAAGTTCATCAACTCACGCTCTATTCTCTGTATTCTGATCCCCCATCAGTGTGAAACAACTGGAACTAGGATTCTTCAGACTAGGCAATATTTTCCTAACGTTTTTCACTGTAACCATACCTTCTTATTTTTAACCGATATGAGTGAAACCCGGTTCGGTCGTCGGCTGCAATATCCTGTCCGTGACAAGGTACAACGATTTGGCGTTCTGAAATGCCTTTGGTTACCGTTGTTGTAATGGATTGTTATTTGCCTGATGTAGTCTTTCCATTACCATGAAAAAGCCTTGTTAGTCTCCACATCAGCGAGCTGTTTCTGGTTACAGGATCGCTGTTGGCTGGACCAATTTGGATACACCCGAGACATTGTCGAGTCAATGTTAAACTCCAACAGATTATAATTTCTCTGGCCCTGACTTTCAATGAAGCTGCATTTAAAGTCATTTAAATCTTTCGTCTTGCCCACTCTCACGCTTCATCGCATGGCAGATGAAGTAATTCTCCGGTGACCCTAATTTGATATTGCACGATACTTATACATGTATGTATGATGCTCTTACTGAAGGAGCCTTCCATTTCACGAAAATGGTAGGTGTATCTAATAAAATAGCTACTTAGTGTATTTTCTTCATATATTACCTAATTTTCATTAGTTATTTTGTCTAGTTTTGGTGTTCTGTTTCATCACTAAGCAGATATCTACGATATAATATATAATTGTTATAATTCTTTCATATTCTTAATGGTCTTCCTACTGTTTTGAGGAACACCTTTTATTTTTTATTTATGATCTGTCCTTTTGATGAAAAATTTAATCTCTTTAAAACTTAATCTTTTAAATTGATTTTGATTAATTCTTAGGTTGCTTTTGTTATATAAGAAGCCAGTAATTTTTATTCAGTAAGTTAAGTTTTCGAGAACTCGTGTATAATAAATTTAGGCTATCGAGAAAGGCACATTGAAGAGATACTTTTATATTAATATTTAGATTGACATAAAAGTATCTCTTTTAATTGAATACTGATGTCAGTTGTGCGCAGCATCCTTATTAATGCTCTTAGTGGAAATACTTAATTGAGACGCTTAGAAACACAAACAGGTTAATTTACACTCATATTAAATATAAACGTACAGTGGATGAATGCGGTTCACCTTCCAGGGACAGTGCAGCTGTTATCCTCTTGACTATCTAGCTCAGTTAACCGCGAAATAGAAACTTCGCAACGAGTGAGATGATCCGAGTATTTAGCTAACCTGTTCACTCCACTTAAGTGAACTGGCGTTGGTCAGAAGTTAGGCTTGGCTTAATCAATGTTACTCGCAGATAATTTCAATAACTAATTAAATTTAGTACAAATTTGTTTAAGACTGAACTGCTGGAATTCGCTTTGCTAATCGAAGTTTTGACTGGATGAAAATCTTTCGAATTATTTTCCAAACTAAAGCCAGATGAAGATTGTGCTGACTACTTGGGCTTCACTGCTTCGAAAGGTTATTTAGCTGTTACAATTTTAAGATTAGTTTCTTACTTTTCAAAGTAGAATTTTCATGTTTTCTTCATAAGAGGATTCCATCATTCTAAGAGTTGTTTGCCCATTTTTAAGTGTTGGAAAATTTATGGTAGCTTAAAAGCATAAAGCTTCAGGCTAAAAGATATTTATAATTAACTAAATAAATAAGTTTTATTCGAGGTAATCGTACAATATTGATAAATATATAGCATAAATATAAATTTACCAATCGCAGCAATAAATACGGCACTCGGCTGGTATCAGGAGTAAATATCAAGGTTTTCTCCTCAAGAAACTTGGGGTTTTTCGTCCAGCAAAATAGGTAAATCGACTAGAGAACACAAGCAACTTGTAGACATAATACATATGGGCAAATAAGTTAGTTCTTGGGTGTCCGTAATATGATAGTTTTCACTTTGTTCTGAAACATTCTGCAAAAAATTGTTGTCCTAAATAATAGTGTCTGTCATAGTTTTTTAAATATTATTTCTATCTCTGTACTACGTTTACAACTGTCATGCATATATATTCGACTCTAAGCGTTAAACTATTGACATTTGGTCCTTTTTTATCTTCAGTTTGAAAATAAATAGGTGGACAGCTTCAGCAAAGCACACACACGGACTTAAAGAAAGAGGCGAGTATTTAGCTGCCAAAGTGAAGCGGTTTTTGTATCAAAGTAACTTAGGTTATGAGGAATTAATGCATTGTCTCTATAAAATGCGTATATTTTGTAGTCGTTTTGTCTATTTTTCAGGATGAAAAAAATTCAAAATTTATGTGTGGGGGAGATGTGCACCCGCGTTTTCACGCCGTTGTCGACTAACTCGGCTGTCCTCGTGGGTAGCACGGTTAGTAGAATCGCCATCCTCCCCACACCGGGTGAAAAAGAACTGAGTTCTAGTCCCGTCGATGACTGAGGAATTTTTATGGGGCTTTTCACAACTTGACTGAGTTAGTCGGTCATAGGAGAGGGCACCATGGTTTTTTCTCTCGGAAACTCGGGTTTTTCGTCCAGCAAACAGAAAATCGACAAAAGAACACACGCAATTTACAGACAGTACTGCGTAACAATATGGTCTTAATTGCTGATGCTCCTAAAACCCAACAACAGCTAAGTCGGATATGGTGTGACAAAAGTTCATCAAATTCCTTTCGTCTTGACAAGGATTAAACAGACAATTTTACTACACAGTGTGGAAGGATAGCATTAATAACCATTGTACTCGTACTATCCCCAAGGAAGAAAAGAATAGCAGCATGGCTAAGAGGTGAGAGGATGAATAAATACCAAGGAATCAGGCTTCGGGTTGAGAGATTTTTTTGGATTCTAAATTGCCTGAACATTGTTAGGTCAAGGTCTAAATATAGCCTAAAGTTTAAGTTCCACTGTTACTAAACATTATCGGAAAGATTATCACGCATCAAAAATTTGCATTTTTATCTCCCGGAAGCTCGGATTTTTCATTGAGCAAACAGGCAAATCAACCACATAATACATACACTTTACAGTCACAATGTACTGACGCTTCATAGTCTTAGTTGCTTTGGCCATAAAAGCGGGTTGTCGAATGCTGGAATAGGTTATCACCCAACCTGGCAGGGTTCCACACCCTGCTGCCCATAAATGAAAACTTCACAATACCCAGTTTTCATTATTTTTCCTCGATTTTATACACGTACCCCTCTGGTTCTTGTCTCGCCAATGAGGGAGAAAAAAACCTTCATTCATTTTATTAATCCTTTTTACACCTCAATTAGATATTAAAAAAGAGATGAAATATTAACTCATTAAAAGATAGCACTTTTTATAAATCTTTTTTTACTGATAAAAAATGTCATCTTGTGTTTTACTTCTTAAGTGAAAGAAAGAGGAAAAAATATTCTCTTTTGGATGACCGTCATTCCATTTCTTCCTTTAAAACCTTTTAAAGGGAACACAAACGTTAAACAATATCTAGTTCTGATAATAAAAGTATGCTCTTTTCGTAAATTCGATATTACTTTCGTTACTGCATTCCGTATTGCTTCTTCAAGTTTCTGACACAGGATACGAGTCATCTCTAGAAAGAAAGAAATACCTTACAAAATGTTGTAACACAAATAGAACACTTGGAAACGTAATAATGCTGTTGACAATAACAGTAATCCTTTAATAGCGCAGTAATGACATATTTGTTCTTTTCGTTCAAGAAACTTCTTTATGTTCTGTCTTATTTCTTTTTGCCGAACGTCCCAGTCCCTTTAATAAGTGAAGCAATTTAATTGTACATGTCTGAAAATAATTTAGTGTTTTGTTGAAAACTGGGAATATTCACTCACTTACTTGGATAATGTTCTTACGAAAATCCCCGTGTTATGCGACTCAACTCTATGAAGATAATTATTTTCCACGGATGCAATGTTATAACAGGAACTGATGTTTCTGGCTAACTTAAAGAAATCATATTTCACCCAAACGTATTAGCGGAACTAACAACAACTCTTCCCTTATGTCAAAAAACAAAAATAGTATGGATCTTTACACCATCAGAGATAAATCACTGACAGGTTTATTCCAAACTGCACAGTAACTGGAGAAGGATTGATTTTTGTGGATGATAATATACATCGCAAGAAAACACTAATTGACAACATACTGCGCGAGGAACGTATGGGACTCATGGGCTGACCATAGACTGATTAAGTATGCATAGGATATAGTGGTCAGATGTACTGTCGTTCGTCCATGCCTTTCTTGTTGCTTCGGTAATAGAGAAATGCCATCACGGAGTAAGTGTGTTTAGGGTCAAGCAGCCCAGGGGGTTCCCCCCCATCTCCGCGTAGTTTACGTTGTGGTGTGTTACAGTACGCTATAAATGACATAGATTTAAAAGTGTGTGGGTCTTGGATCGTTTAGTGTCGTGTACCGTTGTTCTTCTGGTTGTTTAGCTGCTGAATTCCTCTTGAGGCCCTGTATCTGGCTGGTTGTCTTTCCCTCCTAGTGTATAGCATTTAGCGTTCTCCTTCTTGAGAAGAGTTCTTGAGCGAAGTTGGTCAGGGCTCTGTATTACTCTTGCCCTCTGGGGAGGTATCTTATATTCGTGATTAGAATGAATGACGTGTTCCCAGGTTTTGATCCCTCCATATGTACAGCATGGGTCCTCTACAAGGGCGAAGTCCATTAACTTTGCGTTGAAGGGGCCGTGTCCAGTTAGCAAGTACGTTGTTTGCAACCCCGGAAAGAACCAAGTAGGCAATTTTGGATAAATTTTTTCAAGTGGGTGATGGCTTCTTTGGTTGTTTCTGCCCACCTGTCCTGCCACACCTGCAGCAGATGAGACTGAAGTCGGATATTTTCTGCTTTATGGTTGTTTGTGGGTCTATTATAAATTCCAGGAAAGTGGTGGTTATTCCCTTAGATAAGTAGCAGAGGAGTCCTGTTCTTGCGATTTCAAGATCAAGTGGAAGTATTGCTGCTATCACCTGCAGCGCTAGGTTACTCATCGTTCTGCAGGCGCGGGAGGTAGTGATCAGGATGGTGCGTTAAATTGCATCCAGGGTTCTCTTATTTACGACTAAGGCAGTTTTGTCGTACCAGATTGCTGAAGCGTATGCAGTTATTGGGAGAAAGGTTGTCGTAGTATAAGGCTAGGATACGCTTTTTGAGACCCTAGTCTCGCCTTGTGACCCTAGCTACCATGAGTAGTTTCTGATCTTTTGTCTTAGGAATTTGAGATGTGGTTGGAAGGATAAGTTATTGTCTAGTATGACAGCCAGGTATTTTAGTTGATTGGCGAACTTGATAGTTGTCCCATCAATCTTAATCTGGGGTGGTGCTCTCAGTTTCAGGGTTCCTTTAAGCAACGCCGACGATGTCTTTGTCAGTGACATTGTTAAGAAATTCTTCTTGGCCCACTGTTGCAGTATCTGCAGAGCTTGATTAGCTAGGATTTCCAATTGGGCTCTGGAGTTTGCTAGCACTGTCAAAATCAGGTCATCTGCGAAGGCCTGCACCCCCACCGCTCCTAGATCCATTCTCAAGAACTCATCAAATACCAAGTTCCAGAGGAGTGGTCCCAATACCGACCCCTGCTGACATCCTCTGTGTACTGTTCTTGCGATCTTTTTGTATGGAGTGTTTATCTCAATTTTTCTTTGTGAGAGATAGGTTTCTATAACTTTATAGAGGTTGATGGGTACTTTAACTTCCCTGAGTCTGCCCAAGACGCTCGGCCACCAGAGTGAGTCGAACGCCCCGGCAAAGTCAATCGATATTTTCGATTGACTTTAGTAATCGAGATTTAAGGGCACAAAAGGTGATATAGTTGTACACGTTGGCACTAATGATATTAAGAGTAGGAGACCGGCAGAATTACTTAACAAGTACAGGTCACTGTTGAAAAAAAGCCGTGAAGGAAGGGGTAAAATTTTTTTGAGCCTGGTCTGTACTTGTTAACAGAAAGAACTGTTTCTACAGGAATGGGATACACTTAAATAGAAAGGGTGCAAGAATATTTGCTGATGCTATCGAGGCAGTGTTAGGTGGGTCGGAAAACTGCTAGCTTGGGGGGATACAAGGACTAAGAGATTAACAGTAGCCACTGGCAGAGGCGAAAGTGATTCTTGCACTGCTTCTATTGGAATGAGCAGAAGCCTGGAAAATAAGATGCAGGATATTTCAGAGACTGCTGGGAGTCATTGCGGTACAAGTAAACACATGGGTTGTGTTAGGGTAGCTAAGAAAAAGAACAGGTGCATGTATACTTGCGTGTACACCAATGATAGGAGATTGGTAAATAAATTTGATGAATTTGAGGTATTACTCAAAATATCAAAGGCAGATATTGTTGGGATTTCAGAGACGTGGTGTCACACAGATATAAGTAATGCAGAACTGGAATTTGGGGAGTAAACGTCTACAGAAAGGATAGACAGGATAGGAAAGGAGGAGGGGTTATGCTATTAGTTAAGAAACACATAAAATCCAAGGAAGTGAAGCCAGTCGACATCGCTGGACAGTGCAGTGTCGAGTCAGTTTGGTGTGACATAAGCATTGGGAGATGAAAATTGAGGGTAGGAGTGTGCTATAGGCCTAATGACTGTGATCAGTATAATAAGAAACTCTACAGGGAAATAGAGTGGGCCAGTAAATCAGAGAGTCTTATAATGGGGGATTTTAATTTCCCAGATATTGACTGGAATTTGTGGGTTGGTCACTCACACACTAGCAAGGCTTTTGTGGATTTATTGGATGATTGTTTTCTACATCAGCATGTTCGGGAGGCAACTAGAGGGAGTAATACTCTTGATCCGATTATCAGTAGTGATTCTTCATTCATTAAGAATCTGCAGATAGAGGAACCACTAGGTGGCAGTGATCACAATGTGCTGAAGCGGGATTTACTCAAAGAGGTAACTACCATCAGGGGTAAAGGGAAGGGTTATTGCTTTCGTAAAGGCGACTACGATGGTCTGAGACAGTATTTAATTTCTATACAGTAGGACCAACTGATGATGTTACCAAAAGCAAATTCAAAATGGGAAGCATTCAAAGAACTTATCTTGGAAGCTACTAGGCTTTACATACCAACTAAGAAATATTGTTCAAGGTTCAGGCCTAAATGGATGTCAGATGAACTAATGAGACATATGGCAGAGAAGAAAAATGAATGGGATACATATAAATTAACATGTGACACAGAAGACTATGATAGATATAAGTTGATCTGTAACCAAGTTACAAAGGAGGTTAGGCAGGCGAAGGCAGATTACGAGAAATCTTTGGCAAAGGATGCAAAGAAAAACAGCAAAGAGTTCTTTATTTATGTAAATTCTAGAAGGAAGGGGATGAATCAGATTGGTCCACTTGATATCGATGGTTCAACTGTTGATGATCCTGCTCAGGTAGCTAACAAACTAAATGAATATTTTGCATCGACATTCACACATGAGGAGTTATTCAGCGAGGGGAATGCCAGAGGTGTATTCAACTCTAGCAGTAAGTTACAGAATCTTGAAATAACTGGGAGTAAAGTGGAGGAGAAACTGTTGAAGATAAACACAAGAAAGGCACCCGGGGTGGATGGGATCTATCCAGTTATATTAAAGGAGGCAGCAAAGGAAGTAAGCAAACCCTTAGCCATAATTATGAGAGCTTCCTTGGACTCAGGGGAGGTACCCATAGACTGGAAATGTGCAAATGTGACCCCCAATTCACAAAGGAGGATCAAAGGCTGACACAAATTGCTGGAACAAATTTCCATCTGTCGTTGTGGAAGTTGATAGGTTGAATAAATTTAAGGAGGAACTGGACAGGCAATTTGGAGGGAATGGTGTGATTTTTTTTTTTTTTTTTTTTTTTTGGCTGATGCTGCATATGCTCATACACATGCTTTCTTGCATCATATGCCACCACTACTACTACTACTACTACTACTACAAGTAATTATAGACCTGTGAGTTTAACTTATGTTCCAGGAAAATTAATGGAGGCACTGGTTAAAGAAGCACTGCAGGATCATCTAGACAAGACTTCAGTTATAGCTCGGACACAGCATGGTTTTGTTAAGGGGAAGTCTTGCCTGACCAATTTTATTGGATACTATGATGCAGTCAGAAAAGAACTGGATGCAGGGAATAACTTTGATATTATATAATTGGATCTAAGAAAGACTTTTGATACTGTTGCACATGGAAGACTGCTGCACAAATTATAGCAGTGTGGCATTGGGGCAAATTGCTGCTATGGATAAAGGGGTGGTTGAGGGGGAGAAGACAGAGAGTGGTAATCAATGGACACTGCTCATCGTGGACTAATGTTATTAGTGGAGTTCCTCAGTGTTCAGTGTTGGGTCCATTATTGTTTTCTGTATTTATAAATAATATTGATGGTGGTATATCAAGCTTAATGTCCAAGTTTGCAGACGATATAAAAGTTGGCAGGGAGGGTTGTTAAGGACACTACTGACGCTATGCTGCTGCAACAGGATCTGGAAAGGTTGAGCAGATGGGCGGAGGGGTGGCAAATGAAGTTTAACATTGACAAATGTAAAGTACTACATATGGGAAACAGCAACCCCAGAGCAACGTATCAACTCTGTGGTACTACAATGACCGTGGTAGAGAATGAAAAGTACCTGGGGTAGTTGTGCAGGCAGATATGAAGTTTTCTGAGCAGTGCAGACGGGCTGCAAGTGTAGCTCATGGTGTCTTATCAATGATATACGGGAAGTTTTCTAGCGGTGACAAGGAGGTGATTATTCCCTTGTATACGGCAATGGTCAGGCCACACCTTGACTACTGTATACAGATCTGGAGGCCTCATTTCAAGAAGGATGTAGAGCTGCTGGAATGAATACAGAGAAGGGCAACAAGGTTAGTGAATGGAACAAAGGGTTACTCTTACGAAGAAAGGCTTAAGTTTTGCAAATTACAGTGTCTGGAGACTAGGCACCTGCGAGGTGATCTGATTAAGGTGTATAAAGCCTTGAATTGTTTGAGCATGCTCAATGCTGATGGGATTCTTCCTCTTGTTCAGAATAATCACCTGAGAGGGCATAAATTCAAATTGAGGAAAGACAGATGTAGGATAGATGTGCGGAAAATTGCCTTTAGCCTGCGGGTAGTTGGTTGGTGGAACAGACTTCCATCCCTTGTTGTGAAAGTTGATAGCCTAAATAAATTTAAGGCTCAGCTGGACAGGTATTTAGAACGAACGAAGGGGTGAAATGGAAGTTTTTTTTTTTTTTTTTTTTTTTGGCTGATGCTGTATAAGCTTGGTTTCTTGCATCATATGCTTCTACTAATGCTAATGCTAATGATATTACGAGGAAATACTTGTTGTCACATTCTTTGACCTTGTTAATTAGATTTCTGAGGACTTCTGCTGTGGAGGATCCCGGTTTAAATCCAAACTGATTCTCAGCTAGGAGGCCAGCTGCTTCGTAGAGTTGGATGATTTTGTGCAATAGCTTTTCAAACAATTTGCTAACTACTGAAAGAAGTGCGATAGGCCTGTAGAATTTCGTGCACTCTGACTAGTGGTCAAGAATCCCAAAGTTTCAGGAGCTCTTACTCCTTGTCCGACTGTCCCACTCATACCAAAAGCAAGGCATTTTTGTGTAGCCAGATTGCTGTCCAAGTAACATGCCTATCACTTTAATGTTTTGGGTGATCGATCGGACTTTAGAACAATGTTATTTGAAGCAGGGACCTTCCTGAAGTAAAGATTTCGCAAACTTTCATCAAACCCAATTTGCTGTGCAAGGATGGAAGGAGGACAGTTTTGGGTCTACTAGTGGTTTATGAACTATGTTCTTTGATCCAGGAAACAAATTGCCCTTCTTTGGCCAGACTTTGACATCCCAGTGCTTACTCCTTGTCCCACTGTCCCACTCACACAAAAAAGCAAGGCATTTTTTGTGTATCCAGATTGCTGTCCATGTAACATGCCTATCACTTTAAAGTCAGCACACACCAACCAACTATGTTCTTCATACTTAATATTTGTCAACAACTTCAAGTTCTCATTTGTTTATATCAAATGCATAGAGTGAACTACTAGAATTGACTCATATTTATTTCCATTGTGGATCAACACACCTTTGAGACGTCAATAAAAAGTCTCCACTGTGTAGGACTATAACTAATTCCTAAATTGTTCATTAAGTTATTTATATTACTGCAAAAAATGATAGAATCGGCCTCAGAAAAGTAGGGGAATAGTTCTCGTTCTCTGTGTCTGTACCATAAGAAAAACGTCCCATGTGCTAGAAGATTTTTTGACTTAAGTCTAGAACCAAGGTGTTCTGCAGATTCCTTTGGTAAATTTAAATCTCTTATCAGATCATTGAGTTCATGTTGTGAAAACAGTTGACTCAATGTTTGCAGGCGCGTGGACTTCAGTTTCTTGTTCAGAAGTTTTACTTTCGACATTTTCTGCTGCTACATTCCCCAACATAAGGAATCGGATGGCATGGAATCAGCAGATTATCTTCATGTTTGACTGGTCTAATGACAGATGGAATATTAGGTTACACATTGCCCTTCTTACCCTTTGCATTGTATCCTTCTACATTAACCAAGGAAAAGTAATAATCATCACAGTGGTTTGTAGGCTCCTACCAAATTGTGGGCATTGCAAGTGGCATAGCCTTCTTTTTATCATTTTCTCGCAATGTTTCAACACAGGTTCGGCAAACTTTATTTGGAGCCCATATCTTTGTCATCGAGTTTCACTCCAAAATAAGCGCAATACACATTTTTCACAAATGCTATGATACCTTGTCTTTGCTTAAGGACTACATAAGTTCACAAATATAAAAAAAACAAGTTTGGATTGCTCAAACACTTGCGTGAAGACATTTTACCCATTTTTCAGCCCAAGTCTGGCACGATAACCTCAAAGTAAACTGAGCTCACACTGATAAACACTGCTGCATGGAGCCTTTCAAGGAACAATGACTGAAGGTAGTGTTGCCAATATGTGAAGATTTATTCTACAAATTCCCAACATTTATTCCTAACTTAATACATTCAATAATGCAACTCATGACATTATTGACATATTTGACATTAACTTAAGTGGTTTGTGAAAAACGGTAAGTATTATAAAAAAATTAATAACATTTTTGAAATCAGTGTAAAAAGCAATTAAAAACAGTTCTTAGTTTACAAACATCGAGATCCATGCAGAGTAGTATTACATAATTTCATTGATTTCCACTTTCACTGATTCGTTAATAAAAATACTTTTCGCTTTTTATTCCTCAGGAAGTGAAATTTGAATGGCAATGTTTAATTCGTCATTCGGCTTATTGTCAAGAATAAACAAAGTAGCTCGCTTTGATACAGCCAATCCTATAACAAATGGGCTTACATAAAATAAAAGATACGCTAAAATAATAAATTAAGAGAGAGCACTTACTATATAAAACACAGAGTGATCATTAAAAGTCACTGAAATCTTTGATCAAGTCTTTTCACCAGTATTAAGCGGTCTAATTTAAAAATAGTACTTCAGGAAGTATATCAGAAGTATAAAAATATAATCAAGTGTAATGTCACTTATTGGAATAATTTGGTTAATCTTCGTATCTTTAATGGTTTCGTCTTTGAGGGTAATGGGCAGTCCAGCTTCTTGTATCATTACTAATTTATAGCTTTACTAAAATCGCTTATAGTACGGCTTTAGAGATGGAGAAGGTTTTTGTAGAACTAAAGATCCAGTTTGCAAAACCTAGGAACTTTATTTAGTCAGTATATTTGTGGTTCTTTGTTGGTTTTCTTGTGTTGTCTTATTAATAGTTCAAAAAAAAAAAAAAAAACAAACACATAAAAGTTCTTTTTCAGGAACAAAACTGATTAAAAATACAATAAACAGAAATACAAATGCTGCAGTCCTCGCTGGAGTCGTCCTCCCTCTAGACATTGAAATAATTAGATGTAGCATGTTGTATCATCTGTCCAAAGGAATCTCCACTATGACCGTTGGATTCACCACTAACCCAGCAATCGATCGCAAGACAGAGAAAAGGCGCCTTCTTGCTCACCTGCAGAGTCTGGCAGGACAGATGGACGACATCCACTAAGGGAGCAATTACAAAGAAATTCATCCCTGACGTAACGTTCGCGTTCCCAAAAACCTCAAGCTGGTTTTCCCCTGGCCTGTACATAACGTACCTCTTTACAAGCCATGGGTCGATACAAGAAAATTAACGTCTCATGGCATCACAGATAATTCACGCTGCCACTGAGTCACTGACGAATCTTGGCACCATATAATGTATGACTGTCCTGACTATGAAGACTTGAGATCTATTCTGATCACAAAGATTACTAATTTGCCAAAGGACCAAGGACATATACTAATTCATACCTATGACAATTATAAATACTTCACCACTTTTGCACAGGATGTCTTCAACAGACGAAGAACATTAAGGAGCCTATTAAACCACCAAGACCAATAACTTGAGACAGATTCTGGGCACCCTCTCCAGTAGCATCAACCACCAACCTCCTTGAAGCTCAGTTGAACTAAAATTCACTTCCTTCATCCAAGTTCCATTGGTTTGATATCTGCAGGCAAGGTCAACCGGGACCTGACTCCAAACGCAGGACTCCAAACCCAGACATTGGAAATACCAGCAGCTTCTCTTCCACAAGCCACATCAGCAATCAAACCGAGCACTCTAGCCTGGTTTTCTTTTACTCTCCCCCCCTGCCGCCACCTTCTTCCGCCTGGTGAGACATGAGTCTGCCTCACTGACTTTCTGAGGTCGCCTCTGTACTGTTCCCATACCTCTGTCTTTCCCCAGCCTTCAGCCTCCCCCCTAATCTGTCTAACTCGCAGTGTACACCCTACACAATTCATCGATTAATAAAGTCCAAATTTAAACCGCGCTTACCTAAGAGAAATAAACTGATGTTAATAATAATAGTAAACCTCTCTCGGCCTTTTATATTCTAGTGTAAACTCCCCTCTTTTTTTTTTTTTTTCACATAGGCCCTTGCCACTAAAATCTTTGGAAACTAGGTGGTAGGGCCTGCCAGAGTACAAAATAAAATCTACTGGGTACCTGACCTGCCCCCCCGGGGCCAAGTGCGGTCACGGTGGGTCCCAACAGGGGCCCAATGGCTAAATGGTCAGAAGAACAACGGTACACAACACTACACATCCTTCCACTCCCCACACACTTTTTAAATCTCTGGCCCTCACAGAGTTCTGTGCTACACAAACAGAGTACACAACGCGGGGATGGGGGAAACCCCTGGTGCCGTCAGACAACTAACACACTTTGCACTTTGCAGCAAGGATTATCTAAACTTTCGAATGAGCACTGGTGGTGCTCTCATTAAATTCTTAACATTATTTACAAATTTTTAGTATTTCAACATACGGAAAAATGAAATTTTGGTAAAAACGTTAGAGAATGAATTTCTTTAATCTTTAATTCTCGTGAAACACCAGTTTGGTTTTGTTTTCTCTTTGAAAAATTTCCATTTTATTTAGTTTCCAGTTTGCCTTGAAAAAATTCAACTTCTCTTATCTTGATTTAATCTAAAAATTCAAGTCTAATATTAGCGAGTATATTCTGTATTTTCAACGTATACACGGTACCAAGACTAGTTTCTAATACCATTCGTGTTTGAGGGTTTCATAAAAAACTACTTAAAACTAGAATTCCATTGGAAGATTGAATTCTTCAAAAGAGAAACAAATGTTTACTTGCCATCCTACCTAGCTGACTTTATAATGCGCTTTTCCATTTAATAGAACATTCTCATAGACGGTTGACTTTCAAGCAGTCTTTTTAAATTAGTTTTCCTTCGAAAATTATCAATTATTCCTTCTTTGGAGTAGATATTAAAGTATGAAGTAAACTATTTTCTTTCAGAATGTGTAACTGGGGAATCCTTGCTTTAATACATTTGATATTAAATATATTAAATGCTATGGGCCACACGTGAAGTTCTGTTGTGTATCAGAAATGCGTGTTGGGTGCCTAATATCATGAGCGCTTTTGGGGTATATAGCTATTTTGTCGCAAACGTAAAATACTAAGTTGCTCAATCTAATATTAATTAGCGCATGCCGTAAATATTATAAGTCAATTTTTACACAGGTTTTTAGTACAAATTGATTCTAGTAATAAATACACTGAGTAACCACTGAATTATTACCATCTACCAAATATCATGTTGGGCCACACTCCACTTGATGTCTGAAGACCTCCGTTCCGCAGGAATCTGCAACTATGCTGCCTGCAAGGCTTTCCACAGTATCACAGTAGATGACGGCTGCATGTCCATACTCCTCACTTCCCATTCCAAAAGTTCCTACAGGTGTTCAATTGGATTGAGGTCAGGCGAATTTGGAGGCTAATCATGATGGGTGATATCTTTACCGTGTTCCTCGAACCACTCGTGCACAGTGCGGACCAGAAGACACGGGGTGCATTGTTGTCTTGGAAGATCCTGTTTCTATCCGGGAATAATGTAACGTGGCAGGAAGCACATAGTCTCCTAGGAGTTGCCGGTAGTCCTCACCAGTGAAAGGTTGGTGCGTACGCACCAGGGGTCCTAGTTGTTACCAGCAAAATATGCTCCATATTAAGCAACCACCGCCACCTGCCTGGATAGAAGGGACTATGCACGATGGGTCCACGGACTCGTATCGCGTGCACTACACACGAAGACGTTCGTCGGCATGTTGCACTAGGTATTTGGACTTATCCGTCCAGCACACTCGTGTCCAGTCCTCCAGTGTTGTTGACATCGCAGCATTTTCCATCGACGCTAATCAGCGGTAAGGAGAGGGTGTCTCTTTGGTCGTCTGTTTTGGAAACCCATACGTTTGAGTGTGGGACGCATCGTCATTTGGGACATTGTTCTTGCATTTACCATATTATATTGCCATCTTAACTCTCGTAAAGTGACCTGCCGTTGAGCCCGTATAACTTGCTGCTCCCTTCTCTCACCACGAACATCCTTTACAGTCTGCACTAGGAGGTAGTTTGACCAGTTCGACCATTCTTTGTATACGTTAACCACAGTGGGCTGTGAGAAATCGACAAGACATGACGTTTCCGAAATGGATGCACCCGACGCACAACGCTCCCACACTCACGCCTTTTTGAAACTCCGTGATACTTTATCGCTTTGCCTTTCACGATAATGAGAATCTACTCATGATCGTGCCACTACTCTACTCTGTCGTACGAAGCTGGTCGGCTTTTTATGCTGCGAGCTATGTGATGTAGTCTATTACGGATGGGGTGGTCATAATTCAGTGATTACTGAGTGTATATGGTATTTAAAAATTTATTAATAAGAATTAATTATAAAAATAATAAGTATATTTTTAAAATTGTAGTATTCAATATTCAGTCTTTTGGAAAGAATATTAAAGCAACATGTTTTTACAGTTTATTATAATTTAATAACGATGTATATGGAAAACTGACAACAATCGTTATACCACTTTTAAATAGTTCTGGTTCAGATATTAGTTCCATAACCATATGTGCATCTCTAGCGTGTACGCACAGGACACTTGTACAGTATAAACTAATTTTCTCTGTTCGATATTTCTGTGTATCATTTGAAGAACTCGCATGCCTAAATTTTGACCATAAACAAATAATAAGTGAGTATATAAGTAAATAATTATACGTGTTCATAAACTTCGGGAAAATTGATGGTTTTCAGAACTATGAGTTTGAGAGAGAGAGAGAGAGAGAGAGAGAGAGAGAGAGAGAGAGCCATTTATGTTACGCTGTTATCTATAACTGTACCATCGAGGCTGTGACCTCATTTAGGAGTATAAATCGATAGCTGTGGATCGCAAGCAATATAGCTATCTCGCTATCTCTTTTGTGTGTGAATTCAGTGGAGAGTGTTAACTCATGTTTATAGATCAATGGTCCATCTTCTCTGATGACACTCGAGAGGAAGAGTTTTTAATATAAGCTTAAGCGCATACACGGGATCTTCGTAAGTGAAGTAATTTATTATACCATCTTGCTTAACCAAATTTAACAATAAAAGAAAATATATTTATGCCTGCATAAATAAATAAACAAATAAATATGTACATGTAATAATCTCTGTTTATAGCAACAATTCTTTGTCTTTTCATTAATTGTCGACCATTCCCGGTTCTGTTTTTTGCTGGTTAAACAAGTAGAGTTCTATCATTTAATGCTTCAGAACTGAAGAATTTTAGATCTTGATGTAATTAGTTTTATAATTGAAGATTGCTTAGCTGTAGAGATATTTAATTACACGTCTTCCTATTAAAAGTGCCCAAATAGTTCAAAAACCTAATTTATCAGAAACATAAGTTAATAATATAGTTGGAAAAGGACGTTAAGTGGTTTCTGTCCACACGGTAAATTGTTTACTATATAAAATAGCAATATATATATATATAATATCGACGATTATATGTATATAATTGTCTATCAATTTATTTTATATAGTTGTTAAAATGTTCTATTCACCCGCCTAGTATTTAGGGTCTGATGATGGGATTAGGTAAGAATCCTGAAACGTCATCTGCTAACAATTTTGTGTAGAAATTGAGCTTGTATTCTATATGAGTTTAATAAAACCTATTTTGTTAACAATTTCTCGTAGTGTGATAGTGTCATTTATTATTATTATTATTATTATTATTATTATTATTATTATATATAGTATAATAATAATAAACACGGGTATGGGGGGATATATAGGGGGAAGAATGAGTTGGAATCCTGCCAGTGAACCGAGGAATTTTTATGGGCTTTTTTTTCACAACGTGGTTGAGTTAGTTGGTCTCATGCGATGGTTGCATGGCCCCCCCCCCCGGAATTTCTGGTTGTTTGTCCCGAAAAATAATAAACCCACCAGATGCAATACACTGATGCTTCGTAGCTTTAACTGTGTTGGCGTACAAGACATAACTAATCTTAACCCACAGTGGACAAAGTCTGAGATTACCAGTTTCTGAATACCAGGCGTAGTCTTGTAGTGTAAGAGAGATTCAACACATCATAATTGAGCCCACGCATCATAACAAATGACGTTTACATATTTAGCGGATGCAGTATGTACATGATAGATAAGAATGATCAGCCATTCTCCCTGTTCGGTCTACACATGGTAAGTTATCAATTTGTTTGGGTGTTGAACTTCATTATCTTGGTTCCGTTCTTTCTGGTAGTGATTAAGGACTGTTAAACCTTTTTAATTAAACACTTTGTGAAATTTAGGATATAAGGATCGAATCTGAGTTTGTGTTTTCGCCGGCTTATGTATCGATAGACATGTAGCCTTCTCACCTCTGACATTACTTAATCATAACTTTCCACTTTTGATCAACATTGAAAGCCACAATCTTCTGTGGCAGTCTTCTGTCTTTCTTCTAACTGGCGAATTCTGCTGTTTTTATTGGGGAATTTAAACAAAAGGCGATGATGCTGAGGTGCTTAAACGGATAAAGTTGTTTTTTGAAAACATGCCTGAATATTAATTTGGAGGTGTATTTGTGTGATTTAATCTTATAAAATGTTTAATTAATTCATAGGAAGCAGAATAAAGCAAGAACAGTAATTATGCCGATAGGAACAGTAAATTGGTGTACTTCACTCTGTACGTGGAATGTAATTAGCAATTTGAAACAGATTATTCCATTATTCCACGACTTATAGAAAAACACAGTTAAAGTGGGTTTGCTGTGATACTTCAAAGCACTACAGGGAAGCGACATTTTCGGAAATGATACTTCTCTGCATTACAACTAAGTAATATGGTAGAGCCAGTTTAATTATAATAACATAAACAGGACCGATTATTTTAAATTAGTCAGTTATTATCCACTCGCACTTTAAACAAAGTAACCACACCGTTGCTCCACGACTTATAGAAACTTATAAGTAAACTAGCTTTGGTATAACACTTGAAAACTGCTGTAAGGAAGCGCCATTTCCTGTTATGCCACTTCTCTTTTCCATCATTGTTTATGATGGGCAGCAGTGCAAAGAATAATTATGGGTCATTGAATCCGAAAGAACAGAGCTCCTGTTCCCTTCGAAAGAATAAAATAGTCCTGCAGAATTATATATAAATGTCTGATATGGAAATTGGCAAATATGCCACAATGGATCTCGATGAGCGCTTTACCACATCTCATACCAACTACTTTTCTTTCACTTTTATACATCTCCTTATCAGCACGCACCCAGATTGCATTATAAAACATCTAAAAAGGAGTATAAGAATACTTTGGAGGGGGAAGTCTGTGTTAATCTTTGCAATATTATTCAATCCTTATTGAATAACAGAATCAAATTGACTGGTGCATTTTCATGAACACTTTTTAACTCAGAAATGTGAGTTTGAAATATTATACTCGTTGCAATTTCTTCCAATAATTTTATTTAAAAGTAATATGTGACATTATATTCACCCTCGCGTGAGGGTGAGTATGATGTCTTTCTATACCGCGTGAGAAAGGTCTAGGTTTGACTTCCTTCAAGAAGGGAGGTACTATATTTTTATACGTATGCTGTTTTGAATAGTGGCCGAGTTAATTGGTGTCGAGCAATATTCGCACGGGACTCTACTCTCCCAAAACTCTAATTTTTCATACAGCGTACAGGTAAGCCGGCTGCAGACTGGACTGTACGCAATTTACAAATGTAATGATTGTCATCCCACAGTCTTGGTTATTTTAACACAAAAGCAAAACCGAAAAAAAAAAAAAAAACATCCTTCAAACTGCAAATGGTGATTTGGACTGTCTGTTTCCCTTCACCTTGTTTCAATATCATTGACCTTTAATGAATTAATCTCTGTATGGTTATTGCTTCTATTTTTAGCTCTCGGAAGTACCGAGGAAGGGGGAAAACAAAAGCGTAAATCGATGTCTGATGTAACCTCGGCTCACTAACATCTGGAGAATACGTCACAGGAACGCATCGATCTTCGAGTTCTCTTCTTAGTAATCATTCTACGGACAAACAGATTGAGCAAAAGAAAGGGATGATGGTTTGCTACGGTACGTAATAAGTACTTTGGAACTGTTGGGGTGTGCTTTAATGGTCAGAATGATAGGATGATGTGCTACCTTTCGTTAGGTGCTAATGGAAACAGAGGAGTAAATCGTTAATCGCGAAATCTTGTCCTGCAAAGCGCTAATGATGGAGTTCGTTTAATGCAGAACATTCATTTCCTTCGTGCGTATGATGAGGTGAATTTCAGGGAAACTTCTTGATTATAGTATTAACACTCTCCATTTTGCTGCAATGGTTACGTTAGAGAACAGTTTAAACTTTAAAAATGTACGTTCCGATCACAATCTCTCCTTTTCTTTCAGCATTCGTTGGTAAAAGAAGAGTCCAAAATAACAAAATTTTCAGCTTAATTTAGGTTAGCTGCTATTTTTTGTCAACTGACCTGATAATAAATGCCAGCTAACCAAACAAGAAATCGCAATTAACATTATGAAAACAGCTAAAGCTACTTGAATATATCACCTGTTAAAATTTATGAAACTAATGCTTCAGAATTAGTAGCGGATTGTCATTATACATCACTGGCCAGTGTTTTTTCAAAATATCAACAACATTTTGCGTTAGTTACAGTGCGAGTGCAATCATCTGTTTTCATAGCATCTATAGCCACAGACTTCAAAATGGTATCATTTGTGGAAAATTGCAACAAGACGGAATCCAGAGCAGTTATACGATTTTTGAATTGAATTAGTGAAGCCAATTAAAATCCACAGTAGAATGGCCAGTATGTATGGTGAGAACTCTGTCGAAAAGGAGTATTTGTATGAGTCAAAAGGTTTGCAAATTGTCATGATCTTGGTGAGTTTTCTCGATTTGGTAGGCTAATGGCAATTTTATACAAAAAATTATTTATTATTGATATTGACAATGTGATGTAAGAAAGCAAGGCTTATATAGTACCAAGCAAAATAAACACAGTATTTGCCCATTCTTTCCGATGATTTATCTAAACATTCCATAAATTTATTAAACTTTCCATTTACACACCCTCGCGAGCCAGCACAGTGGATACAATTACAGTCCTCCCCCACACCGGAAGGGGAGGAAGATTGGATTCGAATGATGTCAATGATACAAGAAACTTTTATGGGCTTTTTTTACGTGGCTGAGTTAATCTCAAGAGGTGAGGATTGCATGGTTCCCCCCCTCGGAAACTAGAATTTTACATCTAGCAAAGAGGTAACTGGACCAAAGAATGCACGCATATACAGACACAGTACACTGACACCATTCAGCCGTAGTTACTTTGGCGCTTAAAAACACAACTAACCAACCAATCTCACCTACACAAAGTTAGGTAGAAGTTTATCCCAACAATTGATTATTCTTTGGCTGAATTCAAATTTTCACAGATTTATTCTTCAAACCGACAGTTTCCAATTTATTATTGCCAACTTATATGCTTCATTCCAAGATCCTTCATTCCTTAATCATCCAATTAGGTCGTCATGCAGATTTCTAGTTTCTAGAGACTGCAGTTTACAAAACCTACGTTTTTTGTATTAGAATACCATTTTGTGTACTCAACTTTGCTCTTTTTTGAGCATCATTTCCAACTAACTATAATCTTCCTAAAATGAGATTTCCAAAAAAACTTGTATGTAGAATTCCAAATGTGGCCTAGCCATTTCGGTATAGAATCGGATCATCACCTCTTTATCCTTACTGCAAAATTTCTTTACATAATTGATAAAACCTCATAAGCTGTTCTAGCAGCTTGTTTGCACTGCTCAGAATGTCATATCGGATCGTGCACTCACAATGATCGAGGCCAGAGGTAGCCAAGTGGTCAAGTGCGAAGTTGCAGAAGCACACGCACTTTGATGGACTTTTCTTTAAGCCACATGACTGCTTAGATACTGTGAATAATTGTATTCATTGTTCAAATAATTAATGTAAGTTCCTTTGACTTACTGGTCTTGCAGAAGTATAAATATATTTTTCCCACTCCATCATCTTGACTTTATCATCCAAATGGTGTGCTATTCGGTTTACTAAAACCCAAGTGCAGTACCCTGTATTCATCACTCTTAAACCTGAATTTATATTTTCCGTCCATCTACTTAGTTTATCTGGATCCTCTTGAAGTAGCATACGCTGATTACTGTCATTAACCACTGTGTCTACCTTTGTGTCATAACCAAACTTGGCATTAAATTTGAAATAACTATATCAATATCATATTGATTGATTTTGGTTTTTATAGCGCATGAGCGACTAAGGCCATGATGCACCAAGTCCGATCAATATCATAATTAAATATTATAAATAGCAGGGGATCAACGCCGACTCCTATGGAACTCCATTCATCACATTAGTCCATGGACAGCAGTGACATTCGGAATCACTCTTTATATCTCCTAACGCTTAATGATCCCTTTGTCCATAGTACCCAGTTTCCATAATGCTACATTGCTCAAATTTACATACTGTACAACATGTGAAACTGTCGCATAAATTTGAGCAATAAATTGCTCCAATTTATATAACAGTCGTACCTGTGGTACAGTATCAAAAACTTTACTGAAATCAATTGGTGAGGCATGATCTCCCTTTAACAAACCCACACTGGGATTACTTTATGGGTCCACTCTTATCATGATGATTGTGCATTACTTCTGCATTTTCCCTGGCACAGAGGTTAAACTTGCAGATTTATGGATACCCTCTTCACCCGTCGAACACCCTTCTGAACAGGAAACATATTTGCATATCTCCAAGTAGAAAATACTTCTAAATATAAACATGCTCTCATTATTATGGTTAAAGGTTTAGCTTCTCCTTTGCAACTTCGTTTAATATGATTGGAGAGATTCTCTTCCACTCTTTCTGTTATTATGAAATCATTTAACTTTAAATCTGTATTAGATAGAATTCAGCTAACCCTCCTTCCAAAAACTTCATGTACAATATTTATTTAGTTTATCGGAAATTTATGAGGATCATCAATATTTATGCATTTCATATCCGATGTGCTAATGTGATTCATGCTTTTCTTTCTAGCGTTAACATAAACAAAGAATTCTAATGCAGAAAGCTCACACGCGGAAAGTGCCGCATTAAGCTTGAGTGGGAAACTCAATATTAGAATCGAACCTATTAACATTGTCCATAAGAGCTGGGATTCAGTAAATTGGGTGCAAGATTAGTTCCTGGTAGACTTTGAGAAAAGCTCTAGGAACAACGAATTGATACGTGTTTTTTGTTGTTGGCTTGGTATGAATGAATGGAATTATTCCTTAGAATGTATTGTAATCGAGAAGGATCGTGGTAATTAGGTCCAAAAAGCGGTTCATGAATGTCTCAAAAAATCCGCAGAAACTCTTTTCTGAAAGTATCCAGGCCTTAGTTTCACGATGAAAGCTGGATAGTGCAAAAGGAAAAGATTGGGGGAATTTCTCACAAAAGAATTTTGAAAAATTATGAGGATTCTTACTGAACGTTTGAATGGAGAATTGTTTATTTAACTTTTGCAGTTTTCGTTTGAGTCACGTGCCTATAGCTAGTTTTAATAAAAGGATGCATCGTATATGTAGTTTTTAATAAAAGGATGCAAAGCAATTCTTTTGCATTGGTTTAATTACTATTATTGATTTGTTACCAATTTTTAGAATAATTTTAACTTTATCTTTTCTGCTTAACTAATTTTTAACTTATTCTTCATATTTTTGTTTTTTTTACACCAGCATTTCATATTTCCACCTGACAGATTTAATTCACTTTTTGTACTTTAGTTCACATGATTAAGGAACACGAGCGGCCTTACCACAACCAGATTACATCTTTTCTCTGTCATTAATTTTGCGAACGCATGTTCAGTAACATCTATTTCAATTATACGACGGTGTTCGGTTGAACAACATAAGATTTCAATATCGCTTGAGATCACAATAAAAGGATCAGATAAGCCTTACTGGAATGGAATATTTCATTTTAATTTTAAATAGCAACTTTCATGGGACTTCCATTTGATTGCTTCTTTGTAGAAAAGAGGCCTTAAACGCATACTCAATAAGTAAATTTATGCATGCGTCAGAGAAGTATTTGTTCCCATGAAAATCTCACGCTTCCTAGGCACGCTCTAAATTCAATACAGAGTCGATTTAGGCATGCACTGAAGTCTGCTGGTCTCCTTTTAGGAAGCAGCTGAAATATCAAGAAAAAATCATTGTTCATTACCACAGTTTTCTCCTTAGCAGTTTAGCTATCCGTCCGAAGAGATTACCATGGGACCGATAGCTAAACTGTTACTTGAAGTGATTGTGGTATTAAAGAGAGAATATGCTGGATGTATGCAAATTAGTTATAAATTGTAATACGAAGGTCTCGGAGCATGTTTGTGATGTATCTAACACATGGTGCTTGGATAAGACATTAATATCCGGGCATTTAATGGAGGGGTGTCCAGATATTAATGGTAGGGCAGTGTATATTAAAAGGACGGAAACTGAACGGAAACTTCACGGAAACTGAACTTGGCCTGTTATAACGTACGATCACTCATCGGTGAAGACAGGATATTAGAGCTGGAAAAGGAATTAGAAAATGTGAATTGGAATATCATCGGTTTGGCTGAAACAAGAAGAAGAAATGAATCACTTATAGGTTTATCAAGTGGAAATCTGCTGTACACCAATGGAAACAGTGAAAGGAGTGAAGGTGGAGTTGGGTTTCTGGTCCATAAAAATTTTAAAAACAACATTTTGGAATTCAAAAGTACATCACCAAGGTGTCAAGGTTAATACTCAAGATTTCTAAGAGGTACAAGCTAAAGATTATAATGATTTATGCACCAACATCGAGCCATAATGATGAAGAGGTTGAAGAAATGTACACCGAAATTGAGAGTCTTCTAGATGAGCAGAAAACCCACTACACTATTATTATGGGGGACTTCAATGCTAAGTTTGGAAAAAGGCAAAACAGCGCAGAAAGAGGAACTATAGGAAATTTTGGAATTGGTGAAAGAAATAAAAGAGGTGAAAGACTTGTGGATTTGCAGAATCTCAAGGACTGTCAGTAATGAACACTTTTTTCAAGAAAAGGGTGAACAGAAAGTGGACATGGGAGAGTCCAAATGGATTAACAACTAATGAAATCGACTTCATCCGCACTAACAGAAGATATATTGTGAATGATGTTACCGTCCTGAATAAGGTAAATGTTGGAAGTGATCACAGAATGGTAAGATGTACACTTGATATAGATGTAGGAAAGGAAAGGAAAAAACTGACTCGAGTAAATAATACAAAGATCTTTGAAATTACAGAGGAGGAGAAAAAGCAGTAGGTACTGGAACTTAAGAACAAGTTTGAGCTTCTGCAGACTGCTCAGGACCAAGATATCGACAAGGAATATTACAACTTTCTGAAAGTGATAAAGCCCAAGAAACCTATAGGGAAACAGAAATCCAAAGAAGAAAAAATTAGTCAAGAAACACTTGTCATGATGAACCGAAGACGACAAATGAAGAGCAAGAAAAACACTGACAGGGAGAAAATTGAGTATACTGAGTTATGCAAAGCCATTAGAAAGAGATTCAGAGAGGACCTAAGAAGATTTAACACATGAAAAGTAGAACAAGCATTAAGGGAAAACAAAGGATTTAAATCAGCAGCCATGAGCAGTAATACAGAAAGACAAATGATACTGAAACTGAAGAATAGCGACGGTGTACTTATAAACAGCAGAGAAAGCATAATTCAAATAGCAGAAGACTACTATAGAGAATTATACAAGGAGCGAGGGAATGATACCAGCAGTGGGGAAGATGGATTGCAAAGTAGCAACACATACGACATACCCGATATTCTTCCTGATGAGGTAGAACATGCATTGAAGAAAATGAAGAATCGGAAAGCCCCCGGGGGAAGATGAAGTTACTGTAGAGTTGTTAAAATTGGGAGAAAGAGACATAACACAAAAACTGGCAAGGCTCTTCACAAAGTGCATTAGAAAAGGTGTGACGCCTAAGCAGTGGAATAACGCAATCATAGTTTTGCTGCATAAGAAAGGAGATAAATCAGAAATTGGAAATTATAGACCAATTAGCTTGTTATCCCACATCTAAAAGTTGTTCACAAGGGTCATTACTAACAGATTAGAAAGAATACTTGATGAGAATCAACCGAAAGAGCAAGCTGGCTTTAGGACAGGATTCTCAACTACGGATCACCTTCATGTAATATCACAGCTAATGGAGAAAGCAAATGAATATAAAACACCATTATGCCTGGCATTTGTGGATTATGAAAAGGCATTTGACTCCAAACAGCATAAGGCAATGTTTCGGGCACTGGAAAGACAAGGTATAGATACCACATATATTATGATTTTGAAGAAAATATATGAGAACGCTACCTCCTTTATTAGACTAGACAAAGACAGTAGCAAATTTAAAATCGAGAAAGGAGTTCGACAAGGAGATACAATATCTCCGAAGCTGTTTACTGCTGCCCTTGAGGAAGCTTTCAGAGGATTAGACTGGTCACAGAAAGGAGTCAATGTGAACGGAGAGTACCTAAACCATTTACGATTTGCAGATGACATTGTGGTCATAAGCCACGATCCCAAAGAATTAGAGGAAAATCTTAATCAGTTATGCACAGTTAGTAAAGATTTTGGACTAAAGATGAATATGGCTAAAACAAAAGTAATGATGAACAAGTATGCCACGGAAAGTGAAATAATGATTGAAGGAGCAGTAATTGAAAAGGTGGAGTCATATAGTTATCTGGGACAAGTTATTAGCTGTAATAATGGTAAATGGCTGGAAGTCAAGAGAAGAATAAATTTTGGATGGATAGCATTCAGGAAATATAGTCACATACTGAAGAGCAATATCCCAGTTTGTCTGAAACGTAAAATAATGAATCAATGTATACTCCCCACCATGACTTATGGAAGCGAAACTTGGGCACTCACCAAAAGAATGGAAGAGAAGCTGAGAACTACACAGCGAAGAATGGAACGAATTATATTGGGAATCAGACTGTTAGATAAGAAGCGAAACACATGGATTAGGCAGCAAACTCAAGTAAAGGACATTCTTATCAAAACTAAAGAACTAAAATGGTCTTGGGCAGGACACATAGCTCGAAGACATGATGACAGATGGACTAAGAAAACAACAGAATGGTATCCAAGAGGAGCCAGAAGAAAAACTGGAAGACAAAGTCGGAGATGGATAGATGAAATTCATGAGTTTGTGGGTAGTAAATGGATGGCCAGTGCTCAAAACAGAAGGAACTGGAAAGTTGCTGGAGAGGCCTTCATCCTGCAGTGGATTGAAAATGGCTGATGATGATGATGATATTAAAAGTAAATAAAATCGGAGACAGGTAACACTCTTAGCTCACATCTCTTCCTATCCCTCCCTATTTCTACACTTTCCGTATCGTCTTGTCCTACCATAATTATTACTAACTGTTCCCAATATTATCTACCAATTGTTCTATCTCTCAAGCCAACTCTTATCCTTTCCAGTATATTCAATGATTTAACTCAGTATATGATTTAACTCAACTCTTATCTTTTCCAGTATATTCAATGATTTAACCCAGTATATCTGATCAAGAGCCTTCTTCATTTCTATAAGATATAGATCGTTGTTCACTCCCAGATTTCTTTCTGTCAATGGTCTCATCATATCTGTTACATCACACTTACTTTTTCTGCATTCAATCGGAATATACTTGCCTATATTCCGACCAAGGAATACACACAATTTACAGATGAAATATAATATCGTGTCATGGTCCTAATTTCCTTGACTCAAATTTCTAATCCCTCGTGGGTTGCACAGTTTGTGGAATTTCCATCCCTCCCCACATCGGATGGAAAAGCCCCGAGATCGAATCCCGTCAATGACGGGAGGAACTTTTTTCGATCTTTTTCATAACTTGGCTGATTTTGTCGGTCTCTGGCGAGGGTAGCATGTTTTTTTTTTCTCCCGGAAACTCAGGTTTTTCGTCCAGCAAACAGCAAATCGACCACAGAATACACTCAATTTACAGACATATTATATACGGCGCAATATGGCCTAAGTTTCTGATGTGCCTAAAACACAACAACAACCTTCTTATTGCGATAATGCAAGATGCCACGATTGATGAAGTTAACAGATTTCCAAGTCTGAATGATAACAAGGAACCACATAAGCAATCAATCTGTACGTGACATTTCAACGGCACAGAAGACCTCTAAGTCGACAACTGGTGATGTGATCTGCAAATGGAAGCGGTTTGGTGTTAAAACCGTTACGAAACGACCCGAAAAAACATCAAAACTGACGGAATGATAGGTGAGCCTTGCAAAGAATCTTTCACTGGGAAGAGAGGTTGATATTTTCTCAGCACACACACAGGTCTCAGTGATACGATTGCGACACATGTCAGCACCGGTACAGTGTACAGATTGTTGTATGATATGGGTTACCGCAATCGTGCAGCCATCCACAAGCTACTAATTACACTAATGCTAGACGCCATCTCTGTCTTGGTGTAAGGTCCACCATTCTTGGACTATAGACCAATGGAAAGCTGTTCTTTGGAGTGACAAGTCGCGGTACATGGTGTGGCGGATTCCCACAATGAAGTTTGCCGGTGAGGGACAGTGTGATGGTCTGGAGCCGTCCGAAGAGGAAGAATGAAAAAGAATTGAAGAAGTAGAGGAGAAGAAGAGAGAACGGGGCTTGTTATAAGAATCATTGGGTTCCTTGTAACCAACGAAAAGTACCCGCTGGTAGCTCAGCGCGGACATTAATAAGCACCATCGTCCCCACACCAGGTGGAACAGGCTTGGGTTACAATCCTGTTAATTACGCCAGGAACTATCTATGGGCTTTTTTCAGCACGGTTGTTCTTTTGGAAACTCGTTTTTCATTCAGCAAAAGAGGAAAATAGACCACAAAACACATGTAATTTATGGAAATAATACAAATGGGCAGATGAGTTTGTTCTAGGTGGCCCTAATATGACAGATTTTTTTTTTAGCTAACGAAAAGGAAGGAGATGTTATTTTATTTCAATTAGATAATATTCGCTCGAAGGCCACGTTATCAATAAAAAATTTCATTTCCCTTTTAGAGTGATAAAGCCAATGTAATCTTGTTTTTTGTTATGTTACTTCCTGGATGCTACAGAAATTCTTGAACTGTTGGAATTACGTGATGACACACGAGAGAAAAAAAAAAAAAAACAAAAAAACAGTAGTTGATGTTCAACTCAAACGTCAGCGTTAAAGTACGATTTTGACGGCACTCGACC
The DNA here is from genome assembly GCF_048544385.1 of Mastigoproctus giganteus. Taxonomy (NCBI): domain Eukaryota; kingdom Metazoa; phylum Arthropoda; class Arachnida; order Uropygi; family Thelyphonidae; genus Mastigoproctus; species Mastigoproctus giganteus. The sequence goes on from NC_143587.1 coordinate 138,204,172, forward strand.
TGAGCATCTAATTATAGGTCATCTACCTCTCTTACCCGGATAGTCGTTCTATGCAGCTCATGAATAGATAATTTTGTAATCAACTCTGAGAAAATGAATAGTTTCTGAGTAATCTTCCTAGCTAGTCTTCATCTGTTTTCTTTCTAATATCATAGGACAGACTTGAAATCGCTTCATTTTGAGTCTTTTAAAATTTTCATTTCTTATCTCACAGAATTCTTGAAAGACTCATTGCACAGCCTTTCTATTTAAGGGGAATTTGTTTTATTAAGCCTCTTGGTCTCTTTCATGAAAACAGTTCCATATATTGTTGTTGTTGTTGTTGTTTGGGGTTTAATGGCGCAAGAGCAACTTCGGCTATATTGCGCCTTTCCATATATTGTCTTCAAACTCTCTTTGCATGCCAAAGACAAATTCTATAGGTATAAAAGTGACTAAGGGAAAATTTTTGTTATTAACAAAGGAATGAATCAATCAATTTAGTCATTGATTTATAACTGACATTTTCGATTCACACATTTCAAAGATATGCTATATCTGTGATATTAATCCAATTAAAATGTGAAAAACTACATTTCTGTCTCTGTCGTATAACTTTTCTTTTTCTCTCTCTTAAATGCTGAATATTTAATATGGAAATCTTAAATAACGAAAATAATGAAAACTAAATCTTTGATAAGTACCACACAAAAGATATATCTGTTAATAACATGAATTAACCCATAATATAACTAGAGAAAAAAGTTAAGAAATGGCTTAAAACTTGGTAGATTTGGGGAGGAAAATTTTGATCCACATTATTCAGAAGTGAAATCTGCAAATAAAGAAGCAGTGAAAGCACTCTTCAGATACAGGCCAAAGTTCCATCCTTCATCTACTAGCTTAATTAATTACAATTTGAGAGATGCGCTTCTATAGCCCATCTCTCAAATTGTAATTAAAGTTAAAATAAAAGTTTAAACCCACTAATTATATTAATCAAGAGAAGGAGCACTTCGTTGAAGTAGTTTTACTAATATGTTGCGTATTTTCCATCGAATATACTTACTTGTGATATGGCCTCTGGTAAACGACTCCTTCAACAAGTTCTTGAAGGGCATTGATATTTTTGGCTAGTACACTTATTAATTGCGGGAAAGGTCAAAATATCATAAACTGGGCCAATCAAATATACTTGAAGACCTCCTGGTTGGATTCTGAAATCGGGCGCATTATAGCCTTTGTTTTTGATGCGATAACAATTCTCATTGCAGTCAGTCAATCAATCCGAAATCAGGAAAGCGAATTTCGTTATCAAAATGAGGAAAGTGAATTGAAAAGTCAATCATGGTTTCGGAAATCTTATTTTAACCACCCCATTCGGTTAAAGTGGCGATAGTTTCTCCGAACCGTTCGTGCATTGCTGTCCTTTTGCTTGAAACTACAAGGTTTGACATAATAAAGAGGATTCTTTATTTTTTTTTCGCCCTGGTTGGAATGGTTATCCCAGTTTATATGGTATTGTCAAAGATAGAATAAAATGTATATGGTAAACGTTGAGATAAAGAAAATATGAGGCATACGTTTTGAGGTTAAAAAACCGATGTTTTCATCTTTTTTTATGCAAAAATGCAAGGAGAATATACAAAATACGTTAGTGGAGAGCATAATACAGGAACTGGTCAGTGCGGATGTGACTTATTCAAAAGATCTGCAGAGTTATAACTGCTTTGCTTGCTCAAATTTCTTCGTTGTGTTTTTAGTTATAAGGAATTTTCAAACTATGTTTAATGGAATTACTTAAAAATACCAATATTTAAATACGTAATGGGAATGGCGGTTCTGATTTTATAAAATGATTTTAATGCGATTTGTCAATGGTAAAAAGAAACAAAGAATCCATTCCGATGCAAAATGTTCCAAGACGATTAATCCTTTACGTAAATATACACCGCTATAAGACAAAAATATATCATATACTTTGGGCTTGTCTGAGGAGTGGAATGGCAATCTACGGATCCCATTTGGCAGGTGTTAATCTAGCTTTGAAAGTTATGACTGAACGTTCTTTATTAATGAGAGGATATCCCTTCTAAAAAAAAATATATATATATATTAATTATATATATATATATAATAAATATACATTCGCTAAGGAAGCCTATGCACAGAATGAACCAATGTCCAAAAAAGTGGACCAATGACCAATGTCCAAAAAAAAACGTGAAGTGTCTCAGGGCTAATTGCGTTGTCTCCCCTCCTATTTTTAATTTTCATAAGTGATCTTGATGAGGGTATCCAAGGAAAGCTGTCAAAAGTTTTTGATGATCTGAAAGTGAGAAGGCTGGTTAACAGTTCGAGTCAGGTTGTTGTTGTTGAAGTAGGGTTTTAGGAGCATCAGCGACTAAGGCCATATTGCTCCGTGTATACTGTCTATAAATTGCATGGGTTCTGTGGTCTATTTTCTATTTTTTCGGAAGAAAAAACCATGATACCATCGCCGGAGAACGACAAGCTCGGCCACATTGTGAAAAAGGCTCATAAAAATTTCTCACACCATCGACGGTACTCGAACTCAAATCTTTTTCACCAGGTGTGCGGAGGACGACGACGATTCTACTAACTGTGCTACCCACGAGGGCTCGAGTCAGGTAAAGTTGTTTCAAAAGATCTTGAATCAGTTGAATCCATGATTCTAAAAATGGAAACTAAAGTCTAAGGTTATAATTAGAAGCATTAGTGCTTCTAAATATCAGGTTATGCATTTGGGGAAAAGGAATCTTCGAGTCATGTATAAGGTAGGGGAAGAGCAACTAAAATGATTCAAAACGACGAAGAGAATTAGGTGATATGATTCAATCTGATATGATATTTTCCACGTAAGGCAAACAAGTGGCTAGGAAAGCACATGGTATCCTGTCCATGATTTATTGGACTTTTGCTAGTAGAGATATGGATGTTGTTATCGCTCTACACAAGACGAATGGTTTCACCACATTTGAGATATTGCATTTAGATCTGAAGTCTATAAATAAAGAAAGACAAAAAACTTCTGTAGAGGGCTTAACGGCAAACAGGTTAGTGATAAGTGTAAATCCATGTTCATATGAAGAACCACTTAGAAGGCATGAACAGCAAAGTTTCATAACTAAGCATCCAAGAGGAGAGAGAAATGTACAAGGCTCTGAAGGGATTGGGTAAAATGAATGAGGACGGTTTCTTTCCCCCGTAGCTGAGAGAAGAAGAAGCAGGAGGAACAAATATCAAATCTCAGGAAAAACGAGAAGAATGGATTTCGTGACATTCATTAATGGGCAGTGAGATGTCGAACACTGGAATAAGTTACTTACAAAGTGGCAGAGAATACGAATAAGTTCAAAGGGGAATTGAATGATTTTGTGGAAATAGGAATAGTATTATTATTATTGTTATCATTATATAAACTTTTTTTCCTTTAAGGGATTTTTTTTCAGGCCCGTGACGGGTACCAAGTGCATGGGGTGGTTGTTTTTGCATCATTTGGCTTTACTAATATTTTATGACATTTATCGAAGTTGGGCAGTTATCATCCTCTTTCTAATTCTTATTTAGGAAAACGCTCTATTTAATGCACCCTAATTTAATCTGCGTTCATATGCACGTAATATAAATCTCCCACGTCCTCCAACAAGTGATCTAGTGAATTAGTGGGTATTGTGTCATGCTATTGACCTGAGTTGATTGGGTGCGAACTTCTCTATCATATCATTTAAGGGAAACTGGCAGTTTCTCATAACGTTTCCTCAGCGGCATTAACAAAAACTCCTGTACTTCTGATTAAGTGAATACAGTCTTTAAAAATAAATTCTGTCTGCCAACAGAGGCCAGCAGTACTAAGACAAATTGCTCTCATAACTTTGCGGAGTCCCTAAGTCGAGTTAATCTACAAACCTTTCAACATAAAATCCTTCCTATCATTAGTAATAGCCATATAGTGCAAGGAAGCCACAGGCATAAGCTGTACCGGCTAAAAAAAAGTAGAGAAGAAAATACAAATTATGCGCTTCTTTCCTCAGTTAGGTAACTGTTCAGTTGACCTTCAAATTTCTTCAAACCGTCAGCCTCAACTACCTGCGATGGCAACTTGTTCCAGCAATCAACAACTCGCTGGCTAAAAGAGAACTTCCTACAATCTACTTTAAGCCTCTTTCCGTATTTGCAACAAAAACATGAAATCATAAAATTACTCTCGTAGACCCCTGAAAATATTGGAATGAATGGAAGACATCTACATGCGTTTTGGGTTCTACAAACCTTATGATGGAATGTCCTTTTAACTCCTTATCTACGAAACTTTCCTGGATAGCTCACAACTCAGTATATGGTTTACTAATAATGCGTATGAGTTGGTGAAGGTGGACTTAATTCATAAAAGTATGCTGGATGAAAAATAAATGCTACTCATTATGTACACAGCAGTCCTAATAGGAATAGAAACTTTTATTTGTTTACTTATTTTTGAAGATTTGAAGGATGTCATCGAAGCAGGTAGATCTTACGTAATAAGCAAGTTTTAATGGTGCTCATATAAAAAAGGCGGTGAAGGTTATATAGCTGGTGGTGTCGTTAAAAATAGGTGCATCACACTGGGCAGAATTTCATGTGAATAGAAATGTTATGATGACTAACTTTGTTGAATTTCAGTTTATTGAACAATTGTTTTCCATGGCGGAAACGATATAAAGTATAAAATGAAACGTGGCTTTACATAGTTTTCTTGTGCAATAACTGTAGAAATGTTTCATCATCTATTTACACTGTTTTACAGAATTTGACTATTTAAAAATGCCGCCATCATAAATCTAATTCAACAGACTTATATGTCTATTTATATCAATCCGTTAAACAGAAACTGTACCTTGTGCAGAGTTCAGTATTTGAGAGAGCATGTAATTTGAGTAATTTATTTTAATAATATGTAGTATCTGTTACAGATCTGTTGCTAATATGATTAGCATAATCATACCTGCTGTACACTATTCGCAATGATATGTAAATTCAGATTTTGTAGTGATTCATGTAATAATAAATGTAGCGAAACTCTATTTAACATTTAGAGCTACTGACGTTAAGATTTTATTAAATAATTATATAAAAGTTCATTCGTAATGTAGTATTTGTTATGGGGTATATGTTAAATTAAGGAAAACTTCCCTAGAAAGATCTATATCCAAAACTAATTTAATTTTGATGTAATTCCTTTGATTTACAAAATTCTTGAAATTACGTTAAATTATGAAAATTTCCTGGATTAAAATTTATTTTGTTATACACTTTATGAATTCAAGAAATTACAGTTTTAGATTATTAGTATTACATTTAAATTTAATTAATTCAATATTTAACGCCAACAGGATAGATAATTTTAGATAAAATCTCATAATCTTTTTATTAAATATTTCAGAACAGAACGTTTCGTATTTATATTATGAGCCTTTATTTTCATCCCTGTAAGACATTAATTATTTTTGTTATTTATTATTATTAGCGAGATTTGAAGGATGTCATCGAAGCAGGTAGATCTTACTTAATAAGCAAGTTTTAATGGTGCTCATATAAAAAAGGCGGTGAAGGTTATATAGCTGGTGGTGTCGTTAATAAGATTAAAAAACAAACTTCTGAAGCAGAAACTACAGGCATTTACCACACCTAGGTGTATTATTCTCCGAGTCCTTTGACCTTTTCCCTCTGTTTAAATTGATTGACTTATCTAAATGCACATATTATATTTTTGTGAAGAAGGCAATGTATATCCTAATCTTTAAAACCATAGTTTTTTTATACAAACGTTACTTTAGCTCCCATTTGAGTCGTTTGATTTATGGCGTTGACTGTATTAAGCGCCTGAAGGGCAAGCCTATTGGCCAGCCTGGCTCGGTTAGTGGAATTCAAATACTGTTGATGTGCAGCATTAATGTAGCGTCGATATTTTTTGCACTCTTCCTGTTCTTTAGCTTCTTTCCTCATGTATTTAATCATCATGAATCCGATTCCAAACGAATAGAAAAACAATACAACTACAATGTACATGACAGCATTGCTCTGAGTATCGTATTCCCGGTTATTGTGGTCCTGGCCATTGTTACGAACTCCCACTGTAGATTTATTGGAGTGTAGTGTCGTTAAAATATCTCCCAGAAGACTGGTTAGATTGTGACAATGGATAACGACCTCAGGAGGCAGTGTAGCGTTGGACATTTCTGCTGGGCTTGAGACATCACCACGATCCAGTGTCATTTGCAAGGATCACAAGGAGGCGTGAGTTTCTTAAGTGGAATCCTGAAACTGAGAAAAGAACCTAGATTAGCAGCATGAAGAAACCTACGAAACATAAGTAGTTTTATAGCAATGTTTTAATAAAGTAAAGCGAACAGATCTACTAGCGAAGTGAAACAAGATTTATTGTCCTTACTGTCCAGAGAAACTCTTCTCTCTGACATTACTTTACGACTTTCTCACCTATTTAGGTAGATTTTCCTTCTGTTCCTCCTATATTTCGAGTGGTAATTTTTCTCCCTAATGTTTATGAAAACAAGTTGGATGCTGCATTGGAATTTAAGCGGCTGTATGAGGAAAAGACATGAAATGTATGGGATCAGGACATGAATTTATCAAATATCCAAATCACTTTTATACGTTAGAAATAGACTTTGGGAAAGATGATGAAAGGTTGCAGAAGTTTGAAAACTTAAAGCCAGGCGCAAATTATAAGTTGTAACGTTGTTTTAAACATTCTAAATTCTAATGTACTTTAAAGACATGCCTTGAGGAAAGTGATACTTATCTAGAATTTATCTAGAACTTACTTAGAATTTGGTTGCCAAGTGCTTGCTGGAATCAAGCACTTGGCAACCAAAGGAGTCAATGAGTTTCTACAACTACCCAATAAACCGTATTATGCGGTAGTTGTAGAAGTAGTCCTTATCCATTCAACACAGATATTAATAATGTTAATTTATCCGTTAATTAATTTACTTAATTATAGATTATTCACTGAAGAAGGTTATTAATCTTTCAAATTGATAAAAACTAAAGTGTTTAAATATTTGTTATACAAGAATTAGAACAAAATCATTTATAACATAAAAAATAGATTTGAACAAGTCAATTACTTTAATAAAAAAGGTGCTGCTTTAGTACTTGCTACGAGGGTGGTTCAATAAAGAATCGCCCTGACCTAGCTGTTGATTATTGGTACAGATTTTAGTCCTTCTCTACATAGCCACCGTGCAGATTTACACATTTTTCCCATCGATGGATGAGGCTACAGATACCGTTTTTGTAGAAGTGGTGCAGTTGGTCTTTGAACCATGACTCTGTTACAGAAATGAGTGTCTCGTCGTCAGGAAAGTGGGTCCCCCGAAGAAATCATTTGAGGGAAGGAAACAAGAAGTCCGATGGCGCAAGATCGGATGAGTAGGCTGGATGGGGCAGTATTTCATATCTACAAGTAGCGCTTGTGTTGTTGCAATTTCGGAAGTGTGAACTGGGGTATGTCCTTAAGCATTCTCACACCTTTGAATAGCATGCCACGCCTACGTATTTTAATTTTCTCTTGTAATTTTGTGAGTAAGTTGGCATAATAGGCAACTGTAATTATTCTACCTTTCGGCAGGTAATCAATTATTATTACGCCTTTCTCATCCCAAAACACTGTCAGCAAGACCTTTCCTGCTGACACTTGGACCCTTGCCTTCTTGGGGGTGGGGAATCATGATATCGCCCTTCCATGGACTGCTGTTTACTTTCAGGGTCGAAATGGTGTATTCAACTTTCATTCTGAGTGATTAGACGAGGGAAAAAGTCTTCCTCATTTTTTTGGCAGAGTGCTAACAACTCTTGGGATTTCTGTTGTCGATCAGCCTTCTGGAAACCAGTCAATAATCAGGGAATACATCTTGCACTCAATTTGCGTAAATGGAGTTGGTCATGAAGGACTGCTTCAACAGAGCCCACACTAATCTTCACCTCCTGGGACAATTCACGCACAAATATCCGGCGATCTTCCATGATTAACGACTTCACTTTTGTGATCGTGTTGTCATCAATGGCTGAATGGGGACGACCTGGAATGGACTCAGCTTCTACTGATGTCTAACCACACCTAAAACTGTCTATGCCAGTGCTTCATAATGCCATAAGATGGGCTTCATCCTTATATACAGCAGTCATCTCCTCGTGGATTTCTTTAGGAGATTTCCCCTTCAAGAACAGATACACGATTACAGCTCTGGCTTCAACTTTTTCCATGATGCTGCTTCGTCACACATTTAGCTCTGTAAGAGAAAAACAAATTAAGACACAGGGCTGAAATTTTACACCTTTAGTACACAGATATGTATGATGCTACAAACAAAATATCACGACTCTGCGATATGTGGAAGTAGGTAAGGGCAATTCTTTATTGAACCACCCTCGTATATTAGCCACGCATCTTATGTGCTACAAAACACCTATACCACACACGTGGGCGTACTAACACACTACACAAAGAAACACACACCCACACGAACCCCGTTATAATAAAATTAATAATTCACATTTCACAGATCTCAAAATATTTTATATTGGCCTGTTTTTGCATGATTTAAAAATATGTTTATATGAGTTGTTAGGTCTACTTTGGTAGATGCTGTATATATACACCGAATATAATAGATGGACATGAAAATTATTTTTAATTTCGTCATTCGCAAATAAAAAATAAAGAGCTCAAAAGCTTCATGCCCATGAGATAACACTAATTAAAACAGCAAGAAGTTTCAGTATATATGAGTAAACAATTCTTTATTATAAAAGAAAGACTATATTTAAATTAACATTTTAATTATTCTAAGAAGTTAACAAACGGGTACACTTTACTGTAAGCTGAATAGAAAACCCCCATTGTGAAAAAACTCCACTCATTACAATGGAGGTAGTTATTTATCAAAAGCAACAAAAAAAGAAAGAAAAACCCTAAAATGATTAAAGAGAAGGGATTTAGTTGCCTGGAGAAAAACATAAAAAACTTTGTAGAAAAGAAAATTTCTTCGCAGGGAATCACTTCATACTTTTCCACTTCAGAGTTCGTTCACCCGATTGTACTCTCGAAAATATCTTCCATATTTTACTACCTGACCTTCGAAATTTTATGATTTGGTCTAATCAAACGTTCGCTGCCACCCACTAGGACTACCCGTAATTATGCTAAGCTTTCGCGTGTTTATTTGTTCTTGGCGTCTGAATCCCAGTATGGGGCCATTCACAAATTACACAATTCAATTTTCCGTTCTAGGATAGTGAAAATGCATCATTCTTTAATTAGCTGTAACGACAATCCGAAGTCTGCGTATAAGAACATCGTATTCGTGTTATCTGATAATAACATCGTACCTTTCATATTGTAAGGCAAATTATGAGTTACTTCCCTCTTAACTTTAGAATGAAATAGCATTTCTTCTCTTGTATTCTGTATATGCCTTTTAACAGCTTGAAGTTTTAGATCTAAATTTAGGATTTAATGCAATTTTTTAACTGTTCGAACAGCTTCTTTTGTGCCAAAAGCTTTGACTCCCTTTCCAATGATTATTACGAAATACTCCAATTCCATTATTTATTATTTATGAAAAAACCTGTTATATAACGTTTATGTAACTCTCCTTCCACCTGAAACATACAGTGCTTCAGTATAAAAGTGTTCAACATCAGTGTATTCATTGTTTCTTGTTCGGATCAGAAAATCTGGACTTTGGTTTAAAGATCGAATTAAGGGTATTCAGATTTATCTTTTAAAAAACCTCGTTTATAATAATGCTGATTTTAAGATAATGTTTTGCTGGAATATCAAGATAAATTGCACTTAGAGAAAGCTATTAGCGAACAAGTGATGGAAAAATATGAACACTAGAAATTTCTAAAGAAGAAGAAGCATGGCTCTTCAGAGATTACTGCTTAAAAGTTATCTCTGCTTGAAGAAATACAGCAGTGGATTGCACTCTTCATACACGCACCAATGGAGAAAAAATGGACAAAGGAGTTGTCTCCAAGATAATAACCTAGAAAGAAGCCCAATTGGAACCGGGTTTTTTTTTTTTTTTTACACTGTTATGCTCATGCACTACCACCAGACCAGATGGGTGGCCTGGTGGAACATCTATTCGTCATATCCCATTTCTGAAATACAATCAGCAGAATCAATAGTCCAATTTAAACCCATTTTCAGAGCCTCATCACTCCTCAAGATTAAGAAAAAAATGCTTCACTTCATAATAGCCATGACTAGCCAAATACCTTCACGTAATGTCCAGACTCTCCCACAATATATTATGACATAAAATAACGACATATAGTAACAGAACCGTTATAGAAAGATAAAGGCAGAGAAATCATCTACCTAGATGTACAATTATCTTTGGTTGCTGACATTCATGATCCTTTCCTCTTGTGTAGTTCAGTGGATAGCATTGTTGCTCTCTATGAAAACTGGAATTTCAGTATAGACATGTTTTTATTAAGGGAGAAAACAACGAAGTATTGTATTATTCCCCTTTCTCTTCATTTAGCTCAATTTAATAATTTTTCTCTCCGTCCCTCTTAAAATTTTCCACGATAAGAGTCGATAAATCCCAATGAAGGTTATGTTATCAACAATTTGGCCTTCAAATCCAACAGTGCTTTATCTGAATAACAAAAGTCTGTTTATATGATTATACACCTGCATAAGATGAGGACGACGTCACTTAGGTTATTAACTATCGCTCTGGGCATTCATACTGTACAGTAAGCTTTTAATTTCATTATTTCTGCTCTACGTTATTAGAATGTTTTCAGCTTTCTGCGATGCTCAACTCCTTTCTCTATAGGTGCAGTAGGAAGGAAAAGCTTAAAATTTAATTACCAAAACCTAAGAAGATTAGAGAGCCTTCTTAAACTAGAGAAGTAATCAGGAGACGAACTGGTTCCACGTGAAGTCAGTGTACCACTCGGATAATTGATCTTGATGGTTGTAATCGCTGCCACTTTACGGCTTCTAATGGAAAAAAAGTGGATGGAACGTGGAAAGAGATCGTACTTCAGCCGATCAAGAATCAATTACTTTTAGAATATTTTACAAATCGAAGGTGCATGTGAATGACGAAAACCATCACGAACAGAACAGTAATTCAGTATTTAAACACTAGCTCAATATTTAAAGTAAAACTGGAGAAACAGCTCTTTAGTTTTCCGTGCAGAAAATTTCATAATGTGGTTTATTCCATCAGTGAGGCTAACAGAGATCCATACGTTAGTGGGTTTCATTGAATTACTAAGAGTGGATAAAAAACAATGCTTGTTATGTGCAAGATTGCTCCAACTTACTCAGTCGCCTAAAATCTAATTCTATCAACCCAGTGTGACGTTTCTCAGATAACTCTAAGTGGTACTGATTAGGTGCTGTCATTTAAGATATCCAATTACCGGAAATAAACTGACAGCTAAAGTTTATTTCAATGTTTGAATGAGAAAGGAAAAGAGGATATACACGTTGTTTGTATGGCCTGAATTCTCTATATTTTGAGAATAAAGTTTATTTTTCCATTTATTCAAAAATAAAGTAAGTTTTTAAAAGAGTTTCTGACATACGCTTGCTCTGGATCATTATTTAGATGAATTTTCAAAAGTTCCAGTTATGTACACAGCTAAGTAAAAACTACTTTTGCCACAAGGTGCATCCATCTCATATTGTGAAGGAAGCCAAATACTGTTTATTTGAAGGGCAAGAATGGTGACTTGCTTCACAATATGAGACATCAATCTTTCAGCGACTTAGCTACAGGTTTTGCCAGCTCCTGTAGAGTAATCCCTCATTTATTTTTAAAACATAGACATTTGGGTCGTTTCGCAGGTAGTGTTAGTTGATTGGTTTGTTGTTTTTTCAGAGTTCCTTGACGCATTGATTGTTTTGATCATAGTTCACCACATGTATGACGTATGATTTTTATTGCGATAAAATAAAAACAACATGTAATAAAAACCTGGTAGTTTGTTGTATATTAATGTCCAGCGCCGCTTATATCCAAATATCAAAAGGTTGTAAATTTTTAGGAGCATCAGCGACTTGGATAATGTTGGACCGTTATGCATTATATCTGTAGAAGTGTGTGTTCACAGACCGATTTGCATTTCGTGCGAGTTGAAACCCCTGAGATCGTCTAACTACATTCCCGATTGCAGAAACTTTTAGAAATTATTGCAGTCATCGACAGAGTTTGAACCCAGACAGTTTCAAACAAGTGGCAAGTGGCAACATAATGGCGAAACCATTATGTTGTCATGGAGTACTATTTGTTGTTGTTGTATTAGGGTATTAGAAGCATCGGCGCTAAAGCCATATTGCTCCGTATATACTGTCTGTAAATTGTGTGTGTGCTGTGCTGTGGTCGATTTTCTGTTTTCTGGATGAAAACCTGAGTTTCTTGGAGGAAAAAAACCATGATACCCTCGCCTGAGGCCATCCAACTCAGCCACGTTGTGAAAAAGGCCTATAAAAATTTCTCACGTCATCGACGGGACTCGAACTCAGGTCTCTTTTCCACCAGGTGTGGGGAGGATGGCGATTCTACCAAATGTGCTACCCACGAAGGCGGTGGATTATATCTGAAGGTATTACTGATAAAAGTAAAAAAAAAAAAAAGAAGGAAAATAAAAGCAAAAAATGGAGGGAAATGGCCAGCGGCGTCTCATGGCCTCAGAGAAAAGCCGAAAATATCGAACCCTTAGTATTTCAATGACTGCTTGAAGCATAACGAATTATTTCAAATAACTGTGGAGCCTACGTTCATAACCGGAGTCGAAAGTTAGATCACCCAATCAGACGCAAAATTAAGGAATTACCAAAATTAATCGAAAATAACCCTTTAAACCGAAAACTGAGGCAATAAACTAATGAATTATCATTTTAAGTTGTGCTCATGCGACATAGTTTCTGTCTTCAAACATACACACACGTCACGAGCTTTTTCCACACCTACAGGTCGCCATTTTAATTTTTACTGCAGCAGAATCAGTAGTAGTCGACTGTAGATCTGCTTACTACTGCAGAACCCAGTCGATTTAGATATTCGTTTGACATTCTGATAATATTTCGATTCTGAAGCACCGTTTATTATATTTCGATTAATACATCAAAGGATTTGCAGCTTTAAACTCAGTTTGGGTTTTCGGTCTGTTAGCAGAATACAAAATTAGTTGCTTCGGTAGTTGAATTAGATATTAATTTAACCTCAGGTTTATACCCATTAGAGCATAGTAACAGAGTCATTTGACAAGTATTTAGAGTCCTGAACTATTCAAACGTTGCTCCATGCTGTTAACTAAGTTGAAGTTATTTCACTCTTCAAACAACTCGTGCTTTCTATCGCAGACGTTCTAAACGTTATTAGTCCCTATATCAAAAGTATCATTTTGTGCTTAATATCGAATAAGTCTTGGAAGTTTACCAAATAGAGCATTTGCATCTATGTAGCAACATTCGAAATATACACTACCCTACCATTAATATCCGGACACCCCTCCATGGATTGGGAAACGGGTGATATGCATGCAACACGTCACAGAACCTGATATAAATATGCACACTGGGCTTCGAACCGACAATTCCAAAAGTGGGCATGCAAGATGACACGTTCAACAGAATTGATCACCTCAACAAATGCTGGACGCCGATTAACATGGTGTAAGGAGCGCGAATCCTGGACTGTAGAGCAGTGGAAAAGTCCTATGGACTGACGATTCGAGGTTCTCACTCTACCGGTCTGATATCCGTTCCTGGGTGTGGCAAATGCCAGGAGAACAGTTCCTTCCTGATTGTGTCATCCCAACAATGAAGTTTGTTGGGGGCATGTCATGGTATGGGGCTCCTTTCATGGCTTGGCTTGGGCCTATTAGTCGTTATTGACAAAACCATGAATTCTGTGCAATACCAGAACAGCCGACAATTATGCACTTCCAATTGTATTGCCATAATGTGGGGAAGTATTGCCATAATGTGGGGAAGGCCCATACCTGTATCAGCAAGACAACGCGCCATGCCATACTACTCGGGTTGTAACAGAGTGGTTTGAGTACATGGGCGTTGGATTGGCCAGCCCAGAGTACTGATCTGAACCCTGTCGAGCATCTTTGGGATGTATTGGATCGTCGAGTATGTGCACGTCTAGATCGCTCAAAGAACAAGGCAAAACTGATAGCTGTGTTAAAGGCCGAGTGGAGGAACATATCACCTGGCATTTATAAAAAGTTGGTTGAGAGTATGCCGCGAAGATTGAAGGCCATCATAAAAGCAAAAGGCTTTAGCAAAAAATGACACAATAAAAGCTCTTTTTTGTCTTAAGGCAGGTGTCCGGATATGGTAGGGCAGTGTATAGTGTACATTTCAATGGACATACTGTCCTGTTTACCCTCATAGACTTAATTGCTTTGTGTTTAACGCATGTCACCTGAGGAAGCGTCATTCATCATTACTGTTTTAGTTCGTACAGAACAATTAAAGCCAGACTGCGTTTATTTCCGTGTTTGTGTTTTATAGTGTAGTGTGACAATAAGAGATTCTATGAATAAACGTAAAACATTTTTCTACATTTGTTGGTAGCCGTTACAGAATTTACTGAAAAGGCGTACTGTCCGAAGTATGGATGATACTTGGCGATTAAGATAAATCTTGTGCTCCACAAAAGTCTTCTACTATTTTTTTTAACAGTTTTGCAAATGGAATCAGTTTAAGAATAAGTTTCTACATTTTGCTAGAACTTAGGGCCAGGAAAATTATGCTATATAATTTTATTGAAAACCGAGGTTGAAACAATGAAAGAGACATTTATTGTTAAGACCCATTTACTGCTATAAGATACATCGTGGACTTGATCTGGCTATACCTTATCTACCAGAAAAATCCTCAATACAATTTCATCATCATATTCGGAATGGCACAGTTAGTGTTACCAGCATGAAAATATACGTGGATCACAATAATTAACGCTAAACGAAATAAATAATTTGGTGAGAGAATTGGCGTTTTAAAATCTTCTACAAAAATCCTAGGACCATGACTTAACAATTTACTCTTTCAGGAACATCGTTTTCTTAGTATAAATCGCGAGAAGGAATTCATTCCATACTTTTCTAAAGATGATCCACTTGTCTATTGCAACATTATTTTTCAGATTAATGATTGCCTTAAGAATTTTAGTACGTAGCCCAGTGAGTGGAGATTGTTAATCGATTTCTCCTACATTATTTTCAAATGCTTTCCTTCATTCAGGGTTATTGGAGCAATTTATAAATACATATATTTAGGGACGATAATGGATAAATATCTTTTAAGTCAATTTCCAAGTTTATTTAATGCGAAACTCATAGAAGGCATTATCATTCGGCCACAGATAAGAAACTTAACCTGAGACTGCAATTTGAAGGAACGATGACCACAGATGAGAGAAGCATGAAGTATCTTAAATACTTTTATTCACAACTTCTTAGGGAACAAGAAAGGTATGCCAATTATCAACATAACTTTGAAAATGTGCTCAATAAACTTCAAAAGTTAGGAAGCAAGGTGACCTTGAAGGCTCATTACTTGCTTATATGATGCAACATTTGTTGAAGAGCATGAGACTTAAAAAAAACATGATATTCATTTCTTTTTTTACTGACTGGCTAAATTAAGTTTATTATGTAATTATAATTAGATAACGAACTTTGTCTAATCATTCTGTGGACTATTTGTGAACAGATGGTACTCTGGTAATGGCTTGCATTATTCCAAAATCCATCTCTACGTCTTCAAAGGATAGAGAATGCGTTTTCTGACTAGTCATGATTGAGTCTGTTTCTTTATTTGTAGATCACGGAAAAACTACCTTCCTATTTTTTTTTTAATAATAGTGTACCATGATTTAATGAAACCAATCTTTCTTCCACCTGTTTTGAACATAGCTTTAAATTACCTATTTGTGCATAGTTTTAAGTTGAAATCCCGTTATTTAGTGCGTCAAACAAAATATTCATCTCCTCCACAAAGTGTTGTAAATGCATCTGCGTGTAGGCCACCAATAAACACAAAGGCCAGCGGCCACAGAATAACTAAATATCTGAGATTTATAATTTAAGAAGTATATTCCCGTCCTGTTTATTATTAAATTTCTTCTGGTCAAACATGGTGCTTGGTGATATCTCTTTGCTTGGTTCGGAAATTTTGGAAAGTGTTTTTTCTTTCAGTGATTCTTCTGCTATGTTACTACTCTCTGTTAATTACTTTAATCGAATAGATATTAAAAATAATAACTTTACGTAGAACTTGCTATTTGTAGTATGGAATTCACACTCTTATAACATCACCAAAGAGTAAAATCTCGCTCAAAGAGTCATCAAAAAGAAAAGAGCAATAATTTACACGCGCTGGGATATACTTTTCAAATATTTTTTACAAATTGAGGATTTTATTTCTCAAATCAATCATATTTTCGTGGCAATACACAGAACAATCTGTTTTGATGTGGTGCCGATAACGATATTTCACAGGACGGACTAATGGATCGCATTTAAGAGGGGAGTTCCCCACCTCGGTGTACATCTATCTCCCGCACGGTGTTTCTGGAAGAAAGCGCAAACAGGAAAGGCGGTAACAAGAGGTTGTCATGGTTACCAATCGAGAAACGATAAGAAATCGGAATTTTGTTGTGTCTGGGCACTAACTTAATCAGCTGAAGAGAAAACAGAGAGGCGGAAATGAAAGAATCCATGATCTAAGGTGACAGGCCTTATTATAAATATACGTCGTGGGGTCAGAGGGGGATCGAGATTGCGATAACTTGATTTCTTCTTCAGACACCTGAACTAACCGATACTCAGCGGGAGATCTTCGGAAAATAAATCATTTCCAGGAATAACAAGCAGGCAGGGTTTTGAGAGGAAAGAGAGAAAATATTTGTGCACTTAATCCATTCATATATGCATTCGGGATTTATGCTCGTGTTGGTTTATCAAAAACACTTTTGGGTGACTCTATTTGATGAGTCATACACTTTAAGGACTCAGCGACAATTCTGATGCCATACGACGTATTGGCACTTTATTATACATCTATATTTCATGGAAATTTGTTAGAAATGGCTGAAAACTTTGAGTATAACAGAACACTGAAATATTTTGAACTTAAAACTATGAAATGCCCATTTTTATGATCTGTAGAACTAGTAGAATGAAACACCACATGATGGTTTTTACCTATTATTTTAATGTAAGATCTGGAAAAAAATTATGAATAGGAGGACTGATCAGCAATGATTCATCTGTGCCTCTCATCTGCTTCTGTCTGATTGAGCTGGTGCTCTTATCTCGATGTTAAGCCAGCTCAATGAGACCTAACTCTTGTGAGGAGCTCTCTTTGTATTGTAATATGTTTCCGTTTGTATAGTTACCTTTTTGGTTTCATTTGTAAATAATTGTTTGAGTATCCTGGAATTATCGGGAGACTTTAAACCGCTGGCCTTGTGGCCGTGAAGGGCAATGAAGATGCTCTCTCTCTCTCTCTCTCTCTCTCTCTCTCTCTCTCTCTCTCTCTCTCTCTCTCTCTCTCTCTCTCTCTCTCTCACTGCTTATGATTACGCCCTTGGGTTAAAAAAATACCTGTGTTCGAATCGCTTCTCAACTAGAGGAATTTTTATGGGTTTTTTTCATGTTTTTCAGTCCGAAAATCAGAAAACAGAAAAACATGTATATCCAGTATACATTCAATTTACCGATTATATGTTGACACCTCATCATAGTCTTGTCTTGCCTAATTGCTAATAAATAATCAATCTCCTTCTCTTGATGGAATAAAGCCCAAGATTTGGAAGGGAACCACGCAACCGGAAACTGGCTAAATCAGTCATAAGATGAAATAACAAACAGGAGTGATTTCTCCATAAAAATTATTCTTCTCTTGAGAGGATTCTTATGTAGCTCTTTTACACACGTAGGGTAGGATAGAAATTGCAACCAATGCGATTTACCTGCAAGGGTTTGAGTTGGAGTATACCAAACGAGCTACCCCTTCAGTGAACGTGAATTTTGTTTGGCATTTACATACTAAAGTCTATTTTTAGAACCGGCTGATTAAAAGAGTGTGATCCTGAAGATTTTGGGTATTTAGTAAAATTTAGTGGTAATAAATAATGCGTACTTTCAGTTTAAATTGCAGATAAATAAATAAGAATTATTAAATACATTAAGATATAGTGCTTATACAAATTTAAATATCAGTCCTCAATGTATATATTAAATTATACCTGCAAAGATCCTTCTGTTACTCCATCCATCCACGATTTAAGGGACGCTTGCACGCTACTATGAACGCGTGCTGTCTTCAACCTGATCTATTTGATATTTGCGAAAAGATTTTTCGCAGCAAAGGAAATCGGCGTGTGACATGCATCTGGAGAGATATGTTAGTCTGTCAGTGTAAGTAACCTCCTGCTACCACAGGCGTGACGGATAAATCTTACAGAAATGGATCTATTTATATAAAGTCTACGTTACCATAGAGATGTGGATTTTGAAACCTTGTTCCTCGGGCTAAGCAATAGTGACATGGTCAGAAAGGGATAACAGATAAGCCGATATGCTCTACAAAAACTCACATCCAGCGTTATATTTTTCAATTTGTGTGTTTAAAGAACTGCGGATACTTTTTTTTACTTCATAAATCGCAATGGACTCAACATAAATCTTTATCCAGTGTGCGGTATACCGTGCACTGAAAGACGAAAATATTTTCTCTAAATTTTTTTCCTATAAATCAATGGAGAAATTTGTTTTACAATATACAAACGTTCGTAAAACATAAAAATATATCATATAAACAGATTACGAATAATAGAAAAATTCTGCAATATTTCAACTTATTTGCGCATTACTCTGGATTCGTAATATTTACAAATAGTTTTTCTGGAAACTTATTCTTTGCACAGATGTTCGGAATGACGTTTTTGGATTATTAATCATAACTGCGCACGAACATCATGAGGTTTCTGTCAGCCTCAGTTGCTAAGCTATTCTTAAATATTCAAAGTTTAAGGACTTAAAAGTAATGAATATGATACTGCTTTAGTTCATTACACCGTGATGAGTTTTATGGAAGTTGTTATAAAAAATAATAAATAAAAAAGTACACGGTGAGTTACGAAGTGCCATATGATTCAAGGTATTCGTGAAAATTAATCATTTTGCTGTTGAAAAATACACGCAAGTAATCTCGGAAACTTTTGTGCGTTCTTAATGGGGTAGACGTTGGATAAAGAATTTGCTACTCTATAACTATATCATCGTGAGCATATTTTGCAGAAATATTGTAACGTTAATGGTTGATTCATTTATCCTTTTTGGCGAAGAACCTTTGCCATTTTTCTTATTATACCCTTGACTTTGGTGGACAAAAGTTAAGGTGTAACGGACTTTACAGACTTACTCTTTCTAAATATAACTGAAATTGGGCACATAAGACGAAGTAATCGATGAAAGTGGAAAATTGCATGTACACATAATCCTAATATGCAACTACAGTGGCAGACAAAAAAAAACTGCGTCACTTGTGAATTTTGCAAATAATGTGTTTTGCGCTGCATTGTGGGTTGCAGAAATGTTCGAAATGCATTTGTTAGATGGGATATATATCTCTGTGAATGAAATCCAAATAAAAGACTCCACCTGATATACCTGATTGCCATAAATATCTTCCCAAAGGGTAAAATGCGTAATTAATGGAAATATGAGAAATCACGCAAATGGTGATTATGACAACAAAATATACATTTCATTGCATTTACGTGTACAAACTAAAATGACAAGTTAACATAATAGTATTATGTACCGTAAGTCAGCAAAATAAGTCCTCAATATTTTGTTGTTCCTCCTCGAGCTGCAATTACAGCCTTGCAACGATCTGGCATAGAGTTAATCAACTTCTGGAAATATGGTTGCTCAATTTCGTGGTACCACACCCTTACAATGCTCTCCAGCAGCTGAATCTTACTTGTTGGCTTCTTCTGACCAATTTTAGACGACATTATGCACCAACAATTTTCAATACGGTTCAAATCTAGACTGTTGCCAGTCCAACACTGTAATGCCAGCATTTCTGAGGTATGACTGCATCTTAAGGGAGAAAAACGAGGGAAAACATTGGTGTAAGTATGTTTTAAGCCTTGTGAGACAAGAAGAAAAACTCATCATTAAATCTAAATAGCATAAAACTTACCAATTTTGCTGTGTGGCAAGGTGCTGAGTTCTGTTGAAAAATGCAGTTTTGGACGTCTGTGTGCTGATCCCTTTTCAGGCACTCCTCCAAGATAGCAGTGTAGGTTTCTGCATTCACCGTTCCGTTAATAAACTTAACTCGCTCCACCCCTTTGCTTGTTATGCATCCCCAGACCATCTGACCGACGGGGAACTTTACAGTTGGTGTTATGCAGTCAGGATGGTATGCCTCCGATTTTCGTCTTCTGATATATCGCTTCCCATCGAGCCATGCAGGTTGAATTTCGATTCGTCAGAAAAGATGACGTTGTCCCATTGCTCTTTTGTCCATGAAACATGCGGTTTAGCCCAAGCAAGTCGCTTCTTCCTCATTTGTTGGGTCAACAAAGACTTCTTCTTGGGCCAATAGGAATGCAGACCACATTCCGAAAGCCGTCTTTGGATAGTTGGTGCACTTGTTTCAACACCAGAGGCCATCTCAAAGTCCAGTTTTAGATCAGGAGTACTAGCATGGCGATTACGAAGGCATAGTCGTTTCAAATATCGATCTTGGGAAGGCCTAGTCACTCTCTTACGGCCTGATCCAGGTCTTCTCTTCACATCATTGGTTTGATGATTTAATTTCAGCACCCGGGATACTGTTGACTGTTGGCAACCTTTTTTATCAGCGTAGAAAGCCCTTCCTCTGACAGAGCAACAGCTACACTTTTTTTTTCTTGGTGTCAACTGAACATATGGAGCCATGGTTACACCTCCGCAAAACAGGATACAAATGCGTGTGTATACCCTTCCAACGCCGTATTTATAGAAATGGCTGATGCAATACCTTGCAATTACTGTCTGATACAATAGAAGCGTTATCTGATTATATTGCTTTGCTTGCGACAAACAAAATGACTGTAATCAAACAATATCTTATACGTTTCACTACAAATGTTACTTTTTTTAAGGTGATGCAATTTTTTTTGTCCACCACGGTATGGGTGGTTTTATAGTAATACTAAAAACACTCATAGTTTTCTTAAATAATGCAAAGAAGCGAACTTTCTGCATCAGCCATAAATAAATAAATAATAATAATAATAAAATACAATTTATTCATAAAAAGGCAGAAAGTCTTTACTTCTTATTTTGTTGTTTGTTTTTATTTAATGATAATATTATATATTCTTTATTTTTGTTCCCTTTTATTTATATAAACTTTTTTTCTTATACCCCACTTACACGTCTGACTTTGGATTCACAGGAGAATTCCAGGTTCAAGGGAACTTCTCAATTACGTATAATTCCCCTCGGAAAGGCTGAGTGTTCAAGATTGACAAAAACACACATTAATTTATAACATAACATAGTTTATTTATATATATATATATATATATATATATCAACATGATAAAGTGATCAAACTCAAGCACATACTAATATTATTCAAATTTGCCTATGTAGAATCATATATATATGGAATTTAGTACATTGGTTTTGCACTAGAAGGGTTATTTCTTTCTACACAACATAATCAATATCCTTACAAAAACTGCTATAGTTTCTTCTTTCTTCACACATGAACAATAAATACTTAAGAGGTTTAGCTAACACTCTTTTTCACATGTGAATCAAATTCTTACCTTATAAATTGATTTAGGAATTTCACTCTTAACTTCTGATTTAATTAGTGCCACATTTTGTCTTGGGGAACATAATTTCACAAACTTTCTCTAATCAAGACAAATAGTACATTTGACATCAATTTCTGGACTAATGCTTGTCCCAAGGGTTAGCTACATTCAGAAGGCTATTCTTTTCTCTGTATTTCTCTACCCTTCCCTTCTAAAATATATCATCCATATATGTTAGACAATAACTAATAACAAATATCAAATTTCTCTCTTTTGCCTTTCTACATATGTCTAATTATACATTAATCAAAACCCATAACTATCATCTGACTCATCTCTATATTTATGTATATTTATTTATACCTTTTGTACATCCTTCCCTTAGTATCTTGTACATCCTTCCCTTAACATTTTCTAAACTTCTACTAATCTGCTATTAGGGTTCCTACAGTCCTTTACGGTTAAATGAGAATACTATATAACTAGTCACTTACTTAAATTTTCAAATCGGACTTCTCCGTTTTGGGGCCTTCAGCTCCTTGTCTGGGAATGGCATCATCGTTTGCCAAGGGCATTCATTTCAGGAATTCTAGTTTCTCAATGGGCTGTAGTCTACGTCTGGATAGGGCATCACTGTGTCTCTTAGGAATTTATGGGCTCGTCTTCGATACTGCTACTTAGCCTATGGTTCAGCTATTCTGGCGGACTCGGGATTACAACTTTACCTTCTCAGCTCACTTATCTGCGCCTTTGCCTTTATCACTGTCTTCAGATGATGGACTAGGGTTATTTCTCTCCTTGGCCTTTATCACTGCCTACAGATGATGGACTAGGGTTATTCCTCTTCTTACACTACTTATTTTCACACTGGCCACTTTCACTACCTTCCTATTACGGACTAGGCTTATTTCTCCATACACTTCACTCGTTTGCACACGGCCACTTTCTCTACTTTCCGATTACGGACTAGGTTTATTTCTCCATACACTTCACTCGTTTGCATACGGGCCACTACCCTTGCCTTCCTCCGATGACGGACTAGACTTATTTGCATACGGGCCACTACCCTTACCTTCCGATGACGGACTACTCGACTGTTCTCTTCTATCATGAAACTCCTCTAACTTTTCTTAACTTACTGACTGTACTTAAACTTATCTAACCCTTCACTAGTCCATCTTAACTTTGTCAGATCTTTCCCAACTGGCTAACAGGACAGGACAGGACAGGACGTATCTAACCCTACACAACTCATTACTCCATCTTAACTTTGTCAAAACTTTCCCAACTGGCTGACACTCATTCGTTATCTAACCCTACACACTTATTAACTCATTTTCCCACTAACACTGTCAAAAACTCAACTCTATGTCTCTAACTCATTTTCACAAAACACCAACAAAAGCTGAACTCACTGTCCCTTCCTAACTCATATTAAAAACAACAACAAAAACTCAACTCTGTCTTTCTAACCCATATTTACCGACACCGACAAATATCTCAACCTTCCCTGTCTTTACTAACCCATTTCGACCAACACCGACAAAAAACTCAACTTTGTGTCCTTTAACTCATTTTCACAAAACACCAACAAAAGCTGAACTCAGTGTCCCTTCCTAACTCATTTTCACAAAACACCAACAAAAGCTGAACTCACTGTCCCTTCCTAACTCATATTAAAAGCACCAACAAAAACTGAACTCTGTCTTTGACTAACTCATATTTACCGACACCGACAAATATCTCAACTTTCCCTGTCTTTCCTCGGTGTCCCTTTAAAGTTTTTTTTTTTTTTTAAATATTTACTTAGCTTTAAGGACCCGTTTAAACTATTTCCTATGCTGGAGTTTGCCCCTAGGGATTCCTCCCTTTCGTTTCTATTCTCACTTGTAGCCATCTGTGATCTTAATAGCATTGTTTATACTTCCTCTATTTGAATTATTCAAATAACTAATAATAAAATAATAAAATAATCTGGTCATCCTTCACGCTATCCTTTGCAGAAGTTGTTCCAGATGTCTTTTTAGGTACGATCTAGACCTGAATGCAATATTCCAAACGCTGTCTAAGCATCGCCCTCTAAAGAGGGATAATGATGCCCTTCTTCCGACCAACAAAGACCTATAAATCATAGAGAGACACCGTGCACCACTAGCTTCCTGTTTTCTATGGTATGACCTGACCATGTATTTTTTAATTCTATCCTGCATGGTTATAAAGCATGCCTGAGTAACTGTGATGGAGAAATGTCCACGGGATGGAAGCAAGTTAACAACAGACGAAAGTAACAAGATGGTTTGAATTTCTACTTTCATGGCCTTTATCCATGTGAATGGAAATTCAAATAGTGGTTGTAATCACCATCCTCCCACACCCAGTGGGAAAGTGCTGAGTTTGAATTCCGTTAATGATGTGTGGAGTTTTAATGTAGCTGAGTTAGTCTGTCTCAGGCAAGATTTGCATGGAATATTTCTCCCGTAAATTCGACTATTTTAGAATAGTAAACAGAAAACTGACCGAAGAATTCACTCAATTATGGACACAATATAATGACACCTCATAGCATTAGTTGTTTTGGCGCTTAACAAACATTTAGAATAGTTCCAGGGGACAGGAATCCCCTGGAACTATATCCACATAACACCAACGGATGTTATTTTGCCAAAAAAAAAAAGCTGTCGTATTAGGGCCACTCGAGAACGATCTTTTCTATCCATCTGTATTATGCCCACAAATTGCGTGTGTTCTCTGGTCGATTTGCCTGTTTTACCGGAAGAAAAATCCGAATTTACGAAGTTATCCTGGAAGGGAACACTTGAATACCACCAGGACTCCTGAATACCCTCATTGACAGTATAAGAGCTGTTTTAAGTGTTACCTGGCTGTTAGGTATAATCAGATTCTGCAATTAAAGCTTATCAGCTCTACTCAAAGCTTGTTTATAGATACTTATGATGTAATTTTCGTGAGTGGATAGATTATTTCTTAAGGTTTTGGAATTGAGTTGTTTCTGATCAGTTACCTAATATTACAGATTTTTTGTTCGATGTATCTAATGATAAGTTATGTTTTTTGGAAGGATCTAACTGGAGGTTAAGAAGATTAATAAAAGTTTAACTGATCAGTTTGCGTTGGTTCTGATTTAGTTCTGAACTTTTGTCTGAATTTCAGTTCGGTTCATTTTTGATGTGTTTTCCATACGTTTAAACAGATTGTAGTTTAAGGGCGTCTTCGCGGGTGGCAGAAGTAGTTATAATCACCATCCTCTCTCCCGAGGTGGAAAAGGCCCATGTTCGAATCCTGTCAATGATGCCAGGAACTTTTATCGGTTTTTATTTCACTCCGTGGCTGTGTTAGTCAGTCTCAAGCGTGGACAGCAAGGTTCCTCATTTCCTCCTGAAAGTAGAGTTTTTTTTCTAGCAGAACAAGCATATCGACCAAAGAAAATATGAAATTGGTATTTTCGGATGGCCCTAATATGACAATAGCATGGTTTTTCTTCCTGAAATTCGAGGTTTTCGTCCAGAAAACAGAAAATCAATTTACAGAGATAATACGTACGGTGCAATATGGTTTAAGTCACTCATGCGCCTAAAACTCTATAACAGCCAAGAGGAATTTTACGGTAAAATTCCTCTTGGCTGTTGTTATAGTTACAATATCCGTGATTGTAACTAGGTTGAAATTTTCGTAGGTATTCCTCAGGGAATCAAGCGTTCTGTGTTGCTTTTCTCTGCTATTCTGGCCCCATTTCTGTGAAATAATCTGGATTGTATTTCTTACGCAGATTATTTGATCTTATTGGGTTAGCAGGTGTGTACGCTAATCGAATGTATATTCTTCCAGCGCTTTTATCCAAAATAACTTTAATGATTTGATGAGTTATCTGAGTTTTTTCAGTCTCAGAAATAATCCGTTAAATTCCAAATATACGACATTTAAACTTTCTCGCAATCCTATTGTCATAATTCCTTTTTGTCGGTGACAAGTTCCTGTCCGTTGTCCTGAGTCTGCGCGAGTTACAGTAGTAGTGTTAATAATCACCGTTATCTCCACACGAGATGGAAAAGGCTCGGGTTCGAATCCCGTCAATGATGCGAAGAACTTTTATGGGTTTTATTTTATCTGTGGCTGAGTTAGTCAGCGTCAAGTGTAGACAGCAAGATTCTCCTCCCTCCCCCGGAAACTTGGGATTTTCGTCCAGCAAAACAGGCAAATCGACTAGCAAACATACACAGCTTATTGCTAATAATTGCTATAATAATGACCAAATAGAACCCCTGCTTCATCTTAGAAGAAATTCAGGATGTAGCAAGCCGTGCGAAAAATAAGAAATGCCCTGGACTGGACCTAATCGAACCCGAGATGGCAAAAGAAGCAACGGAACATATACCGGAATTACTGCTAAAACTATTCAGTTGCTGCCTGGAAGTAGGCAAATTTCCACTACGGTGGAAAAAGGCAAATTTAAAACTGCTCCTAAAAAACCCAACAAGGCCACCGGAGATACCTAGTTCCTACAGACCCATAGCCCTGCTACCAACCCTTAGTAAAATATACGAAAGGCTACTACATACCAGAATAACAAGGCATTATAATGAAGTAAATCCTAACATGACAAAGCAATATGAATTTACTCCTGGAAAATCCGCTATCGAAGCAATACAGAACTTCCTCCCTAGAGTCACCCATTCTCAAAGGAAATACTTCCTCGTCATCGCAGTGGATTTCGCCGGGGCGTTCGACACCCTCTGGTGGCCGAGCGTCTTGGCGAGACTCAGAGCTGCCAACCTTCCATTGAATCTATACAATTGCATGAAGGATTATCTGCCTGATAGAGCAGTGCAAGTTACCACACCATATAAATGCCTCAGTCGCCCAGTCCGCAGGGGCTCTGTCCTGGGACCACTTCTGTGGAACTTTGTCTTAGATGAATTCCTCGCAATGGATCTGGGTAGTGTGGAGGCCCAGGCTTATGCAGATGACTTGGTCTTGACCATCGAGGCTGACAGCTGATCCTCCCTAGAAATGCAAGCAAATGATGCCCTGCAAAAGCTGCTACACTGGACGAAGCTACACTTGCAGTCTTGTCGGGCGCACAAACTAGCACCCGACAAGACAAAATCGGTGCTGCTAAAAGGTACACTAGACTTAAGGAGACCACCACAAATTAAGATTGAGAACAAAACAGTTAAGCTGTGCGAACAGATTAAATACCTAGGAATAATCCTGGACAGAAAATTAAATTTCAAGCCACACCTAATATATATTAAACAAAAGATAAGAAGATACGCGGCCCTCGTTGCTAGAGTCCCTCGCAGGGATTGGGGACTCAGCCGTACTACCCTGTCCCTCTACTACAAAGCGCTCTCTTCATCCCTGCCATCACATATGGCTCCCCTGTCTGGTACGTGAGGGTGGGACTAGAAGTGAATAAGGAGGATGGTCCTCTAAATGGTTTCAGAGGACCATCCTCCTTACCATGTGGAGAGCAACTAGAATGACTAGCACGGCTACCCTCCAAGTCCTCGCAGGGGTTTTCACCCTGGACTTGAGGCTACCTGCTGCGGTCTGCTCTACCATCTTGCCAGAAACACATCGGCTACAATGTATGACCTCACCACTGACATCACTAATGACCGCAACTGTGAGAAGAGAAGAATCATCGACCACCTAGTCCAGATTTGGCAGAGGAGATGGAGCGACACAGAAAAAGGCGCAGTGACTAGAAGATTCCTCCCCACTGTCACCAAGCTGTACCCTAAGGCGCCACCGTAGTTTCACCCCGGTCGAAATACCACCTTCCTCCTTACAGGACACGATCCGTTTAAAGCTAAGCTTCACCAACTTGGCATCATAAATAACGCGGACTGTCCCTGTGGCAACCTGGAGTCCTGGAGACACTTAATATTTGAGTGCGATCTGTATGATGACCTACGACTACGCCTAATAACGGCAATCCAATATATACCAGACAACCAAGAACTCAGACTGTTAGACACTCAAGAGGACTACAAGGCACTCAGTCAATATGCACAGGATCTATTTTCCAGAAGGAAAACAATGATAGCAATATACAAAAGGCAACTCGACTAGGACTGAAGAACTCAAACAAGTATGTGACATAAAAAAAAAAAAAACTCACCATACCACAGAAAGACAAGACTCTAGGGTGATTTGGATGGCCTACTGGCGACCCAAAACTGCACTCCCTTGTGCGGCTTTGTTGATTTTTATTTATTTATTATTATTTTTTTCCCCTATTTCCCGGGGAGGGGGGAGGAGAGTATTTGCTCTTCTCCCCTCCCCATATTTTCACTCTAGTGGGGCATGGACATGCCCCACTGAAAATGGGGGGTCACCTTCCTATCCGACCCCTCTTCTTCCTATTTCATCCACCCAGTCTTCACCCTCCCCTCCCAACACTTTCTCTTGTACAGCGACTGCCAAACATGTCCAAATTTAAATCACATCAAATTTTTCCCGGCCTTCTAAGCTCTCTAGAAATAGTTCTTTCAGTGTAAAACCCCACGCAGCGCTTTCTAAATGCAGTTTTACTGAAATCAACCGCGATCGCTCCAACCTTTATTTTAGGTCTTAGCCACCGAAATCCCAGGAAAGTAAGTGGCAGGACCTGCCAGAGTATAATTAGTCTCTTGGTACACCCGGCCTACGTCCCCGTCGCTAGGTATGGTAATTCCAGGTCCCGCTAGGGGCCCGGCGGCTAACAGGCCCGATGAACAATGGGCACAACAAACTACATACCACATGACCCATACATTATTTTAAACCTCTGGCATAGAAAGGGTACTGTCACTCGATACATAGCACATACGCGGTAATGGGAGAAATCCCAGAGCCGTCTGACCTTCAACATACCTATACCTATACACAGCTTATGGACATAATACACATGGGCAGATGAAAGTGTTCTCGTGTGGCTCTAACATGACAAGTCTCTTTTTTTTTTTTTTTCAGGGTATAAAAAAAAAGAACCGTACTATTATTTTTTTTCCCTGAAAAAATAAAAAGACTTGTCATGTCCATTCTTCTGAAGTTAAGTTTTTAGGGATTGTCCTGAACTTCAGGTTGGACTTTAAAGAAAAATTTACGCGGCTGAAGGGGAAGATTTTGAAAACCTGTTGGAAATTTAAACTCGATATGGTGAGTAACTGGTCTCAAACTTGTTCTTAAGTTCTTCATTTTTTACGTGAGGCCCCTAATGAACTATGATGAAAAGTTTGGTTATCTACGACGGACTCCAACATTAAGTCCATTTTGAGCCTGAAGTATTGGATTTTAAGGGGCTAGTCTATTAAATTAAAACTGCCAGTTGTCCGTTCGAGATTGGTTATGCTGTGTGATATCGATGTTACTGCATTTATAGCCCTCAGAACTTTTTATGTGTGAAAGCGTTACTAAACCTTCTGGCCAATATTGATGATTGCATGAACCCATGAGATTTTGTGCATTGGAGAATTCGTAGGTGAATGGCGCGTTAGAAACCCGATATTTTTTCATCGTTGGTGAAGAACAAGAAGTGTTCTTGCAGCCACGTTGTGAAAAAAAATTATTATAAGTTAATTGGAAATAATAATATTAGTTAATATTGATTTTATTTAATATTATAAAATTAAAATTAATAATAATAAAAAATAATAAAATATATTAGGTAAAATAATTTATTTAATTTTTATATTATTTTATTATTGATTTATAATATTATTGATTTTATTTAATATTATAAAATTAAAATTAATATTAATAAATAATAATAAAATATAATATATATTATGTAAAATAATTTATTTAATTTTTATTATTTTCTTTTTTGTTTAATTGGATGTACAAATTTAGTTTGATTAAAAAGAAAGCTGAGAATGATTGTTCCAATATTTTCTTTTAACACCCGGAACTCACTATATGATTTTATTTTTAAAGGTACCAACAAAAAAACAAAAAACAAGAATTGAAGAAGGTTTGCCTCCTGGGGCTGTGAATTAAATTAATAAAGAATGAGCAACCAAACAAATTCAAATTTCTTGTAAAATGGCTAAACTAACCCTTTATTCACCTTAAACTACAAACTTTGTACATGTAAAAGCTTTTTAAATTCTTAATACCACTATACATCCCACAAATATGAGTGGGAGATGCTATCATGCAACTGAAAATGGCATTATAACCTTTTTCTATGATATCATCCTTCAAAATGCTTGTATTGAAGCCTTGCTGGGTTTCCACGAACGTTTGTATCGATATTGGTCAAATAATCAATTAATATCCTGGAAAAGATGATCCTGCGATCAAAAATAGCTCGCTGATTATAATTATTCAAATAAACCAACCAATACAACAGTGTTAACCAAAAACATTTCAGAACGCACAAGTTGTTGTACCTCTTCTTGACCGTTGAATAATAATACAATTCAAATATTTCGCAACAATTTCAATTATAAATATTTCACAACAATTCACGAATGAATTGGGAAATATTTAGCAAGCTATTGCACATTTTTCATTTGTAACTTAACACTTGGATGCAAGAGAAGTTTTAATAGAAAAGTGGTGTTTATTTGAACCATTTCCGAGCCAAGATAAGCTTCTACGCAGATCTCGCATTTGAAAAACCAATGCCTTTACGAAAAATTCATCTGTTTCTGTCAAATGCCTTTAATAAGTAAATAGAGCACATCAAGACGATGCATGTTTTTAATTTTTTTTACTCATATTTTAAAGAAGACTTTTATAACTTGTCAGGAGAGTACTTCTGGTATTTTTATACAATAAAAAAAAGTAAATTTTAAAACCGCATATATTTCAGTGCTATTATGAAATCATAAAAGATTGAAGTAGAGACTGATGCTGTTTGTCTCTTTAGGAAATATTTCTGGCCTCGGGGACGTTTCACAAAATTAGCTTTAAAAAATCTCTCCTTTAATCTCATAAAATGCCTTTCCTTTGAATTGCTAATGGAATTGTGAATAGCAAATCGCGCATTTATTTGATTATATGAGTTGAAAACTTTCTGAAGTTGTCAGGCG
Source organism: Mastigoproctus giganteus (assembly GCF_048544385.1). Lineage (NCBI taxonomy): Eukaryota > Metazoa > Arthropoda > Arachnida > Uropygi > Thelyphonidae > Mastigoproctus > Mastigoproctus giganteus. The sequence goes on from NC_143587.1 coordinate 138,235,106, forward strand.
ACAATACTTAAGAGACCATTTTCATGAGATAACAGTATATGAATATTTATTAATAACTTAAAATAGTAGGAAATTGGTGCAGTAGAGATATTTAATTGCATATGAACTATACAAATTTTGAATTACATTAGTTTCATTGCGTTCATACGTTTAATTTTTTTTAACAATATCTTAAACCATTTGTTCAGAAATTCTCTTAATTTATGGCCCTCGCTCACAGTGAATATAATCATCGTCCTCCACACCGGGTGGAATATGCTGGAGTCCAAATCCACCAATGACGCGTGGAACTTTTATAGGCTTGCTTGCCCAACGTGGTTGAATTACAGGAAGGGATAAACAGAATTAACAATGAATTCGCTTGAGATAATATTGGTGACACTTGAGGTATTCAGACAAAATGGAAATAATAACAGACGGTTTAGATGATAGAGATTAACGTAAGCAATGATCAAGTTAGAACATTGGAAAGAAATAAGTAAGACGTAAAAATAGCTAGAAATAAGTAAAAACATAAAATAAGTCCTGTCTTTACGGATTGAACTGATTTTCGAGCGATGCTTTGCTTATGTGCTTTGGATTTCAATGAATTTGAAACTGAAATTACCTATATTGCGCTTTATACTATTGAATTTTCCAGTATCAACATCACCAGTATTATCTGAATTGTATTGGACTCCTGTATTTTTACGTCTCACTTATTTCTCTCTGAAGTACTAACTCAAGCCCTTGCGGGTAGCACAGTTGGTACAATCGCTCCCACCGGGCAGGGAGAGACATAGTTTCGAATCTCGTCAATCACTGAGGAATTTTTAGGGGTATTTTTCATAACATGGCTGAGTTAGTTGGTTTCAGGCGAGGTTACCATGGTTTTTTATTCTAGAAATTGGCAAACAGAAAACAGGCAAATCGATCACAGTACACACGCAATTTACGGACATTTTATATACGACACAAAAAGGTCAGGGTTCGAATTCCGTCAAGGATGCGAGGAACTTTTATGGGCTTGTTTAGGCGCCTCCGTAGCCAGGTGGGCAGGAGCAGCAGTGCGTAGCACATGCTTCCTGATTAGACCGGGGTTCGAGCCCGTGACCACCAAATACGGAGGATGTGGAAAGGTCAGGGAATGACCACCACATATCTCCGGAGCAATATGGCTTTAGTTGCTAATGCTCCAAAAAACCAAATAATAATAATAATGGGCTTGTTTCACTTGGTGGCTGAGTTAGTCGGTCTCAGGCGTAGATAGGTAAGGTTTATTCCTTCTGAAACTCGAGTTTTTCGTCCAGAAAAACAAACAAATGGACAAGAGAACAAACGAAATTCACGAACATAATACATTTCGGTAGTTGAACAATTTTCATGGTGACCCTAGTATGACATTTATATTATTACCATTTCCTCGCCCGGAAACTGGGATTTTTCATCCAGCAAAACAGATAAATCGACAAGAGAACACACACAATACACACGGGTAGTTAAAATAACTTTTCGTGTGATCCTAATGTTAATACCCTTTGTTTTTTCTCTTTTCCCGGTAACTGTGGCCTTGTGGCCATGACGGTCAATATTGAAAAGTTCTGTACTGTATTATCTATTGCAATAATGATAACCACCGTATCGTTCAGGGGACCAAGAAACGATATTGAGATTTCACCAACTCATAATTTAGCAGAGAAAAAATTCAGAGCCATCTAAGATATCTACAGCAAATACGTAGAATATAACAGAAGCAGCCGTATTGCTTAATCACTTTATTAGACCATGAGCTAATGGTGCATTGGACCGCCGTTGGTCCGACACGGTGAGGCATGACGTGTTGAAAGTGGCAAGAGGAATATTGGGCCTTTCGTGTAAAAAAAAAAAAAAAAGCTATCCGGCAGTTTATGGATGATTCCAAATTCCCTTAACTTTGCAAAAAAGGAATCATGTCTGGTCAAAATATAAGTCGTGTGGAAATTGGGATTAAATCAAGTTGCCCTCTATTTACCATTAGCATTTTCCATCGGAAAGAAGTTTTTCGTTACCGCTCCATTCACACATTTGCTCCAACGCTCTTGCTGTCGACCGGTTTACTAGTTTTGTCCACAGACGCTTCCTTTCCTCTTTGTAACTCGTATCACGATCTACTTTATTTCAAGTGACAAACAGTTATATGGCAGCCCCTTTCTTAGATGGTAACTCATTGGTAGAAACATCAAGTGTAAATCTAGTGGTAGATGACCTCTCAAAACTTGTAATGCATCAGTAGACACAATTCGACAGATCATACGCACCTTCAATAGGATATATTGCTGAATTGAAAAGATCTTTCGTACATTGAATATCTGCAAAGCGGAACCCAACTAGATATGTGATACATATCTCACAACTGGCAGGAAAATGCATAAAATATAAAGTCATTCTTTACCTCTGATTTCGAGCAATCAAGCCGATAAAATTAGAATTTTGTCTGCAATGTGGGTTATGAAGCGTTTCATCACTCCCAGATATTTTAGAATTTTAATTGGTTGAAGACTAGCTCCCCCTAGCGCGACCTTTGGATTCCTTGTGGTTTCAGGACTGTACGTGGAGACTGATAAGGTATTCCTCTTTAATGCAAACTGCTGTATTGTTGGGTCTGTTCAGTTTTGAGTAAAATTTGACTTCTTCGTTATGACCTCCATTCCTAGTTTAGACTTCTACTTCCTGGATTGGACTTCTGCTCATTTTAAATCCTCATAGTGCACCTACAATCGTCAATTGGATCCTTGGAGATCATCGCAACCTTATGTTGGGACTTTAGTTTCAGATACTTTTATGGTATCATTGTGATATGGACATTACATTGAGAACGAATTGATCCTCTACGAGGGAATATGAAATAATTGTACATCAACATTGTTCAGTTAGTATAGCATTGTAAATAGGCTGCGGGATTACAGGGAAAACAGGCTGGGACCACATAGTACAATAATTAAAAAAATCTTTCCGAGTAGAGGATTACACACCTTTTCATTCCACAGAAGTTCAATGAGATTCAGATTCGAAGATTGGGCTGGCTGGGGCAGATGCTCGAAGTCTTTTTCAAAAAAGAAGCCTTTTTCGAAGTCTTTTTCTACAGGTGCCTGGTCCACGAAAGCACATTAACCACTTTCTGGCTGAAGGCAAACATCAGCACATCTATTATTCTGCAACCGTCATACCTCAACTTGAATTTATGCCCCCTCATGTGCGTGTGTAGTCTCAACAAGTTGAAGAATCCCATTAACATCGAGCTTACTTAATTCATTTAATTCATTTGGCCTGGTGGAGTGTTGCGCTGTCATCTTAAAAGTTTCCTTTTGCAAAGCGGTAAACATGCAGTAGTGCTTGGTGTACCTGATCCGCAGAGGTGTTCACATATGATCTGTAGTTCGTGATGCCCTCCAGTGCAATTAAGGAACCAAAGAAATGCAACAAAATTGTGCCTCATTCCTCTTCCAGCAACCTATATTGTCGGCATACAATACAACAGTTTCAATTCTTCAGATATTGTTCTCAATATGTGTAGTTCTCTACTGGTGTTGAAAAGCACAAATCAATACTCATCGGATCACATGATTTGTCTCCAGTCCTCTTGCATCCGTACTTTGCGTTTCTGGCATCAATACAGACTTATTTTCACTATTTTCCCCCAAAGATCAATGACTTTTATGAGGGTGTCTTGCCCTCAGAATACACTCTCTGTACGGTTTTCTTCACATGGTTAAGGTACAGATACCTTGTGGTGCTCATAAATTCAATTAAATGCAGAGGTTAATTACTTCGTCCCTTGGCGAAGATTACACTTGATGATCCCTTACAGTTATTGTTATTATCAGTGGAATACACATGTTATTGACGTCGGCATAATCAAGCGCGAGAGGCGTATTAACCACTTTCTGGCTGAAGGCAAACATCAGCACATCTATTATTCTGCAACCGTCATACCTCAACTTGAATTTATGCCCCCTCTTGTGCGTGTGTAGTCTCAACAAGTTGAAGAATCCCATTAACATCGAGCTTACTTAATTCATTTAAGGCTTTTAGAACCTTAATCTGATCTTCCTACAGGTGCCTGGTTTCGAGACGCTGCAATTTGCAGAACTGAAGCTTTCTATGTAAGAGCACCCTTTTGTTCCCTTTACCAATCTGGTTGCCCTTCTCTGCACCCATTCCAGCAGTTCTACATCCCTCCTAAAGTGAGGCCTCCAGATCTGTATACCGTACTCAAGATGCAGCCTAACCATAGCCTTTTACAAAGGGATAATCACCTCCTTATCTCTGCTAGCAAAGTTTCAGTATACTATTAACAAAACATCATGAGCTGTCCTCGTAGCGTGCCCGTACTGCTCAGAGAATTTCATGTCTGACTGCACAATTACCCCAGGTCTCTTTCATTCTCCACTACCTTGTGTGTAGTAGTACACACAGTTGTTGATAAGTTACTCTGGGGTTACTGCTACCCATGTGCAGTACCTTGAATTTGTAAATGTTAAACTGAAACTGCATTTCTCAGCCCATTGACCCAATTTTCTTATATCTTGTTGCAGTTGCTCACCCTGATGACTGTCGTTAACCAACCTGCCAAACTTTGTATCATCTGCAAATTAAGACATTATGCCTGATATACCTTCATCAATATCGTTGATAACTATTGAAAACAATAATGAACCCAGCACTGAACCCTGGGGAACTTCACTAATAACACTTCTTTAACCCGAAGTCCACGAAGAGCAGTGCCCATTGATAATCACTGTCCGTCTTCTTCCACTTAACCATCCATTTATCCATAGCAGTAACTTGCTCTTAATGCCACATTGCTCCTCTTTGTAAAGCAGCCTTTTATGCGCAACAGTATCAAAAGCGTTCCTGAAATCCAAGTATATAATATCAAAATTATTTTTTGCATCCAGTTCCCTGAGTACCAATAAAATTTCCATGTTGTGATTGCAGTATAAATGCATGCCTGTCCAAATGGTCATGCATTAACTCTTTAACTAGTAATTCCATTATTTTCCCTGGAACGGACATTAAACTAACAGGTCTGTAGTTACTCTTGTCGCTTTTTGATCCCCCTATATGAATTGGGGATATATTCGCCCTTCTTCAGTCCATGGGAACTTCCCTGAATCCAAGGATGTTCTCATAATTATGGCCAAGGGTTTGCTTACCTCCTTTGCTGTCGCACTTCATATAATTGGATGGATTCCATCGCCCCAGGTGTTTTTTCATGTACATCCTCAACAACAGGCGCTTCCGTAGCCAGGTGGGAAGGAGCAGCAGTGCGTAGCACACGCTTCTTGATTAGACCGGGGTTCGAGCCCGTCACCACCAAATACGGAGAATGCGGAAAGGTCAGGGAATGACCACCGCATATTCCCGGAGCAATATGGCCTTAGTTGCTAATGCTCCTAAAAACCAAATAACAAACATCCTCAACAATTTCTCCTCCACTTTCCTTTCAGTTATCACAAAGTCATTTAGCTCATTTTTTAGAGTTTGATAAACTTCTGGCATTCCCCTCTCTAAAGTGTTGTTTTCTTTATCAATACGCTGACCACTCTGCTAATTCTGATGTATTTAACAATGAAATTAAAAGTATTTTGTTTTATTTATATTAATCGTGTAGTACTTATATAAATTAGGCGGGCTGCTCAAGTGAAATGTACGAATGCATTCTACGCACGTACTGGTGATCATCTTATCCTCGAAAGTAGTTTTGTAGTGGGTAAACCAGAAGTTGATGTGGAGGTGAGCTGATTTCTGTAATCAACAGGAACGTTATTGCAGTTTATTTGTTGAAATTTGTTCGAAAAGTAAAGGAAAGTTTATAATGTACCTTGGAGGATTTTAAATAGTTTGTCAAACCAGTTATGTACTGAAAACGTTTTAAGCATTTAAGACAAATATCTTTCGCCTAATATTTCCATTATTCAAATCTTGCAAAGGTGGGTAAAGTGAAAAAGAGACTGAGCTGCTGCTGTAGTGTACCCTGGATAGTGACCATTGATAACCACTCTGTTTTCTTACTGAGCTGGTGTAGTATACCATGGATATGGAAGTGTTTCCATGTAAAATAGACCTCGATATGCATCGCAAGATTAACTTGAAGATATGGGGGGGGGGAAGCTCACTCATTGGGCCGACCTTTGGTTATTCAATTCATTCATCTCTTGACTTCGTTTTTCCTGTTTATCCCTTGGCGACTGAGATAATTTCAGACTGATCCTGAATGTGGAAGTATCAACGGTGCTCGTCTTTCTGTCCTGTTCGCATGGCGTACTAAAATGTAAGCTGTGTGATCCGTTTTCGTCTACTTTGGTTATGTATTAAGGTAAGTCTGAATTATCTCCAATTAAATTGTATTGTTAAAAAAAATTCAACCAAATAAGTAATAACATAGTATTAGCTAGAGATGGTGAATCGATGAAGAGCTATATCCTGCTTTCATTTACGAAATGGTGGAGGGAAGAGGGTAGATTCCAATTTGCATAGTGAAAACTTGATGTCAGAAGTTTTAATTCAAGTTGTTCCTTGACAGATTTAAGAAGTGAATTGTAATTTAACTACAGAAGTATTTTGGATTGGTTCAGATTATATTTGAAAATCTAACAGTTTGCTCTTTTCTGCTATATTTCCATGCAAGTTGAATTTAAAATTAACGAGACAATTTTGTACGTTGTAACCTTTTTCAGTTTAATTAAATAATTATCAGGAATTTAAACTTAAGTGTTGAACATTTTCAGCTTTTGAAAGAAAAAATATGAATGGAAAATTGTATGCTTTCTTTTATTAAGATATTTTTAATGATTACTTCTCAGTAGTAGTTTAACACGGCTTGAAAAAATGAAATGAACGATTATTTAATGATTAAGCCACTTAACTTGAGAACACGAAAGCGTGCTTTCACGAATTATGAGTTCCTTAAATGTTTAGAATATGGCCTTTTATACGCTGACAGGAATAAAATGAGGTAAAAGATACAATTAGGAAATTGTTACGTGGTGATTTTCCATGAACTAAATTTTTAAAAGTTAGTTTATTTAGCCTTATTGGCTAAATGTACTGTACAATTGGGTAACGTTTCGGAAACCTTGACGGAACCCATCATCAGAGCATACTTGGCTCTACTGTTAACAGCCTTCTCATTGCTGAATGACTGTCTCCTAACATATAAGGTTAGGGAGGCCAAAGCCGAGTATAAGAAACCACTAACTAACAGAGCAAAGAATGGGGAGAAGGAGTTTTTCATGTATGTGAATACAAAGAACAAGAAAACAAATAAGATTGGACCCTTATGTACTAAGTATGGGAAAGTCTTAGATAGCCCAGCTGATGAATTGAATAGGCAGTTCGCATCGGTCTTTACTAAAGAAAGACCCTTCTTGATGAGGAGAAGCTGTGTCAGTGAGGCTGAGCCATTGAAATTAGTGATTTAGAAATTACAGTGACTATTTATTAGTTGTTGTTGGTTTAGGGATTTATTAGGCGCATCGGCAACTATGGCCATAATGCGCCATACTATTTATTAGAAAACCTTTCGAGCCTAAGGGCAAGTAAGGCTACTGGAGTTGATGCCATTTACCCTGTAATTTTGAGAAAGGTGGCCGAAGAGTGTGTTGAACCATTGAGGTTAATTGTGAGCGTCTCTGGACTTGAGGGAGATTCCTTTGGATTGGAGAAGTGCCATTGTGCGATTAGTCTGACTTGAGTGGTAGGGAAAATATTAGAGGCAATGATTAAGAGCGCGATATAGGGACAGTTAGATCAAAAATGGCATTTGAAAGATACACAACATTGTTCTGTTAAGGGAAAATGTTTAATTAATCTTATAGATAGAGGTGACAAAGTTACGCATAAGCTGGATGTAGGGAACAATTTTGACGTAGTTTATTTGGATTTTAGCAAGGCGTTTAACTCAGTCCTTTATAAGAGGTTACTAAATAAGCTAGAACATGTTGGGATTATTGGAAAGATTCTAAAATGGATTGCAGGGTAGCTGCAAGGCAGAAGGTTGTGATTAATGGATATTTTTAAGATTGGTACGTCAGAAGTGCGGTCCCGCATGGTTCAGTTCTTGAGCCACTGTTTCTGATTTTCATAAACGACGTCGACAAAAGTATAAAGAGCGTTAGGTCAAAATTCGCAAAGATTGGGAGAGTCGTTAATGATCAGTGCCAAGCGGTGTTCCTTCAGAATAACTTGAACAGGCTTCAATAACAGACAGTATTAAAAGTTATCTGCCAAAGTGGCAGATATGTTTTAATGCAGAAAAATGCAATGCATTTCGAAAATAGCAACCCCAAAAGAACTTATGCATTTGGGGATTGAATTAAAAATAGAAGAAAAAAGGAATCTGGGAGTTACGATACGGACAGATATGAAATTTTCTGAGCAGTGTAAACAGGCCGCTAGGAAAGACCATGGTGTCCTATCGATGAGTTAACGAATAATATCCAGTAGAGATATGAAGGTTATATCCCACTGTATGAGGCAATTGTAAGACCGCATTTGGAATATTGTGTGCAATATTCCAAATGCGGTCCATGCAAGTATTTCAAGAAGCTCAATGTCTTTTTTCAGATGAGGTCTCCATACTCCATGTAAGTATGGAGACCTCATCTGAAAAAAGACATTGAGCTTCTTGAAAGGACCCAAAGACAAGCAACTCGCATGGTGAGATCGGCAAAAGGGCGACCCTACGAGGAAAGACTTCGATTATGTGGGTTACAGGGGTTGCCAAACAGGCACCTTTGAGGGGAACCTGATTAAGGTCCTTCTTATGATTTATAAGATAGAGGGGTTAGCAAAATGAATGATGGTGGTATTTTCACTGTTATTAATAATTCCAAAAATAAGGGCTATAAATTCAAATTGCAGGGGAAGAGATTTAGACTAGGTAGAAGGAAGTTTTCTTTTAGCCAGCGAGTCGCCAATTACTGGAACAAGTTGCCTCCGCAGGTAGATGAGGCTGACAGTTTGAAGAAATTCAAAGGTCAACTGGATAGTTACCTACGTTGAGGAGGGAAGGGCATTAATTTATATTATATTTTCTTATCTGATTTTATTTATTTATTTTTATTATTTTTCTTTTCTTTTTCTCATTTTTTATTATTATTATACTTTTTTTTTTTTTCGTTTGCAGCAAATGCTAGTGACTTCCTTGTACTATTTGACTGATACTAATATTACAATGAGTCTCTTGGGGGACAATAAAATGGGTTTGCCATGTGTCAGTTGTTTGGAAGGATCCCGGTTCAAATCCCATAGATCGGAGGAACTCTTAACGGCATCTTCAATCGGTGCTGTAATTAGTAGATCTCGGGCGGAGGGTGTAGGGTTTCTTACGAATTATTCGGTTTTTCAGTCCGCACAACATGCAGATCGGCCCGTGAATATATGCACTTCTTGAGACATAACTGATAAATATTCCAACAAATCATTGATTTCCCAAAAATCCTCAAGAGGAAAAACAAAGTAATTTTCTTATAAATATATTAGTTTATTTACCTATGGACTAAGTAAGTAATCAGTTGTTGTTGTTGTTTTGAATTAACTCATTCTAAAAACAGTATATAATATCTGCAAATTGGATAAAAATCTGGAAAATCCGAACACCTCCGTCTGTATGATCAACTAACTTAGCTCCGCTTGAAAAGGTCCCCTTATGTCATGGATGAAATTCGAATGATGACCTTTCCAAAATGGAATTCAAATCAGTCATATATATATATTTCAGGTCAATATTTAGGAATTGGATACGGGCATGGAATTAATTGCCAGTTTTTAATTTGAGATGGAGTAAAAGACTTCAGACAGAAGCCAAATATGAATTGTCATCATACTAAAATAAAGTAAAAAATGTTTAATTAGAAATATTAAATATTATATTATATTAAAATTATAAAATATTAAAGATGTTTGCCTGTTAAGTAAACAGACACTTTCAAAAATTTTGCTTTCAAAGATACTTTTGATATTTTTGTTCTTTATTTTTCCAAAATGTTATTAAATGAAAAATCGCCTCAAACGAAAAATCATAAAAAAATTGAGTTTGGTTTTTACGTTATGCTCACGTAGTCGATTGAAGTAGGATAAAAAGAGTAAAACAAACTATCCAAAGAATTAACTTTAGTAAACGCAGAATAGTGTACACAAACATTACAAGTGGTTAAATTACTTTGAGAAAGCTTTCAATATGAACAATGGTTAAAAAGCACCACCAGTAAAAATATTTAAAATTAGCTCGCGCTAACTGAATAAATTCAAACTTCATTTTGAATAGCTAAACTGTAAACGTTAATTTTTATATAAATGATCCATTTAATTTCCAAATTTTTATTATGGAAAATAAATATAGGAAACGATAAGAATTTTTATTTATATAAACAAATTTAGATCGATAAATACTGATATATTCAAGAATACGAAAGGGAGAACTCAAGTTTACTTCAATCGCGAGACACATTTAGAGAGAAAAGGTCATTCCAGCAATAAGTTCATTAAGTAATATATAAAAAATTCCAAAATAAAATAAATAAATAATTGACAATATCCAAAGAAAAAACGAACGAACATTGCGACTTCGGAATTCGTTTGTTGATCACCCTTGAATAAAAATGAAGAAAGTATCCAATACATACTGAATAAGGGATGCTATTCATAGATAGGACTCTTTTCTGCAATCTTATGGGAAAAGTGTAAATAATTTTCGATATTTTCATATATATTGAAGTCTTGAGGAATATATTCCCGAACGTGGATTACTGTTTTGCTATTTTATTTATATCACTCTCGAATATTTGGCGATTTTATAGAATTTTATAGGTTTATGTAAATCTATTAGAAGTAATGTGGTTTTAGAGTAGAATCAACATTCATGTCAAAATACCTGAATGCCTCTATGGCTTCAAAAATAGAGGAAAAATTTTATAAGCTGTTCTTTTTATCGCGTTAGAAAAGCTACAGTACAATAAATGCTTGGATATTTTACTCTAATTTAAAATATTTACAGAACAGTTGTTCTGAATGAGTGAAAATTAATATTTTATGATCTCATCCTATTTTCATAATTTTATTTGATTTTAGTAATGAACGCATTTTAATTTATATAATTTTGGAGACGTGAATATTTTAAAAACAAAGATGGTAGAGATAAGAGGGCGTCCACATTATTTGAGATAATACGTGACCTGGCGAAGACGGCAATATTTATAAGACTGCAATATTACGCACCAAATTTACAAGTGTACCCACATGTACTGCACATTTTCACTTTAATTTTTGTTAAAATTCCGCGAATTTCAGTTTCCTTCACCATATACTGCACATTGGGCTAAATTATCAGATCACATTCTGGATATTTCTTTACCATTTTAGTATTAGTAAAGACAAATGATGAAAGGAGGAGGACTTGTCTGCATCAGTCGAAAAAAAATAATAATAAATTCCGAATTTTTATACCATTTCCACAAAGGTTAGGAACAGTATGAACCATCTAATTCCACTTTTAACGTAGGCAGGCTCTCTGCCTCTTTTCCACGTTCAAAAACCCGTTGCTTAAGGGAACTCCAAGAGACCCAGTCTTCTGTTATTCTTTAAGATTTCTATATTTCTGGTTCTTGTCACACTTACGAGACGAACAGACCTTTCTCGTTCACTTTATCCAACCTCTTCGGCACCTTATACAACTCAATCAGATCCCATCTGAGAGGTCTAGTTCTGAAACTTTGCACTCCACTTCTTGAAGTTGTTCTTCATATATGTGTCGATCATTCTTTGGACCCTCTCCCTCTTTTAAGTGCGGTCTCTAGATCTGAAGCCCTAGTAGGTTGCATACAGTTGGTATAATCACCATCCTCCCAACACCGGGAGGATGGTGTTGAGTTCGAAGACCTGAGTTCGAATCCCGTCAATAACGCGAGGAATTTTTATAGGTCTTTTTCTCAACGTGGCTCAGTTAGTCACTCTCAGGCGAAGTTAGTATGGTTTTTCTTCCCGAAACTCGGGTTCTTCTTCCAGCAACTATCAAGTCAACCACAGAACACACCAAATTTACAGACATATTACGCATATATGGGGCAATATAGTCAGTTGCTGATGCACTTAAAACTGAACAACAATAACGATTAAACGTGAATACAATATTTGAAAGGTGGTCTAGCAGTGGTTTAAAATTGATGTAATCAGTTTTGTGATATTGACTGGAAGAAAAGCATCCAGTTAGTAGCGTCAATCTTTCTTTTAATGTATTTTCCGCTGAAAATGGGATCGTATGTTGATGGACTAGTGCGGGTTCAAATCAGTGTAGTATAAAACTCCATAATTGCAAGTTATAACGTGGTCCCGTTTACCTGAAATTCTCATTTTAAATATCTTATGTTACACTATTTTGGATGTATTTTGTACTCGTATAAAACTTAAGAATGTGTGAATACCAGCACAGAGAAAACAATGTACTTTTTTTTATATCTCCTATCTTGAGGACATGGAGTGAAACCCAAAAAAATCGAGTCCCTTTGTATTAAATAGAAAAAGAAAGAAAGCAAGCGCAAATACGCTGTCATTTTCAGTATATTAGAAAAAAGAGTTGTATCGTCCATTAACTTGAACATGCCACCCAAGTGTGGAACCTGCATTTTCACTATTTCTGGGGAAAAAAAAGAATATTCCGCATTTACCAAAGATTCTGTCATCAGTCTCTTCTGAATACCAGTATAAAAGGCCGGTGTTATTTCTTTCATTCCTCTACAACGTCGTACTTGTGTAGACAGATTCTTCAGACCTACTTAGAGGAAATCAATCTTCTCGTGCTTCAGTGTCCAACGCACAATACTCCGTCTGTAATAGTCATGTAGAAACAACAATGGCATTCATGCTCCAGCTAACAGACTAAGGAGCAAGGCAATCGGTCAAACTTGTGTTCAAAGCAGGGAATTCATGAGTGCACTCCGAAGTTCCTTTAGTAATCCTGCGGATGCCTAAGGATAGTCTTAGTATCTGTTTCAATTGGTTTTATATTTATTGTCATTTATTTTTAAGCTAATCTTAGGTTTCTTAACGTTAAGATTTTCATAATTCTCGTTATTTTTAAAAGCACACTAACTTGCACAACAGTAAAATCTGAATGAGCCATCCAATTGTAAATAGAGTTAGTGAGTTTCTTAACTCATCTATTGTTATAAGTATTCACTGATAAATGCAGTCTACCTTGTATGTTACTGGAAAAATCAAGATTCATTGACAAAATTCATAAATCCCATTCCTGCTATAAGTTTGTAATATATGGTCATTCAAATATATAAACACCTACATATTGCTGTAAGGTAAAAGAGTGAGTAACTGTCTGTGTGATAAATTTGAAGAGCACAGAAATTAACTCTTAACTTCAATAATGACAGATGCGGAAGAAATAGGAAGTCAGGAAGTTCCGAAAATGCCCAAACTGCTAAAGATTCTGTTGTTTAATAGTTCAATACTTTTTTCTGAAAATTGCTTGGTCTGTAGCTCGCCACAGACCACACACACACATACAATCCTGAACCTGCAGTCGAGACGGCGATTCGAATCGAAGTCTTTTCCATGCAGTGTGGAAACACAGCAATTTCACCACTATGCTCACCGTGAGGGCGGTTAAAGACCCTTACGAACAATCACCCAACACGGCACTATTTTCGTCAGGATGGTACATGACCACCACATAACACGAATGTCCGTACCTATGTGGATAATGGATTTTCTGAATGATGGAGAGACCGTTGGGGAATGCTTATGAATACCAACCGCAATCTTCAAAACTTGCACTCTTGATTTTTCATGGTCATTATCTAGAAAAGATCAGGAAGTATCTTAAATATAAAAATACATTTCATATGTGTATGCCACTGTATTGAACTGTTAAGAAAATAAGTCAATAATGGATATTTGTCATTTGAACTAGCATTCCATTCCAGTTATTGGGCATTACATATCCAATAACTGTGCAGAAAATTTGGGTTTTATATTTACTCCATAAATCCAACGGATAAACATCTCAGTGTATATTTGAATTGCTCTTAATACTTACAGCTAACTCAGGTGTATGAAATAAGTTAAAACTCTTAAATTTGTATGAGGACTCTTTCAAACGATGAAACAGAATTTCCGTGGATATCATTAAGAGATCAGAGAGGCAGCTGTCGAAGTCTCACAAGCGATTTTAAATGAAACGTTCAAGAACGGCTTTCAGCACATCAGAAAAGAATGGAAGCGATGTTGGGATAAGTGCGTTGTGTTTAGATGAAATACATATATGTAAGGTATAAAATTTATCCTTTCTCTCCCTTGAAAAATTTCTTGTGTTTTATTGACGAGCCTTCGGTTATAGTGCAATTGTTATGAACTGTTTCAGTATAATACGTTTTTCATCAAAAATATTTAAAACATGGTGTATATTTTTTTAAAAGATAAAAGTATAAAGACAAGAAAAACATTCACTTAGTTACGTTACCATGTGGGGCACTCAGCAAAACACACATCATTGATCTTCTTGCACAAAGTCCATGTCTTTGCAGACGATTTTGTATCTTTCGGTTGAAACCCATGTCCCTGTTGCTACTGAAAAACAACACCTAAGTGGTGTTTAAGTGCATCGATAAACGGGCAAGGTATGGGGAGAAAGAAAGAGGTGCCTTGCCTCGACATTATTGGTGGTCCACGAGCAGGTTGATTTTTCTTGGAACCGATTCCCTAACCACAAACACTTTGATAGGCCAAGCCATGATGAAATTTGGCATTGCGACTGTCCCTGCCTCCACTCTCCCGATGACTTTCTAAGCGGTATATTTAGGCAAATCTGTCTGAGACAACGTTTTCAGATGCTCTACTATAATGGACAGGTGTGTGGTCTTTTGCAGCTGTAGTTCACGAATAAGATAAATCTGAAACATGATCAAGTATTTAACGAGATTATCGCAGTCTTAAATCTGCTTGTTCTTGACCCGTTTTTTTGGAGACGTTAATAATTTACATATTTATGTCAATCAGTGAACGCGTGATGGCATTGCAGTCTAGTCTCAATGGATATCAATATGGTAGATTATGCAATGATTCGTTAATTGTTTTGACCGATATAGTAGACTCTTCTTAGCCCATGACAGCTTAAATCTCAAAAATTTTAAATTCCTCCTTGAGCATTTCAAAATTAATATCGAAAAATGGCAAATTTACTCCAACGCCGCCTTAACAAAACAATATTGGTCTTCCCAGCATCCACGATAAAACTTTTAGTAGACAACCAGAATTGACTCTAGATAATAATTAGTCAGTTGATTATTTGGAAGAGAGCTTGTTAGCAGGGCTATGTTGTCTTCTTGGTTCCAGCGATTTAATTTTGAGGTGCTTAACGTGGATTGGTTCTGCAAATTGCGAAGGTATAAAGCTGAGAAAATCTCGCCAAACAGTAAAATTGTTTAGGGGTTACTATTCTAGGGTCGATTGTGGACGTTAAAGAGACTAGTACTCTTTCATTAAGGCGGTATTTCCAATACCGCCTTAATGAAACAATAATTCGCGATGTTTTTTTGTATAAAATTAATGCTCAAGGAGGTTTAAAATTTTTGAGGTTTAAGTTGTAATGAGTTAAATTGCTCAAAGTAGAAGAGGTCTCATTTTGCTTCTTGAAAAGCTTTTTATATTCCTATGTTAGTATCTACCAAATTTGTAATTTAAGATTTGATTTTCACAGCAGGAAGGTAGAAATGTTTTTATTTGGACGATCTGTGCTGTGTTTGGCTATTGACCTGTATTTAGACTGACTGTTCTCATTTACGAGTGGGAGGGAACTGCGCTTGAAAAGATATTGCGCTCATAAAAATAAGTGCGATCTGGAATATATGTTTTAGAAAATGAAATTAGTACTGAAAAGAAACCATGTCCTCACATCCATAACAATGATATATCTATCTACTTTAAGATCTTTATTTTCCCCATGAAAGAGTTTTATTTGTGTCTTCATATGTTTAGAAATATATCACAATTGTTAAAGATATTCTTTAAAGGTTGATGAACTTTCTAACTGCAACTCAGCATTCTGTAATCTTTGTTTAAATTGCTCTGCTGTCAGATTATTCATATCGCGTTAATCTCTCTCTCTCTCGGGGGTGGGGGGGGGATTAACGTGATAAGAATACTCTGATAAGAGTAATGGCTTCATGGTACTGTTTTTTTTAAGACAGTAACTATCTGCAAAGGAGTATTATGCGTGGAATAATTCCACCAACTTCTACCACTACACTCTTTTTTGGACTGGCTCTCGACGTCTAAATAATTAACATTACTCAACAAGCTCATGGTAGCTATTTCTATAGAGAGTATCGGAGGTCTAAATTAATAACATTACTTTCATTTACACAAATTATTTGCCTTTCTCTCTGAACACTCTGGAGAAAAGGAAGGAAAAATAAGTGCACGGATAAAACTGCCGAAAGGCAGATAAATTAATCCTGGAAAGTCAAATGAGAATTGTAATAAATAAACTTTAAGTGGATAAGCAACGATATACCGCCACAGTTTTTTACAGGTCCACAGAGTTTTGAAAATGCATTTATTAAAAATATGGCTGCGGTTAAAAGCCATACTCTGCGACATGGGTAAATGAACTGCTGTAACTTACTTTTTTGTGGCGAGAATTACAGTGCAATTTTCTGTATCGTATATTGTGTGATTGAAATAAAGTACCCTTTAAAAATTTTCGAACCTTTGCACGCCCGAAGACAGAAAATGCGAGTTGGGAGTATGTGGAAAAGAAATTGGTATTAATTGTGCAGGAAACATCAACGATAAGAGGAAGCAGTTAAACGTCTTGTTAAGGGGCTCTTGGAGCTCCAAAGGCAAATGGTTGTCCTTGGTTGGAAGAGCAAACCGTTTGAAAAATCAGATATGTCAAAAGACAGAAGAGCGTGAGTGATGCAACTGTTAAATCATCATCCAGGAGGTTAATAAAATTGAATGAGGGAGACCGGCGAAATCTGGAGAGAGAGAATATCCCCGGAAATCGCTGGTCTGTAACCCTAAGTTTTTATGGGCTCGTCCATGAAAACTATGCCTGTCCTGAAGACAGTGCATGCAGTTTTGGACATTCAGGTAATATGCTTCGAGATGACAGAGTGGGACTATTGTATGTTGTGCTGAAAATCCTAACCGCCGCGCCTTATTTTTACGCGTTGGATAACTATGTGGCAGGTCTGTGGAATCGGGCCTTTTATGACCAGCACTATAACGTTCCATCCAGCAAAGTTGTGTTCTTGTGCAAATGATATGAGAAAAATGAAATGCTACAAATGGAACTTGCCCACCTCTACCGTTATGATGACAACCACACTAAAGGAGGAATTGGTCGAGAATCTTTAGTGAAGGATGAATGCCCCAGTTTAGGATAAAGGTGGCCGATATACTGTTAATTTCTTTAATTTTTTTTTCAGCAGTAATAATGTTCTAATACTTTGGAGATGGTAGTGTGTTTAAAAATTACGCATGTAGTATAATATATGCAATTTTAAGAAACGTTATTTTAGTATTTAATCTCAGCACATTATTGTAGTATTCGTTGTAGTATTTATATCTATAACTAAGATTAGTGGATTTTCAGTAAGAAATAAGACCGAAAACTTTTTTTGTGTGTTTTTGCACGCCGCGTAATCTTCACGCACCACGTTACTGCAGGACAATAATTATATTCCACTTTGAAAGTGTTTTCAATAATCGGGATCTCTGCGAGGGGGACCGTTCAAAGGTAATCGTTTCTGATACAGCTGTGGTCTTTATGGATCGGTAGGTTACGATTTCAGGTACAACAGATATCTCCAGTTAGTTGCTGACTGAAGTATCTGTTGGTCTCATGGAATTCAGCTATCTAGTTTTTCATCCCGAATTTGGAATTTCCTATTTTTGATCTCCTCTGACTAAAATCTCTCTGACCAATTCTGTAAAATTTATCTGTTGTCTTCATCGTTCTCTTAACTCCATTAATCATTATCTCTTTGATAATGATTAATGGAGACACTAATATCTCTTTGATACTCGACTTTCTCCAATCTAACTTTCTTAACAGTGAGTAATTTTCCTCAGTGACTAATGTTCACGACTGCCGTTGGCTTCAGTTTTATAGTTAGACGGATCCGGCTGGTCGAGATGTAGAAGCTTTAGTAATTACTTAATTACTTACATATTTAGCTTACTTACTAGAATATCACACAATCCTAACCACTCACCAAAAGTCTTTCAAAGTATACTATCAATGTTAATGGTTCTCTAGACAGTTGAGATCGCAACTTAGTGATGGTTTATTCTCCAATGGACCCTCTCTCTATCTCTCATGGTCCTTCTCCGCCTTGTATTGTTTGGAATTACAAATAAGATAATTCTGTTGGTGAAATTATTCCTGTAGAAATGAAATCCTCTATTCCACTTTCTAAAACCATAAAATCCTTAGTTGAGCCTTGTGGCTTTCGAGAGCTATTGACTGAAACTTCTATCTCAATACTCCCATCGCTCTCACAACCTGTGATTCCATTGTATCTTCAGATAAGATAAAGCCGACTTACTAGCATCCTGCTTTTCTTTTAACTCAAGTATCGAAGATTTTTAAGAACACCTTACTCACATCTAATACACTCTACTAAATGCTTCGTATGATCTTTAGATAGAAGGATGTTAGAAGAATTATGAACAATCTTGATGCCAAAAATGTCCCAGGTCCTGACAGCGTTTCTCCACTTGTTTTCAAAGCTGTGTTCCTGAGCTTGCTTCTGTTCTATGTCGGTTTTTACGCTTTCTTATTCCGCTGACGTTTTGCCCCCTGCTTGGAAAAAAGGGTGACAAATCCCTCCATCCAATTATCGCCCCATTGCACTTATCTGTACTTGGGTGTACAGATAAGTGCGATGTACTTATCTGTACTCATTCTAAAGTAATGGAGAAATCCATTAAATTGCAACTCTAAAGCTATCTGAAAACCTTTCATTTGATGAATGATTGCCAGTAAGGATTCCATCAGTGTCGATTCAGTGCCTTATGTTACACATCTTCGGAAAAATTCGATGGAAATAGTTGTTGAAGCTAATGTAGTTATTATTAACATTTATTAGGATTTTTGTCATGTTTGGCGAAAATATCGTTTAGATAAGCTCCCATCTCATAGCCTGACGACTGTTTTTTGCAATAGGCTGTCCGGATTTCTTTCTGCACGCTTACTGCAGGTGTTGCTAGATGGAGTTCTGTCGTGCAACTTCTCAGCTAATATTGGTAGAGAAGTCAGAAACGGAGGTATAGCTCTTTAACTCTAATATATTAAGGACCTTCTTCCACTAACATGGAAATCCTATTCAACTGATTATAGCACGACATTACCAGCTTCCGGTTTGAAACATCTTATACTTCCTTATACTTCCATAAAATCCTTAAATAGTGATCTCAGGTACTTCTCCAATGCGACAGAAAACACTTGTTAACTGTAGTCATTTTTAAACTTAGCCCTGTCTTATATCTCACAAAATAGTATACAATTACTCCTGTGCTCATCTTCGATGACACTAATATTTCTTGACAAGATCACATATCTCCATTAGAGATTTCACCGACTTCCAGTCTCTCTTGACATATGCACATCGCACATATTGCTTCCTCTGCATCAACAAAAAAAAAAAAAAAAAAAAAAAGAATACTAGGTTTCTTTTTTTTTCTCTCGACATTACTTTTCTTCTAAACAACTACGTAGGGCTGGCAGTTGTCTAGCGGTTACCGTGCACGGCCATAAGTAAAGAGGTTGTAGGTTCGAGTTCGTACAAAAATCTGTGTGGTTGCCCTTTTACGAATAATTCATAATAGGTATGCAGTTGCAAGGAATATGTAAACTCTTCTGGCATCGGCTGTTAACGGAAATTTATTTTATTTATTACTCTGCAGAGATCTCTCATCTGTCTTACCATAGAATGTTGTTCCCACATCTTGGGTGATGCCCCAAAACCTCTTTCAAGTTTCTAGACTCCTCCCATAAGTTATCAGTCGGGTTAACTAACGGCCCGTCTCTTTCAGAGTCTTTATACTCTCTGCCCATAGACGTTCAGTTTTTGCCTTTTATATAGACATTTCCACGGGCACAGTTCTTATGAATTGGCTTCCGTAATTCCCACTATATTTTCCAATACCTGTCTCGAGTAGTCCGCATTCATTCACTGACTAACTCGAAACTCATTGAACCAAATTTTTCTCTTCCTCATTTATCCCTTCTACATTCCTTATTTAAAATTTTGGTGAACACTCTCCTTGATGTGTATTCCTCGAAAAAGTCAAAGTACCTTCTTGTCTTTTCAACATTTAACCATGTACGATACGAAGCATTACAGATTCTAATACCTTTCTTTCTGGGAAGTTTCATAAAAAAAAAGTCTGCGATTCCCACCCTCTATCAATTCTGTGGAAATGAGATCTTCATATTCAAGACCAGTTATGCTCCATAATGGAATGGAGCATTAACAGGTTGGAATATGAAGGGCCCATCCCGGATGGTTTAAGAAAAACGAACAAAATTAACTCGTCAATCTGAATTCGCTCGAATGCCTGTTATATGTGAGATGACCATCTTCGCATTTCATTTTATTTCTCATCCTTCCACTACCGAAACTTTCAACGTTAAAGAATCATTTTAAACTAATATTAAACTCAAATCAATTTTGAAATAGATACGGGAAAGGCTTTCTATGGAATTTTATGTTGTCAAAGAAAGTCTCAGTTGTCTGATGTACTCCAGTTTTAAATATACCTCTACCACTGAAGGAGAAAAAAAACTGCCACTGTATAATCGTAATTTTTATGAGGAAGCATCACATACCTCAAATGGAATAAACCAGCCCACCAAGTATTCAAGATTTGTTTTTGGAAATATGGAATGTGATTGGTCTATCCAAATACTTTGTTCATTATCTGAATCAAGATGCATTCTGGAAATGAAATTTATTCCTGGACAAGTTAAATCGATTCATCCCATGCGAACTTTCTTTCGTACTGGAGGATCAGTAGTTAAGAACTCGGTCTCTTTTTTGGTTGCTTGTTTCATCGAAGGCAGATAGGGTTAACGAGGTTGTCGCTATGTACGTGGACTATTCCAGGATTTTCAGACTGTTTCCTCGTATGAACTTAAAAGAAATTATGCATTTATAATATACAGGATGTTTCCACGCTGAACTTAAATGTTGGAGCACAGTCCTTCAATAGTTCGCACATATTTTATCCCAAAGACACCAGACATTGAAGGGAAAGGTATTGATAATGAGTATTGACACGCTTATATAAGTTTTATTAATCCCAGGTATAAGTGTTTCGAGAGTTGAGAACACCATTCATCTGCAATCAGAACATGGCTAAGAAATTCAGGATCGGGTGTAAAATGAACTTTTGAAAAAGTTTTTGCGTTTATTCATATCTTTTGGATACAATCCGTATATGAAGAACTAATGGATAGGAGTGCTGTATTATGTTAAGTGTTATTTAATAGCTATTGGATTTTCGTATTTATTTATTAAATGTAAAACAAAATTAAAATATAAATATAGAATTTAATTTTTGATAATAAAAATTTGTATTTCAAAAACTGCATAGTTTTCGAAATAGTGGCAAGGAACTGTTCATGCGCCCACTGCTCGCTAGAATCCATGTAGCAGATTCCACCTTTGGCATTTTATCTGTTTTGGCTTCCTAGTAAGAAAAGGTTGGATGCCTCTAATACAGCAAAATATACGATATTCATATCGATATTTATACATATGTATACTTTTCTGTTTAAAGCACTTTTTGCACAACAATATTTTTGCACAACAAAATCTGAACATAAAAAGGTTTTGTAATTTATGAATAATGCTAATATCTCAAAAATAAAGGCGTTTCAGACGAATGTTTACAGTAAATTATTCCCCTCACTTTTAGCTATAGAATTTAATCACACATTTGTTCTGTGCAATTTTTAAACATCCGCACCCAGTCTAAAAGGAGTATTATGAATATATACTCCTTTTAGACTGAGTGTATAATTGAAACAACACAGGCTGCCTAATGTTAGTATTGACAGGAAGATAAGAATTGGAGATAAGAGACCACCAGGAAGACCCAAAAGAGCATGGCTCCAATGCCTAAAGGAAAATACAGGCTTTCAGAGCTATCAACATATGATGAAAGATTCAAGAGACCAACAACAGTAGAGGTCGATATCTAAATAGGGACTCAACCCGTGCCAACGGAAGAGTAGAATGATGATGTATGATTATACAACTAAGCTCACTTAGTATCAGTAAATGCCAAAAGATACAAGGAATCCAGGCGTTTGTTAAATTGGCCAAAAACAAAAATAAATGATTAAACAAATACTGTATACCTGCTCTTATATCTTCCTATCTCCTGAAGGTTTTAACTTTACCTGAAATCCAGCTGTTTCTTAATTTTCATTTTGCTGTCATACTTAACCACCCAGGGAGGCTGTTTTATTCCAGTAATCGACAACGTTAACACCGTCGAATATCCGAGTGGTCATAAACGAGGGTGCATAAGTACACGCGCTTTGAGTGACCGCGGTTCAAGGCTGCGTGACGGTTGAATACGGTACTGTTTCTTGTATTCTCTCTCTCTCTCTCTCTCTTGAGAACCCCTCTGGTCGTCGGGCATTATAACCTCCTAATCCCCCCCCCCCCCATTGCCTTATACAACTCGCTCAGATTCCTCTGAGATGCCTAGTTTCCAAGCTCTGTAACCATCTTTTTGGATTTTTCTGATATGGACTCCTTTGCTTTTTTACCAGACAGATAGCCCGATTTCAAACCCTTCTAAGAAGCCTGTCTTCTTTCTTTTGGCGCCGTCTCCAGACCCCGAAAACAATATTGCAAATGTGGTCTCGCTATTGACTTGAATAACGGGACTGCAACCTGCTTCTCCATAAATGTAAAGTACCGCAAATCCTTGATAAGATACCAAGTTCCTTGGTAGGAGTAAGGGTACTTCTGCTTACACCGCATAGCGACCTTCATGGATTATTGGATTATTGGATCATAACACTCGAATCTCTTTTCCTCACCTTCAGTGCATAAGTTATATTTGGGTTATTTTTCACATGTCGATCTTTCCATTTGACAACATTAACAGTAACTGCCAGTTCTCCGATCTCATGAACTATTTCAAATCATAATGAAAGAGCCCAGCATGAATTGCATCGTTAACACTATCCTCTCGGTCTTCATATTATTCGCAAATTTCAGTGCCCTTTATTCCTTTGTAGATATCATCCACGATAATTCGAAACAAAGGTGGTCTCTCCACTTGTGTTCTATCTCCATTCTACCTCTGTCCTTCACTTAACCCAAGATTCAACTTTGAATCTTTCCCGCAGTTCCAAATACGCTTCAGGTTGTACGTTAACTTATTAAGTGGCACAGTACCTAATGCTTTGTTAATGTTCTTGCGGTTAACACAGTGGTTATAATTCCCCTCCTCCCCACTCCGGGTGGACAACTGCTGTTAGTGACACGAGTTACTTTTATGGGCTTTTTTCGCTCATTGGCCACATTAGTTATTCCCAGGTGAGAACAGCAAGATTTTTCTCCTGGAAAGTTAGGTTTTTCGTCCAGAAAAATAGGCAAACTGATCAGAGAACACACGCAATTTACAGACAAAACGAATAGATGAAGCAATTCTCAAGTGGCCTTAATATTGCAGCTTTTAATGCTTAATGCTAAGGTCTGTCCGTCTAAAATGTCTAGATGTGTAATGTTATTATGCATCATTTTTCATTTTTTCAAACGTTTGCGTTGGATTTGCTTTTATCCTTGTGATTCATTGTAAGATATTTTTCTTTAATTCTGTTTTTTACTATTTGTATTAATAATAAATAAATAAAATGTGTCAGAGCAGTATGTATTAAAATGAAGTATAGTATGCCGAATTCTAGTGGTGGTTCTTTTGACGAGATCATGTATTTTGAAACAGGTTTGTTATCAATCAGAGAGGCTTTCATATCAAAACAACAGTACTTTGTGGCATTATATACTTTCTGTGTTCATGCAAGATAAACGTCAGATTGCCCCTTACCTCGAATCTGTCAAGCAAAGAGTACACAGTGAGAACCAGTTCGTTCTGAATAATACATGCATAAGCATGTCTTTCTTTGAACACCCTACATGATATCTTGAATCTAAAAACAACAGTGGGGTCTATTAAGCTTCTACAAATGTTTCTTAATTATGGCAGTCTGAGTAATGATCAGGCGACCTTCCACTTAGTGTGTCACTGCTGTGAGAGAGAGATAATTAACTTTGGAAGTGAAGTGTAACGATAGGTATCTGTTCTCTCATCCGATAGAAAAGGACGTCACTTTTAGTTAATAGGAAAGTGGCCGTTCTCGTAATTAAACTTCGCAAAGCACTGTCAAGTTTGGATCTTGTGATAGCAAGTTGGCATGTGCTTGTTGGTAAGCCTAGAAAGTCATTCAGGTGATAGAGGATGACAATATATGCACTACTTTAACAGAGAAATATTGTCGAATGTTGATTTTTAATAACATCTTCTGGGTAATGACATCGCCTGTATTATTACCCCGAAATATGTACTAATATTTGTTAATGATATTGAAGGCATAACAGGTTTGATGGTATAAAAGTTTGGGAGAGTGTAAAATATTGGTAACGAAGGAACGACGCTACAATAAGAACTAAATAAAATTTAGTTGTTTGAAAAGCGGTGGTTAATATACAATGCTGATAAAGCTAAGTTTCTGCATTTGGCTAATTAACCATACCATAAAATCTTCATAGTTGGAAGCAATAAAGTTAAGGAAGTTAATAAATAAGAAGGTTAGGAGTAATTGTACAAAACAACATTGCACAAAATTCTCATCTTAACTGCCCTAATTATTCGCTGTATGATTCCTTTTGCTTCGAAGCTTGTACCTGTGCTATGCCTGCTCTGATATTCCCCGTCAGAGATTAAATAATTTGGAATCTCCTCTTTTCTATCTTCTCTTGCTTAAAATCTCTCTACCCCGTTCTATCAAATTCATATGTTGCCTCTATTGTTATCAAAACTCAGCTAGCCACTTGGAACTCTTCGAACTTGCCTAACAGTGAGGTAATTTTCCTTGGTGATGTTAACGTTCACAACTCCAGCTGGCTTCCGTTTTTTGGTCGAACAGACACAGCTAGTGGAGATACTAAGTCTGTTTCGATTACTAATGACCTCTTACAGATTGTTCATTTACCTTCTAGAATACCAAACAGTCTCAACCACACAGTCAACATTGCTGATCTCTTTCTCACGAACAACCCTTCCAAGTACACAATCGAGGTGAATGGCCTTCTAAGCACATCAGGCCACAAATTGATGATGGTGCCTTTCTCTCGTGGTCATTCTTAACCTCGTTTTTGTGACATTAAATTAATCCAAAATAGAATGATCTGCAAGATTTCTATTCTTCTTTTCCTTGGTTGCATTACTCTTTTAAATCTTCTGATGTCAACATTTGCTCAGATCGTGTCAGTGAAATTATTCTTGTAGGGATGAAATCCTTTATTCCACACTTAACCTTCAAATCCTGTCCTTTACCTAAACATTTGGTTTTCCAATAAATGTGCTAAGGCTGTTCAAGATAAGAATGTTTCATATTGAAGTTGGCTTGTATCCAAATCTCCAGGTTCATTTTCTGCATGCACTAAAGTTCTCAACAATTGTAAAGCAGTTATTAATCGGTTCAACCTAGATTTTGAACATGTTAAGAGCAGAACACTAGCTTCTCATCCAAACGATAATCGCGCATTCTGGTCTCTTGCCAAAGCTATTGACAGGAACTTTTGCCTTTCTTTACTCCCACCTCTGCTAAAACCTGATGGTTCTATTGCTATCTCAGCTAAAGATAAAGCTGACCTGCTAGAAGAAAGGTTAGAAGAAAAGCTGAGCTTCAGCCTACTTTTCTTCTAACTCTTATGTATTGATAGTCTTAGTAAACTACTATTCCTAATACACTCCATTTAATGCCTCCTGTGGTCTTCCATCAAAAGGATGTCAGAAGAATTTTGAAAAATCTTAATGCCAAGAAAGCTTCAGGTCCTAATCATATTTCTCCACATGTTTTCAAAACTTGTGCTCCTGAGTGTTTTAGTTTTTTGCGCATCTTTTTGCAGTTCCCAATTCTATTTGTGTTTTTCCTTTTGCTTGGAAAATTGCTCTTGTTCAGCCATTCCCTGAAAAGGGTGACAAATCCCTCCTGCTCAGTTATCATCCCATTACACTTTCCTCTACACTTAATAAAGTAATGGAGAAATCCACTGTTTGCCAACTCCTAAATTAGAAATCTTTCTTCAGTTCAACGACGGCCAATATGGATACCGTCAACGTCCAACAACTGGCGATATACTGGCTTGTTACCCATTTATGGAAAAACTCACTGGAAAGTTTGGTGAAACTCAAGCAGTTGCTCTTGATATTTAAACGCTTTTGATCATGTATGGCATAAAGATCTCCTAAATAAACTTCCATCCTTTGGATTGCTAACTATTTTTTTATAATTAATGACCTATCTCTGAAACCCTGACGGCCTTGCGTCAATTTGACCTTACTGAATATAATTATTTAAATATGTACAAACGATTCGTAAGCGCATAAAAGGAAAAATATTTCTCGTGCCCATTGTAAAAGAATTGTGCATTTTTCTTCTCTATTAAATTTTGATAAAATACTTTTACTCTGAAAAGTAGTTCTTGTCTACTTTCAGACAAATCAAGGAGAAATATTTGGAAATTTTTTCCATTTATTTTTGTATAGGCTGTTTTGAATTTCATGATATTGTTTCTAACTTCATTCGTTGATCTTTTCCTTTTATTTTCTTACCTAATTTTGCATTCATTAAAAGAATCGATAGTTTTCTTTTAAAAGCAAAGCGACGTTTCATTAAAACTAAAAGGCCCGCATTCCACAAAAAAGCATCACTCCAATTGTGTCTGGCTACAGAGCAAATGCAAATGATGTTTTAATGTCTAATAGCACAAAGGCCCAGTAAGTGTCTCTATACCATTGAGACCTTATTAATAGGAGAGTGGACAATAGGACATCATTAGCAGAGTGGTCGAAAGGATGAAAGCTGGCCATTTACAGAGAAGGAGGCAGCAAGGGCCCCTAAATATTCACTATATTTGATATCCGCGGATTGTGGAAGCAATTATAGATGACAGGAAAAGTATCTCGAAGGCCTGTAAAAGTCGACCACTACAATACTGGCAGATGACAGATATTTGGCCTGAATTTCGAAATGACATAGGGCAATGAGAGAGAGAGAGAGAGAGAGAGAGAGAGAGAGAGATAAACCGTGATTTCTCCCTCACCTGGCTGGCGAGAAAAATTGGTTATAACTAGTGTCATGAACATGTACGTTGGACCTAAGAGCAGTGGTATAGTATGACAGTAAATCTCAATTGAGTCTATAATCCGACTCTCAAAGTATTCTCATCTAGAGAGGGGGAAGCCCCTAACTCTAATCAATAAACTAAAGGAAAGAACTGTGAAAGAGTTGGTCCAGTGTTTCAAGCACATCTTCGCGAGAACTGTGACTGTTGGGAGTTATAAGAACTAGTTTCCAGTTCCTTTTATTGAATGACAATTATTCACCTCTCCCATGATCATAATGGAGTCGCTACCGAGGTCTCAATTAAGTTCTGTTGACCTGAATGCCATTGAGCATGCACGGGATGCTCTGAGTAGAAAAATTACATATCGTAAACCACCTATTACATGATTTTGTTCGCTAAGGACAAAACGTAAAAAAATTGTGGTCTCCCTCTTCGTTGCGTGGACGGGTAATAGGAAGCAGCTCTTCTGGTATCAAAGTGGCCAGAAACTAAACAAGACACGCGCGCGCGCACAGACACACTACACAAACATAGCACTATATTCATTTGTGGCCATTTTGCAGTCATAACAATTTACCTCGGCGAAGGTAAAGGAACGTCCAGGAGTTCCCCCTTCCTAAGATACAACGCATGCCCATCTCTTACATGAATTATGAAGCACTGTTACCTGGAAGAATTAGCTTAAACATCGCATGGAGGTTTATTGTGAATGTTATCCTGCAGAGGGCAACAGAAATGACATTCTTATCCAGCTCATACACGGCACTGTTGAGTTATACTTAACAAATTTCATTGACTCTTATCAATCATTTTGAAAACTGTTCCTCATTTGCTGCCCAGTGTTATTAACCTACTGAACTTATTTATCTTCAATAAGTAACTTATCATACCCTGAAGCTGTTATTCCAGTTACAGTCCTACATTAGTAGCACCGAAATTTGTTCCATGATTTCGATTTTTATAAAAAATTTAAATTTAGAAATTCACTCTGTTGGTGCGCAACTTTTAAATAATCAAGTACTCTCTATAAATTAATTCTGGTAACAGTTAATTGCTACCTAGACTAATGTTTCAGAGAATTTTTCATTTTTAAAATGTGGAGGAAACTACTTTTGGGTGTTTATATGATGCAGCTTGTCTGGAATTTGAAAATGAAAAAAAAAAGAAAGGATAAGTAGTAATTAAAGCCACTCGTTAAAAATAATTTGTAGTGCGGAGACCATTTTAATGAAATAAAGCGCACTGAATATTCTAATTTAACTTATATTTGATTCATTACTGTTAATGACTCTGATCCAACTACTGAGCATAGCTAAGAAAACTATCTTTTAGTTATTTTTAGTAGTTGGGACAAGGTCATTTACAGTAATGAATCCGATGTAAGTTAAATTACCAAATTTAGTTCGTTGCTCAAAGGTTCCTTTAATTAATTCAGTTTTAGAATTATTTTATTATAAGAGAAACAAGGAAAAAATGTGCCTCTATTTCTAGGATTACTTCGATTAGGTCCAGTAGTACACTGGTGTGCAAAAATTAAGGACCAGTCAGGCTTTCACCTGTAGCTTCTCATAGGAGTGGCCTAGATATGAGAAAAGCATACCAAAGGAACCTCGTGAGGTACAGAAATGATGAAGGAAACAAAAACGACACAATAAAGGAAACAAAACGGAACAGAGGGACTTTATTCAAAAATGGCAACAGCACTGGCTGCCATGATACAGATGCATCACTACTAAAGATGGAACAAAGGGAAGTGTTGTACCTCAGTAGGAGATATGGCCACCCCTAATATCGATGCAGGCTTTGTACTACCTGTCCATACTTAGAACAATGTTGTTGATAAGTTCTTGCGGTAACATCGTCCATTCCTCTGTCAGCGCCATCTTCAGCTGGCGAACATTTTCTGGTGGCTCTGGATGTGCCGCTAGGCGTCTCCCCAGAGCGTCCCATATGTGTTCGATCGGATTTAGATCGAGGGGAACGGGCAGACCAGTCCATACGAACAATGTCCTCACTTTCCAAAAGCATATCAACAGTTGCAGTGCGATGGGATGTAGCGTTATCATCCATAAACACGAACTCTGGGCCAATAGCACCTCGGAACAGAGCACATGGGGGAAGTATTAGTAATGGATTACCTCAGTACAATAGCATGCACCGGTTACAGTATCACCTTCCAGTATCTGGAGTTGTGTACGTCTATCCAAGATAAAGCCTCCCCAGACGAGAACCCCTTGACCGCCATATCGATCCCTTTCAGTGATGTTTGCGGGGTGATACCGTGTGCCAACCTCTCGCCAGATTAGCTGACGTACAGAATCGCTGCTGACACTGAATCTACTCTCATCAGTAAAGAGTATCTTACCCTATTGCGCTGCTGTCCAGTCCTTGTGTTCGATGCACCACTGTAAACGGTGTCGCCGATGGGCAGGTGTTAAAGGGACACAGCGTACTGGCTGTCGAGCAAACAGTCCACGTTTGTGGGGTCGCCTGGCCACAGTAAACCGTGATATCCTGCGTCCTATGCAGCTGGTTTGCAATGGATCCCGCTGTCTGGTGTCGGTCTCTCTTGCCCTGTAGGAGTATATAGCGGTCATCACTGGGCGTTGTTTTTCGTGGACGACCACCACTGGTCCTTCGAACAGCTGTACCTGTCGTTCTAAAGGCCGACCACGCACGTCAGACGATGTTATGGGCGATACCGAACTCTGCAGCTACACTCCTCGCACTTCGACCTTCCTCGAGCTTCCCAATTACGGTAAAGTCATCCAGATGTTGTCTACTGGCCATTTCTTGTCTGTAGCACTGTATGAAACCAATCGAACGTCTGTAACAATCGTGCTCACCATTCGGTAATTTTCACATAACTGCTGAACTGCTGCTTTTATCTGTTTATGTGAGCCTTCTCATCACGATTCAAATTTTTGCATCTGCACCAGCTTTCTACTGAACGGCCACAGTTATGCAAATGGCCATAGGCTGTTTCGTTTGATTTTGTGGGTGTAACCTTTAGAAATAGTGTTGGTCCTTAAGTTTTGCACACCAGTGTAGTAGGAGAAAAATAAATAAATTCAAACAAAAGCTAAGTGACAGGAGCAAACCCGCCAGTTATTCAGTAAAAATGTTAGTGCTATTTTCGAAGTTTACATCCATGGCGACGTGTAAACTTAAATTTAAACGATCGAAATCTCATCTTCAATTTAAGTTTGAAGTACAGTTTTTGGTATCAAGGTTATAATCGAAAGATGACTTTTTCGTGGGATGCAGCTTGGACCTTATAAATTTGTCTGAACAAATCTTTTTACAAAGTACATCCTACACTGTAACTGAGCGTTATCGATTCACACCCAATTAACAAGAACTTTCGTTTATCTAGACCCGCCGGCATCTCACTAGTGCTTGATTAATTGGAATCTGTTGAGATACAAACTTAAGTTAGCAATGAATAATATTAGAAATAATTTTCACAATTCGGTACTCGACTCAATTCAATCCCCATAAAGGCTGGTCTCGGAGATATTTCATAGGTACTCCTTGCATTGAACACTTTACATCAAATGACTTGTTTAAGCTCGCATTACACCACAAATATGCGGTCGATGCTTCATTGGTGTATACTTTGAGTGATTGGTCAGCACGCTGTTTGTACTCCAAAACGATTAGCCCACGGAATCGCTTTATTAGTTGAAGGATGAGGATCTGCCTGCTTTCCCTTCTGGCCAGCATTCGAAATTAATGATTGCTATGTACGGACCTTCTGGGTACGTGAACATTGTTTAGGGAATTGTATAAAGAGATGCAACCTCAGCAAACAAACGAAGGAATATTTACTGTTTTGTGTGTATACGGCAACGCATAAAAACAGAAAATATTCCTGTTCTGAAAATAGCTAATGCAAGCCACTTGGAAACTATTAACAGTGAGCGAAAGAACTGTAAAACGCACCATCCGAGGACGTAGTCTCATTTGATTTTTAGCGAGATTGACAAGCGACTTCCAAAACCATTTAATGATTTCAAACCACTCTAATATTTCTGTTTTTGGACTTGGCTTATGTTTTTCCTAGGGCGAGTAGTCATTCCTTAGTTCACTTTTCGACAAATAGTTGTTGCATCATTCGATATGTATACGCTTTAATTTCTATTGTGGTTCTGAAGTCTTTTAAAATTGACCCCTTCGTTATTCTCTGGCATTTGTTACTGTTTTTACTGCTCAAGGTGCCGTTCGAATGGTACCTACTAATCCAACTTTCTTGCTGAAGGATACAGAATTCCAGAGATAACTGCGTATGTGGATCCTTGGATGGCTTAGGTGGGATCTGTTTGCAATAACCTGCGCCCAGGTGAATAATAACCTGAAAATGAAACCATTACACCTCTAGTTATGGGAGGCTGATATTATACTAATCTCCAAACTCATTACATTATTAATTGCGTCTCTTGGTCCAACAATCATGCCTGTAACGCTTGGCATACTATGGCCATAGATGCCGATGCGCCTAACAAATCCTCAAACAAACCTGTAACACTAGTCAGACGTTGCATTCATGATTGCCACGATATAATTCAAGAGCAAAAATCTATATTCATCCAAATTTACCAAGTTACATCAAGTTGGTCGACTCTTTCCTGACAGTGCACTTCAACTAGCTAACTACCATGGAGTAGGCTGTAATTGAAATTTTACTGAGTATATACAGTAAAAGCCTACAGGGCAGAAATTGGCAATCGGATATTATCAACTTTGGAAGAATTTCTAAAATTCTTTTCAATCGGGGCTGTAGTAGGCTATCTCAGGCGGAGGGAGGAGGGTTTTCGCTTGGAGTTATTCCAGTTTTTCAGTCTGCAAAACAACCAATTCTTATCGTGAACGTACACTTGAAAACAGGCGTAATACACAATGGAGCGATATGATTTAGTCCCCGATGCCCCAAAAAAACCAATAACAACAAAAAGTCAATATGATGTACCTTAATCTCCTCTGTCTAGTTTAAAACTGGCCGTTTGAATTCAAACAACTGTTCCTAAGGCTATTCTAATCTTTTCTATATGCATGGCTTTGCTGCTTTCCATCTGATATGTGAAAATCGCAAAAGAAATTTAACTTCTGCATTTAATCATCTTATTTTCAAATATATTTGGTTCTGTAAAATAATAAGCAAAATATTAACCCACATTAAAATTCTTTCTTCCTGCCTTTAGCCGTGATATCATGATTGGCCTGCTTCTATTTTTGGTGATGAAATAAGTGTAATCACTAGAATAATCATGCTGCTAAGATCTGGTTTCAGTAATTTAAAGAATGAACAATAAGTGCTTTTAAAATTATTCTTTCCAACCTTCCCACTTTTCAGCATATTTTTAACAAGAAAAATTCATTTTCCGAAGTAAATATTTTGAAGCTAAAGCAACCTGATAAGAATTACTGCTCAAGCTCGGTAATTAACAATTCCTCAAAAACCGAATGAGGTACTTCGGAATTAAACTTATTTGGGTTAGGTGGCAATTAAAATGTCGTAGCATTTTTCTGTACGATTTATATATCGCTTTTGTACACACAGCTGTTTTTGCAAAGAAAATTAAACACGCCAGAGAAGATGGAAAAAGGTCATCCATCAATTAAATAAACGGAACTAAATTAGACATTTGGTGGAAGAAAAGAACTGATCTATCAGACAAAAACGAAAAACATTCAGACGTTTTCTGAAGTTTACTCGTATAATGGACAACCAACAGTAACCAGAAGATCGATGAAATCCGCTATTTCGAAGAAACACGGCCCTGCTCCTCCTCGATAAAACAGGTGTAGAGAGGAACGATGTTTGTCTCCTCCCCCGTACACCTGTTTAATGAAACACCTTTTCCATCAGTAAATTACTTATACCAGTATTTTTGGAGAGCTCTCTTTTACTTGCTGTGTGTTTTTCACAGCAGATAAAGAAACCCTATTGCTATAATCACGAAAAGCGATTTTCTATATTTTAAACGTTGTGTGGACATTGTTCAAAGATCGTTTACTGGGCTGATATCAACATAGAGATCTTTAATAAAAAAATAAAAAACACGTTTTCCCTGTGTAACAAAAAGAGGATACGTTTGTCGACTCTGTAGTTCAGTATTGCATAAACATTCGCTGCGTGCAAATATCAAAGGTCACGATCCCAAAAGTGTACCGAAAACTTTCTGCACCAGTCCACGGATATCAACGTGCTCTTCTGGAGAAAAATGGATATCTATCGTAACTCCATCAGGCAAGAAAGTGATGTGCATTCAATCTCTAGAGTCTCCGCTATTTAGTTACAAAACAAATTGAAAAAAAATCATAGAAAAGAAACGTAAGTTTCATATATTATACAAATAAAAATTACTTTATTTTTTATTTGATCAAGATGGTTCCATTCCTGAACAGTCGATCAGCTAGAGCGTGTATATTCTAACAAATAACAACATACAGATTATTCAATAATTTTTAAATGAATCGCACAATACAATTTACAGACGAATTACGAAACACAAGGCTGGAATTTAGTTATCAACACTCGTTCATGACAGTACAGCCAGGAGTGGTTGAGTACCAAGTTAACAGCAGGTACAATAAGAAAAGACCACATTACTGCGGAAGTGACGGCGTTGCCCTTATGGATCAGAAAAACAAAAATGTTAACTCCCTTCGTTTCAGTGCAATTTGGATTTTAGTTTAGCCGGGATTCTGTACCGATATGACTTGTTCTTAGATAACAGTACAGCATAAATTTCTAAGTTATTACATATTGCAAGGGGATTTGTCTGAAACATCCTTTCAAGACGACGGAAGTTGTTTATAAGAGGAAGGTTATTCCGCTGTGCCAACTTCCATGGTGTGTGGGAAGGCAATAAGGTGAAATATATCTACAGTTTTCAGTAATGAACTATGCAATGAGGAAAAGGTTCTAGATAATCATTTGCTGCTAAGTATAATGAGCTCAAGTTCACATGGGTAAACTTTGTTCATCCAACGGTGAATCCGATATTCAATCCCCATGCGAGATCATGTATGTGTCTGGATCAGATGATTAAGACAAAGTGCAATGAGCATAAGGCATCGCAGGAATTACTGTACAATGCTTATGAAATCCGACAAACTTCTGATTTACGACACGCAAAGCTCAATACAACATAATCCTGCTATGTTTAAAATAACGATGGAAGGTTAGTCCTCCATCCCACATCAGGTCAAGTTGCATAGGTCGGCAAGCTATACTTTGGATCCTCTTATATACTGTAGATCGCACATCGCCAACGTTTACGATTTTGTTTATTTATTTATTATTATTATTATTATTATTATTATTTTTTTTTTTTTTTTGTTATACGCAGTGGAGTTGATTTTCATAATTTAATTCCAGATCAATGATTGCAGTTGTTCTTCAAGACATTGGATCTGGCTATTTATATGAATAATCACCTCGGGTAGCAGTTTGCTCCATTGAGGGCAAGAAGACCTCAAACACTTGAATATCATCTGCTTCATAAGTCATGAAGCTTTTAGATGAGGCAAGAAAGGATTCAAAGGTTGTTTCAGGGCTGAAAAGCTGAGACTTCCTCTATGTTGCATACCTCTTGTGATTATCTGCTCTTTATGAAAATTGTTGTGGTTCATAATAGGCTACTCACTAGAAACTAGTGACTGTAATAAGTAAGTGTTAAGCTCTCCAGAGATCTCAAAATATTTGTTTTATGGTCCGTATAAGTAGGATAATTGGAATAGTATCAGGTTCTCCCTTAATGGTCCAGAAAATGATGTTAAGCTGATTTTTATTGCTAATGAATAGTTGAATCTTAATTTTTGCAAGATTATAGTAGTATTTGAAGGCCTTGGAATATCACGTGATACTTCCGGAAAGTATCTCCTACAGATATAGGCTTATAATCTTTGCAATGCCCAGGATGCGATTTTTTGGACACAGGTGTAACGTAATATGATACTTTTTAAACGAAAACGAAACTCATGGAAACAGAGAATGTTTCTAAATGCTTTCAGTAGGTGCTCAAAGAAATAAATATTGTTCACTTTAATCGTAAACTGAGGAATGTTAATTTTTTCTTTAAAAGGCTAGAAAAATTCTTAATAACACTATTTAACCGTTGGGGGGGGGCCCAACGGCTAAATCATATGGCTGAAACTCCATTCGTAACAATCCATGGCGATTAAAGAAAGATGTAAAAAGACCTTATTTTGATGACCTCTTTCCATTGACTATGGAGACCTCTTTCCACTTCAATCCTTTCGTTGTTTTCAACTTTAAATAGCGGCACTCTGATTCTTTCCTGTCGATAATATAAGGTATTGCAGCTTACTAGATTTCTTGTAGTGCGCAATATTTGCAAATGCCATAACGATCATTAATTTTATTAATGGCTTCCGATTCCAAATTTATCAAAATCGTTCAACTAGAGCGGTTTTGTTTATATGGACTTAGCAACGAAAATAGGTTCCAGCATTACTGCAAAATGCACATAAAAATGAATGTAACAGCACTTCAAATGACCTCATTCCATACAGCATATGCAACGTAGTGTACGATGCTTATAGTTGAGGATATCCATTTCAAGAAACTCGCAAACCAATGATGGTCGTACAAACGCATTGGTAATGGTCCCGCCTAATGCAGAATTCACCATAACTGCTGTAGTTTTGATGAAATAACCATGTCTAGGAGCTTTTCTGCTGTGATTTTGAAATACCATTTCTATCCTGTAATCACTTGGGGCACAATTCCGTGATATTTACTTATTTTATAGTTGGTTATACGAAAGCTAAAATGATTCGCTCGAATCAGTAAGTGTGCGAAACTGATTTCGGCCTGTAATTAGAGCGAAGATTACTTTCTTGGTTTCTCTTATGTTAATATAACTGAAATTGTGAAACGCTACCTTTTTATTTTTACAAAACGTTTGTCACAATTGATGACCACATTATTTAAGCGGACATACAATATTTGTGCTTTATTAATTAATGGAATTTCTTAATAAAAAAAAACGAATTTTCGTTATAAATATGTTTCAGTGATTGAATTGATAACTTAACTGGGCATGAATTAATTGTACCAATTATAACCATTTCTTTTTAGAGCTGAACTGATTCGCTCAACCTCATTATAATGCTAACATTTAATGACCTATTATAGATTCAATGAAAAACAACATTTAGGAACAACAGTTTCTCTCAAGTAATTCGAAAATACAGCGAAGTATCGCTGCGATATGTATCCAAATATGTCGCACTTTTATAGCACTTAATACCGTGGAAATTTCATCTTCACTAATTTTACAATCCCCCCTCAGTGCTTTATAAACTTATCATATCCCCCTCTTGAGAGGATATGATTGAAGTTACCTTCAGGCTGAAAGGTTTACTATTAAACAATCCTCTGTAATTTCAGTAACGCTTGAAAATCGGCAATTGTGCTAGTGAACCTGAGCTCTGATTTTACAGCCTTCAGGTTCAATAGCTGAATAGCCAATTTCAGCTCACCGTGAAGGGCGTATCATCTGCAAGGATCGATGCTGAGTACCCGTTCAGTTCATCAGCTGGGTTATCAGTGACATTACGCAATTCCAATCCCATTTGCTCCTTTTTTTTGAAATTTTAACATTCGTTTAAAATTATTTATCCCTTTTATTTTCTGTCTTAGCTGGTAATCTCTCATAGTAAGTCTTTGCCAATCTAATAATTTGTGGTACTATTACAGACTGTTTATATGATCCACAGCTTTCCATTCTCTATAATTATCCCATAATATCTACTTTGTTCTGTTGAACTAGTCAGTTCTTCATTCATCCACCTCACCATTTTCTTGGTGCTATATTTTCTAAATTGCATATGCGCATTTGAGGCTAAGTCATTTTGAATTTTTAACGATTCTAACAAATCTCTTGAAGTTTACTCTAAGTTGTTATTGTCCCAGCATTATCTTAGCTTTTATTTCAAACCTAACTGTCCTCTACACATCATTCTGATGTTGGACTCAATAGCTATCTGGTTCCATAAGGTATATAAAGGAGAGTGGTGCTTCACAGCTGCCTGAATTAGTTACTCGATCATAGCATAGCCGTCAGCTCCATTGTAATAACGATATCATTCTCTGTATCAGGCATTTCCTTTTTCTCCTACACCTTATATTATTTATACTGTGTCTGACAATATAACAAGCCTATTTACTCAGACTGCTTCTGGTGATTTGCTACGTTTCCCACTATATTGTATCGCTATATTTGTAATGATTAAAATATCATTGTGGAGGTACTCGTGGTTGACAAACTCAGAACATTTATCATGCGTATATTCACTGTAAAAAATTACCAACTAGAATCTATCATAGAAAATAAACACTTCCTGACTAAATGATTGATTATTTTACGAATGGAAAATAAAATTTGCTCTTTTAAGTGCAAATTTTATGTTTAGTAAATTGGTTGCTAAATTTACTCAAGGTACAGATGGATATCATAATGAGGTATATAACCCGTAATACAATTTATTAATCGCTTATACTTGTAGCGCTCTTATGCAAATACAATGGCATCCTAATAGTATATAAAACAATAAAATTTTCCATTATATGCAAGTAATATTAAGTATATTTATGCAATGGATGTTTACTGATGAATAACCAATCCTTATTATTATCCGTTCTGGTTATGCATCCCATCCAGACGTAATAATCTCAGAGGATGAATTCTAAATGAACTAAGCATAACACATAATTAACTTTGGTCTCTGGAGAGGGAAGGAGGGAGAGGTTGTTTTGTTGAAGTATATAGAGGAAGGTATTGCAATAATAATAATAATATTCTGTTGAATAAAAGTATGTTCAGTTTCTGTACATGTAAAGATAAGTAGAATATCTAGACGAATGTAACTATTTCTTTTTAGATGCACAAAGTTACGTTGATAATTACAGAAAACCTAACAAATGTGCAGTGTGATTTGGTCTTCAATGACAATATTTTCTTGTATATTAAAGGCAGATATTTTCGTTAAAATATTGTTAGCTGCGATGAAAATTTGATTTTATTAGTTGAGAAGAACAGCGTTTTATGTTTTTTTATAGATTTTAAAGATAATTATGTAATATTTTCTAAATTCAGAAAATTAAGGAAGGAAATGAATTGATATATGAAGTTCCATTTTAAATACACCTATTATCGGTGGTTGTTGCTGCCAATCAGCTTTCAGTGGGTTCGCTGGCTGTCCATCACGCAGCAAATTATCTTAGCAAGGACGCGGAAAACCATCCAAAATCTAATAAACTCGAGCAAGTTAACAACTTGAAAATTTTTGATATCCTTGCTATTGCCCAACTAAATTATGAGATTTTCTGTTTTCGGATGGAATGGTAAGCAAATTTCTCGACTTGAAATCCTCAAATATCCAAGAACCATTGTTCAAGATCTACTGGCACAGACGCATATTTGATATCGAAGTCTTAGTGAATTTTCAGAACTTTGTTCTGCTCACGGGTGTCTAATGGAGTCATTTTGCGTCTTCCAACGACCCCATTATTTTCGATCACATTACTTTTTATATTACTTCATGCATTTTACTAGCTTGTCGAAAGAACAGATTCTGACTCTCATAAAGGTAGAACCCCGCTCCGCCCAAACATTAAAAAAACATATTAATTATGCCTTATCGGTCTTCTCCCCAATTTTATTTTTCTACAACGATTATGACCGAATTTAATAACCATGTTTGAATTCAAAGTTTATAAGCATTCCATAGATAAAGACTACCTGGGATCTGGGGATAATTTTTCATCAAGCCGTACTGTTTTCTACGCGTATATCATAAGCGATAATTCTTTAAGAAAACTTGGTTTAATTAAAATTTTCTTCTCAATTTAACTAATCAATTGGATTTTAAAAAATATACATAATGCTTTTATATTCGCAATTTTTATGTTTTCCAAATTAATCCATAAAAACATGTTCTGAATTCTCCGCTTCTCTATACTCAATTACCGCAGAATATTAAGTTGAAAGCGATGGAATTCTTTATGAAACTTGAAGGAATGATTATATCCCACCCTTCTCAATGTTATTTCTACTTAAACATAATTAAAACACTTAAAAATACAAGTATATCGTCACATGTTCCCAGTAGAAATACCACAAGAAATTTTCTACATTTCAACTTTCTACTTTGGGTTTTGGACGGATTATAACAGATTATTCAGAGTTTATATATTTATCCTTGTTAAATAGTAGCTGCAATATTGCTTTATCTACCGATAAAATGTATTTCAAGATTATACAATCACTGTCTAGAATTCATTCACTTTGCGAATATATAACAGTGCGTGTTTTTGTGCGAATAAATCCTACAGATCTGGAATTTTGTATGCATATTAACTGCCCCCAGGGATTGAACGTATTGGTGTTGTTTAAAAAATCTGAGTTATTATAATTCTTACCTTCCGTAAGATGGCACCATTATCGTCAGACAAGTGTCGTGGAAGAATAAATGCTTCTATCAATAAACAAGGATGCTTTTAA
This sequence comes from Mastigoproctus giganteus, assembly GCF_048544385.1. Classification (NCBI taxonomy): domain Eukaryota; kingdom Metazoa; phylum Arthropoda; class Arachnida; order Uropygi; family Thelyphonidae; genus Mastigoproctus; species Mastigoproctus giganteus. The sequence goes on from NC_143587.1 coordinate 138,275,055, forward strand.
TTAATTTTTTTGCAAGTTTTCAAAGTTATATTTGCGTTAATAACTAATATCAAAGTAATACGTGGAAAAGCGCATTAATTATGACTAAACAAGAAATTTTGTATCATTCTGAATGGAAATGACCAACTAGTTTCTATGTATTGTTTTGCCCTGTAATTTTATTGCTTTTTTATGACTACGCTTTCAGTCATCACATTATGAATATTATTATTTTTCTTGTGTTATATTTATATACATCGTTATTTTGGAAAGAGCTCGCTTATTATGCTTCCAATGAAAAATATTCAAATGAATACTTTGCTGTATAACGTCATTTGCTTGTGGCAGTCTCCAGGGAGGATGACATTTGCCAGAAACAGAATCATTAATTGATCATAACGACTGCTCGGACATTATCTTTGCGTGTCAGGTCCCCAGCCCAAAGTTCCCGTGTCCAACGAAATTACGTCTATCGAAGAGGAGGTTATATTATATCAGTTGGTCGTAACTTCCTGGGGACCTAAAAGAATTATGGGAGGTGGGGTAATCAATATACCATGACAAATTAAGGACAAAAGTAGTCGAGTGATCATGGTGCAACAAAGTTACTCGCACAATTTGTTGGAATCCATTTGAAGTGAAAAAGAATGGTAAAAATTCTTATAGATCACGCCTTTAGCCCTGTGTCCTATAGTATGAACAAAAAATTTAATAAGGGGCCGCGGAACGTTCGAGATTTTGTTCGCTAAAAACAAAAGGACATTCAGAAAAGGAGGCTGAGAAACACTACGTTAGAAAAATTCAGTTTCGTGGACTACGTATCGATACCAAGAATAGAAAACAAAACAAATTGCTTTTCTTACCTGTCTCTTGCACCTTCCCCTCAACCGTAGACACTTATAAAGGACTATGATAAGGAAGCCAACCGATAACGCCCACTTCTGCTGTTTGTCCTTCTTTCAGCTTTCGCCCGGCTGGAAATGCACACCCGCCTGTCGTTTCGCACGTGCTCCAGTACTCCCGCGCGTGTCCACGTGCACTATATCCGGGTTGCCTGGAAACACGCTGCAGTTGCTACGGACACTGAGATCGCAGCGCCATGACTAGATATTGCTGAGAGACAGAGAGAGAGATACACGATGTTGATCCTTCACCACTTGTAGATCTCTAGCAGACTTACTGTCGGTGGAAGCTTGTCAACAACAAACGAATTACATCTAGTTTCTCTGGCAGATGTAAACCGGTAATTGTATTGCACTGTCGATTAGCGTCCATTGTATTGCACTTTGAAACGCTTGTTGATAATGGGATAATATTTAGGCAAATCCGTAGGAACACGTGACAGATTTCCTACTGGCTTTAACTGCTATTGCTAGAAGATATTTCTGGTCTTCTAGCAGTTGCATGAAAATGCACGAAGCCCACCACTAATTGAATATTTATAAAAGTGCATCACCGCTGATATTTCTTCATTGCTATAAATTAATCGTGTCGGTGACCTCCTTAATTATTTCCTATTCATTAACACGTATGAACAGGAACTAATTTGCATCATAGAGATTTGTATTAAGAGTAATTGGACAGGAATATGTTAACCAGAGAAGCGGTTGGAATTTCAAAAAAAGATGAATGCAATTATTATTTTCTAGTATTTTTTCTAGAATATTTAATCTATATTTAAAGTTTGTTATTTATCAAAATAATTACACGATCTTAAAAATCAACAGACAGACCCACAATTCTATATTTTTGGGATGCTCAGAAAATTTTAAATCTTAAGAATGAATTTTTCTTCGTTAGTTGCATACATCCAAGTTTTGCCCATGTCATAAATATCCGTCATAATTCTCTCGTGTCAAAATAATAAATATGAAACCATAATTTCATCATTTTAATATAATATTTCTGTTACTATGGATACTAAAAGTATGTACTTTCTTTGTGCTGGTTGCTTGAATTCGCAAAGATAAATATTGACAGCGTTGTATATTAACGATCTGTCACCACTCCGTTTGATATTCAATGTTTGGATGTCACCCTGCATAAGCAGATAACTAAGGAACGTCACACAAACTGCGTTCCTAATACTAAAGGCAAATAAGTGCACTGCATTGGCTAACCTCAATAAGGATATTTAAACTTTAGATGACGCTCAATCTTTTGAAATTTAAGCGTTTGTTTTTTGGATCATTTCATGGATTCCAAAGTAAATGCAAACACGATTAGTTATTCGATCAGGACGTGCCCTTGCTTAAGACTGCTAAATATTCATTATAAAGAAACACGAATAATTAGCCATTACAGTAAATTTTATATTGCAATACGCACATTAATGATCATTATTGGCTAATTCACTGGTCAACAAATTTTCAGTATTTTTTTGTTTCTTTGATGAAAGTTTTGCATGTGCAGAGATGAGAAATCAGCATTAAAAAAATATTTTGCTCAAGTTTGGAAAATATCTGCTGTCTTACATTCTATAAAATACACGACGTGGGTCTAAAACGGGATAAATAAAGAAAAGCCACCGCACTGTTTTTATATAATTTATCTTATACTGAAAAAAAACATGTTATATTTTCAAAATGCTTTACAAAACAGTTTAAACTAAAAAAAGAATTGATACATTTTTAGTTATTGCCAAAATATTAAATTACATTGATCAGCAAAATACATAAAATCGCTTTATTCACATTTTGTGCTTCTTCGCTTATCGTTTGTATTTTATGTGGTAGATGACTCATCAACCGGCGCAATGCCACCACTTTGTTTACTGGAGGCTTGAAGTGGTGAAACCCATGTTGTCTCCAGAGCTAAGCTCCGCCAACCCCATCCATCTCTCCCATCATGCAGTATGATTCGTGTCTTTTGAGGCTATGATGGACATCATGGCTAGATCCAATCTCTCTTACATTTCGAGGCAGCTCTAAAACGATATCCTCAGGCCGGCTGGCCACTATATAGTCCACCGGACTGAACTTATTGACAACTCTCTAGGAGGCTTCCGGATCAGCTACTGTATAATCTCGGTGCCCCTACTCTGCCCAGATAGTGACCGGAGGGAGTCCGAGTAGTGTGTATGCGGGGTGGGGGGTTGTTGAGGCCACGTTGTGTCAATTCTTTAAATGCTGATCTCCACATAATTCTCTAGTGGGGCTAAGACAACTTGGTTGACTTCTAAACTTAGTCCTGTCATATCTCGCAAAAAAAGGATTTTTCTACCCCTATGCTTATCATGATGACACTCCGCTTTCTAGGCAAGGTCATATATTGGGGATTACCCTGACTTCTAATCTCTCTTGGCATAAACACATTACAAATATTGCTTCCTCGGCATCTAAAGAACTAGGTTTTCTCTTTCGCTTTCGGCGTTACTTTTCTTCCAAACAGCTGTTCACTATGTACAAATCGCAAATCCACCCTACCATGGAATATTGTTCACACGTCTGAGGCAGTGGCCCCAAACCCTCTCTCAAGCCTCTAGATTCTGTTCAAAAGAAGACAGTTAAGTTAATTAATGATTCATCTCTAACGCCTCTCCACTCTCTGTCTCATGGACGTTCTGTTTCTGCTGCATTCCTTTTCTGTAGATACTTCCATGGACACTGTTCTTCTGAATTTGCTTCTATAATTCCTGCTCTCTCTTCCAAAGCAGTCAGAACACATGCCGCAACCGGTCAACATCCTTTTACTGTCCAACTTCAAACTCATAGAACCAACTTTTCTTTCTCATTTGTTCTTTCCACTTCGTTTTCAACGAACAACCTTTCTTCATATGTATTTCTTAAAAATTACGATCTACAGAAGTTCAAGTGTAATGTCAGAAAATGTCTTTTTTCATCTTCTCAACCTTCAACTCATGCACAGTATTAAGTACTGTAGGTTCTAATAGCTCTCGTGTTTGGGGATTTCCTAAAAAAATTTTTCACATCTGGAAAATCTATTGTAACAGTCCAATAATAGTCAGCTAGCATTGCAGAGATCCATTTGCCTTGGTACTGTTTCTCCATTGCCGAGATGTCCTGATGGAATCTTTGCCATGCGTAATGCGTCATAGTTGTTCAGGAAAAAAATCCAAATATAGTGAAGGAACTGTATATTTAATGACATGCTGCAGTCAAATTTATGGTATGATGACAGAAAGCTTCCCACAAGCTCTTTATAGTTATCTGCTTCGTTGTTTTCCAGAAAGTTTGTTGATACAAGTTTGAAAGCATTTCAGGCTGCTTTCTCATCACTGTGGAGGATCTGGTCAAAGTGTTCGTCCTTGAGAAGGTTCCATATCTGTGGGCCAATGAACACTCCTTCCTTTATTTTGGCCTCACTAAATCTTGGAAATTTTTCCTTGGGTTATTTGAAACCTGGTCCATCTTGATCCATGGCCTTAACAAATTGTTTCATAAGACCCAATTTTATGTTTAGGGGAGGTAACAGGATTTTGCTTGCCTCAACTAGTGGACTGTAATGGGTATTTTTTATCCCTGGATCGAATGATTGCTTTCAAGGCCAGTGTTTTCTTGTGTAATGAGAAGGCCATGATCTAATGTTCCATTTACAAAGAAAACAGCAAAATTCTGTTTCCTAGCTGCGTTCCTAACAAGATGGCAATAACTTTTAAGTCATTGCAAATCTGCCTTTAGTACTCCTTGTAGTTGATGGATTCAATAAGAAGTTCATGTTATTGTATTATTCTTTCATGTGATTTACATGGCCTATTAGAAATGAGGATAGCACACCGCCATTATGTAGTAGCACTGGTTTTAAACTCAATTTAGAAGAATCTATGAAGTCTTGAGTGGTGTGGTTAATACTTAGTGAGTACATTAACTATTGATATTAGTGCAGACAAAGATTACTTTCATTAAAAAAAAAAAAAAAAGACTGGATTAAATCCTGTTTAGCGGCAGGGGTATACAGACATTTTAACATTATCTTGAAGGAGATTCCACTATTTCCGTGTTCAGCTTAAAAGTTCTACCCTATATTTGGTAAATCAAAGTCTCTGATAAGATCATTTATTTCATTTTGCGTAATTTAGTGTGGTTCTGTAGAGGGGAAATTGGAATTAAAATCAGGATCTGTTAATGTGGAAGGTTCAGGTGATTTGTCATGGCCATCACCTGACTCAATTCTAAAACATATTCAGCTGATGGCTCACAAACGGGAAGCCATTCTCCTTGGGGTACCGACCAAATAGGAGACAGTATATTGGGGTAGTTTAAGGTCTACTTTTTCTTTTTAGAAACCTCCTGCTGAAAAGGTGATACCATACAAAAATAACAGTCCGTTATATGATCTAAAGATTCTCTCCATATCATAGGCACGGCGAAAGGCATTGAGCAGCCTTTGTGATTTAACCAGCTGAGGAGATTAGAAGCACAAGTATTGCAGCAAATATGAGGCGTCTAGCTTTTGTTTTGGTCCCCAACCTTGCAGCCCAAATAACAGTTGTATGCTTTTTTATTATCGGAGTAATGGCACGATTCTATGATGCAAATGTCACTTCACCACAAACATAACAAAAATTCTCCACACTATTTGCGCGGCATGCTAAATATTAAGTTTTTGTTCAGTAAAAAATCAAGTGTAGCATGGACAGATGCCTGGCTCAGAATGACTGACGCGTCGACACAGAAAATGCTGTGACTCAGCTGAAACGTTGCCACAAACCTATAGCTAAAGTCCAAATTTCTCCAAAAATCAAGCAAACACGTGCTGAAAGTGATATTAGCATTAGTGAGACATATGATGCAAGAAAGGAAGCTCATACAGCATCAACCCCCCCCCCCCCAAAACCCGTTCCCATTCCACTCATTCATTCACTCCAACTGTTTGTGCAGTTCTGCCTTAAATTTATTTAAGCTATCAACTTCCACAACAACAGATGGAAGTCTGTTTCAGCAATCAACTACCCGCTGGCTAAAGGCAAACTTCCGCACATCTATTCTACAACTCTTTCCTTAATTTGAATCTATGCCCACTCAAGTTCGTAATCTGAGGAAGGATCATCAAAACTAGAGCTAATAATCCATTTTAACTGTCATATTCATATTTAGCACATTAATATTAGTTAAGATTGACAAATTTTATTAACGAAAACGGGAACCTAGACTTGGTCGATTGGTTGTTGTTGGGTTTTAGGTGCATTAGCGACTTAGACAATATTGCGCCGTATACACCGAGTGATCACTGAATTATGACCACCTACTGAATACTGTGTTGGGCCACAGTTCGCACGGATAGCATCCCCTGTTAGTCTAGGCTTGCGTATCCATACGCTTTATTTCCCATTCCAAACCCCCCCATGCACTGTGCGGTCCCGATGACACGGCTCATTGTCGTATTGGAAGATCTCTAGAGCAACCGGTAGACCTCACCAGTGAAACGTTGGTCCACACGCACCAGGAATCCTAGTATTTGACAGCAAAACATGCCCCATGTTTTGCTGGCAAGAGGAAAGCAACTGTCGCCACCTGCCTGGATAGAGTGCATCATGCACGATGGGTCCATGGACTCGTGTTATATGCGCCTCACATGAAGCTGTCCATCCACAGCATTCGCCATCGACGATGATTAGCAGTAAGGAGAGGGTGTCTCTTGGGTCGTGTGATGTGGAACTCCATTATCTACAAAGGTTTTTTGTACACATTGAAAAAGGGTATGACGTTAGCGTTTTTGGACACCACAATCGATTTGGAAAATAATATTAAAGAAGAAAATGAACGAATATGGAATAAAATAATGGAATTCTTGCAGACCAGATGGATGGGAAAGTGATAATGTTGGAGCTGTCACGAGGAAATATATTCCCCAGGTGAACTATGAATTGTCGAAATCTGTGGCATCTTGGTTTGCGCCTTCTATGTATACTTCCCTTTTGTTAACAGCACATGGTTCACTTATGGCCAAATTATATGAAAGAGGACTGGAGGCAAATTCGTTCTGTACATGTGGCGAGCAAGAGACTTGGATGCATGTAATTTTCTTATGTCGGGAGTATGAAGACCAAAGGCAGACTTTGATGAGACATATTCCTGGCTTATCGTGTGCTACAGTACATTTACTTATTGAAAATCGGGACTGCTTTAATTCATTTCAAGAGTTTTTGCAAGAACTGTTTTTAGAGCCTTTCTTTGAGGGGACAAACCTCGTGACTGGATTGTCTTCATAGAGTTTCTTGTTGGGGCCGATTCCTTGTGTCGGTTCTGTGATTTTGGAAAATGATGCATGGTTTTGAATCTGGTGCTCTGGCTAGTTGTCTTTTGTGCTGCTATCAGGAATACTTCTAGAGTACTGGCCTGATTCATTGAGTCGGGTCTGGTGCTCTAATGGTTTTATTTTTATTTTTAAATGGCGGACAGCTGGACAAATTGCTGGACAGTATATTTATTGGATTTTGAGGTTCCAGTGCTTGTGGGACAGCAAATGAAGAGATATTCAGTTGAACTGTGATTTTTGAAGTTTGTAGTTGTCATCAGAGTATTTATTATTACTTGTTTGTGTTTTGTTTTTTTTCTCTGCTGGCTCCCTCGATATTGATGGTATCCACTGGTATTGCACTGCCTCCGGTGGGTGCAGGATTTCATGCGCGAATTGTGCTACAGTAAAACCAGACCCAGGTAATTCAACATACTTTTCCAGGCTCGCTTTGTAGAGACTACACATTCACAAGTTTTCAAGGTGAAGTTGTGCTCATGCCTGGGAGCCACCCTGATTAAAGAACTAGCGCATATACGGGTGTTTAATGATATGTACAGAGTATCTAAATATATGTAATACTTTGATGTACATAATCTTGAGACTGTATATTGTGTGTAATTAATAAATGAATGAATAGATCTGAGTGTGTGGTGCATCGTCATTTGGAATATTGTTCTTGCATTCCCCATATTGTATGCCAATTTCAACTGTCACACAGTGACCTGCCTTTGAACACAGTACAATATGCTGCATCCTTTGCTTACCCACGGACATCAGATTTGTATAATCCTTTACAGTTCTGTCGGCAGGAAGTGGTTTGACCCGTTCGACACCATTCTTTGTGTAGCTTAACGACAGTGGGCCGCGGACAACCGAAAAGATATGCCATTTCCGATATGGAAATACCCGACGAACGAGCTCTCAAAATCATGCCTTTTTGACACTCCGTGATATCAAACAGGCATTAAAATACAAGCAAGTAACAGATAAGAAACTGTCTTGCTTCCCAAGTTACTTTATTAATTACGAAACACAACCCTAACTCTTTAATTAAACTCCTCAATTGGCAGTACGAGTGTTGCTCAATTAATTATGCAGGAACTTTGCTAGCAGGAATAAGGAGGCGATTATCCTATTGTATAAGGCAATGGTTATGCCGCATCTTGAGTACAGCATAGAAGTATGTAGATCTGCTGGAACGGATGTAGAAAAGGGAAATGAAATTGGTGAGGGGAAAAGGGTAGTCTTATCAAAACTAGTCTCCAGACGCTGCAAATTGCGGCGTCTGGAGACTAGGTACTTGCAAGGCAATTTGATTAAGGTGTTTAAGGCTCTGAATAAATTGATCAAGCTCAATGCTGATGGCGTTCTTCCCCTTGCTCACACAACATAGAGGCGAGATGTAATTTCAAATGTAAGAAGGATGGTTGCAGGATAGATGTGAGGAGGTTTGCCTTCAGCCAGTGGGTGGTTAAATGTTGGAACAAATTTTTCCTCTGTTGTTTTGTGTAGAAGGGGGGTTAAATAAGTTCAAGGAAGAACTAGACCAATTATTGGAGGGGGTGGACAGGTGATGTGGAAAGGATTTTGTTTGACTTATATGCTTGCTTCCCTGCATCATTCTTCTTCACCTGTGTTCGATGTTTTTAAAGACATTAGGGCTCTCAGGAAACTTGGATATGCAAAATAATTTGTGGCTGAAGAAGGAAAGAGTTAAAAGCACTGTTCTAGACTCTTCTGGTGCTTTTAATTGAACAGCGTTCTTTTATTTTCTCCATTGTTTTTTGATATATCCTTGACATTTAATGGGAAATTATTTTCTAATGGTTTCTTCAGTTTGTAAACATTATGCTGAAAAAAATATAACAATGATTACACTTATTTTTATACCAAGAAAAAGGTCGTAGAGAAAGAGAGACTAATATTGCAGTTAGTATATGATTGGAACTGAAGTTATTAGCATCATTTCGACTTACAATGAAGATTTACTTTTTTGATGGCTTTGTTTCATACAATGTTTATTAATGTCATTTGCATTTATCTGAAAAATAATTAAATCATATGATTGCTATATCCTTTTTATAATACTTCAAAAAATAACTTTAATTTAAAATGACTTGAAGTTTGGTTCTTATTTCGTTCTTTCGATTTGACTTTCCATGAAAAAATTGTCGCCTTCCTTGAAAAAGGCGCTGATGAGAACTTAAGAATATGTAAATTGGTACTGCGTGTTAACCGTAGGAGATAAATTAGTTTTAAAAACATTAGAGAAATAATCGCAAACTTGTTTTGCGATTGCTTTTTATATGGAATAAATTTTAAGTCAAATTTATCAGGCCATGAATAATTCATATATTTCATGGCTTAATATCCAGCACCCTGAAATCGAAAAAACATCATGTGCATTCTATTGAATTAATTTCCAATTTTACGGGCCTTTTCCACAGAGTGGTTGTTGTTAGTCAGTGTCAGGCGAGGGCAGCATGGTGTTTTCTTTCGGAAACTCGGTTTTTCGACCAGCAACTCGAGCACGGAACATGCAGTTTACAGACGTACACTGATCTACAAAATTACGCGTTGACAACGTACTGTAACTCGTTCAGCTTTCAATGAAGTGGGACAAAATTTGATATGGCTTGTACCATAGAATAGCATTGAAATGAGGAGACAGCGAAAAACTTCAGACAGGTATAAGGATATTTATAGGGGTTGTATAAGAATTACCAAAAAGGTTACATTACAGAAGTGTTCAAGATGGTTGAAAATATCGTCACATGATATTAGTATGGCGTATGAACTCCTCTAACGGTTCAACAGGCCTGATAGCGGTGAACCATGCTCGATAGAACGGTGTTTATAAGATTCTGTGGCAACGAACTCCATTCTTCCACCAGCACAGCAAAGCCAACAGCCCATCACGAACGTCTAATTTGCGTAATCCTTTATAGTTCTATTGGTGGGAGGTAGTTTAACCCGTTGGATACCTTAACCACAGTGGGCCTTGAGGAACCGATAACACATGTCGCTTCCGTTATGGAAGCAACCGACTGACGAGCTCCCACAATCATGCCCTTTTGAAACTCTGAAGACTTTACTATGTTTCATAACTGCTATTTGTACTTTTACTTGCACGACCAGATGCAAATTACCACTGCTCTGACGTAGGATGCTGTTCTGCTTTTTGTACTGCGAGCTATGCGGAATAGTCAATTATGGATGGATGGGGTTGTTGTTGTTGTAGGTTTTTAGGAGCATCAGCGAATAAGGCCATATTGTCCGTATATACTGAGCAATGTGGCACTTCTTTTTTTCCCAGGCCATGGTCATATTCATTCATATAGTTAATTCTTTTATTTTTACTTTCACTTTTATTTACTATGGAATTTAAACGATAATTACGGATTTTAAGAGGTGAGTACTGAGAAATAAGCTTTTGCTAAAATTTTAATGAGTTTATAGACAGTACTTTCAGCTTTAGCTATAAACTACATAACTACTAATTACTTTCAAGTTTAGAACACTCTGAGGTGGGAATAAGCAAATCCTTGCAGCTATCGACTGCCTTCTAAGGAAGTTTGTTTATTATTATAAAGTATCAAATTAAAATAAGGACATCTGTAGATAAAAACAATAAAAATAATAACATAAAATCAATTTTAATTAAATTGATTAAATATATAAGTAATAAATCTGATAAAAAGAGAAACTCAACAGTGGCGCTTTCTGCATTTATATCTTTCGGCCTTTCTCAACTAGGAAAGTATTGGCTAGGATTGAGACTATTTAATGCACGTTGTAATTTGCAGATTTATGTTTTTCACCTCCTGTGGCTCTAAAAGATATATTCACTTGTAAATCCAGGTTCCTTTTATTTTACATAAAGCATCCTGTAAAAAAAGCAAATTGCAATCAGTAATGCGATGTATGTCAAAAGAGAGGAAGGATTCTAACCGGTTCTTGATGTGGAATTGAAAAGAGAGATACAGAGTTTAATTAAATATAGTCAACTGTATCAGATTACTCCACAACAAGCTAAAAAGTAATGAGAAATATGAAGTTAATTGGAAAATACTGTTCCAAAGAATTCCCCCTATTCAAATTCTAAACATTTTCATAATTACAGTTTAATAGGCAATTTATGCCATTGTATTATATAAAATTAATCACTATTTAAAGCTGTGTTGATCGCTAATTAGAATCCGTTTATGGTGAAACAGATAACTTTCTCCTGAGTACATCTGTACGTAATATAGCGCTAGCACGACCACCAGATATAGTGAAGCAACTTCCACTTGGCCAGCAGCATACAAATATGCATAAGAGCTCATGTTTTCTGCTTCTGCAGTAGCACGTTGAAGACCACACTGACGATTGACGGCCACAAAGAGAGCGAGAGCCGCGTTGCTAAGCGAATTCTGAAGTACCTTTCACCTTTTACATTTAAGTCGACGCGTGTTCTCAGCTTTGAATTCACTTTCCAACTGGAGATTTATTAGTGTCATTTCTGCATAAGTGCGGGTAGTCTTTCCCATATTGTATTTCTTTAGATGTTTTGCTGAAAGTTTAATGCTTGGATTGAGGATTCTGAATGGCCATCTGTAACACGGAATTCATGCAATAATGAATAAAAACATGAAATGAGTGTGGTAACTTTGTAGAGGTAAGAATCTACCGATTTGAAAGTATTTATTTTATTTTTCTATCAGAGAGAAAACTTAGCTTTAAGAATTTTTCAGATTTTTTCCCTTATTCTTTAGCATATTCCATCTATCTCATGAAAAATGGAACACCCACCACCACTTTGATGAAAATAATTAGTTTTCATAAAAACAAAATCTTATGTTCTTTTCCCCGAGGACAATCCCGACAGTAAAGCACCGACACCAACGGTGTTGTTATCCCAGCTGCCACAATCTACTCAGACTTGAGAATGATCTTTGACCTCAAGCTTCAGTTCGATGCTCACGTAGAAAAACTTGCTTATAGAGCTACATGTTTTCGATGGGCGTCCAAGTAACATTTAGTATATATATCAACAATTCCCAGCAATTAGAAGATAAAAATGAAAACACTATACTGTCATATTAGAACAACTCAAAAATTACCTCATCAACCTGTGATAGATGAGGTAATTCTCGAACAACTCTCTGTATCATGTCTTAAAATTTCACCTGTCCTTTGGACGATTCGTCTGTTTAGTAGGACGTTAAACGCGAGGTTTCGTGGGTAAAAAACTTTGATAGCTATCTTTCCCTAAGACTGAGTAATTCAGCCACTGGTAAAAAACTGCACAAAAGTTCCACGCGTTATTGACAAGATTCGAGCTGGGCCATTTCCACCCTGTGTGGGGAAGGACGATGATTGGTATTACTAATGGTAAATGATGCAAGAAAGCAATCTTAAACACCATCAGCAAATAATCCCATATTACTTGTTCATCCCCTCTCACAGTATCGGATTCTTTTTTTAAATTATTCAAACTACCAACATCTACAACAGCAGATGGAAGTTTGTTCCAACAATCAACTACCAGCTGGCCGAAAGAAAATTTCCGCTCATTTACCGTGCAACCATCTTTACTCAATTTTGAATTTATGCCCTCTCATGTGTGTAGTCGTAGCAAGAGAAAGTATGCTATCAGCATTAAGTTTACTTAATCCATTCAAAGCTTTAAACACTTCATGCTACTTATCTAGAAATCTGCAGGTGCCTAGTCTCCAGACGCTGCAATATGCGGTAGTGAAGCCTTTCTTGGTAACATCCTTTTGTTCCTTCCATTAATCTCGATGCTCTCTTTACCCCTTTCAAAAGATTTGTCCTTCCTAAAACGAGGCTTCCAGACCTGCATACAGCTTTTAAATTGTGTTCAAATTATTGCCTTATGCAATAGGAAAATCACCTCTTATCCCTGCTGCAAAAATTCCTGTGTAGCATCGGTTGTATAACAGATGTAAGATTTGGTGGAAGAAAGTTGAACCGTAACCGTCTTGTAAATCTGGTTTAAGCATTCTATCGATGGATGTGAAGGTGCATTATCGAATAACAATATTTTTCCTTCTTTACCAGTCGATTTTTGTTAATCTTTCACTTTCGTAATAAACGTTCTTTTTATACTGTTGTGTGAAAATTTCAATTCATCGATACTTTTTTATGATGAGCATACGTACATTTATGCAGAATCTAGGATTTCATCTAGCATCTCACCGACTTCCCGATTTGAAACAACTGCAATCGGTGTCTGCCAGTTGAATTGGTACCAACAATTATGGTTGCACGTTCTTTGCTTGTTTTGTACTCTGATGCAGTACTCTCAGAGCGTGAGTCTAATGATCTGCTGAGTAGGGTTTTTCAGTTAAAACCAGTCTCATCAGCATTATAAATGAAATCATCGTATCCTTCTTCCTATAAAAACAACTTCAATGTTTCTATAAAAGTGTTTGCTGAGGATATGTCGGCAGAAAGTTTTCTCTGAATTCAAAGTTTTCTAATATCATGTTGCGCTTTAAACTTTCCGAGCCAATCGGAACTTGCTGGTCTCCGAAATATCGCCTTTTCGCTTACAAAGAACCAAAATTCGGCTATCCAGAAACTTGTTTTTGAGTAAACCACATTAAACAGCCTCTTCAGCTTCATTTCAAGCTTTTCTTATAATATTATGTTCCAAATTGCAATCCTCGTTCATCAGATGATTAGAGAATTTTACATTGCTTTCACTATTTTTCTTTGTTCCAGTTTGTTGACGTGTCAACTTCATATTTCTCAGCCAAAAAATGGCACGATTCACCATTTTCAAGGCCTCAATTATTACTGTTTTGTCTTTTAATGTTAGCGAAACACGTTTTCTTTCTGGAAACATATGGCAAACAAATTTATTTTATAAATTGCGATCGAAGGAATACCGACTCAATAAACGAACATATTTTTATTTTATTTATTGTACTAGGCGGTCCCAGCCAGCTTTCCTGCCATCCCCACCACTAATCACATTACGGTACAGATAATTATAGATCTTCAGCACTAATTCCTGCTCCATTACAAGGTATTAAAGTTCTGCGCTTCATGTACCCGCACAGTTCTAAGATTATAAGACATTGAAGCGCCGAAGTTCATATAAAATGAATTTGGAGTCCTTGCTACGAAAAGTAGAGAGAAATTGCAGTCAGTGCATACAATGTAAGGTAATGTCCAGTCTGAGAAAGAAGTCTTTTTAATAAATGAAATCTACCGGAAAGCTGAATTTAACACCGCGGAAACATTCTCCACAGTAAATTGCAGTCAGACCGTGGAAGTATTCTCATTAGTAAATTGTAGTCAGAAGATGAACGCAGATCTGTTGCAAGTGCGTCATCTTCATAAGCGTTGAAATATGCTTAGTTAGACGTTGACATTTCCAATAGGCTTGTCGAGTACACCGACTTATAAGACCAATCAACGATCAAATGCACAAACTGAAACACCTATGCTCGTCGAGTACTCAGATTTGAAAGAGCACTCAGGGAAGCACCTGTCCTTCTCGAATATTCTGCCTTGAAAGAGCACTCAGTGATGAAATGTGGGCTAACTAGGAATGAACTGGCCTATTTGTACTAGTCTCTTGAATCAGTGATTGCCCAGCAGCTGCCAAAGCTCGTACCAGCAGGAACCGCATCACACAGATGTCGTCTGGGCACAAAGAACCGCCTTGCAGTAATCTAAAGATCGCCAATTGAATCAACTCATCTTAGGACATCGTGCTGTAGGAACTGGTGACGCCTTGGAATTATAATTTCAATATCATTTAGCCAGAGGATTAACTCGTGCAGCAAGGATCATTCAATAAAAAGTTGTAGGAGCTTTTCATGGCATGGTGGAAATTGTTTCCAATATGATGTTGCATGGTTCGCGTTTTAAAGAAGAAATAGTCACCTCCACAAGGATACAATGAAGCAATCTCCTCCTACTGTAGAAGATGTGAGTTTGACACGAGTGTCACCTGTGGTTAAATATCTTCTTCCGTTATGGTTGCCGTAGCTGAGAGACATTCTACATGTGTTAGTTTCAGTCACGAAAAGCTGAAATGTGCTAAATGACATTCTGCATGCAACCGTTTAACTCAAGAAAAATTGGAATGTGCCATGGAAGCACACAGGTAGATATATCAATATTGTTTTTGCTCCATTTGCAGCAGGACTCGTGATCTCTTAAACTTGTACTGAAAAATTTGGGAAAGTGCCAAAGTCTGTCCTTGTCTTCAGTAGAAGGGACTCGCATCAAGAAGTCAGTGTTTGTGCATTGGCTTCAATGCTCAGCAGACAAGGGTATTTCCGAATGGCGAATTGCTATATCCCATACTGATACGTGTACTGTCTGCTGCCTACTGCATCGACATGCATTACGCAACGTTGCACAATACAATATCTGCTACAAAATTTTTTCTACAACGTAATATGTTATGTATTTGTCCTGTATAATCCGGATAATCGAGGTCCGGATAATCGTGTTTCTACTATAGCTTTAAAATTTTTAAAATTTCATCTGAGGTGTTGACTTTTAATGGATTATTTTATAAAACTTGATTTCAAATTTTGGATTTGATGGCTCATGGGTATAATACATTCAGAAGAGATATTTGAACTCTAAAAACATGGAGTGTATACAACTCGCTTATGAGAATCAGTAAGGATACTGCATTTTGCAAAAAAAAAATTAATAAAAAAGCAAAAGAAAATTCGCTTATTTGGGTTTTCTGTTCGGCCTTCCAATGAGTAATTAGTTGGTGCTGTTTCAGTGTGTTGAGTAATTGGACCCTGCAGGTAGAAATTTCATCTGCGCATATACGCGTATTTCCACCTCAGGTTTTCCATGGTCACAGTAGTAATTAAGTTCGCATTAGCTTATTATTTAGGAAATCAGCTCTCATGGATTACACACATCTGTGGCCATTGTTAATGACTGATGCAGCCAAGACAGCAATCGATACACGGAGTGAGTCAACTGATTAACATCTACTGAGGAAATGAACCTCCTACTGTTCTGATCGCACAAACCCAACGTAGATAATTACCTCTTAAGACAGACGTTGTGACCGAGTTCTGACGTTGTTGGGAAGTCAACGATTACGAATATAATTGGAGGAAATGAAGGAATAAATGTTTCCCTGAAGATAAACAGCACCACCATTTCTGTCTTTCTAATCCCTTTCCCTTCCTCCCTCCTGAGATGTAAAGAACTTAGCGCGAAGCTACTTAGTAAAAGAAAAGGAAAAGAAAACGAGTCAGCATATCATCAAGCACTTGAGAGCAGCGCTTGCGGATAGTTTGATTCCGTTATCGGATGAAGATGGGCTCTTAATTTTTCTGTATATTAATTCGGTTTATGCTATTGAAAGAATTATTCCATTTCACAGAATATATTAAATTATCCATCGTTGATATTAATTTTTAAGTTTTTATTTACAAATTTGTTAGAATACCAATCAGTCTTATTTATTACAAGAATTGAACCATTACCACTATGTATCTTATGGTGCACTAAGTTAAATAGCAGCAAAATTTAAATAATTTACGATGTTGTCTCAGTTAGCATTCTGCTATTTCCTGTCTTATTTATCATAATTAACACAAGACAGGAATATCCTTTATCAGCTGAATTTTCATTCTTCCATCTCCAATTAAAAGCGTCTGTCCGTGGTCGTAGAATACCATCCATCTTCGTCTGTCCCACCTCCGAAGAGTATTGTATCAGATGACTTATTTTTCGATTTCAAGAAATGTTTTACAACATGCGTGACTCCAAAAGTATTCACAATACCTACTCCCCTGTTTTATTTTTCTTATTTGCACAGAACGACAGCTGTCTAAAAGGTCCAAGTATAAAATTTCATTGAAATCCGTTCACTGAGAGATAATATGAAGACTGATTTCAACGAAATTTTATATTTGGGTCTTCTGAGAAGATTGATCGAGTAATCTCAAATTTCATTGAAATTGAAACAACAGAAGTTGGGAAATTTTTCCTCCTTAAAATTTCGAATTATTTCTATACAAAAATAGAAATATGTTTCCAATGTTTGACCGTTACTCGAAAAGGAAATCTAAGGTCCACACCAGATTTTCAACATGTGCTCTGTCAGTTCTTGAGAAAGTTTTAGTAACAAATCAACTCTATAGTTCCGTCTGCCATATAGAAACATTAGTTTCGGATACTCGAGCATTACTTGAGAAGAAAAAGTCGGATCAACATCAAATTTTCAGCGTATATTTCGTTGTCTCCCGAGAAGTTTTTAAGACATCTCTTACCACAAAATTCTATATAAATGAAAGTAAATTTCATTACATTTTGGTCTTGGAACCTATTCCGATTTCATAGATCACAATGTGTCAGCCGTTTTTAAATTTTTGTGTGTTAATTTGTATTCATGTATTTAAAATACTGAATATATATTTTTATTACGCATACTGCCTTTTAACCTTTTGCTTATATTGCTTTCTGCACGAGGCATTATTTATTTTTATTTTAAACCTTTCTTGGCGCGTAATAGTCTATGCTGCTAATGCGCCAGAAATTGTAAAGCCAACCAACAGGCCAGTTTGTTAGGTTGCAGTTTTGCGATAAGAGAAAATTCTTATCCTCTCGTTTTCTATTCTTCGTTACTTTATCCAGAGATTGACTATCTCTTGTCTCGTAATTTTTTCATGTGGCTACCGTAGCGTAGGGGTCAAGCGCGAGGATACAGTAGCAAACGTTTCAACTGACCGTATTTCAGCCCAAAGTAATTGCTATTATTGTATTCTCTATTACCTTTTGAATTTCTCTAACCTTATGAGATCGTCCTGGATTATAAACAGGGAATTTAGACAAAACAGATCCGCCATGGGGATCTGTTTTGTCGTATTTGGGTTGACATTTTGAATTTTGTATTAAACTGGAATAAGTATTAGAAGACTTTCTGAATGTAATTCGCGTAATAAACTTTTTTTCCGTTGGAAAGTTGTTCTCCATCACCTGTGTTGTTTAGTTTAATATAGTCAGAAACGTCATCGGTGTACTTCTGAAACAATTCTAAATTTTAATTGTCATCAGGAGTCGGAAGTCACATGCGGGCATCCAACCGATAGTTCCATTTGTGTCGTGTCACTGCTCCCAAGTAACACGTGGTAGTTGATGGTGTACCCGTGACGAAGTGTATTAGAGAGGAGAGAGTTGTTTTCGTGTCAGAGTCGCATTTCACCCCAGGTGAAAGTAGTAACTTGAACAATAGCCACTTCTTGGATAGCGGACGATATTTCCCATATGGCCATTAGGTAACAAATGGCAGAGGGCGTTGCCTGTGACACGATATTTGCCTGATCCAATCGCTAGGGATTTACTAGTGGGAAGTGTTCGGAAGAAATTAATCTTCTGGAAACCACCCGGTGGCTACATGCTTTCGCCTTAGTTTCATAAGTGTAGAAATCTGAACAGCGGCAAAAAAAGAAAATGGTGAATGAAGAAATGGTAGTCAGGGTATAATAGTGATGTATGTGGACATTACAGTGGTGGTTAAATTCACTTGTTGAACAAGAGAAAGATTTATACGCTGAATATATTAATTTGTGTACATTTCTTGAGTATATAACAGTACAGAATTCTTATGGCTCATTGCGAAGTAATGAGTCAAAAACGATCCTTAAATTGCTGTCTTATAACACTCAGAATACTTGAATTAATAAAAATACTTATCTTTTTAATGTTTTGCGTTGAACACTTTGAGGTTAATACTTGTGAATAGAGTTCAGTGCGCCGCTGGTTTGAGCCTGACTTACCCCATAGCCTGTTATTTCTATTTGTAGCTGGGTGAGTTATAAGAGCGATCGATGATGCCGGGACAATGAAGAATGTGTTTTGGATAATTGGGGATGCTCATTGAATAGCTGCACCTTTCTTTATATTTAGGGATTAAAAGTTGGGACTGTAGAACCCGAACCCTTCGGATTAAACCTGGAGATTTAATCCTTTATGAGAAAAGGTGCCGATCAAGGGAAATCAGCCAACTATGCTCACACTCGCTCACTTTCGATTTACTTTCTACTACAGAATTATCTTACATTTTTAAAAACTGTATAGCGTTTACCTATTTCGAGAACTTGTTTTATATAGAACATATCAGCTGTTAACTCCTACTATGAAATAATTGTTCGCTGTTTTGTTTTCAATGGTCTCTTTCCCAGCAGGAAAATTGCTTTCTTTGAATAAAGAGAAAAGAGGCTAATCACGATTAGACTATTTTTCTATATATTTAATGCTGAAATATCTGGTTATGTAATTAGCATGCAATAGTTAGTAATTAAACGACTTGATGATGCAATCAAATATTTGCACTGTAGCTTGCAAAATGATGTAAATAATAAGAGTATTATTCTTGTATCTGGTTGTTAAAGATTACAGCGTACTTTTCATTTCAGTTACAGCATCATTGAACAGCATTTATAGCGTTCGACACAGAAGCAATAGCGCGAAGTTCATGTTAACGCAATGGTTTCTAAATGTTTTAGCGTGACCTCGCCACCGAAGTGCGCGTGAACTTTTATATACTACTTCGCTTACCATTTTAAATGATTCACAGAATAGGTCTGGGTTTGAATCCCAGGCATTGTAGGAATTCATAAATATCTCTTCAAATGAGGTGGTGGCTAGCCTTTTATTGGCCCACTAAGACCAAAGTGGTTAATGCATTAAATACCTCCAAAACAACAAGCAAACCAACCTAGCGTTCCTTAAACTACAACAGGTAAACTAATTTATTAAGAGCTCGTAAAAAATAAATAAAATGCTTCAATCCTCAAGATCTGGGTTACAAATTGTAGTTTAAACTTTACTGGACTGACTGGCGCTGGAATATCGATTAAATCAAAGTTACTGCAACTTACTATTCGATATTGTTAATCTTGGGTTGTCTACCTGACACGCAAGAAAATCATTTATTTTGACCTACTTTGCTTGTCTTGTATTCCGTAAACTGTACATCATTTTCTACACTGCCTTTGTCCTGAATAAATGAAGCGATGCTGTCCATTGCTTCAGTGCAGCTGTTATTAATGTGGTGCGTGGGGCTTCCACATATCCTCATTGCGAACCCAGTTCGTCGAAACTAAAATTAGGATTGCCTGATCCATAGAGAAAAACGAGTTACCATTCTTCTATTTCACTCCCTATACCTTTTACTCGCATAATTCGTGGTACCGACTGCTGAAAGTATGCTCTTAAACTAACTATATGTTGAAGAGTGGTTGGAGGAGGACTTTGCGGCATGGTTGCGAAGTGGATAAATTAGTGAACGACTTTGGACCGGCTGTTGATTTTCTCCTAACTATAACCATGTATAAGATTGTACTTAATTTTTGAATTTGACTTATGATAATTATTTTTTGGCAGTTCTGTTAGTTGGCACTAGATATACTACAGGTTTTCTGTAAAATTTCCAAATTACTGTACAGATTATTTAGCATACATAACGTTCTAAATTCTGTAATTTGTGAGCTCTATAATGCATTCCAAATGGTATATTAATTCAAAGTATTTACTCGCACTCATATGCATGCAATGGATATCAAATAAATAATAACAAAATTTATTGCTGGTAACATAAGACAAGTTCTTTAAGCCCATCCCATGAAGATTGTAAATTTTACAGTTTCAAGTTACTATTATGAGAATAATGAGATTGGAGTCTAACACGCGTATCCGATACACTTGACTTCTGGTCTTGGTATTGACATGGATAGAATTCATATGCTCTTATTTCGCTAGTCTTAAAAATTTAGTGTTTGGTTGCAGTGTTTAGATTTAAAAGTTATTTTCTGTATGCCTTTCTAGTGGTACATTACTGGCAGCCAATTTTGAGCATGTTTATTAGATGCACAGCTGACTTTGGGAATGAGTTCGTTTATTTAATCATAGTGCCACAAATTTTGTTTCTCGTTGGTGTTGAGGTGACAACCTAGGTGATGTTAGGGATCAGTTGTTTTGGAGATTAGTTTAGCAAGAAAAGAAAACTTTGATCGTCGATTTCTGTGATTGTAAAATGATCTACTAGTTTAACATTTAGCATATTTGTGTCCGATATTTCAGTTTCGTGATTTCTTTTCAGTGTAATTTTCGATGCAGCAGGCCAGATTTACTAAGCCATAGGTTAACGTAGAATAAAGACAGAACGTTGCCATGGTTCGTGATTTTTTTTTTTTTTTTTTTTTTTGTTCTTATTACATACAGAGGTAATTTGCTTTTTTATAATACAAATGGCTCTGAATTTTTCAATAGCACTATTCATGGATATATGCTATTGATTTCAGAGGTATTCACATGAAGAATATATATAAAAATCATTATTGTTCAAGATGATGGACCGATTTGGCGATGTTAATAGATATTGAGCAATTCTTGAGGTATTTAACTAAATTTGCAAATCTTTGGAGGTTGTAAGAAGTTTGATCCAAGGCAATTCGCTGACACGTTCTGTTGATGCCTTAGTTGCTCCAGAGAAAACTTTAAAAAGCTAGTACAGCCCAAGTCGATTAAGTAGTTGCGATAATCAAGTCATTCGAGTATGGTATAATGCTGTTTGTAGTCGTGGGTGGCAAGATTTTCAGTTCTTTTGGAATGATATTGCAGAATTTACTGGTTATCGCAGTATCATCAAACCCTGCTGGGTATATACGAGTATTAACATACTGTGCATTTTATCTGGAAGATTTCCAGAATTCTACTTGTCCACTAAAGTAGTTTTTTGCAGAGCTGACATAGCGGTCAGTTTTTCGATATTTTTTGAACATTACACGAAAAAATCCATTAAAATACGATATTTCTTAACATTATATATTCAGAATACGTGAAACTATGCATCATTCCGTATTCCTCACAAAGGAACTTGTAGAAACTTTTTAGAGTATTTTAAAGCAATTAATTCTTCTGGGTTACATATGAGTCTAAGTCCCTTTTTCTGGTAAAGCTAGCAGCCCACCGTTACTTCATTTGGGGGAGAGGGCGAGGAGGAGAAGTATTTTCTTCAGAACACTGGGCTCTGTAGGGGATGTAGTTGCCATGACCTAATGGATCCAATATTTCCATCATAACTGTAGAATCACTGGGATAATAATGACCCGAGAAGAACGAATCGCGAACCTCTCGAGCGATATTGATCAATCACATCTGCCAAGTGCATCAATTTTAAACAGAGGGCAACTTCTGTACAATCTTCAGCAGCAACAGATCGAAACATTTCATCGATGCACCGTTGGTTGTAATACTCAACAACAAACAATTTTTGAACTTTATTACCTTCTGAACCATAAATGGTTCTTTGATCCCCAGTAATTATTTTAAACTGTGAACCGTGTAAAAATCATATTCGATATTTAATCTGTATAAACAAGAGTGCTGCATTTTTCTGTTTCTCGATGCAAGTTCTAAAACATTCAAATGTAAAACATTTAAGTGTAAAAGTTGCATATACCATTCATTGGTTAATAGCGCACACCTCAAAGGGATATTCGATTCGATCTATTACTTTAGTTTCATCAAAGATATAACACTAAATTTTAAAATCATATTTTATTTTTGTGTAAGAGTTAATTATTATGGTTACATTAAAGTTAATTTTATTGTAAAGCAGATACGCGATATAATTGGTGCCCTATTCTATTCCTTTTGATAAAGTGACTTAAATTAAATAAATAAAATAATAAAATTAATAATACGTAAGGCAAAGTTATAGTTTTACTTTAAGTTATGGACCGCTTAATTTAAGTTTTTAATTGGACTGGAGTTTTTCATCCCATCTGAGCTATGGAATTCAGGCGATGAGATCTTCGTTAGAAATTCTTACTGAACGTTGGAGGAAGGGTATGTTATCTGATCATCATTAAAGTCTGAGCTAGCTTCTGTTTTGGCAATTTGAAAAGTAATATAAATACACACTCTTGCAATTATACTAAGCGCCTTCGATATGAAATAAAATATTCATGAAAAGGCACGAGAAAAAAATAATTGGATGTTTTCAGTCTGTTTTCTATATTTTAAAAAAATAGAGTTCTGCACTGAAAGAAGTAAAGGATCCAACATCTTAAGGAATAAATAAAGAGCTACAGAATAAAAAAACCCACTTTGCGAGCAGGGACTTGCAATTAAAAATTAACGTTGGCTACTCCCATTCTGTCAGAAAAAAGGGAAAAAAAAAAAACTTTACGGGCAGTAAGATTTCTTCAGATTCCGCAGAAAAAAAAGCCTTTTAAAATCGCAAACTTAATTGGAATTTAGAATGCAGAACCTTTTTTTACAAGAACGTGAAATGAAAATATTCTCCAAATTTAAAATAAAAAAAAAAATCATGAATTGAAAAATTGACTACAAGTTATGATAAATTATAGTAATGATATAATTAATACAATGGGTTTTCCTTGTTATAACGTACATTACAATAGTTATTGTTAATGTAGAAGCTGCAGTTGGAATTCCAAAAATATCTACGGTTTCCACTATTTCCAAAACCTTGATGGAACTTAGTGCACAGCAGCAACAAAAGCTCAAATCAATATCTTCGGAATGTCCAACGATATAACACCACAGGATATTTACTATTCTTTAATTGTACACATGCCAAAGCACGTAATATTCGGCATCAGAGCCAATGGGAACCTTGCTTTAGTTTTGTTTCATCCATTATCCAGTCTGTTAGCTCAAAAGTAATTTGTGATAAGATTCTGAAAATAATGGGAAAATATCCACCGTGCCCTACAATTATCCTGAAGCACAATGGATGTAAAATTCCAGATCCGACTGCAGTTGGAAATACACGAGTGAAAATATTTGCAAAAATGTTTGCAATAACATCATTCTTCCAGAAGATAAAAGTGAGAAACGTGCATCAAACTTCTCAAATGTGGTTGAACCATACAGCTAGCCCTTCCCACATGAATTAAGAGCAGCGCGGCCATAATGGGATTTTTTCCACTATGAAATGATGAAAAACACTCTAACACAATTTAAGGATAATCTTCTAAGCATATTTAATAGAACCTTTCTTTAGAGAGAATATCCGGATTTTTATATTCTGCTGAAAACTACTAGAAGACCTAGCTGCTCTGCATGAATTTGCAAGTTCATTCCATTTATATCAGAATGATCAATCCTCGCCGATAGCGACCATCCTGTTATAAATGGAACGGAACTTTGTGACGAGCTCATCATTTTGTTCCACCTGCTGAGAAAGATTGCTATGAGAAAGCTCTTCAGTTCATCAATGACACAAGTATCAGCAATATATTCCAGAATATATGGGTGGAGTTACATGTTTTACTGACCTTATAACGGTCGCCATCGCGGAAAGAAGTTTCTCAAAGATTAAACCAAAATCTGCCTTTGTTTCACAATGACCGACGAGATTGATGGTCTCATTATTGGAAATGTTGAAAATGAAACTGCTTGTAATCTCGACCTAACATCGACCATGGTACATTTCGCTGGGCCAAAAGGCTTAAAGTAAATATTATTTAGTTTTCAAAATGCGTGTATTGCGCTTTTTTTCTTGTCAATTTTACAGCTTAATATCGTTATTTTCAAATAATTATAATGTAGTTAACAAAAGTCGTTTTTATTATCAAATAAATCTATATTTTCCTGCGGCAGTTATACGCATTCTCGCTTCTTTAAAGGTTTATTTTCATTAGTTTTTGAGCATCAATTTTGATCATTAATACCTTCACTTTCTGTAGCACAAAATCATCAATATTCTGTTTTTATCAAAAAATAAGTGGAACCTGTTACTTATACGTAACTAAGAACATCACAAATAACTGAACTTGAAATACATCCTAAAACTTGTAAATCCTCAAGACTGCGGAAGTTTTATCTTTTCGGCGATACTCACTTATCTAGAGATTTCCAGGGATTTAAGCAACCATCTTCATGCAATTCAAGTAAACTTTGGTGAATCCTTTTACAGTTAGCCCTCGGCGGATAACTTTAAGTAACGTTTCTCCTGCATACATACATAATGCCATTAAAGGGCGAAGTGGATCCACACCGAAAAGTATTTTGAGGAACTAAGGCGCAGAGAAAGACAATCGTAAGAGGTAGAAAATTCGACTGAGTATCAGATTCTGTGACAAGAATGTTCATTATCCTGGTTGGAATATGTATAGGAAAAGAGACACGTTTATACTTTATTCTGTTTTTCTAATTAATATACAACATAAATAAGACGTGTTAAGGAATAATAAAATTTATGTAGAAAGAGAAATGTTGTTACAAAACGGTACAGTTCGTGCTGATTCGATGTCAGTGACTAATTGTGGGTGTTGTAATTGAACTTAGATACACGAATCCACTTATAATCCACACATAAATACATATATTTAAAATAGATCCAGTTAATTCAGTCCAGTAAAAGACGCTCAGGAACTATAAGTCATTAGATAAGATTAAGATTAGATTAACACGCCATCAGTCCATTAATTATAAAAAGTGCACATTCATGAAGTTCAAACTTAACGAAGATGCCACTAGAAAGAAGAATCCACGTTAGCTGACTAATTCAATGAAGTCTAAAAGAAGTAATGGGGTCACCAAACGTGTGCTCTCCACATGAGGTACATCTTGGCATACCATAAACACTGTTACCAGCAAGTCCAGATAAACTAAATGAATTCCACCCATCAACAGCAGTCCAAGTATAAATTATCACTAAATCAGAATATAGTCCAAGCTCTTGGCAGCACACAACTGAACAGAGGAGATGCAACTAGGTGAATAGCAGACATTGGTAGTTGAGGAAGGTAGAGCAGAGCAGACTCACACTAGTAATCAGAGCAATATCCACACCCTACGTCTACTCTGCTAATAAATATTAATCTGTTCTGATCTATTGTGATGCACGGCCTGCGAGACCCGCACAGATTACAAGCCAGCGTGCTGCTCTAATTGGAGCTGCTTTTTTTTTTTTTTTTTTTATCAGGCCCCGCCTTGCCAAATTTGGGCCATCTCACCGTATATTTACAATACCATACATATAATATTACAGATACAATTCATAGTATTGTTTAGATAATGCAGTACATCCATAAGAAGTAGGAAACAATGTCCAAAGTCCATCCGCACAAGAATCCTCCAAGATGTCTCTCAGTGATACGATTTGGGTGTCATTGCCCACACAGGGTAAGCTCCCACCTATAATTAGAACGGTACAGCTAATCCTCTCCTACCCTGTTTAAAATATTGAAATCTGTTATAATGTTCAACCTATGATTCTGGGAAACATCGATCGGTTGATCAATGCTTCCCAGTCCAGCCACAAGTCCTGAATACACGATGTAACAATTAATTTTCTTGCTCTATTTGTAACAAGATTAACCGTCTTCGAAATCCCTGGACAGCAACTCCTTGGAAGGATTTGAAATCCGCCTCTGTTCCTACGAGAAGTTGTGTTCACATCCAGGATTCATTCCATTCGGCGACCCTGTCATTAATTTTCTGGGCATAAACACACACTCCCTTTTCGTCTTGCTACATCCGAGCCGTGTTTGAACTAGCAAATAAACTTTTTCCGTAACTGGTATGCAGTTGATATGCATATCTCTCAAATTCAAGGGTGTATTAGCATTAGTAGAGGCATTTGATGCAAGAAAGCAAGCTTATGCAGCATCAGCCAAAAAAAAAATAAAGTAAAATAAATAAATAAATAAAAACTACTTCCACTTCACCCCTCTATTCGTTCGAAATACCTGTCCAGCTGAGCCTTAAACTTATTTAGGCTATCAACCTCCACCACAAGGGATGGAAGTCTGTTCCACCTACCAACCACCCGCTGGCTAAAGGCAAATTTCCGCACGTCTATCCTACATCTGTCTTTCCTCAATTAATTGAAAGTCAAAATTTATTTTTTAAGTAATCATTCATGTATTACTAATATGTACACTACATGCTTATTTAAAAGAATAAATTTTAACGTTTCAGTTAACTTTTAAATTTTAGAGATTTCAGTTGAGTGCTCTTGTTTGTAGCAGAGCGATTATAACCACCATCTTCTCACACCGTAGGGAATGGCCTAGGTTCGAATACTGTATATGACGCGAGGAACTTTTTTTATTAAACCTTGGCCGAGTTAGTCGGTTTCAGGCGATGATAGCGAGGTTTTCAATCCTGTTTTTTTCCATCCAGAAAAAACAGGTAAACAAACCAGAGAACGCATGCAAATTTACAGATAAAATGCACGAGAAGAAACCAACCCATACACTTGGGTTTATGAGTTTCTTCTGGAGTAGTCGTAATAAGAAATGTTCGAAGATTCTGAAGTTGCAATACTACAGCATGTGTTAAACCTCAAGTTAATCGAATGGAAGCGTGTTGCTGACTTCTTCCTTCACGATTAGCTTGTTGGGATTTAATCGATCGTTATGTTCACTGCACATTGATAAGTGATCTGGATTAGCATCGCTGGGGCAGACTTGTGTTACGGATATCGCTATCATGAATGGCTACAACATATTTCACAGGAAAAGCCTACCAAATGAGTATACGATTTTCTGATTCTAATTGAGGCCTAGTCAAGAATAGTGCGTCTATGGTGCAGATTTTTCAAAACAAATTTACTACTGGTGTCTTGAAGGAAGAAAGTTTATCGCTGTGGGCGGCAAGAATGTTTAGTAACTTACTTTTCTTGATATGAAATACAGCAGTTGGGTTCTGCAGAATTTTCCTCGACGTGGGCATCATTACTTAGTAGGGATCCTCAAGGGATGCCTGTAGTCCGCAGATTAAACTACCGAAGCTTAAAATGCTCGATCTAGGCTTAAAGCTATCATCATAGGAATCAGATGTGTTCTTTGTCCACTGCGTCCAAATCTGGAAGGAATATCCTGGTAGATGAGAAGGTCCATTTACAGCATTCCACTTTAGTCACTGCACTTTAGTCGACAATGTGGGAGAGTATTCGAATTTGCAGACCCAACTGCAACGGCCAACGTTTGCTAAAATTTCTGAAAACCGTCTTATTCCCGGAGTCTCTGCTCATAAAAAAAACATGAAACAGATATTAAAGCTATCTTCTACTGGCATTGAGGTTTAGAACCAGCCATTTCTCTTTCTAGAAAGAAGAGGAAGGAATTTCTTAGGATAAGCTTCAAGTATTGTGTTTTTTGCTATCAAAGTTACCTTTGTTACTCAACAGCTTTCAGTTGAGAAAAACTTCCTCTATGTTGACGACTGAACTTTATTTTCGCAACATAATGGTCGACGAAAGGAAATTTCATTAAATCACTGATTCATTTTACTCCTAAATAATGACTAATGGCATTATGCAGCAGATCAAAGCTGTTCAAGTACACTTATTGTCTCAAGCGAAACATTCACTTTCAGCCAGATTAAAGCTCTGATTAAATATCATTCCACTGCCCGTCAGACTACATTTTTGGGACTTATATACGAAAAAGAATTAACATTTCTCAAACACATCTGTCAATTGCAAAGTGCACGAAAGGTCCGAACACTGTTCGTGCTTTTCTGCGTACTATTTGGTATACAGTTCGTTGCACCTTATAATCTAATGTGCAATATACTCATTTAATGCGCTTCTTGACAAAATTAACAGAACAAAATGTTTTTCATGAATATTTTATTGTGAACAGCGTCGCTGAAGGCGAATGTTTGATATTAGTGGCATGCAAATTCCGAGCACGCAATAAAGTATTCATGAAAAACATTTTGGTCTGTTAATTTTGTTGAGCAATGCAGTATGTCAATATGCTAGTCATAACGAGAAACAAGCTCACCCTCCCCTTCTGGAAACTGTCACCCATCGAAACTTACACTGGTGCTCGAAATCTGAAGAGCAAAGGAAAATGTGGATGCGTTTTTTTTTTTTTATGTGAACCCCAAACACGAGAGGTATTAGAACCTATAGTACTTAGTACCGTGCTTGGGTTGGCGGTTGAGAAGACGAAAGAAGATATTTGTTGACATTGGACTTGAACTTCTGTAGATTGTAATTTTCAGGAAATACGTATGAAGGAAGGTTGTTCCAGAAAACGGCAGTTGAATGAATAAATGAGGAAGATGAAAAGTTGGTTCTGTGGGTTTGAAGTTGGACAGTAAATGGATGTTGGCTGGTGGCGGCACGTGTTCGGACTGTTTTGAAAGAGAGAGCAGGAATTATAGAAGCCAATTCAGAAGAATAGTGCCCATGGAAATATCTGTAGAAGAGGCATGCAGCAGAAACAGTACGTCTATGAGAAAGCGAGTGGAGAGACTCCGTTAGAGATGAATCATTAATTAACCTAACTGCCCTCTTCTGAATGGAATCAAGAAGCCTGAGAGAGGTTTTGGGGGCACCACCCCAAATGTGGGAACAATATTCCATGGCAGGGCGGATTTGCGATTTATACAGAGTGAGCAGCTGTTTGGAAGAAAAGTAACGCTGAGAGCGAAAGAGAAAACCAAGTTTTTTAGATGCAGAGGAAGCAATATTTGTAATGTGCTTGTGCCAAGAGAGATTAGAAGTCAGGGTAATCCCCAAAAGAGATATATCCTTTTGCCTAGAAATTGGAGTGTCACTAAAGATAAGCATAGGAGCAGAAGAATCCTTTTTGCGAGATATAAGACAAGACTGAGTTTTAGAAGGGTTGAAATCAACTAAGTTGTCTTTGCCCCACTGGAGAATTACCTGAAGATCGGCATTTAAGGAATTGGTAGCAGATTTTCGAGAAGTTGAAGCTGATTGAGCAGGGCAAGGTTTCTCAAAATGGAAAGTTGAATGCAATGTGCTATCATCGGCAAAACTATGGATAGGATTTCCAGTCAATGGAAGAAGGTCATTGATATACAAGAGGAAAAGAGTGGGGGAAAGAACTGAACCTTGGGGGACACCGGCATTAGTAGAGAAGTTAGAAGACAGAGAGCCATCTACCATCACCCTCAGTGAGCGATCAGAGAGAAAACTGGATAACCAATTACTAAAAACAGTTGGCAAACCATAAGATGGAAGCTTGTTTAGAAGACCTTTATGCCAAACACGATCGAAAGCCTTTGAGATGTCAAGAGCAACTGCTTGTGTTTCACCGAACCTTTCCATTGAAGTAGTCCATAAATGGGTAACATAAGCCAGAATATCACCAGTGGATCGACACCGACGGAATCCATACTGGCGATCGTTGATCAGACGGAAGGTTTCTAGGTAGTTTAAGAGTTGGCGGTTAATTGATTTCTCCATTACTTTAGAAAGAGTAGAAGTAATTGCAATGGGACGATAATTGGATGGGAGGGATTTGTCACCCTTTTTAGGAACTGGCTGGATATGAGCAAATTTCCAAGCAGAAGGAAAAACACCTTTGGAATAAGAAAGTGAAAAAAGGCGGCAAAGAATAGGAGTAAGTTCAGGAGCACAGATTTTGAGAACAAGTGGAGAAATACCATCAGGACCTGGAGCTTTCTTAGCATCAAGATTCATCAAAATCCTTCTGATATCCTTTTGACGGAAGACCACAGGAGGCATTGAATGGACCGTGTTGGGAATGGTGGGAGGTGTTTTACCAAGTTCATTAATACATGAGCTGGATGAAAAATGGGATGCTAGCAGGTCAGCTTTATCCTTGGCTGAAGTGACAACAGAACCATCAGGTTTGGACAGAGGTGGAAGCAGAGATGGGCAAAAGTTGCGGCCAATAGCTTTGGCAAGAGACCAGAATGCTCGGCTACCATTAGGGCAAGAAGCAAGTTTTCTACTCTTAGCCTGTTCAAACTCTAGTTTGGACTGATTAATAACTGCTTTACAATTGTTGCGAGCTTTGGTGTAGGCAGAAAATGAAACTGAAGAATTAGAAACAATCCAATTACGATATGCAACATTCTTCTCTTGAACAGCCTTAGCACATTTATTGGAAAACCAAGGTTTAGATAAAGGACGAGATTTTAAAGTGGAGTGTGGGATAAAGGATTCCATTCCTGCAAGAATAATTTCACTGACACGATCTGAGCAAACGTTGACATCAGGAGTTTTGAAACAGTAATCTGACCAAGGAAAAGAAGAAAAGAAGTCTCGCAGGTCATCCCATTTTGCATTCTTGTAATGCCAAACAACACGAGGTTGGGAATAGCCATGAGATAAAGGTTCCATTGGAGAAGAGACAATCACCAAGTTGTGATCTGAAGTGCCTAAAGGACCTCTCACTTCGACCGTGTACTTAGAAGGGTTGTTTGTGAGAAAAAGATCAAGCGTATTGGCTGTATGATTCGGATTGTCCGGTATTCTTGTAGGTAAATGAACAATCTGTGCTAGGTCATTAGTAATTGCAAAAGCCTCAGCATCTCGACCTGCTGGGTCGGTGTGACTAGAAAACGGAAGCCAGCTGGAGTTGTGAACATTAAAATCACCAAGCAAAATTACCTCACTGTTAGGAAAGTTGGACTGGAGAAAGTCAAGTTGCAACGAGAGGAAGTCAAAGAGCTCCAAGTGATTAGTGGAGTTGGGAGAACGGTAGAGACAACAGATGAATTTGACACAATGAGGTAGAGAGATTTTAAGCCAGAGAAGATCAAAGAGAGGAGATTCCAAATTGCCAAGTCTCTGACAGGGAATATCAGAACGGACATATGCACAAGTACCACCTTTGAGGCGAAAGGAATCATACAGCGAATAATTTGGGCATCTGAGATGAACAGTAGTTGAATCAACCGATAACTGAGATTCTGTCAGAAAAAGTACATGGGGTTTGGCAGACTGCAAGTGGAAATGGACATCGTTGAGATTAGAATTGAGACCACGTATATTTGTGAAATGAATTAGGAAATCCTTGGGAGGTTTAGATCTTTTCGCAGATAAGCTTGTTCTATTAGTTTGACAATTCATGGTGTATTCAATAGTAAGAAAAAGTGGGTGGGACATGCTGTATGAAGTAATGAAATTTTTGGATATGGCGTACATGTGGGAAGAATATACCCAGATCCTTGACATAACGTGGCCTCGACAATGCTCCCCGCATACACACTACTCGGACTCCCTCCAGTCACTATCTGGCAGAGTACAGGTAGCAAGATTATACACTAGCTGATCCAGAAGCCTCCTAGAGAGTTACCAATAGGTTCGGCCCGGTGTACTAACTAGCGGCCGGCCTGCGAAAACCGTTTTAGAGCTGTACCCTCGAAATGTAAGGAATATTGGATCTCGCCACAACGTTCATCATAACCTCAAGAGTCATCAATCATACTGCATGATGGAAGAGATAGGGAAGGGTTGACCGGAACTTAGCTCTAGAGACTAAACATGGGTTCCACCACTTCAAGCCTCCAATAAGCAAAGTGGTGGTATTTCACCGGTTGATGAGAGTCATCTACCACCTAGTACTGCCTGGTAACATAGAGTAGAGGGGCGGCATTCCTCCATGTGGTGTGGGCGCCACACCTCGACCCCTGCTTACGTTGGTTCACACCTGGGTGGTCACCCACCATGTGCTTGTGCATGGAGGTTATACCCAGGATTACTAACAGTCCCACCATCGTGAAGGTGCAAGCAGAGGATTTGGTTGTCACAGACCCTCCGGACTTCGCCGAAATTGGGTCCACTTGACTTGAGTGTCACCCGAATATCAGTTCCATCAGCGTTTTAGACTCCCAGGTAGCAAGTACAGCTTGTCTGGCATATCTGAGAGAATGTCTGTGACAACCTCAAGGACCTAAGTTTGTAAATATAAAAGAAAACACAAACAAATATTCGTACTTTATGAAACAAAATCTGTTTGATTAATAAAGTCTGGCACAAACTATTAGAACATGAAATCAGACGTGCACTAAACTCAGATAATTTTTACAGAAATCTGCCTTTAACACAATGTAGATCCAGATTTGAAGGAACCTGGTTTTAGAAATGAAATGACAGATCAGAGCTCGGTATGCCACCCTCCTTTTCGACTGTGTTGCTAGCGAGAACTTCTGGTCCCAAAAGCACCTCGGTTGTCATTTTATTGCTTGAATATTTATAAAGACAGCACAAACATTCTTTTTGTTATATTATTTATTTGAAAACTCTATGAAATTCTCATCCTAAAATTAAAAAATATAATAAGTAGATAATAACTTCACCAATAACAGTTTAAATATTAACTTAATGAAGTATGAATATTCATCAATAATAATTATAAACACCACATATTAGCAATCTTCAAATTACTTAGATTCAACAAGATCTTTTGTAAAAGTTATATCAATGGCGTCTTATTCTTTATATACAGATTCTTAAGGGACATTCTATAACTGTAATTTCCCTGTTTGGTTTATGCAAACGACCAGTACAGCGCATATCGTAATCTATTTAACTTCCAACTGCAGATAAACTAATGAAAGTAACGCAATCTATGTACTTTCCAGAATTAATTCTAAGGCACAGTTCTGCATCATGCACGTCACTTCACTTTATTTTGTGAAGAAGGTAATTATGTATGGTGTGCTTGTTGTCTAGTTAAGCATATTTATAACTTGTAGCATTTGAGGTGTGATAAGCCGTGATGCGCAGCGCCAACCAAATTTACCTTAGACCATGAATGCTTTATTTAATTACAGAGGAAAATGTTGTCTGAGGTTTCAGAATGCGCTTGATAAACAAAGGCTGATGCCCAAGCGAACACATACCCACACGTTAAAGTATAACTAAATGCAACTTAAGACTAGGAAACGAAAATGGAATTAAAATTTATGGGAGCAATGTCTTGGTCACTCATAGAATAAGTTCAGACCTTGCAGCTTGCACAGTGGTTACGATTGTCATTCATTGAAATTGTTTTTAAAGGCCTAGGTTCGAGTCTTCTTTAGTCGTGTAGAAATTCTCTGGACTTTTTCACTATGGACTGACTGCTCATGGACTTGGTGCTTTGGAGCAAAATCAAAACAACAACCAATTGTGATACTTGCTGACTCAACTTTAATTTCCCTGGATGATCGCTTGCACGCACTTCCTTCATTATGCGAGACTACGCTACTTTTCTCTTCTAAGCTTACAAAGAGAATTCGTAACTGAAAATAAATTTCATCTTTTTATCTCCGACGCCCGTCTCGACAAAGTTGTTTCTCCATCACGGTTGCTGCATTATTTTTTTGTTTCTTTCTTAATTTTGCATTTTTTTTGTTCTGTTATCTTTGTCATCTTACTCAGTTGTTTGCCATATTTATTTTTAAGCAGCACTCACACCAATTAATACATATAAATTAAGTTTATGAATATCTTCCATTAAACCTCAAAAGAAGTAATAATCTCTTGTAAATATACGACTCTTTGTATCAAAGGATTTCTATCGGAGAATTCAGTGTTTAAAATTATACTATTTAGCAGATTTATGTTCGGTCATGTGCTACCGCCCACTTTCCTTCCTAATTTCATTTTGTCTTATAATTTCGACTGTGTGATATATCCGGCGAATGTATCCCAATATCGGTGTTCCGAAAATCCAGTGACAGTTAAATCGTTCTGCAAACCTCATGGAGTAGGTCAGTTCTTGTTACCTGGCAATTCCCCAAGCGTCTCTTCGGGGGAAGAAAAGTTGGTATGAAACGCCTCCCATGACGTTCATTTCTCTTCTGGCTTGGCTGTCGATTGATTTTTGTCACGCTCTATCCATAAATTGTGAGTGGGTGTATGTCACAAAAGCGGAAATAACGTTCACGGAGATGGAAGTAATCTGTGAAGTAAGGCTTCCTGGACTGAGGATTCTGTCAAATCCCTTATGTTTTCTTGGACGAAAGGCAGTTAGTGTGCTTTAAATGTAGGAAATGCATAGGCTCCATTCTCAGAATTAGAGACCCAAGGATATGAACTAGTTTCGTGTTTTAAATTGAAATTCATTGTGTCTTAAATTAACTGTTTTAAAATTACCAGTGTTTTTCCAACTTTTGAAACAGTCTCCTTGCATTACTCCAATATAGTGTGGGATCTCCTTATGATGAAATAATACAAAGGTGATCATTTTTTTAGCGAATACCTACGCATATGAAATTTTGTTTTGCTGTACTCTTATTTTACTTTTATGATTCATACATTACATTGTTTTGTGAAAGACTTATATGAGTGAAGGGGAAACTATTAGTAAAAGAATTTTTATCAATAATTTCAGCTTTGCTTCGATATGAAATGAGAGAAAGAAAATAGTGGATCACTGCTGGCTCATCAATAAATTCTAGAGAGAAATGTGGAATATTTTGCCACAAATATTCCAGATTTCTGTATGGAATACTTGATACCAAGCTGGACGTCTATATATGCTTCGAATATCTCTAGGACTCCACATTCACTGACCCAAGTCTTTTATGTTTCACTTAATAGGGGGAAAAGTCTTTTCTCGAAAGCGAATAGCTGGTTTTCATAAAATAACTAACAAAGGGTAGTATTTAATTTTTCAATTCAGTTCCCAATGACTGATCATTTGTTCGACCAGAGTTCTACAGCTTAGATTCCACCTTCAAAAACAATTCTTTGTCTTTGACTCTGCAAAAACTTATTCATAGCTCACCAGGTTTGTTTTATTTGATCTGTCAGTGAAAGCGATGGGCCAATTTTTCGTCTCATTAATGAAAATTCATCGACTTTTCATCTTTTTTACAATTTCGAACGTTACGTTGAACTACGCAGTTAAAATTTTTTAAATTTATTTTTGTTCCTCTTTAGGTATCTAGTTTGTCAAAGTTCCAACATAAAACAAAATTTAAATTTGAAAAAAACAGGCTTCATACGTATGAAAGATATATCCAAAGCTAGTGATTGAAAGTTAAACAAGAAGTAGTACAAATTCTTCCGTTTGAGAGCATTTTGAATTGCTTCCAAAACAAGCCAAAGAAGTTTTTCCGTTCACAAAATTGATTCTTACGTTCTAAATATTTTATTTATTAAGATATTCGAACTCCATCACAGGTGAAACACTACAGGCCGATCTCAAACCCATCCTGCCTGTTGAAGCTGCTAATAAAAATACCGTTGTCGATCCTCACCAAGCAGATCCTCTCGATTTCTATATTTTTACAAATGAACTCGTTTAAGATCGAATTGATCTCTTTATCACAATACCGCTTATTTTTAAAATCTTAATTTCTCGTATAATACACTCTGTAAAAACATTTGCTAATTCTCGTTTCTTCGTGTAAATCTCCTTTTCCAAATTATATGTAAATTAGTATTG
Source organism: Mastigoproctus giganteus (assembly GCF_048544385.1). Lineage (NCBI taxonomy): Eukaryota > Metazoa > Arthropoda > Arachnida > Uropygi > Thelyphonidae > Mastigoproctus > Mastigoproctus giganteus. The sequence continues at coordinate 138,311,393 of NC_143587.1, forward strand.
AAACCTGAATTGTATTTGTTGTATAACTCATGTAGCTTGATGTACACATTGGCATGTTGCGCAAAGCCAAATAAACATCGACGATCAGTTTCGGAGCTCTCAAGGAGGAAAGAAATCGAGTATCATGTGTAAGACACGGCTATCACATTACAAGCGATTGGGAAGGAAGGCAATCTACACGGGGAGAGAGAGAAGTTCATTAAAACCCAAGGTCATCAATTTAGCTGAAGCGCTCTTTCATCTTCCTCCGCTCTTACCACGAAAGTATCTTCCACTTAGACCTCTTCTTGCGCGCTGTAACAAGGTTATAAATAGAACTGTAAGCAGAAACCATAAGAAGGAAGTGCAAGCAGGACGAATAATGAAGAGGTCTTATTACTGTTTCTCATCTTGAAACGACTTATTTCCATGCTTTTGAAGCTGGCTTCTCTTCAATTGTGGAAATTCGAAAGAATCAAAATTATATATAAAAAGCTATTTTCGCATTGGGAGATGATATCCCTTTTTGTTTGTTTATAGAGTGGTCCTTATTTTACTTATCGCTGTTGTATTCTTTACTTTCTGCCAGGCATCACTGATTTCTTAGAAAATCGGTGACACATGGAGTTTTAAAAATTGCCTAAAAAATTAGCGACTAAGGCCATATTGCTCCATGTATACTGTCTGTAAATTGCATGTGTTCTGTTTGCTGGACAAAAAACCCGGGTTTCCGGGAGGGGAAAAAAAACATGATATTCTCGCCTGAGATCGACTAAGTCAGCCACTTTGTGAAAAAGGCCCCATAAAAATTCCTTATGTCATCGACGGGACTCGAACTCAAGTCTTTTCCACCCAGTGTGAGGACGACGGCGATTCTACCAACTGCGCTACCAATGAGGACACTATTTGGAAATAAATAGCTTAAAAGAATAAGATTAATCCTTGATTCCAGCTAAATGCAAGAGGTAGTTCTGAGAACAGAATTTAAAGACAGGTACAAAATTCTATATACTTTTAGTTTTCAAAATATTTACCCCCGGAAGTTCAATACACTTATGGTATTTAATCTGAAAAGAGTTTAATCCTTAAAAAATTTTCTGGTTGGGCATCAAATCAGGCCTTCACAGCTGCTTTTTTATAATCTTTTCATCATATTTTAAAAATGGGTTCCAAAGATGAGGCTTGAGGTTTCTGAACAAATAATACTCGTTTGGGGTCAGATCTGAGCTGCGCGTTCAATGGTTTAATCATTCAGCCCCACATTAATGAATTTTATCCTGTGAAAACCGGGCTTTATGGACGGGTGCATTGTCATGGAGAAATAAAACTTAACGATCCAACTTTCCTGGTCTTTTTTCTCGGATTGTAATTTTAAATTTGGCATAAGGATGGCATAATATTCTCCGTTATTGTGGTTTTAGGCTCAAAGTAATCGATTGATCCTGTTTGGTCCTCCAAAAAAATTGACAACAACACTTATTCAGCCGATGATTGCGTTCGTAAATGTTTTTAGGATTGGAGTGTCCTTGTGCTTCATTGCACCCTTTGTAATTTGGATTCAGGATAAAAAAATGTAGGCAAGTTTCATTACCAGTTACCAACGAGATTAAAATTTATCTGAATTAGCACGAATTAATTTCAAATTATCTTTTGATGAAAAGAGAATTTGAAATTTGCGATTAATTATTAAAATTGCTAAAAATGTTACTAATCATTAAAAGAGAATTTGCTGTTAATGAAAAGATTTCCGGGAACCCATTTTGCGCAAACTTCGGTTCCCAAATGCCCATGTATTATTGTTAAAAAAAAATATGAGGTTCCATGGGAAATGTTAAGTCTTCAATTTCAAACACAAATTTTTCTGTTTTGTTCATTTTTACTTCAACAATGACAATTTTTCAGAATTGAATGCTTCAGATGGCTGACCGGAAGGTTGATTACGCTGAAGTGACTCCCATCCTCTTTAGATCTCTGCAGACCATCTCGTAACAGTGACATAACTGGATGATACTTCTCCAACCACTCTAGTCATTCTTTCACGGATTACTTTGCCATTTATACCCCCTCTTTTTTTCAAAAATTTGATTACAACTGAATGATGCTCGATTTACCGGATATTCATTCTTAGTAATTAAGGAATATAAAAAAAATTAAGTTGTAGAAACTGCAAATTTTCCATATCATTTTATAGGATATTAAGTTATCAAAAATAACCTATTCTATAATTTACTAATGCATTTTATATACCCTGTTCTCAAAACCTTTTGACTATCTCTGGCATAAATGTGCAAACTCTCTCCAAACCATATAAGATAACTGCAAATAAGCACTGCCCATATGATAGTCGCTTCTACCCGTTCCTCTATTCATGAAACAAAAAAGAACTCTATGGAACTTGCGAACTCTGGAAAGCGATGGGAAATCCAAAAGATGTTAGGTCGTTCGCTCGTAATAGAGAAAGGGATCTCAGAAGAGCTATCAGCCTTTCTTTTCCCATAGGATTCTGGTGATCCCGGAGTTTTCATTACTCACAGAGAGCAAAAAAGTTTCTTCATCTGACAGAATAGATTGTCAAACGATGAAAACTTTCCCCCAGTACTTAGACGCAAAAGAAAGCATGGATGAAAGAGAAGTTATTATTTCATTATGTAGCTTAATGGCCACTAAATACATACGCATATATATATATATATATATATATATATCGGTGTTTTATTTCCACAGAAAATTTTCCTTCATTGTTTCTGCGTGTTTAGAAGTTGCTGTTCTCTTAGCGAAGTGGTTAAAGGACTCTGTAAACTGCATCTATTCTGTAGTCGATTTCCCTGTTTTTGCTGGAAATAAAAATGGAGTTTCCAGGAGAAAAAAAATAATTTTCTGTGTCTGTGGAATTACATAAAGTACATTACTAGCTTCTACCCACTGGCCAAATCACAACAAGAAAAAAGTATTTTTTGTTAATTTTTGCGTGTTTTAATTTCATCCGCAAGAAGTTTTTGGTCTTTACTATTTGTTCTTTCCATAAAAATCCACATTTTGTGGCTGTTTATATAAAATTTTAAATTTCTACGAGTGCACTTTAAAAAAAAAGTAGGGCATGAAAAAAAGTAGGGCAGCAGAAAAAATCCCAATGGTTTTAGAATCATAAAATATTTGGTTTCTACTCGCGAGTTGTTTTTTCATTTATTTTTAATCGGAGTAATATTTGAAGCATAAAATTTTCCAATTTATAATTCTCAGAGAGCCACCCCTTCGAGTTGTCATATTACTTCGACCAGTACTGTTTGTTACAGCGGCATTTGCTGCAGAGATCAAGCCATCTACGGAATCCTATTCCATCCATAGAATAGGATTCTGTGAATGACCTGCAAAGTTCTTAGATAAAAGTGCATTTTTTGCGGGTGTAAATTAGAGCGTTGTGTTATTGCAACAGCAGTGTCAAATGACTCAGGATTTGCAGCTCATTTAAATTCGTTGAAACGTAATACTCTCAACCGAATTCCACAGATGAACAGGAGGAATTTGTTGAGCTTTTTAAACAACAGTTGAATCACACGCCGCCTTTTCTTTGCTAGGATTTTTTCGGACGTTTTCGTTTCACAAATGTACACACCTGAAATAGCCATCGGTGATATTATTCACTGATGCTACCCTAAACTATCTATCTCATATCTATCATACGAATAGATTTATTTCATACAGGAATTAATTGAAACAAATACGGTTTTTACTCAAATTAGTAATTCTACAGGATATTACAGAAGGACATTGACATTTAGAAGAAATATGGCAAAACAATCAAATTAACACTGATATACGGCGTACATCAATATCTGATGTACAGGGGTTCCAATATCAATGGTGTATATTGAAATTGGAAACTGTTCCCAAATCCAAAACCTAAAAAAAATTGCATTCTCCACGAAGATTTCATTCATGTCTCTGATAAGGTATTCTGTTGAAATAGTCTATAATTTGGATTGCTGTCCCGATCTGAAAAGCATACCCTCTGTTAAGCACTATTTTTTCCTATAGGCCAATTTCAAATGCAATTTTCAGCACATGAAACCAAAGTGTCGATGTATGAACCTTAATTGGCCATCGATCCAGTCCGAAATCTAATGGCGATCTAGTGTCTAGTTGTCTTCTGCAAGCTGTATTGTCACTGTTAGGCCGCCACTCCCATCTGGAAAAAAAAGGTCACGGCATAGTACACCCCAAAACACTAGATTAATGGTTTACTATTAAACTGATATTTTATTATTTTTCAAAATACTTCAAGATAATCTAAATTTTTCTCAAAACTAAAGTATGAATCCTAAGCCAAGTTCTACGAAGTTACTGTTTATGCCAGACAGCTCTTTTTCCATCCTAGTTTATCCCAACATGCAGGCGTTTAAGAATTTTACTTGAAAAAATATTTCCACTTCATAAAAATTCAATGCAGATTTACCTATCTATTGTACGAGATAGCGGTAATTGCAATACAGCTATTTTGCATATGTGAACACTTCGTAGATACAAAAGCTTCATGATTAATTTATAAATATCTTTTCTTTGATAATAGCAACAGACTGACAGTTACAGAACACTATTTAAGCGCCCTAACAGCATAATGTCAGCTTGGTAACAAAGCAAAGTTAAAACAGCTGCTTTAGAACAATGGTTATGCAGATAACGTCCTCAGGATAGAGTGCAGATGAAACAAGTTTCTAAAGGGCCCGAGGCAAGGTAAGGAAGCACCTAATGTGCTATTTCAGGCTGGGTTAACGGTGCATAAATTGTTATTTAACAATGGAGTATCTATATGACTTGTTATGACGCATTTTCTGATGTATGGATGAGTTGAGTTGCTTTGGATTAACTTTAAAGCATCTGAAATTTGAGCTTGCCTGTTATGTTTGTGTATAGCGCTTATTCTACGTTCGATTTTCTGAAGTTGAGCACGATGTAGAACAGTTAGTCTCTGTGATAGGATAGCTGTGAAATAAGAAGCTGCTTGGTATAGAATCTATCTGTCAATGTTCAGAAACTGACTGGTTGGAGGCTGACGTATGGGAAGGATCCTACGCTAGTTTCGTGATTTGTCACTGGCATTCTTCGGAGAAGTTCAGAATTTGAAATCAGTGTAGTATTAATTTAAACAGTTGCTGCTGCCAGGTGGCGTGTAACGGTCCTAGTGTTTTCTGGTTTATTGACGAGACTGAGTTCCGTATTTCTGTCCTTTATGTTGACTGGTTGGACGTAACGGTAGATAAATTCTAGTATCATCATGAGATTACTACGAGTAATGCCTGGCAAGCCTGGACTTTGTACATCTTTTGATGCATGGTGTCAATGTGCATATACCATGACTAATACTCGTACGTCATGGGTCGTTTTCTATATTCAAGTTTACTACGTTGCATTTTGTTATTATTTTTCTTAAAAGCAGCAGTGCTTTTAGGGAGTTAAATACATTCGTTTTATAAAGACCATTGGGGCTGTGGTCTTAGGGTAAAGTATGTGACCACTAGAACGTATGTTACGTGGTCGAGTCATTACGCTATCACAGAAATGCTTAGCGTGTTATAAACTCTGCTGCTATTGTATTAACTGCTAAAAAGCAGCTACAATGAAGATTTAAACTCCTCTGCCTCCTTGGAGCTGTGTCGGAGTATAAGAAGAACTTTTTTCTTTTAAAGTAGGGAAGTAACGTATCCGTCCTGCTTCCTTATTAGTTGTATCTTATTAGGAGGGTTCAGAAAATAATGACAGGGTGACTATTCATGTTACCGAAAAACAAGATTTTATTTACAAGTATTTGGCAGCAACATTCCCTAAAAGTAATCTCCAGTCGTCCGTCCACAACTAAATCCCAGACATGCGGGAAGCGTCTGATACCAATGATAGGGTGGTTTTGTGTGAAGAGTGGCGAGGGAGCGATCTGCTGTTCGCATTACATGTTACGCTGGCTTCTGAGTGGCCCTTCATTCTGTGAAACAAATCGGCGACAAAGACGAAAATGGTGTGCGTGGATTGCTAAAGGACTTTCCTTGCCACCGCTGCATCAGCAGTACGCGTGGATTGTAGTACATGTGATCAAGCGACTGGCAAAATTTCCAGAACGTGATGCTGTTAACTAAGGTTATAATCGCCGTGTAATAGTGTTTAAATTGGTAGTTATCCCATAAAAGAAGGAACTTGTTACGATACTATTGAACTTTCTCCCATATACTCTAAAATTGGTTTATATCTGACTGCAAATAGTAGTTTTAAATAAGTGACGCTTACAATTTGAGTGATCGCCATGTTCTCTCTCTCTCTCTCTCTCTCTCTGCACCCCCGCAGAATATCTGAGGATGCAAAAGAACTATTCTTGTTCTTGGGAATTTTTGGCTCATCGACTACTCAGGCCATAACATGCCAGTCCATACTGGTTTTGTATTATATCTATCCAAGTTTGTATTCATGGTCGGATTTCCATGTAGTGTGGCTGAAAAATCTGGAATAATTTTCCAATGGGAGTAAACATATTCTTCGCCTTAATCCGGCTAACTACAGCCTGGCCACAAAAATTCTTCCAGTCTCCGAAGGGATGTGAACCCAATCTCTCTAAACGAGTGACTATTGCTGAATCCACTATACCCTCTAGGACGACAGAGCAGAAACATGACTGTTCTAAAAGGATGACATTTGCAATTTGAGTGACCACAATCTTGCTTCAAGGTAAACATTATAGGAAACTTGGACATAGCACCAACCTAAAACTATAGAACCAAAACAAAATAGGAAATTTTTGAATTTGATGGCACATAACTCAAACACAAGTTGCAATATACTGTAATTGAAATAACATTTTGACTTGTCATGTTGTACTGAACACAAGTTTGTCTGATGTACTGTCTTTTATTATTTATTTATCAAAAGGTCCCTAAAATGTTTTATGGGTCATCGGGAGTTTCAGGTGTACGAGGAAGGCTTTTGTTCCAATAATCAATAAATTGTGCTATCAAAATACCATTTCCTCTCCAGGTAATGGTTACTTCGCCAGCATCTCTTTATCCTGCTGCAGAGCAGTACATACACTTACCTAATTACCATTTATTGTCTTGTTCATTTTCATCATCATCAGGACTGATTATCAGACCACGATAGGAGATGGACTGGAGAATAGGCCCATCAGCACCATCTGTATCCCTCTCAAAATACCGTTCTGGATATTTTTGCCTCAGTTTCGCGTTACTCATCACTGTCAGATGTCTGTAATTAGTCTTCAGGTTCATTAATAAATATCCCTCACTTTTATTGAGCCTCTTCAGCTTTCGTCATAAAATATTCTCCGATGCATACTAGAAACGTTGCAAAATGGTCATGGAAAACTGTTGCATGTTTTGTCAACCAGACATTACGAACATTACTGCTTAATGTGACATGAAAGCCACAGAGCTACTGTTAATGAAAAGTGAAGAACGAAATTAAAAATATCACTCTTTCTTGCTTTAGAAATAAATTAGATCACAGAAGACTGACAATATCTTCTATATAATTTGCATGCACAAAAACAATGACAATGATCTTGCAGTCTATTTCTGTATTCGCACCATGTTTATAAATCGAATATATGTGCAGCATCTAGTGGAAGAATGAACTCCATTTGAAGAAAATGGCTTAGAAACAGGGTTGCTGTATTATAAAGTCAAAGTCACAATGGTCCACAAAGCTACAGTTTTATGAAAAAGAATAAAATATAACGATGCTGGTACGTGATCGAAGTTATATTGAGCAGCAGAGTGTTAATTATTTTAATGGACATTGCGATGCAAAGGGCGTTGAGAAAATTTCATTAATAAAAATGATGACAACGTCGATTATTAAGCAAGTTAATAATAACGTTTTATGTTTATAACGTAGTTTTACACGAGGTTTTCGCTTTATTACTTTCAGTTAAATTTCCCATTCATTTAACAGATAATCATATTCAGCTTCCATTCACCACACAAGAAAAGTCTCTAATGATAGAAATGTGAAACTGTATTACCACTTAGCGAAGGCCTTAAAGAGTCTCCTGAGGGTGATCAAAACTGCTGAGCAAGCAGCAAAACAAGAGAAAGAAAACGCTTGTTCCGCTTCTTTTCATTTTACATTTGTACCAAGGTCGAAATTCTTTTTTTATGAGATTGAATACCGTTTTTCTTTTTTAAAATTTATTATCTGCTGTTTGTCGCTAGTTACCTTTTTGCTTTCGAGGACAAGTAACTGTTTATCTCCTAAAATTGTCTTTTTGTTTAATGCATTGATTAATATGGGTAATATTAACTGATGGTTTCCTCCATGGTAACATAATAATATTACCATGGAGGAAGGAATAAACTGATTCGTTTGCTTTCCCACTCAGTGATGCTATGTATGGAAAGATATAAGTTCGATTTTAATTGTAGATCGAAGAAATTTCTAGCAGTTTTTTTCAGTCTGGGTCCAGTTATCTGGTCTCAGGAGAAAGAACAGGCTTTTTTTCTGGAAATCGCCTATATTTTTGAAATTCCTGGAAAAGGAATTTTAAAATCCTTAAAAATGACTCCAGTCTTCGACGGTATTTGAATCCAAATGTCTCTAAACAAGGGGGAAGGACCCACTAGACCACGGGCAATCCCCTTTTTTTAATATCACTTAAAATGGAAAGTTGTTGAAAGGCCACAGTAAATGGGTCAGTGTTTTTTATGTATTTTGTTATTAATTTTCAATTTTTTTCTCTTGGGGTTTCCTCACAGTCCGGCACAATTAAGTATATCACAAGAGGCATGCGTACCAAAAGTTGAGAACCTATACATTAGACTACCACGTTGAACAGCTTTATGAAGAATGAATCTCTTTGAAATTGTGTATATTGTGTATATGAAATTGTGTATATGAATATGAATCTTTATGAATCTCTCTAGAAATTGTGTATAAAAATATATGAGCACAGTTAGGTGAGTATCAACTCACTACATCTCTACTAACCTCCTGGGGAGGTTAGTAGCCCCCGCGTGCTGCTCTTATCAATAGCATCACTTATCAATGACTGGAGAGAGGGACTCGTAGAAAAAAATAGACTGTATTACTAATCATGACTAGACATCCAGTTTCTGTTGGTTGCACTTGTTCAGATATGTGAAAAGCATCGGAGTACGAGGAAATCTTAGCTTGGAAATGTTGGCTAAGAAGTGTTATGTTTGATGGAACTAAAAAATAATCCATTTGCATCCGACAGTCAATGACTTCGTTCTTCGATTCTCTCCCCTCCCCAGGGTCCCCTCTTCGTTCGTTTTTTTCGTTCCCCATCTACCACAAAGGTTAAGAAACTTAATTTTCAGCATAAATTTATTTCTGGCAGTTTATTCGCTCCACATTTTGAGAACTACTGAGAAGTGATTAATGCTGTCTCTGACTCGGCAATGCACATGGTATAAATGTTTTTGCATTTACAATGCGGACAAGTGTCCTAATTATCATATGTATGTTAATAATTTAAAGTAAATTATATAAAGATACATGCAAACCACCAGACTGTGTACCTTGATATAAATTCATCCGTGCGAGTCTAGTGTTTTCGATTGCATGAGTTTCGAGAGATTTGGGGCCAAAGACTGCAGTAGTTCTTAACGATAGCTGGAACTGTAGCTGGTCTCAGATGGAGGGAACAGGGTTCCCTTCCCCCGGTGCAACATGCATTCGGATGCAAACACCGTTGTATTGACATTATAAAATGGCGTAATATTTCTTAAGATATGCGCCGTAAAGCCAACCACCCAAAAACTCCTACAAGAACTACTGTAGACGAAATTTAATAGTCATTCGGGTTTAACTGTTTATGAGTTAATGATCTATGAAAACTTTTAATCTTTGACGTGTAATGATCATTTATCACCCTTGTTAAAGTTCTTGTCCTGTTTATTAATATTTTCTAAATTACCATAGCCTGTGATTGTATTTCTTAAGGACATTTGCGTCCTCCCACCACACAGATAACTTCAGAACGTTCAATACAGCAGATTAAGCAAGGAATAATGCCCTATGTAGCCAATAGTCATTACTCATAATCTGTCAGCTCGTGGCATTTATATCCCAGTCAAATGCTGCCTTTTTCATAACTGCTTTGTAAGTTAAGAGTGACACTTTAGTTTGGGATAAGCCATTCCCACTTTGACAGTACTGCCCCGATATTTCTGATTGATTGCTTTAATCAGGGAATTATGCAGAGGAAGGAAAATTAAGAGCACAAATCCCTCCTCCCCACGATATTTAGGAAATATGTTTGTCATTTCTTCTTTTTCCAGCCTGCAGCCACGAATGCTAAAACGGCTGCATTTTTCTTAATATTGAATGGGTGGAGGATTGCTTCAATTTACTTCAATTCTCCACTCATACCTTCTTGAAGCAATTTTGTTTGCCCCTCTGAAATTAATGTCTAGTCTGTGGTACTTTTTTGGCATTCGTAATAAGGTTTTCCCAGCTAGATTGGTATTAAAGTAATAAGGGTTTCCTAATTTTATTGGTATGGTTCTCCTAACTCGATTGGTACAAAAGTACCACAAGTAGTGTATTTGTGTTAAAATTGTTGAAAATGATAAATAGAATGAATTGTATTCCTGCTTTATCACCTCATTCTGCGATTTATTTTCAAAATTTATGAATAAATCACTGAAAATTTCGGAAAAAAAAGTTTATTTATTCTTCTTTGAATTTACAAACCTGTGAACGATTTTTATATAAAGACTACTCCTGCGAAGTACTACCATATCAAAACTTTACGCACACCAATTTAGGTAAATGAAATGACCTGATTGGTAGCTAATTACTTGCAGATATCGAATAACTGTTCTATAATTTCCAGGTGGTTTTTGTTGATTTTTTTAATGAAAAAACAAATGTTTTCTGAAATTCTAGGAAACAGTTAAGCGAACTGTGCTACAACTTGATCACTAAGTCAGAAATAACTAACTGCTGTTCATGACTTCGAAATTAATAGTACACAAATTTCGAATATTATCTAATAGAACAGGTCTGTCCATAGTAGAATAGTAATTTATTTAAAATTATTCTGATAGCTTTATGGAATCATAAATTCTAATGAAGTTTTGAGTAACGTATTTGTAGGAACCGAAAGTGTCATTGGCTAAACGATATCAGAACTTAGTTCTTTTTCTTTCTTTTTTTTTTTTTGGTTAAAAATTACTCGCAATGCTAAATTGCTTCTGGATTTATTAAGGAAATAGTGGAGGAAATATACGACTTATAAGAGATACGGGTGCTCAGAATATTTGAACAGAATTGGCCAATGGTCTTATCCGAATGCAAAAGTTCACTGCCTGAACCTTTTTTGTTTGAAACCTGTGTGGTTGATCTTTAAAATGAAATGTCACATCGACAAATGGCTCTTCTTAAAAGTAGTTCCGGTAATTAAGCAATCAACGGGCATAGAAGAAAAAGAAAATAGTAACAGGCGCTCACTACAATTCTTGTTACAGGTAGGTCATAAAAACCTGTTTATACACTGGCTATTAGCCATCGTTGCACTGTGATTTTGTTTAATAAGACACTTTGCTGAATTATAGGAGTTTCTGAAGTAGATAATTTAATAGAAATACTTGCATTTTATTGGGAAATGCATGGTTCTGAATTTATATTCAACAAGCTGGAGTTCAGCAAGCCAGGGAAATTGCATTTCGAGTAGCCAATGATGAGATGAATAGACGGAATTTATCCGGATTTATTCTTTCTATACGAAACTACAGAGGAAATAATTACCGAATCGATGGTCAGTAATGCATCATCCAAGTGGAAAAATTAACGAAATGAGCAAATACCCAATTGTTCGCAAAACAAAATAAGTACTTGCAGCCGATATGGAGATTCCAATTTTGGTCAGTAGATTTTTCTCTCCCAAGAATTAGCCAGAACTCTTTACTGATTATCGAATTAAAGTAGAATGCAGAACAATTTATCACTCCCTGGTAGCAATAATTAATAGAAAACCAGTTAAGTCATTGTCTGCAGCGTTTTTTGGTAAAGTTAATGAACCAAACAACTTCTCATTTCCTTTCTTTGGAAATGAGAAATCGGTTGGTTCCTTCAATTTCCGTATGAGGGAATTCTAGCCAGCCAACAATCTTTAATTCCCGATCGAATCTCATTGGGAATTTGTAGGCTCTTCCTAAGAGGAGATTTATTATCCATTACATCATTCTGATGAAGAAACTTGATTCATTTTCACCAATAAGTCTCCTCTTCTTCCCTAAATTTCGTTAGCAAATCGAAGAGTTAGACGAAAATTAATGGACAAAGATGAACCATATATCGAGAAGAAATTTGAGCATTCGTTGTTTATAGTCATCTTTAATCCTTCCTGAGGAGTACACTGAGGCACACAATTTAACTTTCTGGTGTTTCCTAGACCGAGAGAGCTAATGAGTTTACTTTTTTAAAAGTAGTTCTCCAAATATTTGGTGAAGCTAAAATTTTGATAGGGTAGTGTACTTACTTATCGTCCCAGATAAGAATTCGGTTACAATTATATCACTCAATGATACAGCGTGAAAAAGCAAGTGCAAAAAAGTTAAAATAGTGCTTATATAGTATACAAAGTAGCATTTATACTGTGGTTAATATATATAACAGGTACAAAACTTCATTGACATTGGTGATTGATGAGGAATACTGGTATTAAATGTTTTATCTATACAGCAATAGTATAAACGGCTATAATAGCAGCTGTTGGAAATAGTAAAGATTGGATTATGAATCATTGATAAATCACATTTCTTTGGTTATAATTAAAGAAATAAATATCTAACAAAGTATAAACGACCAGGTCACTTTGAATTCAAGTTATAATCTTGAACTGTTTACGGTGCCCAAAATATAGTTAATTAAAAGCAAATGAATGCATTCATTCGGTTAATTTCCTTTCAATCTACTTGGTTATACGTTTTAAGTAAATATTTAAAATGAAGTACGGTGCATTTAAAATTCAGTTTGCATTATTATGGACTGAAATAAAAGCGACTTTTATTCTTTTTTATATCCGAGCAGTAGCTTACGAATGGAAATGCTCTTGCATATTTATCAGAATACCTCGATTAATTTTCATATGATAATGAAAATAACATATTGGAGAAATAAGCAGGTGAAATAAAGTTCCAACTCATTTTGATGAAAAGCCTAAAATGGCGTAGAATAAGGAAGGAAGTTTAAGAGATATACTACTCGTATACGGGAGTGCATGACAGCCCGAGGTTTAACTGACCAAGACACCTTGAACCGCACTTTATATCAGGAAAAATAACAAAAAATCATTTTATTAAATGAAAAGATACGACCGCGATGGGACTGAATTAATAAGGGTCCAGATGAAAGAAATCCTGTGTTAGTTTTGATGCCGTTCTCGAAGTGTTTAAAGTATAAATACAATTTCTGTAATGAAAAAAAAAAAAAACGATTTTTCAAGCGGTGATTTCTACTCGAAGTTCCAGCAAGAAGTAATGTAGTAAAAGATTCTATGTTTAAATCAGGCTGATAAAAATGTATTGTGATCTGCAATGTGTCTTTTATTTCAAGTCAAAATTTAACTTGAAGGGCTCTGCCCGACAGCATTTTTCAAGTTTAAAAAAATGTGAAAATTCATTTGGATTACTTGTTGTTCACAGAGAAATTTACAGCACGTTAGACGTTGTGCAGCTGAGTTTCATTTGTTTGAGTTAGACGCCCATATTCTGAAAAGGTACCTGAGAGCTATTCACCATGATTATGAACTGGATTTCCTCTTAACATCAGAAGTATTACAAGGGGCAGAGTCCTCTCTCTCCGATCATTTATTGCAGCTGCATTACAGCCATTTCTATGCTCCACCCTATGTTTGTCTAGGAAATCCGGACACATTTTGGTTCTCCCACTGGAAACATACCTTAATTAAATTGGTCTAGAAGTAAATTACGCGAAAACACAGCGGACGAAACTATGTTTATGTGTCCATTAATGCAAGGTCAAAACACACAAAGACCTAGGAATAATTTGTGAAGATTTTCTAATTCAACACTTCGTCGCCACATTGACAGTGGCCTGTGGGGAATCAGGCAGGAATTAATGGGACTTACTAAGCTCACTGTTAATTATGTTCAGCGATGCTTATTGCCTATCGTGTTATGTACTTCTGTGGTTTGGCCGCTGCCTCCTCTTTCCCACCTAAATAAGTTCTGTGGTCTCAAATATTGACTCCTGAGTTGGCTCAACAGAGTCACCATGGGAGCCTTTCCCAAGCTCCAGATGAACTCTGAAGACTGTGAAGGGAGATTGTGTAAACCGAGGCCGTACCCTGGAGACAATTAATGGTCATAATAAACCTCATCATATTAGCACATTTCCTCAATTTCGGGATGGACATGCTTGCCATGTGGTTTGATTGTTTGCATTATACCGAACTGTAGTTCTAGTTCTGGAGCACTTAGAATAGAATTGAGAAGCAAATTGTCCAACGTGTTAACTCCCGCCTGTATCACTGAAATGTGCGATTTCTTACACGTTCACTAGTTAAAGTTAGACTGAAAGGATGTGCCAAGACAGGATGTACAGAAACGCCATTTTGACAAAACCGCAAACGATAGTTACATTAAAAATTAAAATGTAATCAGCCAATATGTATTATAAGTTAACTAATAAGGTTTAAAATGTACCTAAATTAAACGTATTTTTAAAGAAAGTAGTATGTGTATTATTATGTATTTAAATTAATGAACATGCTTTTTTATTTTCAAAGTTTACTGTCGTATGTGTAATATATGAATAATTTATCTGTATATGGATGGAATGAAATGCATGAAGGAATTTATTTGCAAATACTCTGATAGCCAAACAGGCTGCCCAAGAGCACGTATAACTTGAAATGAATAAATAATTTATAATAATAAAATAGAATAATGGTTAAATAACTTTCGAATGATTTTTCCGAAATTGGTAATGATCTAAACCGAAGTGGAAACTATTGGAACATTTAGCTTAACTGTTTCTAATCTCAAAACAATAAATACTTCTCAGGAAGTCTTTGAAATGTTTAAGCTTTTCTTTTCCATAAAAGTCTATATATATAGAACCTTATTATAGTTTTATTCTTTCTGTACGAATATAGTTTTATATATTTTAAATACATTTTTAAATGATCCTCCAACAAACATAAAAGATAGTTTTACGTTGAATAAAAATTTAAAATGGTCCCGTGCAGTTCAAGGTTGTAACTCGAGTTTCTAAAATATATCATTCTTTATGCAATTTGAATATCTACATTAAACAGTGATTAGAAATTTCCACGACCTCAAGCATCAGAGCGTAAATTTGATCATTTCTAGTGTAAGGAAACAAACTGATGAATTACAAAGGTGCTCGGTACAAACAGCTCGTGAGATAATAAAAACTCACTTCAGTGTACAGTGCAATTTTACTCAAACATTTAAATTTTTTACATAATACAAATTTTGTATAATCTCTTATATTTGTAACTGGTGTAGCTACTAAAATGAAACTACTGGGATAAGCTGTAATTATACTTTGATAGATCATCCCTTGAAAATGTGACACAAAAACGAAAATTTAACATGGGTTGTACTCTTATTTGAAAAAAAGAAAAGCAGTATTGAATTAACTTCGTTACAAATATTTGGCCTTATGATACAGATTAAGAGGTATGCTTAGTAAATATCGAGACTGCGCACACAGCCACTAAATACCAAGCGCCACCTGTGAAAAAAAAAAGGCACAGCAGTTGCCCTAGTTGTATGCCAAGTCACGTTTCCAACGCGCTCATTCGCTTTGCAGTGAGACAGGTTTTCATTACCTTGTGTTTTTGCAGTTTGCACGAAAAATGACAGAAAAAGAATTGAACTACGGAAATTTTTAGCAAAATAAAGAAATCCCCCAAAGGAAGATGCTATGTTTTAATGGTATAAAAGATTTTTAGAAGAAAGAAAGAATGTGGAAGACTATGAACGAGTTAGGCTGTCCGATATCCATGAAAGCTGATGAAAATGTGGACCAGTAGGGGACATTAATTTAGAAGTGATCGTCTTTTAAGTATTAGAATGGTTGGTTGCATCAAAACTGAATCTGGACAAAAAAAAAAAAAAAAAAACAGACTAAATTTAACTGAAAATTTAGGCATGAAAACAGTGTACCAAGATGGTGTCAAAAAGTTAAGGAAGTTAAATGAAAGAGAAGACTAACTTTTTGAATATGTTTTGGAAAAAAAAAACAAACTGAAGATCCAGACTTTCTAACCACTGCGATTACTTGAAATGGAAGTTGCTGTTCCAGTTCGATCCAGAAACTAAGATACAGTGAATGCAATGAAAAACAAAATTCCCCAGACCAAAAAATGTCAAAATCAAAAATGAAAACCATGCTTCTTGTTTTCTTCGATATTAAAGGAATTATTATGGCTGAATACGTCCCACCAAATTAGACTCAATCAAACGTACTACACTGAAGTTCTGACAAGGCTGCGTGAAAATATTCGGAGGAAGAGACCTCAATTTGGAAGGATCGGTGGATGGTCCATCAAGACAGTGCTTCAGCAAAAAACGCGCTCTCTTTTCCCTGTGTGTGAGCATGCACGTACTCGCCAGACCTAGCCCCTTGTAGCATTTTTTTTCTCTTCCCCTAATCTGAAAAGGGTACTTACGGGAACCCATTTTCACTCCACTGAGGCAATAAGAAAAAAAAAAAAAAAAAAAAAAACGACAGAAGTGTTAAATTGAAGGGAATAATTTGTAATGTACGAAATATTTGATTATATTTATTTTATTGCAATAGTTTCCTTATTAATAGCCATGCCTTATAATTCAAAACGATCGTCACAGTTTCAAAAATGTATTTTAACAAAAGGATATGCATTCATTTATTCTACACAGTATTGATAATTGAGGGTGTTAAAGAGGATATTTGATGGACAGGAAGACGTGACAACGAGGACGGAAACTTCTCTGAAATAGAAGTCAAAACCTAATTAGATTTTCTGAGGGCTGATAACGAAACGGACTATTTCACTTTCCCATAAATTTGCTAATCCTTACATATAAAAAGTAGATCATTTTGCTTGATGTTTATACATCACTGGAAGACAACCTTACTCCGGTTTGTGGTCAAATTTCTAATTGTAGATTTTTTGTGTTTGGGGTCTAAAAAATGTGAACCTAAAAATAAAATTAAACATTGCTAATGCACCCTGTTCATGTTATATGATATAATTCTTGATAACGTATTACCTGGATATAGTTTCTTGGATGTTAGGTATTAGCCAATGCTAATTTTCTGAAAGCTTCTTTGAACTCAACTCTAGTGGTATTCACACGGATTAAAACTAGGTCTAGTGCCGTTGTCAACTACTCTACATTTACAGGAAGCTCGTCTGTAATAAATATATAAGTATTTACACGATGCATTATATAATAACTCCATGAGGAAATCTATAGAAATACATTTGCTCAAAAGATACTACAATCGATCAACTTGTTTAATGCAGCCGACCATTACTAAACACTATTCGCACGAGTGTCCATTAAACTCCTTGTCTAAACATCAAGTAATGCGTGTTGAGTCTCTAGAGAGCACTTTAGATACTAAACAAAGGTGACCTTACTCCCTAATTGTGTTGTTTGAAGATACTACAATCGATCAACTTGTTTAATGCAGCCGACCATTACTAAACACTATTCGCACGAGTGTCCATTAAACTCCTTGTCTAAACATCAAGTAATGCGTGTTGAGTCTCTAGAGAGCACTTTAGATACTAAACAAAGGTGACCTTACTCCCTAATTGTGTTGTTTGTGGAATAGCGTTCACAGTATTCAAGGCTTGTAAAGCTAGGCGATTGGCTAATCTGGCACGGTTAGTAGAGTTCAGATACTGATCGTGGGCGTCGTTGATGTAGCGTCTGTAAACTTTATATTCCTCTTGTTCCTTGACCTCTTTACGCATGTACTTAATCATCATTATCCCGATGCCAAAAGAATAGAAGAAAAGTACCACAACGATGTACATCACAGCGTTCCTCTGACTGGCTTGGTTTTCGGCTTCAGCATCCGAAGTGGAACTGTTTTCACTAGACGTCACGTTGGTTGTTAAAGAGTTGAGGTATTCTCCTAGGAGACGAGTGAGGTTGTGACAGTGAATGGAGGACCCAATTAGTGCTGATGATCCTTCTACAGCCGTGGCAGACATTAGTGACACATGTAGCACCCTATGTACATATTAACCAAATATGAAACTGTTTTGACATGATGGACAGGAAAATCTGTAAAGTAAAAGAGGAAATTCTGATCAAAATCGAGATAAATTAATTTACTAAGCTATTTTAAACTTTCTTTCAATGTACAGCATAGAATTAAAAACACTGAAAGTGGCAACAGATGATAATTAACGAAATTACAACTAGAAGAAAACAAATAATTTTGCTGATGAGTCAATAAATATTAAACAACACGATTCTTACAGATTCCTAGACTATTTAAATTTTATAGTCGTAATTCTCAAAGAACTAAAACAAATATCTAAAATTATTCAAAATACAAGGGTTAACAAAAATTTTTAAAAATAAAGCTTTTTAAAAATGAATTTGTATCAAACATTACATCGAATTATTCTCTGACACGATAATAAATGCTAAAATAAGTTAGAATTTCCTCTAATGGTTTTAAATCCAGACGATTCTTGAATCTCTGGTTTTAAAAATGTTTTAGTTTTAGCAGAACGTTTTAAGGGGAAAATATACTGAAATTAAAGATATAATTTGCAATTTAAAACAAAACTGTCGAAAAATAAATGCTGAAATCGTAACGTTGATGTACTTCACTTCCCGAAATTACAGCCAGTACCTTCGTAGCATTGATTCCACTAGATGTCTGAGAAAGTCGAACTCCAGATTTAACCATTATTCTATCAGGATATTTGTCAGTTGCCGTAATATGGTCTGTAGGAGAACTGCGAAGCCGAACTGCTTTTCCAACATGTCCCCGTCATTCTCATTTGGATTCTCATCTGGAGAATAATGAGGCCAGAGAAGATGTTGAAAATCTTGGGAATGTTCCTTGAACTATTCAGATACAATTTTTGCATGGCGGGTAGTTGCGTTGTTGTCTTGAAAGAATTCATCCCATATCATGGTACCACAGTTGGTGGAAATAAGCGTAAATCAAAACTGGTGATTTTTTTCCCCCCCACCATTCCATAGCCGAATGTTTCCAATTTGTTACAGAAAGAAATGGCTTTCGTACAGATTTTTGATTTTTTTTTTTTTTTTGATTTGGTAGTTGTTGGCGCATCGGCTTCTGTGACCATATTGCACCTCCCAAGGTTTTTGCAGTACTCTGATCCAAGCCCGAGGCGAGAATCGAACCCGCGACCTTTGGGTTGCCGGGCAGGTACTTTACCCACTCGGCTAACCCGATCGGCATTCGTATAGATACACGACTACTAAATCTCAGATTCTCCAACTCCCGCCGCATAATTCAGTTGAAAACGGATCTCTTTTTATCTAAATTTAATATTTTCAGTCATTTGCTGCACAATGGACCTTCTATTATGATGCATAATTCGTTTTAAATTCCTGCGGTCTTGTTCTTGGAGTACTGACTTTCTGTTGCTTGTCTTCCTTTTAGAGTTGCATTCGCCTTTCGTCTTCCACATTGCATATTTTTGAGGTGGTTCTTTCGACACACCACTGATTTCCCTTGTTTTCTTTATTGGGGCTCTTGCTAAACGTGCTCCAACAATAACACCCTTCTGAAAATCGGAAAGATCATCCGTCTACCGGGCCGACCGGGCTAGCCGAGTGGGTAAAGTACCTGCCTGGCAACCCAAAGGTCGCGGGTTCGATTCTCGCCTCGGGCTTGGATCAAAGTACTGCAAAAACCTTGGGAGGTGCAATATGGCCACAGAAGCTGATGCGCCAACAACTACCAAATCAAAAAAATCAAACCCGTCTACCGGATCGACTAAGAAGCACAGGAAAGCGTACAGTATTTATGACACCAAGGAACATGGATTATGCTACGTGACAACTTACATTTTCATACTGTACGTTTTAATGATTCGTTGATACTAATTGCAAAAGGTTTCTTGGCCAGTGTGTACAGACACGTTCTAACATATTTTACTAATTTGGTATCTTTCAAAACTCTTCAGGTATACGAGAGCTATAAAATATTAACATATATGTGTTTTTTAAAAAAAAAAAAAAAAAAAAAAAAAAACAAACTGACTTCTGTATGTAGCCAGAAGCAAATTAAGCTCTCCACAAAATGCATTAATCTTAAAGAGATTGATCTATTTATAGAAAACTTAACTCTTATGGTAACGTACAAAAGTTTGACTTTTCCAATGACGTTCATTAATATTTTGTTTCCTTTCATGAATCGTTTGTAAATATGAAATTAATTGCATTATAATTTAGTGTGTTCTGTGTATGTGTAAAATATGTAGTTGGTAAGGAAATCTGCTTAGAGGAATTCAGTGTCTTCTCTTTAATTGGCAGACAACCTTGTTCACTTTTACTTCGTCATAAGCAATCTTCCATGTTCATTCGAAAGGTGAAGAAACATATCTATCCTCTCCTAGCAGTGTTCATCTTCTCAAACCCTATCGCGAACAACATTCTGATTTTATGCGAAGATAGGAAAATATTTTTCTCTAGTGACAGCATTCTCTTTGATATGCTTCATTTACTTTTCGTATATTGCTGCCCACACTTCTGTCAAAACGAGCTTTTATAGATTATCTCTGGTCTAAGGGGAAAAATAGCGTTCACTGTGACAAGAGGGAAATAAAGCTTCAAAGCCAATAATACACCACAGTTTGCCAGTCCGATGGAGCCAATCGTTGTCCATCTAATAAAAGTTTCCTTCTATGTCACGCTGAAAATGCATTAGCACTTGTTACGCGTTGATGATGTCATCACTCATTGGTGACAGTTTCATACTGAAATAAGCCTGGCGTTCTTCCGCCATGCATTAATATAATGGTTGATTCCGTGGATGTGAGCAAAGCCTTCATGACAGGTACGTTAACCTGAGAGTAGAAAGGGGTCTCTAGAGATTCTCCTGAGACGCAACGTATGCACGAAGTTGGTTTCATTATTTCTTGGGGGAGAGGATTATGGCTGGTAGGAGATATATGTTGTGTACGTACTCGCATGAATTTTCTAATAGTTTCTCCCCGGTAAGAAATTTATGAATTTTTAAAGTGATGTTTAAAAATAAGATTCTTAAGGAATAACCCTTAAAACGTAAAACATTTATGTGTACATGAAAGGTTACGTATAACCTATGGAAGACGCCAGGTTAATTTCTCTCTGTCTTGAAAGCGAGACTAAATATTTAAGATGGTCTATCAAAATGTATGGAGACTGATCTAATAACATAGATGGCTTCGTGTTTTCCCCATGTTCAAGGCAGAATTTAAACATGCACGTTCTTTGGGATCGGCCATCCCGAGCTGTGATACAAGACTTGCATATGCCTCTACACTAATACGTATAACAAATGACTGAATCCACGTGCAGAGATTGGATTGCAAAAATTGGACGTTACCAATAAATAACAGGGTTGCAGCAGCTTCGTTCAGGGTCCATAGTCCCTCTAAGTGCATGAATATTTCTTATAACATTTTAAACATTGAATAGCAATATAACTTATAATGTTTCTATAGTAACACTGAATAAAGAAAAGTAAATATCTTTTTGTAGTTTTATTTACTGTTGATTTGTTTTTATTTTATTTATTTATAAAATAATAAGAGAAGTTTACCTCAATATAGTATGTAGAATTCTGTACGATACTCTCCAGAAATTAAAACGAAAAAGTCGAAAAACTTACATTAGAGTAACAAATAATTTAAAAAATAATTAAAAATCAATTTAACACTATTAAAAATTAATCGATTCGCGATTAATTTTTTCGCGATCAAAAAACAATTCGGGATAAATTAAAAAATTACTTCTTGATAACTTCTTCAATACAGACCAATCCTAACGATACCACAGAATACGTCAGCTAGTTCGCGAATACCCCCTCGCCTAGCATTCAACGAACCGACGATATCAACAGGTTACAAATCTTTCCTCATATACGCTATCACAGGACCAGATTTCACTTTTATCCAAAGGACTAAATTACAATTTACCACCTCGAAAACTACCTAAACACAGAGCGTAATTGATACTGAATTTGGACTTCGTAATGTTCCACAAAAAGATTTATTTATTCACAAGTTAACCAAATAGTGAATAACATAAAATAACAATAATATAAATGGATACATTGCAATGTCGCCCTTCACGGCCACAAGGCCAGGGGTTAACAGTAATATTATAATATGTAAGAAAAGGAAATTAATAAATTAAACATAAAAAATGCATATGTGGACGAATAAAAGTAAATACAGCTCAACACTAAAAGTATAATACAATTATACACATCACAATGTACGAAGAATATAAAAAAAAAAGGTAAAGTGCAGCCATTATCAACCCACTGCAGGATGGAAGTCTCCTCAACAATTCATGCTGAGGGAAAATATAGGTGGTAAACTGTAAGGTTGGTTGGTAATCCATCTTCATGTCATATTGCTGTCTTGCGGCATTAAGGCGAGCTTCAAGGGAGAAGGATCAGGAACAGGGAAGTACAACTTAAGGATGCGGCATCTGTACTCCATATCACAAGAAAACTTATTAAGGTCAGCATCCAAAGACTGGGCACATGAAAGTAGCTGAAATGGCAGAAACCTATCGGATAAGTGAAGACGGCTGAAATGTGGGCACAGAGGTGGAGTCGCTCTGAGGGAAGGCTGAGGGATTCTCCAAGAGCACAGGTCCCAGAATGGTAGTATCGAAATCTTGCCAGTGATCATTTTTACAGTTGTGGTAAGGCATTTTACCCTAATCAGTGTGGGAAGCCTGTGAATTTTTATAAAACTGGCCATTTCAGTTGTCCTTAACTGTGGAGGGTTTGTTTGTTTATGGCCCATTTTAAGAGCCAAAACTCAGAATAAAAGAGTGGTCGAATTCTGCTAGGGGCAGCAGATGCCCATACTTCTGCAGCATATAGAAGTGGAGAGTATACTATGCTTTTTATATACCTTCTGGTGGTGGTTACTTCATTAATATAATGCAAATGCTGTTTGGCCATCTGTCGGAGTCGAGCTGCCTGGGTGAGCAGCTTTTCCATGTGGTTACCAAAACAGAGCTTAGGATCAAAAACAACCCCCAAATCAGTATGTTTCTTGACGATGGGAATAGGGGAATTGCATAGTGTTGGCTGAATATAGGACGGCGTTTTCTTTAATGAGAATATCATAAATTCAGACTTTTCTGGATTTATTTTTAGTGCAACCTGATTGAGGTAGTTTGCAAATTCCAGGAGTATATTGTTAATTGATGCTGTTATCATGAGAAGATCATCATGTGGAGAAATCAGGGTGAGGAGTTTCATATCATCAGCATAATATAGAATATCATGCCTGGATTCAACAAGCGGCGAGATAAGCGCTGTAAACAAGAGCGCAGATAAGACGCCACCCTGTGGCACGCCTGAAGAGACACATCGCTCGTATGTTTGACCGTGGACAGTAAGCCGGATTATTCTATTTTGAAGGAGTGAAGTGATGAACTGTAGATTGTCTCCCTTGATTTGATAATGGTCTGAAAGTATCTTCAGCATTGCAGGAACGTTTTTTTTTTTTAGTCGAAAGCTGCTTCGAGGTCTACATAGGTGACTGCAAGCTCTGCATGAGATTCAAACGCAGAGAGGATGGAGCTGGTGGTGGCTAAGCGGTTAGTCACAGTGGATCTATGAGGAAGAGAGTAGTGGATTTGATGAGGCTGATGTGGAAGAAGTTGTTTAGTTAGAATAGGGAGAAGTATCTTCTCTAGGAGTTTTAGAAGACTTGAGGCGTTGGAGATTGGCCGTTAATGCTTAAGAAGAGTAGGAGATTGAATTTTGGGTATAGGCTTCACAAGGTAGATGTTCCACTGCTGGGGAAAGAAATTATTTGACAAAATAGCATTAAAAATAGTTAGAAGGGGGCCCAAAATGTATGGGCTAAGACATTTAATAATGAATTGGGGTATTTCATCTGCACCTGCCTTAGCAGAAGCCGGTGTAGAATTTATGGCAGCAATAAGCTGTTCCCTGGAGATTGATACTGCAGACAGCGTGTCTGGTGGGATTCCTGTCGTTGGTGTCTGAAGATCAGCACATTGTTCCGAGTTCGAGGAAAATCTAAATATAAAGTGTAGCCACTGGTCAGGTTCAAGATTTAGGGAGAAATCAGAAGGCCATTCAAAGTAGGGGGTTTTTCCTCTACGAATTTCATTCTAGGCTCAAATTTACATTGGAAAGGGAGGATACGGATACAAAGTCATTAAATTTTCTAAATTTCACGCTTACTTAATCGAGTACTTACTCGGGACTCGATTAAAATCCAATTTAACATCTGTCGAAAACCTACAAACACCGGTATGGTTCTACATTATAACAGCTATCAGCCGTTCACCTACAAAAGATCGATTATCTTTAATCAATTTCTAAATGCCCAAATATTCAACGACGGAATCTGCTTTGGGCTCAGAAATACAAATATTAACCAGCAGATTCTTAAACAGAAGTTATCCCCTTGCTACAACAAACCGAATTAGGGTACAAGCTAAGGATAGGATACAAAATACTACACCAATCAACAATAGTAATATCAAAAAATACTTTATTTCTGTCCCATATGTTGAACAGTGACACAAACAGCTTAACAGATTCTTTAAAGATACCGAATTTAAAATTGTGGCCCGGCCAATACGGAAGTTACACACTATACTAAACAATCGCTCGGTTCTTTCAGCGTTCGCAACACAAATTAATGACCTGGTATACAACATTTCTTGCGGTGATTGCGACTCGTCTTATCAGGGTTCGATGCGTTTCCTTTGAATATTCGTGTTAATCACGACCTCAGTTCGTGCTTCTCGTTCAGCAGCGTCAGAATTAGCCTTATACGCCGTTAACGAAAAACACTTTTTTTATTTAACGAGGCCAAAATAGTTAGTGTCCAACGTAATTATACGCGACTATTAATTGCAGAAACCGTTGAAATTAAATTACACGAGAATTCTGTTAATGTTCGCCGGCCATATTTGATCTCCGATGCGTGGACCTTTACACGCATGCGCGAAGACAAATAATCTCTATTTAAGTATCAGGTTTAACCCGATTCGGTAATTTTCATTCCTGGGATCACGACATATGTCGAAAGGCGTTGTCAGCTTCAGGAAGGAAAATCGTTTTGAATATTTTCGTTAGATTCTTTTTAATTAATTTTCTTATTTTTAATTGCTTTAAAGTGATTTTTAATTGTGTTAAACTGAGTTTTAATTATTTTTTAAATTATTTGTCACTAAAACTAAGTCGGTTATTTGTCTTGGCATTTTACTCTCGTGGATTCTAATACGTAACCCCGATTTCAAGTGTTTCACACTTGTCAAGAAATTAGTAAATATATGGCATTCATCAATTCAATCTCAATAGCTATTTTTATTTTTAAGGTAATTCGAGGAAGTTTTAACACATTTACAAACAAAAATTGCTATCTGGTGGAAATTGGAGTTGATTATTAATCATAATTAATGAACTGAACGGCTCAAAGAGCGAAAGAATAAAAATTACGCTCAATTTAGTATTCATCGTTAAAAATAATCCTGTTCGCAATCGGATCGGGTTCTATATACGCATATTTCCAGGAGGTGTTTGACAACAATTCTGTGGTAGAATATCATTAAAATTACTATTTTTAAGTAAACAGAGCAAATGAATAAATATTCGCTTAAAGAGCCGCTTATTAATTTGATTTATGAAGACGAGAAAGGAGACGCGACTACTCGATAAATACGAATATCATTGTATGGTAAAACGAGTATATAATTACGTAATTGGCTTTATCGGCTTTCTGGAAATTACCTTCAACTACAGTAGTTTACACCAATTAAGGTATAGTCATGATGCTTTTGTAATAATGTACTGTACGATACTCGATAAATCGTGGAGCCTAACATTGACAAGTTTCTAATAAAGACTAGTCTCCATTACTTCAAAGTCCGTGTGGCATAGTCATTCCACTACAGTTTAATTATTTCCCTCTGTGGTGGGTATCTTGAATTATTGGGTGTTCGGCAGAAACCTTTTCTTTGCTTGCTTTCTGCAGAGTAAGATGCTGAAGCCCATACCATATCTGAATGCCATCGGTTTAGGCTAGCGATTTTTAGTGATTTTTCAAGCCGTTGAGGTGAGCGTTCTTTCTAAGAATTTGGCAAGAACGAATAAGGTGCAATGGCACAGTATTTCAAATATATTAATTTGCATTCTCTTCTTGAAACGTCTTATAAAATGATAACGAACATGCTTTTTTTATATTTTTATATTAGTGAACGCATAGCAACTAAAAGAAGCGGAAGTTATCTCTGTGTTTTTATCTTGCGTGTAGCACAGTGGATCACTTCCCCAAATTCTGTGGAAAATGTCTAGGTTAGAATCATATCAATGACGATGGACTTTTATGGTCTTTTTTTCACTCTGTGCTGAGGATGGCAAGTCAAGTTTTTTCTTCCGAAAACTCAAGGTTTTCATCCAGCAAAACAGACGACCCGACTAGAGAACATATGCAATTTACTCATAGGGTACTGGATAAGATTCTTCTCCGGTAATCCTAAAATGATAATTTTTTATGTGCATTTTTCCATTTAGAAAAAAGAAAAACAAGCAATTCAACCAAAACAGTTCGTGTACAGTTCAAAATAGCCCGAACACTGATAAGGTCTTGCTTCCACGAATAAGTAGTATCTGGTAAATATCAGCGTATTGATCCCACGGTTCTTTACTTTGCGGTTTGCTTCTCCAACGAAGTTGCTCGCCATCTATGAATTGCCTATTTTTATTTGTGTACCCATGGATGGTATCTTTTTAGTTATTATATTTGTATCATTTTTAGCCACATAAATTGCTTGAATAAATATGTATCAGTTTTTCTGTATAACTTACGTATATTTAAGTTACAGCTGAAAATTTATGATCCTATTAGTCTGCCGATCTCTTTTTCCACTTTAGTGAATATTTGTGGCTTATGTGGTAATGATGGGTGGCTGATTGATTGCTTTAGCTTTTACTCCAAGGAAACTAAGGCGTTGTGTATTTTCTGTAAATTGTGTGTATTTTATGT
Source organism: Mastigoproctus giganteus (assembly GCF_048544385.1). Classification (NCBI taxonomy): domain Eukaryota; kingdom Metazoa; phylum Arthropoda; class Arachnida; order Uropygi; family Thelyphonidae; genus Mastigoproctus; species Mastigoproctus giganteus. The sequence continues at coordinate 138,338,631 of NC_143587.1, forward strand.
CCAGTTTAGCTTGCTTGTCTTTTAGGATGAAAAACCTAGTTATATAAGAGAAAGAAAAAAAAAAGCGCAACTCTCGCCCGAGACTACTAATTCGGCCACCAACTGAAAGAAGCACAAAAGGTTCTACTGTCTACTCGGTACTCGAACCTTGTATATCTAGACTTCAATAAAATTTGATGCTGTCCTACATGGAAAGCTGCTATATTAAGAAGTTAGAGTTACTAGTAAGATACTATGACGAATCGCAGGCTGGCTAAAAGATAAGACAACGTCCCTGAAGAACGATCATGCCCTCGTGGGTAGCACAGTTGGTAAAACCACCGTCCTCCCCACACCGGATGGAAAAGAACTGAATTAGTCTCTTCAATGACGGGAGCAATTTTAATGGGCCTGTTTGATTGAATTAGTCGGTCTCAGGGGCAACATAGTTTTTGATCCCGGAAACTCTGGTTTTTCGTTCATGAAAACAGGAAATCAACTACGAAACAACGCAATTTACAGACATCACATACGGCTCAATATGGCCTAAGTTGCTGATCAGTCTAAAACCTAAGAACAACAACTATGAAGACTGATCATAAGATACATTTGTATGGTCAGTCTTCAGGAATGTAACATGCGGAGATCCTCAGGGGTCAGTGTTAGGTCCACTCCTATTTCTAATTTTCATAAGTGATATTGACGAGGGTGTTCAAGGGAAGCTGTTAGTTTCTTGGTGATCTGAAGGTGGGGAGGGTGGTTAACAGGTTGAGCCAAGTCATGTTGCTTCTGAAAGGTTTGGATCGGTTGCATACATAGTCCGAAAAATGGCAATTAAAGTTTAATTCTTCTAAATGCAAGGTTACGCAGTTGAGAACAGAAATCTGGAACAATGTAAGCTACGGGTGAAGACGCCCAAATTTGTTCAGGACGAGAAAGATTTAGAGCTCCCAATGCAATGTAAACAAGAAGGGTGTCATTATTCCTCTACAAAAAAGTGATTATTTATTTATTTGTTTTAACATATAATATACACAACAGGAATGCGCCCAGTTAAAGTGTATAACAGAACAAAGATTGTACAAAACATAAAAATACCTGGTAGAATAATACACTTTGTACAATGAAAGTTCATTCAAACGGGAAAAGTCCAATTCACGGAAATAAAAAGGATATTCATGACGTCAAGTCCAGCGCCATGAAAAATCGCAGAGAGCAGGTTGCTGCAGGAGACATCATCACACACATACGAATTAATAAGGACATCTTTAGCCCAGAACTCATCCGTCAATCAGTTAACCTACTCCAAACAGTTCTGTGAAACTGTTTCTTGTTCACAGCCATATCCAAGTCAAACTTGTTCATGAGTGCCAATGTTCATTTGAAGAAGGAGTTCCTGGATATCTCTAATCTAGAATTACCGATGTGAAATGTAGTCTTCTGTCTAGTAGCCACTGCTATTGGAACATTATTTTTGGTCTGGAGACCGCTCAAAGAAAATGCACTGAACCTCTATAGATTGTTGAAAGCGAAACCAGATTAGCGATGAGTGCAAATCGGTGCATATTTAGACACTGGACAAAAAAATTAGTCATGTATAATACTTTAATTAATAATATGTAAGTTCTTTATTACGAATCGCTTCGTGAATTTTCGCTGTAAAGATTCAAACAGACCCCTTAATTTTTTTTTATATATTAAATATTTAACAAATATTTTAAAACAATCAAGTCCAGGTTTCGTTGATGCCGTTGTTGTGTTTTCACTTTCCGTTCAAGATAATCTATACGTTCTGTATTTAATTTAAATCTAATGAGTTTTCTGCCGAATTTAAATGTCGTATTATTCCTTCCCGTTCCTCGCGCCAGTTTAAAACAGTAGAGGCTCTGTGAACCGAACAGTGGTCATCCTAGAATACAGGAGTATGGAAATCATAAATGTACCTGGAATGTTCAGCAAAAGGCACAACCTGATCATCTAGAATATTCGTATAGTCAGTCTGGTTTCTCGTGGGTTATATTTAAAGTGCGAAACCCACTCGTTACATCATCCCCAAAGCATCACTAAGTGATCAGGAGTTTATACGACACCTTACACAAAGTAGATGACCTTGTGTTGTTCACAGTAGGAGCGATGTAATACTTCATCGATTCTCCTGTGAAATCCATAACTGGTACCACTAGAGTATAAGCAAATTTTGGATTTGTCAGATCATATCACAGTTTTCCAATCATCAACAGTAAAATTTTATACTTTTTTAGTCCATAGCTGGAAACTTTATGCGCAGATGTTAACATTGGTCTTTTTCGAGGCTGTCCTTGAGATATCCATATTATGCAAATCTCTTTGCAGTGTTCCCTCAGAAATCAACCGATGAGGTTGAGGTCCTTTTATTTTACTTTTTACTGTTTGCAGCAATTCTTGTCTTGTTTGAAATCGTTTTCTTTTACTGACCCAATATTCGTCGCTAATCACAGCACAGTCTTAAGATTACAGTTCTGCCATGATATCTGGTTGATTTCGGTTCGTACCGTTCCTTAAAAACTCTTATTACACCAGCAAACGCAGATACTTTTTTAACAGGTTGTCCTTTAGACTTGCGGATTGCTATCATTCCTTTTTATTGCTAAAACGTTTTTTTTTTTTTGTTACCATCTTTCATGATACTTTTGAGTAGAGAAATCAGGTTAAACTTTTACTCTGATTTCAGTGCTTCAAGCGAACAAGTATAGACTGTACACATGTTTAATCTGTAATATGCCCTAAATACCACCAGGTGGCTAATTTTTGATCTGCTGGCTATATGTAAAGCGACTTAATGTGTGGACTGCAAAGTTTAACAACTAGACATCGAAATGTAGATCTGATTTAAGGTATATAAAGCACCGAAGGGGTTCAGTAAAATGAATGAGGAGGTTTTGTTCTCCCTCTTAGGTGCTACAAGAATCAGGGGGGGGGGGAAGAGAAGAGCACAAATATAAAATCGGATTATTTTGGCTGATGCAGAAAACTTTTTTTTTTGCATCACTTTTCTTTACTAATACTAACTCAGATCTTTGGAGATTTGGAATACTGAGGAAATGTTAACATCCCTTCGTTGTCATATCAATGTGAACATTCATCAGGTGTATAAAAAACAAGGCACTGAGAAATATCTGCATATGCCTTTGTCTGCTACAGCATTCCCTAATGCAGTGCACTATCCCAGCTCTTAAAATGGATGAAAAAATTGGATTATCTTAGACTTCCGTAGCGTGAAAGTCTCGCAGATGCTGTCAAGGAAGGTAAAAGCTACTACCAGTAACCTACCGAGGAGAGCAACTTGAGAGAAGTGCAGTTAGCTTTGTAGCTACTGGCAACAGGAAGTTCTACCGACGCAAACCGTGACAAGAAGCGCCGTTCCTGTCTATTTATTACCTCAAGAAAGTATCATCTCAGGGAATCTTAAAAGGTTCACGGATGTAAGCTTCTTATTTCGTGAATACTATATCAGCATCGAGAGAGTTGTTTTGATGACTTTTATAAATAAATGATGGAAAAGTTCATTTATCTTCTATGACTTGCTCTCGGCAAACAAACATATGTACCTAAGTTCGGCTCTTCCAATTTTATATTCATGCCTACAAGGAGATGGGGAAATGACACCCATCGAGAAGAAAATAGGCATACTGTATACCTGTTGGAAAATTAGCTTCTGCCCTTATTTTAGATGCTAAAGGAGAATTCAACTTTGTTCTTTGTCTCGTAGAAAGCATACATACATTTGACGATAAAGTACTGAACAAGGAATTTATAAATAAATTTGGAATTTCTATGTTTTGCAAATAACATGGAAATTTCAAAGCCAAGTTCGCTGCAGCCAAACAATTTGTTTCATTTTATCCTTCACGTACTCAGCTCTGTGACGTTCAGAGGGCGCTGCATTTCGTTACCATTTATAAGAGCTGGATGTGTAGCTGAATTGTTTAAAATTTACGCGTACTTCAAAGTTATTAGTGAATTGTATCTATTGCAGTAAAGTTCGTCTATTACAATGAAAAAAATTATAAAAAAATCAGTAGGTTATCAGGCTCTTAATAATTATATTCGGAGTTGGAATATTCGCAGTCCGATTTTGATTTTAATAGGCCTTACATGTCAGTCAGTAACAAAAACAACATTAAAAAAGAAAAAAAAAAACATTCATATCCTAAGTCGGTCATAATTACTAATTGCAAATCTGCTCAGAAAAAAATTATTGCTTCTTAATTAGTATAAAATTAATGAATGAGCAAATACAGAGGGAATGCAAATAGATGCCTCACCGCTTCTTGTCAGATATATTGATTTTTCTTTTCTTTTTCTAAATCCAAATGCTCTCAAGAGAAACCACCTTTTCAAAAAAAAAAAAAAAAATTTAATTTACTTTCTCAAGATCTATAAAGCGATTTCTGATCTCTGCAGGATACAAGGACAAAACATGTCCCTCTTGCGATCTGAATTGTTGCCAAGGTTACTTGTGTTGTCAGCCTATCTTTGAGCGTCAGAAGTTGATGGAATGATTTGAGTTTGTTCATGGATTTCTTTAAGGGAGATTTGCTTCGATATTCAGTCTGTTGGTTAAAAAAAAAGTAATTCGATCACTGGTTAAAAGTCATGAAGAGGGAAAGAGTCCCTTATGTGCACAGTATGTTTTTAGCCTAACTTCTGATTGTTTTCTTATCTTCATTGATTTTTTTAGAAAAATAATTGATTTTTACTGATGTTCGCCAAATTACAGACGTCTCCTTTTCAACAGAAAATGCATTTCATAATTCCATGGGTGCTGGTCTAACTTCTTGAAAGAATCCTTTTACTTCTCTAATTTACAATTTTTTGTGTACACCATATTTCCGCTGATGATTTTAGTGAAAAGAACAGTCGATTTGTTTCTTCTTACAATACTTCTTAATAATCGTTGCTGTTAGTAATTCCTTCTTTTTATTGATAGTATCAACTATTAGTTAACTCTTAATAGTAACAACTGCTTCTTAACACTACGATTTAATGTAACCTTATAGCTTTGTTGTTTGTGAAATTTTAATAGATAAACTGCACTATACTGGAAAAAGTAGTTGAACATCCTCAGACCCATTAGTGGTACTGTGGCTTTACGATTTTGAGTTGTTATTAAAGCCCTTATTTTTAGAAATTTCAGTTCATCTGTTTGCAGTTTTATATAAGTATTATATATATAAATATCATTTCCATTCATAGTGTTTTTTTAACGATGAAGGAGTTATTTACTATTAATACTGATAAACTAACAATCGATGGTGCAATAGATATTGTTTTCGTTTCTAGGGAGCCTGTCAGTACGAAAAATTGCTTACGGACAAAGTAAAGACCGATGGTGTGGGTATGTCATCTGTAAATAGCCAATGTCCATTTAATGTTACTGAATGCACTTCCATGCACGCAGCTGTTCTCCAGTGGGTGGTAACTGATCGGTCTGCAGTAACAGGGAATGTGGTACTGCTTGACCGAGTTCCCATTTCCGATCCCGCTCTCTCCTGCAGTTACCATTTCCGGTTAAGCGCAAGGTTTCATTTAGCTTAATGGTGATGAGAAAACTGAAAAGGATTTCTGTAACTATTACAGGAAAGATGCAGATGTAGTTCCGCTAATAGAGGCGACTAGTCCTAGAAACAAACAAAAAGATCAAATGTAGAAATCCAAATATAATTAAGCTGTATAATGGTATTAAATATTAATGGTATTAAATCCCATTATGCAGGTTGAATTTTCTAATTTCCATTAGAGAATTAGCCATTGACAAAGTCTAATTGCTTTCAGTGCGATATGCCAATTTTCTTGCATGAGAAGCAGCATTCATTTTATTTGCGTCATGTGATCCCACTAGTTGAAAGAGATTAATTGCTTTAGTTTCGACAGCCACCGTCTTAATTAAATTTCCTTCTATGGCACAAGTGGTGATCATTGTGCTCGACACTAGCTGCTCGACTAATGCAATATATAGTAGATATTTTACTTCTAGATATAATAAGATACAAAAGAGGAAAAAAAAACACGAAATGTCTTTTCTGAAGGCAAATTAGATATTTAATTTTTTTCATCTTCTTTTTTAGTGAAACAATCCCAGAATTATTATCAGAATAAGCTACAAATGTAGCAAACAAAGATGGCCGCTATTTGCGAATCTATTTGTGTCCTTAACCTAGGGATTAACATCCTCTGAAGCGCATGCTACTCGGTGGCATGCAATTTGAACGATTCATTTAAAAGCCATAAATAACACAACGTAAATATGATATTAATAAATATAGGCATTAAATTGACTTCAAGATTTAAATTGGGAAACACTATTTCTCGGTAAACTGACACAGTGGAAAGAAGCCAGTGGATTGTACAAGTTACATTCTCTCCTTTTTTTTTATAACTTCCCATTCTAAACCCAACCCCTTTTGTACACATGTCAAAGTTTAGAGAGAGTCAAAAATAAATTCAGGTAACCTCTTTCAGAGGTTACCTGAATTTATTTTTGACTCTCTCTAAACTTTGACTCTCTCTCTAAACTCTCTCTAAAAGAGTTAAAAATAAATTCCGGTAACCTCTTTCAGAGGTTACCGGAATTTATTTTTAACTCTTTCTAAACTTTGCTGTGGTGGATGAACACATTCGGGATCTTGTGATGTTTACTCAGTTGGAGAGTAATTTTCAGAAAAGTGATCTCTCCAAAGGAAATATCGTGTGGTTGTGCAACATAACATTTATAGAATCCAATCATTTTTGCCAATCATGCCTCAATCTTTTATTTCTTGCATTTGAATAATTACCGGTTTTCTCCATCCAATTTCTGCTAATAAAAGAAATCGTTTTTTAAGCAGTGTTTTTGGCAAAAATTTGAGGTTAAAAAGCAAGCATGCTGGTACTTTCAGAGTGGAAAGACAAGTATAGATTTGTCCGATAACACTAGCAGTGTGTTTTGAAAATGTCTTATGTTTAAAGATACTTTCGTCAACCAGTAGAAACATCGGTTAAAGCAAAACATGTGTGTGGTGTGTGTGTGTGTTCATGTGCCGATTTGCATGTTGTTCGGGTTGAAAGACCCGGAATAATTCACGGGGTAAACCTTACAACCGTACGCCTAAAATCGGCTAGCTACAGTCTTGAATTGAAGAGGATTTCAGAAATTTCTGCAGTCGTCGACGGAAATTAAACCCAGACTTCTCCAAACTAGGGGCAGATAGCAATGATTGTGCCGAATTGACTGCCACAGAAGGTTATTGAGAGGAAGTTTATAAAAATTCATCTTTGCATGTCGTCCATGACTGCATTTCTACAAGTCGTGTATTACTGTCAGAACGCCCAGCGCCATTTTAATGCCGTTTCTGTTACTCGTACATGACAAAAACAAAGTTTTAGAAGACAATGATTTCAAATCTTTCCTCATTCAATTTGGAGTCAATATTTATGCATGAATTCAAATTAGAAATGTGAAATCATAAAATAAGATGTACGATGAGCAAGATGACCAGAAACTTAAAACTGCTTTAAGGATAAATGTGACCAGTTCTCAATATACAGGGGAAATGAGTTTCTTTGTGAGTTTACGGCTGTTTATCTGCATAAAGCAGCCGTAGAGAGTTGAAAGGTTGCATGGACTGTGTTGAACATGTACTCGATTTAATCCAGGTCAAAAGGTGTTAAAAGATTTTTTATTTTCTGTCGTTTCCACTGTTGCAATTTCAATTAAACTGTAACACAACGTAATCAATATCTATCCTTTCATAGCTGATACATATTTTTAATAAAAGTTCCTAGTGCACAAATCTGGTGGCAGAAAATAGAAATACGCAATATTTAATGCATGCTTGACAGAAGTTCATTTGAATTTCCATCTCTCTTCAAATATTTGTAGCTGAGGATTACGGAAGAAACTTTATAGACATCTGATTTACAATCGAGCAACATGGACATTTTCTGTAATCCCACCACTAAAAATAAAAATAAATAAATACTTATTTGAAGTACATACAGGATATTGTTTTTTGATTTAGCTCCCTGTTGCAGCCTTTGGAAAAGTTTGTCATAAAAAGAAAACGGAAAGAATCTTTCTGACAAGTAGAAAAAGGAAATGGATTTCCTGACTTCTAAGGCGATTTCGGTGTTACGATTATTTTTTTTTTTTAATGCTGGAAACACGAGGAGGTGCCCGATGGGAAAGAAAACACATGCCACAGGTGTCGAGGCCTTACATTTATCGAATTTTGGCTCTCCTTTTATTGTTAAGTTACTATGACATGTGAAGTATGTGTTTTTCGAAAATTTCAAATCCATGCTGTTATCTTTCCACGATATACTGTTTGCGTTAGGTAGACTATTTTATTCTTTCATTTTCAATCGATATAATATCATAAAATATGCAGTTAATCTCCTGGAGTGTTTATTACTTTATACAAAGTACAACACACACTTATTATGGAATCTACCTATAAATAGAGTTGTTTTATTTTAATGCAAACTCTAATTTTTTTATTCAGAGAAACGACTGCTTTTCAGAGAGGACTCATTTTTATCGATATTTTGTATTCCTTCTATAGATAAACTAGCCTGTTCAGATTCATATCTTCTTAGAAGAAATATTTTCATCTTAGTACATCTGGATTATCTAAAAGCGTTGCTTTCAACCTGATTATTTGTAGACTCAAAGAAAACTCTTCTCCCCAGAGAATCCAAAAATCATCAACTTGAAGCACCATGTATTATTCGAGTTTACTTTAGAGATTTCGATAGGTTTCACAGGTTACAGGCATGTGTTGTAAATAAGTCTTCATCCTAAACACGGTCTTTATGCCTGACGCGCCGCGAAGTTAATGGTATTGAACCAAAGTTATAAATGGAACTGAAATCCCTTTTGTAACTGTTAACGAAATCTCAGATGAATTAAGTTGCGTGCCTCATACAAATTATTTGCATTTATCCAATCGCTAAGATAAATGTTACTTTGATTTATTTATAAACGATAATTGAATTAGTTTTAACTGCATATAATTATAGCCGCCTTAACTTCATAAGATAAATTAACTTGCTTGGAACTTGAGGCTCATTTTTAGAAACAAAATGAAATGAATTGTTAGCGCAAAGAGCATATTAAAATAGTCTCGGCTAATTGACCTTTGTTTAATGGACATTCTATGACAGTATTATTAGTTCAGATTTCTGCAGCTACCTGTTCAAGGTATGTCATTTTATCACTTCTTCAAATAGCGAAAATACGTTTTATTAAGCGACTTTTTAATTTTTGTGACGTTTTTTCTTTGCATCTATTTTAAAAGCATTTTCCTCCTCAAATTATGCACTTTTGCTGATTATATTGAGTGAAGAGTAAACAAAAATTCTCGAATTGTATATTGAAATAAATGTTGTTACTTTCTGGATTTTGCTGCCCTCGCATCACAAGTAGTCCCCTTACATCTTGATACATAGAGTTCAGCACTTCTGTCACTGTTGAACCATTCCTGGAATCACTACCGTGCGATTTTTCGTGGCTCTCTGAAATCATGAAATATCTGTCCTTTCATTGCATTCTTTTTTCCAAACAGGAAATCGCTAACGGCTGAAGAAAGAGGGAGTCAATGAACATCGCACTTATTCGCAGCCCTCGTGGGTAGCACAGTTAGTATAATCACACTGTCTTTCCCATACCCGCTAGGAAAGACCGGAGTTCTAATCCTGTCAATGACCGGAGAAATTTTTATGGGTCTTTTTCACAACGTGGCCGAGTTAGTCGATCTTAGGAGACGGTAGCATGATTTTTTTCTCCAAGAAACTCTGGTTTTTCGTCCAGCAAACAGCAGATCGATCATATAATACACGCAATTCATAGACATATTATATACGGCGCAATATGGCCTAAATTGCCAATGCGCCTAACAAAGAACAACCAACCGCTTATTCGCATTTCTATAGGAAAGTTCTGTTATTGAGGTGTGCTATGAAATGTCTACAAAATTGCGCGCTGAACATTAGCTATTGCTTATAACAGCTGAATGCGAGAAAGTTTCAAATGGTGGACAGCTCACGACACTTAATTTCAAGAAAATTTGTGGGGCTCACTGAAGGAGATCACAGTGGTACCAACACGAGTTAACCATGGCAGCTTCTGCTTGAATAGCGAAAAGATAAGTGATAATTTCAAGACTGTGGATAGGTCAACACACCTTACTCACTTTCATCTCCTTTCTGTCTCAGATCCACCTTTTTCTCCGAACTGTCGTATTCAGCTATAAATAAACTATGCTTTCCCCAAAAATATATATAGTGCTACGATAGGACTTGATGATAAATCCAACATTAACTATACATCTGACCATTAATAACGCCTGTAATTGCTAACCTTTGTTTGGCTCATTATGACGTTCAGTTGGCGTTACGCTTTAAGGGTTGTAGTTGGAGGCTTTACTGCTGTAAAGCCGCCACAAGGAAAAGAACCGCTAGCCTCTCTCCATCAAGTATGAAGGGAGCTACTTCAGGGATGACAGCATAGAATATTCCCTGACTACATTTTTTAGGTACATCAGCGAATTTCTGATCATATCTTGTACATACAGTATACTGGGTACAGAGTGTTCTTTTGTAGTATGATACCTGTAAAGGGCTGAGGATTTAAAAAATCTAATTTGATACTTGAGAAAACAAAGCAGAAGTTAAAGTCGCATGAATAAGTAACTTAAGATTAAGAAACCGGTGAAAACAATTTGTTCCACTGAAAGAATAAAGGCCACGAACGTAACTTTCATAACTTACGGGAGAAGAAGCCATGCTACCCTCACCTGAGATCGACTAACTCAACCACATTATAAAAAAGGCCCATAAAAATCCCAGTGAGGGGAGGACGGCGATTCTATCAGCTGTGCTGCCCACGAGGCCTTCTTGGCAACTGACGAACTGTTAATCAATTATACGTGTTGGCTGATGGTATTAGAGGTTCTGGTGTCTCCCATAAAAATATGCGCCACGTAATATTGTCCCTACCGCCCGCAGTGTTTCCACCAAATATCAGCAGTAAATGGTTTTCATCATGCCTTGGTCTTGCCATCTACGATGCAATAGAACGATGGATTCATTGAATCTTCCGATCCGTTTTCTTCCTTCTAGTGCTGATGATTCTTTGTCCCATTACAGGAGATTTACCAGACGCATTATATGTATGTTGCCACTGATGTCTTCTTATTTCACAGAGATAATTTTAGAAATATGCGCATATTATACCAAATTTTTTTACTTCTACCTCTTGATAAGAGGAATTTTATGGACTTTCATGGGCGAGGATAGCATGGTTTCCTCCTTTCCTGAAATCGAGTTTTTCGTGCGGTAAAATCAACAAATCCACCAAAGAACACATGTTTTTACAGCCGCAGTTGTATGAACTTTGACTCATTGAACTTCTATCATGAAAATGTTTTCTACCTTAAAATATACTTCAAAATTAGTTGAATTAGAAAAACTAGGTTATTCCCTTATTATTACACTGGAACAAAAGTTGAGCAATGCGAAATTTGCAATTATTCTGTACTTTTTCAATGCATGCTGGAGAAACCTTTAAATGAAACATCCCTTGAGGACAGAAAGTAAAAAATTGAGAGTTGCACCATACCATGGTCAGATTATGGCATTATAGGATCTTAGGAGACTCGGTTTGTTGAGAAGAATAAAATTCATCGAGGAGTTATTGGATTCTCGAATAGTTTACTATGAGAGCTACCGATCTTGTATAGATCGAACTACTTGTACAGTATGGCTCCTTCTCCCAAACTCCCTATACAAACGGGAAAAAAATTATTGAAAGAAAATGCCTAATCGATGATGAAGAAATAAACTTTGAGGAATATGTTACATCTAGATTGCATATCAGTTAAAAAATTACATCTAGATTGCATATCAGTAAAATAAACCCTGTTTGAATACTTCAAAATGGAAGTATTAACGGAATTGCGATTCGTTTGGTGAAAATTCTGCAAATAAACTGAAAAATAAAACTATTATTCTGGTAATTAAGCAAAAGTGACGTAATCGATAGGTAGAAGGACATTTCAGATTTAATGTATCCAACAATGTTCTTAAGAAGTTTACAAACTTCTTAATTTACAGACAAGAGACGCATTAATTCATTACAGTAAACGAAGTTAATCTATACCAGTGGAACGCATACAGTTTTACTTTAAAAGAGTTACTGCCACGTCTTATTGGATTAAGCCTTAAAGAATGCCTAAAGAAAGCAGTAAACACAGAAAATGTTCAATCTAAGGATTAAACGAAGTAAAGAGAATTACGGTTAATAGGTAGCCGACGTAATTGAGGGCTGTCTTTTAACAACATTGCTGGTACACACGCAACACTCTATGAATCCAACATATGACCTGCTACTACGATACAAGGTACTATCTAATTCTAAACTGTGACATAAATTACAGCGGAATCAAGTAGAGTAATTCTTGCCAAAGGCGTGTAAGGATATTGAAAACGTTTCAGCCCATTTATCAATCCATTTTATTGGAGAAATGGCACAAAATGCATCTCGAAAGAGCAGCTAAAGCATTCAGGAGCGATTGTAACTCTCAAAGGAATGGTACATTGTTTAATTTTGAATCCGTGGTGGCTGCTTGTTTAGGATGAATCCGAAGTCTAGAGAATTTCATAACCTATTTTTAGAAATTTAAAAGGCAGTGCTTAATTGGAGGAACAAAGGGTATTCGCCACAAAAGGAGAAAAGTACGCATTATTTTAAATGAGTAATTTAAGTACCAGCCTTACAACTTATGGATTTTCATATGGTATATTAAGAAATCCGTTATCATGCATGGTTGCTCTATTGTAGTTTGTTTACGAAACCCGAAGTGCGCTCTTCATTAAAAAATGAAGTTTGAGCAAGTATTTAATGACTTGAAACATGAACCTTCTCTTAACGTGAACCAGATATTGCATCCGTGGAGCGAAAGCGGAAATTTGTTGTTTTATATGAGATATAAAAGTCGAACGATCTTCAAACACTTCAATCTAATAATGTACCGTGCGTGGATTAGATAATAAGGGTGGAGAGCACTTCCGGTTCGTTGGAAGAGTAAATGGATGGAACACGGAGAATGCGCGTGGGTAGGTGCAGTTCACTATTGTGATGCATACTGAAAGAGTTCGCTTGCGCCACTCTTAATATGGGGGCATTTATATTTCATGGATATTTATCTCCTCTGCATCTATCTTCTGCTCCGCCTTCTATCTTTTTTTATGATTTACTCCAAGTCAACTGCTGATCCAGCGTTACTTTTACACCAGGATTCTTCTTCTATCTTACTAAGAGAATTTCGTTGTCCCTATATGAAAATGCAATAATGAAACACGAACTTGTCAGCAAATTGGAGAATCATAACAAGATCATTGTACTCAGCTTCTGAAATCTAAATTGTGAGCTCGCTATATTAAAAAAAATATATCATCGTAACAGACTAAGGTTGCTTCTTTCATTGGTGCCTTTAGCTTATCGATCATGTGATCTTTCTTCGCGTTGAATAATTTACATTTTAATATAAAAGTGCATTCAACTATATAACCATTTATAACGATTAAAATATCAAAGTGGGTTTATTTTTCATTAAAATATCATGAATAGGAACAATATGGCCTAAGAGACTCTTGTGCTAATGAACTTCGAAAAACAACCAATTTCTTAAAGGCCTTTATATTCTGGGATGTGGTAAGCCAGTGTCAGGTGGAGTGAGCTCTCCTCCATCCCACAAGGTGTTTCGGATTTTTCAGCAGAGCAACGATAAGTTCATTTCCATATGACGGCCGATCCGAGGGGGAGTGCGGGGTTTTCGCCCTGCAACTCGGGTTTTTAATCGGCAGTTGGATCATAAAATTTTGTACAATATACAGTAGTCCTCGCGGGTAGCGCAAACGATATGAGCCAAAATACATCGTATGTACTCAAACTCAAAACGTCCACTCATCAACCTTTCATTACTCACTGTTAACGGTTGGGATGTTATAAAATCAGTGGAGATTGCGAATACGTTGGAGAAATCGTTCATGAAAATCTCAGCCACGACATCTTACCCACTTCATTTTCAAGAACAGAAGGCACACGCTGAGAAACATTTCATCAACTTCGAATCAGCATCTAGTGCTGCATACAGCATCCCCTTCACAATGTCAGAATTGCACCATGCTCTAGCCACCATCAAACTCAGTGCAGCGAGACTAGATGGAATGCATTATATCACGATAGTACAACTTACTAAACCACCCCTTAAGACTCTGTTATATCTCTACAACAGAATATTCAAAGAAAATACCTTCCTTGACAGATGGCGTCATGCTTATTTTTTGGCATTTCCAAAACCTGAAAAAATTCTACAAATCCGCTACATTAACGACCCATTGCACTCACGAGCTCTTTGAGCAAGGTCCTGGAAAATGATTAACGCCCGCTTAACCTGGTTTCTAATTCAAAATAACATCCTTAACCCAGTGCAATGATCCTTGAGGTTGTCACAGGCATTCTCTCAGATATGCCAGACAAGTTGCACTTGCTACATGGGAGTCTAAAACGCTGATGATGGAACTGATATTCGGGTGGCACTCATGTCAAGTGGACCCAATTTCGGTGAAGTCCGGACGGTCTGTGACAGCCAAATCCTCTGCTTGCGCCTTCACGATGTTGGGACTGTTAATAATCCTGGGTATAACCTCCATGCACAAGTACATGGTGGATGACCACCCAGGTGTGAACCAACGTAAGCAGGGGTCGAGGTGTGGCGCCCACACCACATGGAGGAACGCCGCCCCTCTATGTTACCAGGTAGTACTAGGTGGTAGATGACTCTCATAAACCAGTACAATACCACCACTTTGCTTATTGGAGGCTTGAAGTGGTGGAACCCATGTTTAGTCTCTAGAGCTAAGTTCCGGTCAACCCTTCCCTATCTCTTCCATCATGCAGTATGATTGATGATTTTTGAGGTTATGATGAATGTCGTGGCGAGATCCAATATTCCTTACATTTCGAGGGTACAGCTCTAAAACGGTGTTCGCAGGCCGGCCGCTAGTTAGTACACCGGAACGAACCTATTGGTAACTCTCTAGGAAGCTTCCGGATCAGCTAGTGTATAATCTTGCTACCTCTACTCTGCCAGATAGTGACTGGAGGGAGTCCGAGTAGCGTGTATGTGGGGAGCATTGTCGAGGCCACGTTATGTCAAAGATCTGGGTATATTCTTACCACGTGTACGCCATATCAAAAAATTTCATTACTTCATACAGCATGTCCCACCCACCTTTTCTTACTATTGAATACACCATGAATTGTCAAACTAATAGAGCAAGCTTATCTGCGAAAAGAAGTAAACCTCCCAAACACTTCCTAATTCATTTCACAATTATACGTGGTCTCAATTCTAATCTCAACGATGTACATTTCCACTTGCAGTCTACCAAACCCCATGTACTTTTTCTGATAGAATCTCAGTTATCGGTTGATTCAACTACTGCTCATCTCAGATGCCCAAATTATTCGTTGTATGATTCCTTTCGCCTCACAGGTGGTACTTATGCATATGTCCGTTCTGATATTCCCTGTAAGAGACTTGGCAATTTGGAATCTGCTCTCTTCGATCTTCTCTGGATTAAAATCTCTCTACCTCAATGGGTCAAATTCATCTGTTGTCTTTACCGTTCTCCCAACTCCACTAATCACTTGGAGCTCTTTGACTTCCTCTCTTTGCAACGTGACTTTCTCCAGTCCAACTTTCCTAACAGTGAGGAAATTTTCTTTGGTGATTTTAATGTTCACAACTCCAGCTGGCTTCCGTTTTCTAGTCACACCGACCCAGCCGGTCGAGATGCTGAGGCTTTTGCAATTACTAATGACCTTGCACAGATTGTTCATTTACCTACAAGAATACCGGACAATCCTAATCATAAAGCCAGCACTCTTGATCTGTTTCACACTAACAACCCTCCTAAGTACACGGTCAAAGTGAGTGGTCCTTTAGGCACTTCAGATCACAACTTGGTGATTGTCTCTTCTTCAATGGAGCCTTCATCTCATGGCTATTCCCAACCTCGTGTTTTTTGGCATTACAAGAATGCAAAATGGGATGACCTGCGAGATTTCTTTTTTTTCCTTTCCTTGGTCGGATTATTGTTTCAAAACTTCTGATGTCAACACTTGCTCAGATCGTGTCATGAAATTATTCTTGCAGGAATGGAATCCTTTATCCCACACTCCACTTTAAAATCTCGTCCTTTATCTAAACCTTGGTTTTCCAATAAATGTGCTAAGGCTGTCCAAGAGAAGAATGTTGCATATCGTAATTGGCTTGTTTCTAATTCTTCAGTTTCATTTTCTGCCTACACCAAAGCTCGCAACAATTGTAAAGCAGTTATTAATCAGTCTAAACTAGAGTTTGAAAAGGCTAAGAGTAGAAAACTTGCTTCTTGCCCTAATGGTAGCCGAGCATTCTGGTCTCTTGCCAAAGCTATTTTGGCCGCAACTTTTGCCCATCTCTGCTCCCACCTCTGTCCAAACCAGATGGTTCTGTTGTCACTTCAGCCAAGGATAAAGCTGACCTGCAAGCATCTCATTTTTCTTCCAACTCATGTATTAATGATCTTGGTAAAACACCTCCCACCATTCCCAACACGCTCCATTCAATGCCTCCTGTGGTCTTCCATCAAAAGGATGTCAGAAGGATTTTGACGAATCTTGATGCTAAGAAAGCTCCAGGTCCCGATGGTATTTCTCCACTTGTTCTCAAAACCTGTGCTCCTCAGCTTACTCCTATTGTATGCCGCCTTTTTTCACTTTCTTATTCCAAAGGTGTTTTTCCTTCTGCTTGGAAATTTGCTCATATCCAGCCAGTTCCTAAAAAGAGTGACAAATCTCTCCATCCAATTATCGTCCCATTGCAATTACTTCTACTCTTTCTAAAGTGATGGAGAAATCAATTAACCGCCAACTCTTAAACTACCTAGAAACCTTCCGTGTGATCAACGATCGCCAGTATGGATTCCGTCAGTGTCGATCCACTGGTGATATTCTGGCTTATGTTACCCATTTATGGACTAATTCAATGAAAAGGTGTTCGGTGAAACACAAGTAGTTGCGGGCGCCTCCGTAACCAGGTGGAAAGGAGCAGCAGTGCGTAGCACACGCTTCTTGATTAGACCGGGGTTCGAGCCCGTCACCACCAAATACGGAGGATGCGGAAAGGTCAAGGGAATGACCAACGTATATTCCCGGAGCAATATGGCCTTAGTTGCTAATGCTCCTATAAACCAAATAAGAAAGAAACAAACAAGTAGTTGCTCTTGACATCTCAAAGGCTTTCGATCGTGTTTGGCATAAAGGTCTTCTAAACAAGCTTCCATCTTATGGTTTGCCAATTGTTTTTAGTAATTGGTTATCGAGTTTTCTCTCTGATCGCTCACTGAGGGTGATGGTAGATGGCTCTCTATCTTCCAACTTCTCCACTAATGCCGGTGTCCCCCAAGGTTCAGTTCTTTCCTCACTCTTTTCCTCTTGTATATTAATGACCTTCTTCCATTGACTGGAAATCCTATGCATAGTTTTGCCGATGATAGCACATCGAATTCCACTTTCCATTTTGAGAAACCTTGCCCACCTCAATCAGCTCCAACTTCGCGAAAATCTGCTACCAATTCCTTAAATGCCGATCTTCAGGTAATTCTCCAGTGGGGCAAAGACAACTTAGTTGATTTCGACTCTTCTAAAACTCAGTCTTGTCTTATATCTCACAAAAAAGGATTCTGCTGCTATACTTATCTTTGGTGACACTCCAATTTCTAGGCAAAGTGATATCTCTTCTGGGGATTACCCTGACTTCTAATCTCTCTTGGCACAAGCACATTACAAATATTGCTTCCTCTGCATCTAAAAAACTTGATTTTCTCTTTCGCTCTCACCGTTACTTTTCTTCCAAACAGCTGCTCACTCTGTATAAATCGCAAATCCGCCCTACCATGGAATATTGTTCCCACATCTGGGGCTGTGCCCCCAAAAGCTCTCTGTCTTCTTGATTCCATTCAGAAGAGGGCAGTTGGGTCATTAATTAACTTATCTCTAACAAAGTCTCTCCACTCGCTGTCTCATAGACGTACTGTTTCTGCTGCATGCCTCTTCTACATTCATTCATTCATTCATTTATTAATTACACACAATATAGTCTCAACATTATGTACATAAAAGTATATACATGATTTATATACAAGATATATTTACATATAATTATATGCTCTGACAAACATTAAACTCTCGTGTGTGTGTGTGCAAGTGTGTTCTTATTCAGGGTAGCTCCCAGGCATAAGCCCAAATCTACCTTGAGAACTTGGGAATATATAGTCTTTACAAAGCAGTCCTTAAAAAGTATGTTAAATTACTTGAGTCTGATTTTACTGTAGCGCTATTCGCACTTGAAATCCCGCACCCACTGGAGGTAGTGCAATACCAGTGAGTGCCAGCAATCCCGCGCCCCGGGTTGCCCATACCAGGGAGCCAGCAGGGAAAAAATAAAAAATAATAATAAAAAAAAAAAAAATATATATATATATATATATATATATATATATATAATAAAACAACAATAATATTCAATAGTCTGGATGGCACAACTATAAACTTCAAAAATCACAGTTCAATTGAATATTTCCTCAGCTGCTGTTTCACATGCACTGGAACCTCCAAAACCAATAACGGTACTATCCAGCAATCTCCAACTGTACGCCATGGATAATAGACGCTTTAGCCCACCAGACCCGACGCAATGAATCTGATCCAGCACGGCAGAATCCAGAATGGAGTATTCATGATTGCAGCACAAAAGACAACCAACCAGAGCACCAGACCCAACACCATGAATCAGGTCCAGCACCCCAGCCGCCAGCCAGATGCAGAAACCAATAGTGAAACTCCATGAAGACAAATTAAGACACTAGGTTTGCCTCTGAAGAAAGGCTCTGAGAACAGTTCTTCTTGCAAAAACAGCAGCTGAAAACTCGTGAAATAAATTAAAACAGTCACGATTTGCAATAAGCAAATGCACTGTATCAAATGATAAGTCAGGAATATGCGCCATCAAAATCCGCCTTTGGTCTTCATACTCCCGACATAAAAAAATTACATGCATCCAAGTCTCCTGCTCGCCACATGTACAGAAAGGATCTGTCTCCAACCCTCTCTCATATAATTTGGCCCTAAGTGAGCCGTGTCCTGTTAACAAATAAGAAGTGTACATAGAAGGCGTAAACCAAGATGCCACGGATTTTGCCAATGCATAGTTCACCTGGGGAATATATTTCCTCGTCACAGCTCCAACATCACCACTTTCCCATCTGGTCTGCCATAAATCCATTAATTTGTTCCATATTCGTTGTTTTTCTTCTTTAATATTATTCTCCAAATCAATTGTAATATCCAAAAACGTTACTGATGTACCCTTTTTCAATTTGTACAAAAACCCTCTGTAGACAATAAATAAATCCAATGGCATGGTACCAGCAATTACCTATAGGGCGTTTGTAGACGCTGTTCTAGGTACTTTCAATAAAGTTAATAACATAGAGCGCTGAAGCGATAAAAGTTTCGATCGAATCCTAGTTTTAGTTACCACAGAAAACCAAACAACAGCCGCATATGCCACTATCTGGAGAAAAATAGTCTTATAATACAATGACAACACTCTCTTATTCAATCCCCACTCCTTACGAGAAATCCTAGCAATGGAGCCTGTAAAGTGTCTTACTTTTACATTTAGGTGTGAAACATGTGGGAAAAAGGAAAGTTTGTCATCTATGATTAATCCCAAATACTTAGTTTTAGCAACATAAGGAATTTGAACACCACCTAAAAGAACTCTTGGAGGCCTGCCGTAATCAAATTGTTTCTTAAAAACCATAAAACAGGTCTTACTTGCAGAGATCTTCAATTTGTTCAAATTGGCCCACTCCATTAAATCATCTAAAACTGACTGTATTTTTCTTTCCAATATAAGTCTGGAGCGCCCAGAAACTCCAATCACAAGGTCATCAGCATAAGCTATCTTAGCAACCTCTGTACTCTCCTTAACAAGCCACTGATCTAAAACTGCATTCCAAAAGAGAGGTCCCAAAACCGAACCTTGAGGACAGCCTCTCGAGACACTGGCACTATATGACAGATGACGTGCACGCACAGTAATAAATCTGTCCTGAAAGTATGACCTTATAGTGTTAAATATGTAACTATTACACTCTGCAAGCACTAGAGATCGAAGGGCACTTTCCCACCATACCGAATCAAATGCTCCTTCGAAGTCTATAAAGACCATAAGAACATATTTCTCAGAAGAATCCTTAATGTACTTTAAAAGAGATGTTATGGCGTCCTCTGTAGAGTGTCCCTTCTTAAATCCATGCTGATCAGCAGAACACAGATGCTTATCCTCTAACATCGCAGAAATTCTGGGAGCAAGTAACCTTTCATAAACCTTACCCATGTTCGCCAAGAGAGAAATAGTAGTAGTAGTAGTAGTAGTAGTAGTGGCATGTGATGCAAGAAAGCAATGTATGAGCTTATGCAGCATCAGCCAAAAAAAAAAAAAAAAAAAAAAAATCACACCATACCCTCCAATTGCCTGTCCAGTTCCTCCTTAAATTTATTTAACCTATCAACTTCCACAACGACAGATGGAAGTTTGTTCCAGCAATTAACCACCCGCTGGCTAAAGGCAAATTTCCGCACATCTATTCTACATCTGTCCTTTCTTAATTTGAACTTATGTCCCCGTAGGTTCGTATTCTGAACAAGTGGGAGGATCCCATCAGAATTCAGCGTGCTCAACCCATTCAAGGCCTTATAGACCTCAATCAGATCACCGCGCAGGTGCCTAGTCTCCAGCCACTGCAATTTGCAGAACTTAAGCCTCTCTTGGTAAGAGGATCCCTTCATTCCCCTCACCAATCGTGTTGCTCTTCTCTGTACACGCTCAAGCAAATCTACATCCTTCCTAAAATGAGGCCTCCAGACCTGTACGCAGTACTCAAGGCGTGGCCTGACCATTGCCTTATACAGAGGGACAATCACCTCCTTTTCCCTGCTAGCAAAATTCCTATATATCATTGACAAAACCCCATGACCTGCCCTAGCAGCCTGTCTACATTGCTCAGAAAACTTCATATCTGACTGCACAATTACTCCCAGGTCTTTTTCATTTTCTACCACCTTAAGTGTAGTATCACACAGTTGGTACGTTTCTCTGGGGTTACTTCTACCCATATGCAGTACTTTGCATTTGTCAAGGTTAAACTTCAGTTGCCACTTCTTAGCCCATCTGCCCAAATTATATAGATCCTGTTGCAGTAGCACACTGCCATTACTGTCATTAACAACCCTGCCAACCTTCGTGTCATCTGCAAACTTCGACATTAAGCCTGATATACCTTCATCAATATCATTGATAAATATACAAAACAACAGTGGACCCAACACCGAACCCTGTGGGACTCCACTAATAACATTAGTCCACGAAGAGCAGCACCCATTGATTACCACCCTGTCTTCTCCCACTTAACCATCCTTTTATCCATTGTAGCAACTTACCCTTAATACCATTCTGCTCCAATGTGTACAGTAGTCTTCCATGCGCAACAGTGTCAAAAGCTTTCCTGAAATCCAAGTATATGATATCAAAATTAT
Organism: Mastigoproctus giganteus; assembly: GCF_048544385.1. Classification (NCBI taxonomy): domain Eukaryota; kingdom Metazoa; phylum Arthropoda; class Arachnida; order Uropygi; family Thelyphonidae; genus Mastigoproctus; species Mastigoproctus giganteus. Next base: position 138,360,340 of record NC_143587.1, read on the forward strand.
TTTTTGCATCCAGTTCCTTTGTGACCACATCATAATAACCAATCAAATTTGTCAGACAAGACTTTCCCTTAACAAACCCATGCTGTGTCTGAATTATTGCTGCAGTCTTGTCTAGATGATCCTGCAATGCATCTTTAACCAGTGACTCCATTATTTTACCCGGAACAGAAGTTAAACTAACTGGTCTGTAATTATTCGTGTCACCCTTCGAACCTCCTTTGTGAATTGGGGATACATTTGCACATCTCCAGTCCGTGGGAACCTCCCCTGAATCCAAGGATGCTCTCATAATTATGGCTAAGGGTTTGCTTAGTTGCTTTGCCGCCTCCTTTAATATAACTGGATAGATCCCATCCGCCCCAGGTGCCTTTCTTATGTTTAACTTCAACAATTTCTCCTCCACTTTGCTCTCAGTTATTACAAAATCATTAAGCACACTGCTACAATTTGATAACCTTCTTCCATTTTCAAACTGTAATGATTCCTCACGTGTGAATGTAGATGCAAAATACTCATTCAGTTTGTTTGCTATCTGAGCAGGATCATCAACAGTCGAACCATCGATGTCAAGTGGACCAATCATATTCGCCCCTTCCTTTTAGAGTTTATATAAGTAAAGAAATCCTTGCTGTTTTTCTTAGCATCTTTTGCCAAAGATTTCTCGTAATCCGCCTTTGCCTGCCGAACCTCCTTTGTGACCTGATTACAGACTAGCTTATATCTGCTACAGGCTTCTGCGTCGCCTGATAATTTATATGCATCCCATGCATTTTTCTTCTCTGTCACGAGTCTCATTAGTTCATTTGATAACCATTTAGGCCTAAACCTTGAACAATATTTCTTCATCGGTATGAAAAGTCTAGTAGCTTCCACGATTAATTCCTTGAATGCTTCCCACTTAGAATTTACTGTTTGTAACATCGTCAGTCGATCCCACTGTACAGAATTTAAAAACTGTCTGAGACCACTGTACTCCCCTTTACGGAAGCAAAAACCCTTTCCTTTACCCCTGACGGTAGTTACCTCTTTGAGTAAATCCCACTTCAGCACACTGTGATCACTGCCACCTAGTGGTTCCTTTATCTGCAAATTCTTAATACACGAATGATCACTGCTGATAACCAGATCAAGAGTATTACTTTCTCTGGTTGCCTCTCGAACATGCTGCTGCAGAAAACAATCATCCAATAAATCCACAAAATCTGACTAGTGTGTGAGTGACCAACCCACAAGTTCCAGTCAATATCTGGGAAGTTAAAATCCCCCATTATAAGACATTCTGATTTACTGGCCCACTCTATTTCTCTGTACAATTGTTCATTGTACTCATTCGAGTCATTAGGCCTATAACACACTCCTACTCTTATCTTTGCTTTTGCAGTGCTTATGTCACACCAAACTGACTCAACAGTGCACTGTCCATCTATATCAACTGGATGCACTTCTTTTGATTTTATGTTTTTCTTAATTAACAGCATAACACCTCCTCCCTTTCTGTCCTGTCTATCCTTTCTGTACACATTGTACTCCCCAAATTCCAGTTCTGCATTCTTTATATCTTTGTGACACCACGTCTCTGCTATCCCAACAATATCCGCCTTTGATGTCTTGACCAACACTTCAAATTCATCAAATTTATTTACTATACTTCTAGCATTGATATACATGCACCTATTCTTATTTTTAGTTACTCTAACACATCCCATATACCCACCTGTTTCACGATGACTGCCATCCGTCCCTGAAACCCCCAACACCCCTCGCTCCAGGTCGCTTCTTATTCTAATAGAAGTTGTGCAAGAATCACCTTCACCTCTGCCTGCGGTTACTGTTAAACTATTAGTCTTTGTATCCCCCCAAGCTAGCAGTTTTCCGACCCACCTAACACTGCCTCGATAGCATCAGCAAATATTCTTGCACCCTTTCTATTTAAGTGTATCCCATCCCTGTAGAAGCAATCTCTCCTGTTAACAAGTACAGTCCAGGCTGAAAAAAATTCTACCCCTTGAGCCTTGCACAATCTTTCCAGGGCCGAATTGATCGACAAGGCTCTCATCATATACTCCCTCCTATCGTGTCTGGGCAGAATTGCAGACACTTTCAAATTCAACCCTAATTCTCGGCTTTTTTTCAACAGTGACCTGTACTTGTTGAGTAATTCTGCCGGTCTCCTACTATTAATATCATTAGTGCCAACGTGTACAACTATATCACCTTTTGTGCCCTTGAAAGATGATATCCGCTCTACAACGTCATCAACCTTTGCCCCTGGCAGACATACCCTGGTCCTGTTCCACCTATCCTTTTTACATAGCATGTTCCCCGTTTCCCTGACAATTGGTCTGTATGCTCTCGGATCAGTCCTGGGCTTACCAGGCTTATGCAATATCTTTAGCAGTGCCATCTTCCACGGTCTTGGAAAAGTACCTTCAGTGAAACATTTATTAAACAAATTTAACATAATTTGAGGAAAGTAATCATAAAACTTAATGATTACTTGATTTTCAATTAAGTCCAAACCTGAACATTTCTTAACGTTCAATTTAGCTACTGCTGCACCCAACTCCACCAAACTGAAGAGTTCAGCTTCAGCGTCACCTGCTCCTGTAAACTCAGAGTTCATCCGGCGTATCTCCGTTTGTTCAGGTGAATCATCTTGAGGAAGATCCTGAGGAAATAGTCTTCTAACAATCGTTTCCACAGTAGAAAACCAATCCAATGTCTCATCATTATTGTTCAATACAGTGTTGTATATTTCTCCACAAAGCAACTTATTACGAGAGATTTTATACACGAGACCCCAGGGATCTCTGTTGCCAACTTCATTAACCAAATTTTGCCAACAAGTTCTCTTGCTCTCAGCAATAGCCTTATGAAAGGCCTTTCTTCTCTCTTTATAGGCATTTTTAAATGATTCCACATCAACACTAGAGAGATGTCTATTTCTTTGGTATACTTTCCTAGCCTGGCATACCTGAGACCTCAGAGAAGACAAAGCAGGAGTCCACCACGGCACAGACAACTTTTTAGTCCTTTTTCTCCTCGTAGAGTGCACACAAGCCTGGAAAATATGATACTGTACATAGTTTACATATTCATAAGCTGTCATACCATTTAAACTCTCTCCAGGTATCGCACAATTATCACTACCGAAAACTGTAGTCAAATAATTTTTAAAATTGTTCCAGTTAACACGGTCCATAGAAAATCTAGACAGATCACTCGTAGCGAAGCTCTTTTCCCTTACTTCGAAACAGAGATCAAATGAAATTGCACGGTGATCACTATTTACTAAACCAGAATTGACTTCCCAATTCAAAATAGAATCGCACATACGAAGAGATGTCACAGTTACGTCAATATTAGACTCTCCATTTACAGTTGAAAAGGTGAACGGCTTATTTGGAAGGTTTTGAACAACAAGATTATGAGATAATAAGAGGTCTTCAAATTGGTTCCCTCTCACATCAGTATATCCACTGTGCCAAAAAATGTGATTTTGCATTAAAATCAGCAGTCACAATGAGAATATGGGATGCATATCTTAAACAAATATTTTCCAAATTATGAAGCGCTATCTGAATATTTTCCGATGGAGGACAATACAGTGACACTAGGCAGAAAGAAGAAACTTGTGAAGACACAATAATGCTTGTCATACACGCCGAGCACAAACCCGTGATTGACGTTACAACAAGGTCTTGATTAAAAATTACAATAGCCGATTTTGGAGGAACATCCACAGCTGCTACTATTCTAGTAGAAGAAGGAAAACCCATAATTTTATGAGCTGCCCCTCCCACTTGTGAGGAATAAAATGGCTCCTGTATACAAACAATATCTATACAATGCTCCAAGGCAATCACCCTTATTTCATCAGCAACTGCCCTTCTACAGATACTTCCATGGGCACTGTTCTTCTGAATTGGCTTCTGTAATTCCCGCTCTCTTTCAAAACAGTCCGAACACGTACAGCCACCAGCCAACGTCCATTTACTGTCCAACTTCAAACTCACAGAACCAACTTTTCATCTTCCTCATTTAGTCATTCAACTGCCGTTTTCTGGAACAACCTTCCTTCATACGTATTTCCTGAAAATTAGTCTACAGAAGTTTAAGTCCAGTGTCAACAAATATCTTCTTTCGTCTTCTCAACCTCCAACCCAAGCATGGTACTAAGTATTATAGGTTCTAATACCTCTCGTGCTTGGAGTTAACATAAAAAAAGAAAAAAAAAAGTGGGTTCCGTGAAGTGAAGGGTCAGATCCACTTGACCTTGATTAGGTCAGAAATAAACATATTTTTTCGAAAATAATACAATGCCATGGTTCTCTTTGACATAGATATTATACCGTATCTGCAAGTGCCAAAACCCTTTAATACTGCTTTGATATATGGTATAATGCGAAATCTATATGATCTAGGACTACGCGGACACCTGCCACAGTTCATCAGAAGTTTCCTACATCGCCGCTCATTTCAAGTTAGAATCCACAACCAGTTATCTTCAAATTTTATCCCGGAAGGGGTCCCATACGATTCAGTGCTATTGAATTCATTAATATTATAATGAATTCAATAACACAGGCCCTACCATAAACAATGTCCAATACCCTCTATGCCGATGACTTCAGTATCTCCTGTTATTCCCCTGATATGCAAATTGTAGAAAGACAGTAGGAAGGAGACATTAACAAAGTTGTTAAACGATCCCAAAACAACGATTTTTCACCTTTTACCCACAAAGGCTGTCGGGATACTCTTCTGTTGGAAGCATAACCTACATCCGGACCAGGAACTTCACCAAAAAATTAAATCATCCCAGTGGTCCCTAGTGTCCGCTTTTTTGGTGTGGTTTTTGATAAAAAAAAAAAAAAAAAAAAAGACTTACCTTCCTTGAATAAAGGAGCTTCGGATCACTTGCCTTAAAAGGCTAAACATCTTAAGAGTACTATCTGGCACAACATGGGGAGTCGATCTCTAAAAACTGCTGCATTTGTACCATGCATTAATAGTCACGTCTAGACCACAGCTCTGCAGTCTACAACTATTCTTTACGTTGACTTGATCCCGTACATCACAGTTCTCTTCGTCTTGCACTAGGGTAAAAGCATACATCGGCGGTTCAGAGCTTATATACCGAAGCCAATGAAATCTCCTTGCATCTACGTAGACAAATGCTTTTGTTAAACTACGCAGCAAAAACCAAAAGGCAACCGAACAACCCTACTCGGAATAGACTTTTCTTACCCAAATGGGAGAACCATTACATAGCTAACCCATCCACAAACCATAAGCAGGAATACGCCTTCGCTTCCTGCTCACTGACTGGCAACTTGTTCTTTGTAAATACAGCCTACTGCCTCTCGTACAGTCCCAAGTTGAATGTATCATATACCGCTGTGCGACCTTTTATTCAAATCGTGGGGAAAAACACCTTATCCCAACAGAACATACTGCAAATTCACTCCGCACTGAGAACCCAGCATGCACAGTACACACAAATCTACTGTATATGGACTGATGTAAAACTGACACTCATGTTGGTCCAGCAGCATTATTTCCCAAAATTATCATAGCCAAGGAACTCTCTATTGAATGTATCAGCTATACTATAGAACTCTATGCAGTTCACATAGCCTTAAATTTCACATTGTCAACAAACATATTGCACAATATTATTCATACAGATTACACTAGTGCTATCCAAGCTAGAATAAAAATAATCCTATCCGCTTACTCATACAGATTTAGAATACCACGACCAAGTTAAATAAGAACAAACAACAAGTTCTATTTTGTTGGATCCCTGGTCACGTTGGAATTGCTGGAAATGAACATTCTGACCTAGCTGCCAAAACTACAGATCCTTTAGATCAATCCTTTCGTGTATCAATCGTAGATTACAAGTTAATTATAAAGAATCGATTTCTTGACCAATGGCAGCACATCTGGCAAAGTCAAGTTTACTAACTTGACTCCACAAGCTACTCATAAAGAAAGATCTGAAACTGTGGAAATCCATTATACTTGAGAACAGATATTAAGTCGTACTAGTCCAATTACGAATAAGCACATATTTATCTGCTTGCAGGTGCAGTGCATCACAGTGCACAAACTGCAACACCCAGCTCACTGTCCAACATATATTCAACCACGTTGTAAAAAAACCCATAAAAATTAAGCATTGATGCATTTGAACTCAGGCCGTTTCCAACCAGTGTGTGAAGGTTCGTAATTATATCCACTGTGCTGGCAACAGGAACTAAAAAGTAAGAATAATGAACGAACCCTGAAAGCTGTCCTCCCTATTTCTATATAATGTACACAACACTATTCTGGTGACCAAGGTAACCAGATTAGAAACGTAACTAAAGCTTGGAGAAAAGCAACAGTTCTTTTGGATATTAGTCTTTGGGACTAATATTTGTACGGGACTTAAAAGAACTAATCAGTATTAAGTACCATATTGTGAAAGATTGAATAGTCCACTTTTATAAGATAAAGGTGTAATTGCAGCAGAAAACTCAATCAACCTCTCTGGTTACAGGGACAAGAAAGAAAATAAATGAATGCCAATATTAGATGTATCATGCTGCTACAAACGCAATGCACACCTAATATTGGCATTTATTTAATATAAATAAGTAGTTAACACTCAGACTTTTGAAGAAGTCACAGCTCAAGGTTGAGAGAAAGTTTATCTTCTTAGATTTTCATTAAACGTGCGTGATATATTTAGAAACAATGCATTGCCATCGTATACTTGATTCGTAAGTTTTTCAGAATCCCCTGTAGGTCTTTTTGCAAATGGTTTCTAAACAGTTAATTATAAAACGGTAGGTTTTTTTCTAAGTACAAATCTCTTTACGTCAGTTAAATTAAAATGTTTGGTGAAAACACAAATAGAGGTGTTAAGGCATTGACATATGCGTCACAACGTGGTGATGTCAGTTTGCATTAAATGCTGAATTAATTACGCTGTGGAGTGGTTAATCAGCTTAGTATAAATCGCAAATCAATTTCAGTTTACCTGATGTTTATAGTAAGAGGCATTTTCGGATTCCATGAAATTTTAATGGACTTTGCAGTCTTTGGTGTCTTACCTTTTGTGCGTAGGTCCTTATGGCGAGTGAAAAATAATTGAATCGAATTATTTATGCTTTTTTTTTCACTACAAGTTCACTTTTAAAATATAAATTGTTTTGCTTTTAGACTACTTCATTGCCATCAAAGAGAAACATAATTTTTGTTTGCAACGAAGAAAATCCACCATCAGCTTTCTTGTATACGTAACTCACGAGCCGATGGCTTAAAATCCAAAGTTACATAACTGAGAAATTCAAATTACACATTACCATTTATTACTTTTTGCAAAAAACTTCATAGATTTAAGGGGGAAAGGAATACAGAAGTTGTGGTGTTCGTACAAAGTTCTCTTTTTTTCATTGTCAACCCACGCGTCTTGTTAATGGATCTTGAACTTGAAGTTAAATACTGTGTTATGCCTCTAGTAGGATGTTCTTGTTGACATTTTGCAACGCATTTTAACGTGCCAGGAAGCTATCAATGTAATTCGAAACTTATTAATTAATGACTAATAAACAGAACAAAAAAGTGAATGCAGAAAGACATTGACTCAGTTGCCTTGGTGATGCTGAATTATTTTCGCAGATCAATTTTACCAAATAAGATTTTGCTTTGCTAAAGTAAATCAACGTTCCTTTGGTAAAATTGTACTTAGCTGATATTGAGAAAGTATCGGTCCCTAAAAATTTAAATATTCAGAAGATTTGCTAATTATTGGAAAATGTAATGAAATCCATAACGTTCTGTGAATATTTAATGAAATTAATAATAGTAGTTTAGCCATTGACGCGGCGCTTCAAACAAGGACATTTTTATTCTGTTTCAAATTATTTCTTGAAAAAGAATCACTGATAAAACGAAATAGATATAAATAGGATACAATTGTAAATAAGACTGATTTCTCAGCGTATGTCTTTCTACAGCAATGTGGCAAGCACACACCACAGACAACACAAAATTCGGGCTATCATTTGATTCATCTCGTTGAAGAGTAAGCGGTGGGGACTGCTTTTTTATTTCATACAGAACTTAATATAAATGTTGTTAGAAGTCGGCCATTTTGAACTGCTAAACAAGGTTTTATGCATACCCTTGCATTAATGCACAATCACCAATATGTGGTGGAATGATGCATAATATCATCCCACAAAAGAGTAGAATAACGCAAGGAATCTGTTCTGCAAGCATCCAACAACGACCAACCTTATCAATTCCATAACTCCCTCGCATGTAGGATAAGGGATAATGTTTGCTGCTCTCTTACACCATGTAAGAGAGCAGCAAACATTAGCATCAATTCTCAAGTTCCATTCAGGGTTTCAGCTAAATTTATGAACTTCTCTTGGATGAATCAATTTCAGTAATGATCTGTGTATTTTTTGTCAACTTCATAAAAATCGTTTGATATTAATTAGGATTTCAAATTCGAACACGAACAGTAGGGATAATAATACAGTTAATATTACATTCTTCTCCAGTATTAGACTCTGGTTAACGCTAACCATCAGTGCTAGACCAGTATAATAAAAATAGTGTTTTTCAGTTTATGTAGTAAGGATCAAATTGCCATGAAATTAGCCGAGCATCAGCACAGTAGGGAAACTTAACCATGACGTCATATACATAAGTACTTCGCTTGAAAAGATAATTAATATGTCGGAAAGTTAAATTAAAAGTTTAGTATCATGGACTGGCAACTCCAACAGTATCTGGTTAAGAAATGTTTTAAGAAGCGAAAAGATTTTGAAATATGTCATTGGCAGCTGGAGCGACATACGACACACAAAGATTTCTTTTCTCTCTGGACAGCAGAGAAAAAGAACTGAGTGCCTATTTCGAAAAGTATAAACACTTACCAAGTAAAAGTCTGATTAAATTCGCTACCAAGATTAACACGAATTCAAGTGGCGCAACGGTTTTAAATTGCACCTACGAGTAGAGATTAAGAATATACAAAAAAACGTTTCTTGGAGTGTTATTTTTATCCCACAAAATATCCTCCAAATTAAAGCCCGGAGTGACAAAGTAAAGCAGTTTCCTTAAGGACTTCCTCGAAATAATTAATTATTTTGCATTTAGGGAGATAGGCTGAACGTTTTTGTTAGGCAGTCATGATTAAGTTATTGTTTTTATACACCATTAGCAAGACCTTGTTCTGTTCCATTAAAATTTTGTTGAACCTTCAGATGGTGTGCCATATTGGAAGCCTACTGGCAACAATCAGTAGTGCTGTAATCTTTATGTTCCATTCCAATTAGGTTTTGAGTTATTCGCAATATTCTTAATTTTAAAAATGTAATAGCTACGTTTAATATCGTGTTACAGAACACTAATATGATGTGACATTTAAATCCCATGAAATATTGTTTTTGCTATCTGAGTGAAGTTTGAAGTTGAATTTGGTTGCGATTTTTGAAAAGACGGGATTGAGTCTATGGGGATGAGTGGAGTATTTTTTATTGATAAACTACTTTTGATATTTAACCAGTATTAAGTGAAATTTGAGTTATAGTTTTAAAAGTGGGTTGTGAGGTCCAACTACGAGAAGAGGCGACGTTTCAAGAAGTTTTAAGACAGCAATTGGAGTTGCGAAGAGAAATATATTATTACTAGAGTTAGATAAATACATCCTTGGTCATGCCCTTATGACGACGATCA